>NW_027466866.1:1287500-1887500 GCF_046128005.1 Genypterus blacodes | reverse complement strand
AGACCCAACCTCATAAAAAGCAAAGCATGAACAATGGATACAAGCAACAACGTCACAGCGTAAATCTATTCTTGTAAATGCCACCTCCGAAGAACATATACACTAAACTCTCCGCAAGCTATACCATGTAATTGGGTTACTCTGTGCTGCCTGCCTACTTTTGCAGATCCTGCGTCCTGGAGCGTAATGTGAGCACTATATTTGTAGATGTTCGTATGAAAGCTTACCCAGAGGACTGTGTGCTGTTGGTGACCACCTTGAGGCTGGCGGCGTTGCGGATGAGCTTATCCAGCGTGGCCACAATCTGGGTGAACTTGGGTCTTAGGTTCCTCTCCTTCACCCAGCAGTCCAACATGAGCTGGTGCAGCGCGGTGGGACAGTCCATGGGCGGGGGCAGTCGGTAGTCCTGCTCCACGGCATTTATCACCTTAATCAGGGAAAGTGAGAGGGGGGAAGATGCAATCAGTGTGTGATGTCATCGGATATCTCACAGAGAGGAATGCCGCAAGTGAAGGATCAGTACTTAAGTCGGTTAAGGTCATAAAACAAAGACTCCACATTGATTTGAGCTTACATCCTGATTGCTCATGTCCCAGTACGGCCGCTCGCCATAAGACATGACTTCCCACATGACGATACCGTAGCTCCACACGTCGCTGGCCGAGGTGAACTTCCGGTAGGCGATTGCCTCGGGCGCCGTCCAGCGGATGGGGATTTTGCCCCCCTGTGGATATGCGAATGAGTAGGTGAGCGTGAAATACTGGGGGGGGTATGGAGCACATACACAGAGTCACACACACATACAAGAGGGAGAGAGAGGGTGAGAAAAACACAGTCTGAAAAAAGGAGCGAAGCACAAGGAGGGGTACACAGTACAGAATCGCAGCAGCACAGACAGACAAGAGCAGCAAGCACTTACAGAGGACACGTACGATCACGGGACAATGTTAAATGTGCTACAAATAACATGATCAATATCAAGACCACATCAGATTCATTTACAATCTGTGGTTTCCTTTTTGTTTGCTCAATGATACGAAAATGTTACATGTAGCACCTTTGAACACCATTCACACACGCAGGGAACACATACACACATTCCTATTTCTATCTCCGCCCCTACTCACCAAGGAGCTGGTGTAGGTGGGGTCTGTGGGGTCGTCCTCCAGGAAACGAGACAGGCCGAAGTCGGACACTTTACACACGAGATTGCTGTTCACCAAGATGTTCCGGGCAGCCAAGTCTCTGTGCACATAGTTCATATCTGACAGGTACTTCATGCCCGCTGCGATGCCACGCAGCATGCCAACCAGCTGGATCACTGTGAACTGCCCGTCATTGAGCTAGTGCAGGAAAGGAGAGAGGGAGAATAAATAGGATTTTAGATCAAGGGTGTACTTTCAAAAGGACATTCTCCAAAGTTTTTCTCCTTTCCTTGCATTTGTCCCCATCTCTGTTTGCAGCATCTCTCCCTTCATATATATATTCATATATCCTCAGTCCCATCTCTTCTCACTCTAATGTCTTTCCTCTTTGTCTCCCATATCTTTTGTCTCTCCCTCTCTTCCGTTCCTCCCTATCTCTCACTATTACCGCTTCTCCCAGGCAGACAATCTTTGATGTGACTTTGAGATGGTGATTCATTGGAGACTGAGCTCTCGGTAAATGTCACCAATTGCCTGAATGCAGCATTTGTCAGATATCCGTCGCAGGCACTGCAGCATAGCTTAAGAGGACCTTTTATCGCTCCAAAGAAAGTGAGCGCTAGATCACTCGGATTTTGATGGGCTTATTTGGCAAATTGTGCTGTATTAAGGATAAGATCAAAGGCGCGGAGACATTCTGAGTGTTCCATGTCAGGGTGTTTTTTTTGTGTGTTACGTGAAATCGTGTCTCTCACCCTCAGAAAAGAATCCAATGCTCCATTCTCCATGAATTCCGTCACTATCATCACAGGTCGACTCTTGGTGACCACCCCCTCCAGGCGGATAATGTTGGGATGGTCAAACTGGCCCATGATAGACGCCTCGGACAGGAAATCTCGCCTCTGTCGGTCGGTGTAGCCCACCTTGAGAGTCTTAATGGCTACGATGATCTCTCGGCGGCCGGGGAGCTTGAGTCGACCACGGCACACTTCCCCAAACTCTCCTGCGATTTTTCCCAAGCGGAAACAGCAAAAAAGAGGGAGATGGAGAGGAGAGAAAGAGAGACAGAGGGAGGGGAGAGAGGAATGGCGGCAGAGTGGAGGAGAGTGGGGGGAAAGAAAGGGAGAGGGGACAGTTAACTGGTTAGAACCAAGGAGCCAGGGAAGGGTAGCAGGGAACGGAGAATTCGCAAGAGAAGCGAGGACTCTAGAGCAGTGTCAATGCGAGGGAGAGATGGTGGTGATGGGGGGCGCATACAGTGACATCATGGCATGAACGGTCAGCTACTGATTAGGAGAGGCGGCGCGGTGAGAGCGTGAGGAATGGCGATGAAGTCAGAAGGTGTAACGATTTCAAAAAAATGCGTGTTGAACATGAAGAATACTGAAGAAAGGGGAAGAGAATACTGAAGAGGAGATGGAGGGGACAGAGAGGTGGAGGCGGTGAGGGTGAGGGAGGGGAAGGGAAAGGAGGGGAGGGCTAAGCGTCTAAGGAGCCAGAGAAGCGGACACGGGAGGAGGAGATAGGAGGTGAAAGAAGCTTGGTAGTCCTGGTGGCCGTGGATGCTTTACGTTTAGAGTCTACGCCAAGCGTGTGCCAGAGTAATATTAGGCAGTGAGAGCATTGTGGCCCAGCGTGGATGCAAAGGTGGAGGAGGTAGGGAGGGAGGTGGAGTGGAAGGAATGGGGATGAAGGTATGGAGGGAGGGGTTGAGGAAGGGGCGGGAGGGGGGAGGGTGGGGCAGAGGAGGAAGGGGGAGGGGAAGGGGACAGGGGAAGACAGGGGGTTGAGGGTTCGTCACTTTAAAGGCGAATGCTGAGAAGCGACGGGTTTTCAAGTAGTAGCCTCAGCAGTAGAAGGGCTGTCGTAGTAGTAGTAGTAGTAGTAGAAGTAGCAGCAGAAGTAATGGTAGTAGTAGCAGAAGCAGTAGTAAGGGCTCCCATCTCTGCCATCACGTCTTCCATTTTTGGCTCAGATATAATGCTAAGAATTGTCAGCCTCACTTGGCACAGTCCTGCAGCTTTCGAGCAAAGATATGACTATGAAATATATCAAATGCATGACAGAAGTTACGGTCAACAACATCAAAAGCTAGGGGGTGAGGGTTCTAAAGGAGACCACAACCACATGGTGCCACAGGTAACAAGTGATAAAGGGACAAAAGGGGGCAAATAGTGAGCAAGTAGCAAAATAACGTCAATAGGCTTTCTAGATGCATGGAGAGTAGTCGTGAACACGCACGGCCAATCCTGAAGCAGAAGAGGGCACATTTAACTATAATATAAACCATATTAAGATTGGATCAATGTTTCAGATGGTTGTGGCCGATTAATATTAAGCTGCTCCTTGGTAATTATTTATTCCAGATGGTGTTTTTCCCCGGTTCCAAATAGCAGGAATTGCTTAGTAATACCAAACATTCCCCCCAGACCACAACACATAAAATAAGTCATTGTAAACGTTCTATAGCCTCTAGAACGCTCATCGTAAGCTCGCCTTAAAAGCGTTTCATGAGATTTCGGGGCTCTGGCTCTAAGACCGGCTTTCCTTTTTTCTTCACAGTGTGTGCGTTCCAAGAAAGACCAAATGTTGGTTTAAAGGGTTTTGCATCGACTGCAATTGTTATTACATCCTGAATAACACGAACGCGTCGAAATTCAAAAGTAGGAAATGGAGCAGAAATACGTCTAAGAAAGTCGATCAGAATGTGTGAGAAACTGTAGCGCCGACGGGTACGAGAAA
Source organism: Genypterus blacodes (assembly GCF_046128005.1). Taxonomy (NCBI): domain Eukaryota; kingdom Metazoa; phylum Chordata; class Actinopteri; order Ophidiiformes; family Ophidiidae; genus Genypterus; species Genypterus blacodes. The sequence continues at coordinate 1,883,613 of NW_027466866.1, read as the reverse complement.
AAAACAGAAGGGCTGTAATTAATGCTGTGGTAAGAAGTGAATTATTATACATGTGCACTCTGGGCTGGATTATAATACTGAGTAGTGCATGCAATAATAAAATCCCCCTACATCCCCTACGGAAATACATGCCGTCTTAATGAGCCTTTAACCACAAAGCTTCCAGAAGATTTTTTAGAATCATTTCGATTTGACTGCTTTGTCATTTAACATTAATCATCCTTGAAGAGCACCTCTCCTGTTTCAGGTTTGGGCTAGACGAAAGTGCATTAAAGCTACTCTCAATGCAGAGAAAACAACATCAAGGGGCTACGGGAGGACTGTGAATGACACTAAATTAAACAGGACGTAACTTGTAGTGGACTTATGCAAAAGAAGGGTGGTCGAGACATTTTTTTAAACTGGAAAGGGGCTCCTATAAGGTGATGGGTGAGATACGGGAGGGAGTGAGAGGGCGGGCGATGAATTGAGTGGAAGTACCGCTTGGCGTGAAGTCCTCTAATGGTATGGCCTGGAGGTGACTAGCAGTCTTCCCCCTGTAGCTCAGGAGCTTGGGTGGGTTACCTGCGCCGATGACCTCCTCGATCTTCACGCAGGAAACATCGATCTCCTTGGCAAACTCGCGCACCGCCTCATTGGGGTCCTCGTAGGTGAAGGGATCAATGTAGACCTTCATTCCCGGCGTCACTATCGGGGATTCAGTGGCAAGAACAGGACTGTGAATCGATGGTGCCAGACAAAACTTTGAAAAAGGACAATTCTAACTTTAAGTACAAACTCTCCAGTCAGTAGACTTACGTTTATCATAACAATCTAATAAATGTTTGACCTTGGATTAAGTTATCTGTAACTGAACTAGCAGCAAATATTTGCTGCTAATAAATGAAGGAGTATCGCTGCTAGCAAAAGGGAGTGGCATCTCAGCAAAGATACTTACTGTACTGCTGCAGTTTCTCTGTGTACTCTGACTCTGAACCATTCCTCTGCTTTCTGTTGGGAGAGACGACAACACAAATTGAGTCACATGGACAACGTGCACAGCAGGGTGCAACACTGGAACAGAACAAAGGCGCGAGGAAAGAAAATGGATCCTAATAATGAGATTCCTCGTTAATGTCGCTGTATCCAGGGATACAGTTAAAGATAACACCAGTGCCTTGTGGTTAAGTGATTCATTATAATGCCATTCTGAACATACATTAGGGGCGTCGTGCTGTCAGACATCACTCCCTTCATTCAACTCATTCTGCCACACGCTTGGTTTTGCTTCTTTGCTGACATTTTTCCTTTTATCCCTTATCAATTTTGCATCTCTCTCTCTTCTTCATTTGTCTCTAAATCTCTTCCTCTTCACCTTGGGCCTCACTTCCTGTATCATTCTCCCTGTTCTTCTGCACTTGGGGGGGGCTATGGCAGGTTGAGGGGGTTGGGGTTGCTGAAATTACATGTTAATGCCCTTCCTTTGTTGTCAACCAGTAACCAGGGCATTAATACCCAATGGTAATTTGCATCGTATTTCAAAGTCAAATGCCATTCTGGAATATGCCGAAGCTCTGCGTTTTGTATCACTGCTATTCTTCTTGTTATTCTGTGGTCGTCACTGCAGGAGCTAAGCCAAGGCCCCGAGAGAGGCACTGTGTAGCGTTTTGAAAATGGAAGAGAGCAAGGAAGCAGGAGAGAGGAGAGGAGGGCAGATTATCATTTAGTCTTGTGTGACCGATGCCCACGCCTGTCAGCCCCTGCCTGAAATGGCTCGCAGACCAAGCCCAGTGGCGTCTAGTCAGCAGTTGGTGCCAACCTTTTGGCAAATGTACCCCCATACCGCATATGCTGCCAGACAATGACTGATACAAGCATAAGCGAGCACGATTAGAAGTAGCCGATGCAGCCTCAGACCCCCTTTTTTTTTTTAAGATGCGGGCAGTTGCAACGTCCCAGTCAAATGCAGCCAAAAGACAGGAATGCATCTGGGGTCTTTGTGGTCGGGCAACCGCACAGTCGATTGGGAGCGCCGAGCCATGAGGGCAGTCCTATCAGACACGACAGCTGCTCCACCATGCTGTGTCCAGCGCACAAACTAGCATTTTGTCTCTTTGCTATTCACGCATTCAGAGGACTAATCTGGCATTCAGGGGGCTCACAGGTGGCACAGAAATCCACCCGAGACTGTTCTAGGGTCATTTGGAGGACGGGCAAACAAAGCGGACATTTGAAGCTGGGTCATTTTTATCTCAAATCTTGAAGGAAAATGCTTCTATAAGCCATTGCTTTAGGTCAAACTGTTTTTGTCTGTTTTATGCCAAAAGAGAGGATTCCTTTTCTGACCTGAGGCAGACGATAGCGATGACCACAACTGCAATGATGAAGACCAAGATGGCGGTGCCTGATCCCACATAGAGGGGCAGCTGCTCCTGCAGGGACTTGTGTTGGTCATCTGAAGGGTCAAAAGTAAGAAGAGGGATTGTCTGATTATGCAAGTGAAATCATGGTAGGCTCTTCTGCAGCATATATTAGAATAGAGAGCAACCAACTTTGACAATTCATTCTGTCTATTTCAATTGATTAATGAGGGTTCATAGTCGACTGTAGATGTTTGGAATCGTAATTCAATTTCTCCATGAGGATTCTCCCTCTTTTCACTATCTCTAAGCTTTGGAGCCTCCACTATCATAACAATATACACAGTGTCTTTAAAGGTGGAACATAAACGTACTTTGTAGGTTGGTGCTGAAGTCAGCAGGGCTGCTGTATCGCCCATAACCGGCCACCGTACGGGCGCGGACCTGTACCACATACGGTGTTCCGGCCTTGAGACCTTCGATGCGGGCTGAACTCCTTTGGGCAGTCATGGTGTGAGCAATAGCTTCGCCCTGATCCTGCCAAGACAGACACAGTCGATGATTAAACTAATATCAAATAGCAGTAGCCCCCCTGTGTGCTCATCCATAGAAACACTGGTATTGGCTCTAATCCCTGCACGATTGACCAATCTAGTTATGCAGGTGGGTGGAAAAAAAGGCAGCGAAAGAGACAAAATGGTGAGACAGATTGGAGCCAGCATGTTAATCCGACAGGAGACGGACAAGACAACAAACAGAGCAGAAATACACTGGCTGCCTTTGTTCTCTCCCCGAGGCAAATCCAGTCACAGCTCTGTGCGCCACTGGAAAATACTGAAACTTTCAAATGCATGGATTGAGGCTAGAACGAGGGTACGAAGGAGAGATGGAATTAGGGTGATGGAAAGGGCACAGAAGCATGAAAACAGTGCAAAGCATTCTCGCGAGGGACAGAGACAAAAAGGAAGGGAGGAAGAATAGAGAAGAGAATAAGTAGAAACGGACACACTGGCCTCACTGCGACTGTAGAAAATGTAGTTTCCATATTTAGAGACATGGAATGGGATTGAATTAGGAGAGTTGACTTACATTTTTGCCTACCTTCTCATGGTACTTAATCTCGTAATCCAGGATGATTCCGTTGGGTTTCTCTGGAGGCAACCAGGAAAGGCTCATGGTGCTCGCTGTGGCCGCCATCAGGTGAACTGTGGGCACTGCAGACGGTGCTGGAAGGGAAATAGAGGGGAAATCAGCTTTATTTGCCATGCCATTTTTGTATCATTGTCTTTTCAAGTCCAATGTCCTTTGTTTGTCCACAGAAGCCCAGATACAAAGTCTTAGAACCGGGCTTTGTGAGTGGCTTTAATAGTTGGTATGCAGGACCATTCTGCAGTAATACTCAGATTCTCCCTCCGGGTTCTCGGGGAGGGAGTTGGAATGTGTAATTCTCTAACAAGAGAATCAAACTGCAAAACTGATCTTACATGCTGCTCCCTCTGCGATACAACATCGAGTGAGACACAAACACACACATACAAATGCAGGCATTTCCATTCTACGTGCCTCACTACTGCTGTGACTTTGTACCACCATCATCAAGGAGACATTTGGGAGTCAAATGTTTCTCTCTTTGGATCTTTCCAAGTAATACAACATTGGACAAGTATTGTTCCTACTGTACGTTTACATAAAACAGCAACAAAGTCAACACAATCTAGTGGATGTATACACATTCACACGCGCGCACTTAGAAGCATAAAACTACCTGCCACTCCACCCACGCCAGCGTTTCATGTTTTCTTCACATGTGCCTATTAACGGCCAAGTCCTGTCTGCCTCCCTGTCTCTCTTTCCTCTTCGGTAAGTTCAGGCTTGTTCTGCACCTCTGACTCACTCCCTCTTCTCACTCACTTTGTTCTATTGTTCCAGTTTCATAACATCAACTGTCTCACTAAGTAGTACCTTCTCTCTCCAAAAATACCTTTTCCAAATTCACATCCTCACTTTTTACAATTTCCGAAATTACAAATTTTCCTCCCAACTCTTCAAATTTTAATCTATCTTTTTTCACCACTGCAGACCTCCACCTCCTTTCTCTCTCGGCCACTTTCTCTCCCTTGCTCCCTTCCCCCTCGATCGCACCCTTTTCTGTTAAAAGCTTTTTAATCCGCAGTTCTGCTTCTTTGATCCCCCTTGTATTTCCTTTCTCCCTCTGCTGCTTGTATTTGCGACCAGACATCCTTCTGTTTCCCTCTCTTTGCTTCCCAAACCTTTCCTGCCCGGCCTCTATTCCTCCCCTGCAAGCTTCATCCACCCAGGCCCTCCTTGTCTCTTTTTCTACCCCAGAAGACAATGCTTCCTAGCCAGATCTCCTGGTTACTCGGGCTAGGGGATTAGGGGCCCTTCTTGGGAGAAGACCGTGAAGTAACCATGGAGGTGGCCCTCGAGGCTTATCGCCGCCTTAGTATTTATTTTGGGTTTTAAAAGGTGAATGCACATACAGGGATGGTCTTGGGACTACAACAGGGGATAATCTGATCACAGTTGATGCTCTCTTGTACCCTCCTTTCCCCTCTCCTGCTCCTCCTTCTCTCCACACCCAAATGACCATTGGCACCCATGGGCGGACACTACACCCTGTCACCCCAGTGCCTGACCCCTCAAAAACAATGAGGTCCTCACATGGGGATCTGTTGGGCCTTGGGGCCCAGGACCCGCAAGCAAAATGAATTCTTTAGGTATCTTTAGAGAGCAGGAACACAAGGGAGACGTGAGGAGTAGAGAAGTACAGGACCGTGGAAAAGAAGTGATGGGGTGGGGGTGGAGGTGGAGTAAGGGATAATCCGTGTTGTTGTCTAAGCCTGCCGAAAGAGCAAATTTAACTAAACACACCCAAGACACAACTTAAAAAGCTCTGGGAGAAACTCAACTCACACGATCCAAAGTGCAGAGTAAGCTCAATAGCACAGAAATATATGAAGAGGTATACGCTGGGAAAAACTCATCCGACTATAATTACCAGGATCTTTAAGTTATTAAAAACAAATCACACACTTTCATATTACTTCTGTGCACATAGACTTCCATTTTCTCTGCACAGAACACTTTTATCTCAGCACTGACTTGTACTCTGGCCTAGATACGGTTGTTGCAGTGGGCTGGAGGAGTGGTGGGTTGAAAGCAGTGGGCAGCGAGAATACTGCAGGTTCAACACTCCGAATAGACGCTGCCTCGCTATTGCTATTTGTAGCAGTGTTAGTACAGAGCGTCGTGTGGGCGTGTGAAAAAAAAGGTCTCTCTCTAAGCTCATTCAGAAGAACGTCTTTCCTCTCAATCTCTGTTCAAAGGAAAGACATGTAACGTACTCCTACATACAGCACACACATGGCAATTGATCACCATTTCACCAGCAAAGCCCAACCTATTCCTTGACATTCCCTTATATCTTTCTCCAGACTTTGAAAACTCGGCAGTGCCTAGAAATTCAATATCAACCTCTGACAGGTATCCTTCTATCCACAGGTGCCCTCAGGCCTTGACGATTGCACCTACCAGCCTGATTGGTGGTGATGTTCACAGCGGAGAACTGAGGAGTGTATGGACTCTTGTTGGAAACACCGTTGACCGCCTGGATCTCGAAGCTGTACTGCGTGTGCGCCTGCAGGTTGCGGACTGCCACACGGCGCTGGGTCAGGCCCAGGTGGCGTGGCGAGATGTCTACGTTGTCATCACACCGCGAGCACATTCCTCGCTCAGGTAGGCACTTCTTGCATATGACGTTGTAGAAGATGTCCTCGCGTCCCCCGGAGTCACGTGGGTCGCTCCATTCTAGCACTAGCGAGGTTTCGTTGACGATGGAGATGACGCTGCGTGGTGCCGAGGGGACAGCTGTGAAAAGAGGGTGGAGAGGGTTTTCAGAATTCAGAGTAATGTGTAAATAAATTGCTTTGGGTGAGCGTAAATGAATACTGAGAACCAACAGTGATACATAATACTGCCTATAAAACAGTTCATATACCATTCTACACACTGCACACGCATACATTAGCTGTACCTGCTATCAACACCCACGACCCGGTATCATGAACAAGCAATTTCCTCGTGCTGTGGCTGAATCTCATGCATTAATTAAACATATCAGCGGTGCACTAGAAGTGAGTCTGCGTCAGTAAAGTGCTGTGGCAGGGCAAACTACCGACAGAGTCTTGGCAGTTCTTATCCAATTACTGGAGCTTTATCTCCCACTGTGCACTGTGGAGGAATCAACATCCCCACCTACCCAGCAACAACACAAGAAGACCTTCCTCTCTTTTAAACAGTGAATGGATTAGTTGACACACCTGCGTACTGTTTTGCTGTAAATGAAACACCCTCCACTTTCTGTTTCTGGGAGAGAGGGTGGCAGTGGGAAGTGATAAATTTCATGGAGGGGGAAGGGGGCTGGGGGTGATAAGTTTGGATAACTCTGGGAAAGCAAGCAGAATTGTTTGCCTTCTCTGCAGTGTGGTGGGAATAGACTCCTGGAGGCTGATAAATACTCCAGAGGGCACAGTTCAGACATGGCGGCGTGGAAGTTAATCTTTACCTCACCGAGAAGAGTTTGACTTTGAGTTTATGACTGCCAATGCATTTGATCGCTGGATGGAGATGAGATGCAAAAACTGTTTCAGATTTTCATTAAGGAACCAGGAAATGGGTGTTTTTTTATAAGGGAAAGGAAGTAACAGTGCTGTCACCTTTTCACAGCATTTACATTCTGACAAGTAAATGATAAGAGAAGCCTTTGTCTGATATCAGATGGCCTCGCTAGGACAGCTTAGCATGATTGCACAGACAAATCCTGAGTTCTCAGTTTGAAAAATGCTCATAGATACTGCGAGAGACGAGAGTTGACTTCACTTACTCGTGCAGGGCGAGTCGGGAGAGTCGGTGTCAGAGCGGTAGTAACCATTTCGACAGGAGCAAACGCTGGCTGCTCCCGAGCTGGCACGGCTGTTGGCAGGGCAGGGCAAACAGAATCCGTCACCCTGCTTCGACTTGAAGCTGCCGGGGTTGCAAGCTGGAAAAGAGATTGGAGTGAAGAAAGTGTGAATATTCAGGCAGTGGTTATAGTAGAAACAAGAAAACATTACTTCTAAAATAGTCTAACAAGTTCTGCTCACTTCACTTTGTCAAGATTTTACCAATTTTTATTCTCCAAAACATGCTTTAATTTCTCAACTATATTCCAAAGTTTAATAATTGTGTGTCATGTTCTGACTTGAAGATTCTATTTGCAACATTGTTTCAGCTCACTGGTAAAAATGACTGACAGGTCTCATTTAGTTTGTTCAATGTGTGTGTGTGTGTGTGTGTGAATGCGTTTGTGCATTTGTTTTCCCCCCATCTCCCTTTCCCTTCATTTATAGCGAGGGAAAGAAGGGGGGTTTCTGAGCAGCATGGAGCTGTTTGCATAAACCTCATGCTCACACGAAGCGACTGTCAAACCAAATTATAAACACAACCCCCAGAGCCAGAACACTGGCATGGTGCTTTCATCTGAATTCTGCCTTTTATAAAATACATATAAACATACACACAGAGATTCAGAAAAGCACACATACCACATGGCATGGCAATGTGCATATGTGTAAGTGTACAAAGTTGTCTGTGTGCACACACACCGCGCGCACACACACACACACACACACACACACACACACACACACACACACACACAGCATCTAAGACTCAAAGTACTTGCAGTAGGCACTTGCCAGCAAAGCCCAATGCACTCAATGTTAAGAGGCTTTTCTAAAACAGACCACCAAAACAGCTTAGCCACATTGAAATAAATGCCCAAGACAAATTGTTAAATGTTTTGGAGGAGGACTTCATGAAAACACACACCACAATAATTGAAGATCATTCATAAACTCCCTAGACCCTCTGTCCTCATACGTGGACATCACATTTCTCCTTCCCTACACCTTATACATCATTTTGCTGAACTAAGACCTGATGTCTGGACATTTTTCGCAGCCCCCTACTCATATACAGTTAATACCACATTGGGTCGCTAGAACACGGCAGACAGGAAGAATGTTGTGTTATGTACTGTGTTCCATATGGACACATGAAATCAACAAAGGAAGGCTTCAAAGCTCAGTGTGTGTGTGTGTGTGCGTGTGTGACACAGATTGGCAACGCTGACATGCAAATGAGTAAATCCTGTGATAACGCCTCTTTCATGGCAAACTGTAAAAGAAGGTCATAACAGTCGTTCGTGAATGAAGGGAGGCGGTTGTTTTCTGTTAAAGTCACATCAAATCTGCCGCTGTGCTTTCTGAATTATCTCCCGTTGGCAACAACACTGCTCGCCATTGTCAGTGGCCTATCTCTGTTTATAGCAGCTGTTTGCAAGTTTATAACTCAGGTGATAAGCAGCAGGCTTGCAGCGAAGCGTCGGGGATCCAAGCGGCACTGTGATCCAGAACGCTTTGGCAGGGTCCATATCATTGATGAAGTGTCCCGTTAAAAGATGAAGGAGTTTGCCGTGGTGCTTAATAAAAAAGACGCAAGCAGGTAAGAGAGGCGCGGTTTACAGGGGGGGGCCAGTTGATTAGGCGACCTAGCCGCGCGTTCGCTCGTCAATGTCAAGGACACGTGACGTTTATCCCTCAGAGTGACATCTATCTCCACCGGGAGTTTGTTTTTCCAGTCCCTGCTCGGAAAACAACAAAGGTTAGAGGTCGACTCAACAGTGGAGTGGTTCCCTGGTTCCCTGCTACTGTCACGTTGTTTTTCTCCCCCGACCCCTACCTTTTTTTTCTGAAAGGTCAATATTAACACAAACCTACCACTCAACTGTGACGTTTACATTAGCACTGAGTGTGTTTGTTCTTCCACCATTCGTCAGACATACACGGCACTGGTTAACAGGAAGTGCGGCTTGATGAACAGATAAGGAATTTCCCCAGGTCCCACCAGGTATGAGAACAGTGACTTTCACTGGTAGCTACTCATGCAAGTTCATCCCAGTTCAACCGCTCGAAAGTGAACTAGAAGCAACTGCAGTGGATAAAAATGGTGGTTTTTGAACGTTGGCTAATGAAAAATGTTGATGGAACGTTCCCATTAGAGGAAGCGCTTTTCTTGGAAAGGTTAAAAGTGCTGATCAATCACTTCCACTGAGGAAGGGGTCATCGTCTTTCCTCTTCCTTTCATCCCCTTTCCCCTTAGAGGAGCCAAAGAAGAATGCATATGGAAGACTAAGGGGGGTGGAGGAAAAAAAGGGAGGGTGAGGTGGCGGAGGTTGAGGCATAGAAAATGCTAATCCAGCAGGCTCTTTTCTCTCTCTCTCTCTCTCTCTCTCTCTCTCTCTCTCTCTCTCTCTTCTCTGCTCCCCTGTGTCTTATCCTCTCATGCAGAACATAGAGCTTAAGGAGCTGATTAGGATGTGTGCTGAAATTGGAAAGTGTGGCACAGGAAAGAAGAGGCAAAGAATATTGGGGAGTGGGTGAAAAATGTGGAGCAAAAAGAAGAAATCGATTAATATTCATGCGGACGTCCTTACTGTAACTCGGGTGGCGCATTAATGAGAGCAACGGCCTTCAGATTAGGGGAAGAGCAAGAGGGGGCAGCGGGGGTGGAGGCTGATAGAAAGAGGGGTGGAGAAGAACTGTGTGTTGGACTAGAAGACGAGGCGAAAGGATGATGAGGAATGACGATGAAGTCAAAATAAAATATAGAACAAAGCAGAGAGGGGATGGGATGGGGGATGTATTCCAATGAATTCTATTGTGCTTCCCAATGAAGGCTGATTAGAGAACATTTATTCCGGGCCCAGTCGCCAGGGCTTTCACCTTGAAGTGTCAGAAACAAACAAATGGGTCTCTCTCACACACACACATAATGTGTCTGAAATGTAGTTATTCCCACGACATAACAAATGCACACAAACTGTACATGCTCAGACAAGTCCCTATCAGTCCCACTGAGACCAACTCTCTCTCTCTCAAACCAAACCCCCCCCCCCCCCCCCTCCCACCACCACACACACTCTTTCCATTTATTGCGCCTCCTCTTCCTGCTGTCACCTGCACTCCATTTCAGCGGAGACTGTTTAAATTCACCCTGCTGTCAACCTCTTTTGAACCTGTCATGTTCTCCATCAGACCTGTAGCCGTCCCCAGGACTCCCGGCACTCATAAACAGGCAGCCTCCTGTGCATTTCTATTTATTTATCAACCAGCTGCTGGGCCAAATTGAGGTCAAAGGAGTAAACGGCCTTAGACAGTCTTGCCGAGTGACTATATGAGGTAACTAAATGGCTGAAAGTAATGAGGCAGCTCGGCCATCCCATGGTAAAGATTGGAATCTGTAATCAAAACATTACAGGTAAAAAATAAAAACAAGTGTGGGTGTCCAGAGCAACCGTGTGTCCTTGAGCAAGACGGTGACTCCTTCCTATTCTCTCATTGTGATTCAGTCTGTGTAGGAGCGTCTCACACACAGCCTAAATGTAAATGTATTTTGTAAACAATAACAATTTCTTAAAACATGGATCTCCATAAAGAAATTCTGTCTTGACCCAAGTGCCGTTGCTTTCAGAGAAGGTCAGACGGTTCTAATCTCCCAAACTCGGCGATGCAATCCGACATAAACCTCTAGATGTCTGCAGTCAAAACTCTCACCTTGACATTGTGTATCCTTCATCGACGCTTCAAAACCAGCCGAGCAAGTGCAGGCACCTACGGGAACCATCCATTCTCCATCGCCGTTGCAATAAAGCTTCAGCGGCACGGACACCTCGAGGGCGTTAGGCACACAGGTTCCGGGTGCGATGACCAACGACGTCGCCTCGGCTCCCGTTGCTGTCTCGGGGAAGACGGCAAAGTTGGCGATGGTGGTGGAGCACTTCTTATAAAACACCCTCACAGAGATGAGCGACATGCAAGCGCCAAGGTCCTGGAAGGCCAAGTAGAACCCGGCTTTGGAGAGCGGCCCGAAACTTCGGACTTTGGTGTTGACCCGGCCAGACTCGAGCATAGAGAAGCTCTCGTCTGGAGCGATAGTGTCCACCTTCACGTAAGGGTTCTCCATCCAGAAAGGGCTTGTGGCTGTGGCTGAGTCTGAGTCGGACTCGTAGTAGAAGAGGTTGAAGGTTTCTTTGCAGGAACCTGGGATGTTGGGAATGCTGTTGCAATCGCGAACGGTGAATTTCATCTCCACGTATACTCGCAGGACGTCCTTTCGTGGGATGAAGTCGCTGCGCAGCCAGTTATTCTGGTTGAGCTCACGTACATTGCACACTTGATATGTCCGGATGGGGTTCATGGCGTCATCATAACCACTCACCTCCTCCCACTGCAAACAGACGGAGAAGATAGAGGCTTTAAATTTCACAGATCACATTCAAATGTTTCTATACATCCTAGTCAGTCTCTATTCATGATGAAGAAAGAATGAGCGGAACAGGAGGGAGGTTAAGGCCGAGTGAGACAGAAGCAAATTGAAATGCAATTTCTCGCTTTTTGGGTCTTTTGAGTCACAGTCCCTTTCACTGGCATTGCAATGATTTTTCATCTCTGGTTACTGTGGCGAAGACCAAAGGACAAGGACTGTGAATTCATCACAATTACAGCAAACTGTCAGACCCCACCACCGAGCTCCATATCTGTTTGGAAGTAGCAGCCACATTGCTTCACAACCAATTACACTTCAATTACAGAGCAATGATCGCATCGTCCCCTAATAAAGACGGGGAAAAGGCGCTGGTTAACCTTCATGCATTCTGTTTTTACAGTCTTTTACATCCTTCAGTGCTGCTACAGTGCCCAGGGGGTGAATTATCGAGGATAAAATGGGATTACATTTTCTAAACTTTGATTACTTGCTTCATTAAATGAGCACAAGCAAACGAGATGCCAAAACCTTCGGAGTAGGACACTCGTCTAATCGCGTACACTTTAAATTTTTAATGAGGGCATTACAATTAAATCATTTCCCTTCAAATTTGGATTCCGGTAGTGTGTGCCGTTTGTGTTTCTCTTAAACAAGCTTCCCCGATCTGTAACTCAGCCTACTTTACTTCGGCCAAAACAAAAAAATCTCAAACTTCTAAAATACTGAACTCTTAAATGTAAGGACACGATTCTTTCCACTCTTGGGACAGAAGTTTGCCTTAGAACATTTTACAATCTCCAAACTATTGCAAAAGACACCAATTTGTTCTCCGGAGCCGGTTGTTTCCATGTGAGCTCTGGGCATCTTAATTAAGGCGGTGGTATGGATATTCCGGAGACAGGGCTATTCATCCAAGACCCTGGAGGCCATGAGGGAGCGAGGGAGGGAGAGGGAGAGAATGGACGTAGCTTGGCTGTGGCATTAAAGCGATGGTCCGATGAGAGGGAGAGGGAAGGAGGGAGTGACCAAAGGGAATCGATAATCACCAGCCGGGTCAATGGGACGGCTAAAAGCATGAAGTGTCAATGGGTATTTAGTTCAGTGTAATAAATCACCCACTGCAAAAGAGCGATAGAGGCCGAGTGTTTGTGTGTGTGTGTGAGTTTGAATTTATGTCTCCTCTGTTCTTGCGCAAGTCCGTCTGTGTGCCTGGGTGTGTGTGAGTGTGTGTAGACGGCGAGAGAAAGAGGGAGAGTCGCTCCTCTTGAGACACACACCGGTGGCCAAACACTCTAAGCCCTTCTGCTTACCAAAGCCTGAATGAATTAAGTAGGTCATGTGAAAAAGGGGTCAAGTTTCTCTGCATCAATTTCCACCCAAGATGAATCGTTATGCACGATTTGAAGTCCACTCCGTTTTCCCTTTTGTGTCCCGGGCTTTACTTTTCGGATAAAAATGAACTTCAGAGCGCACAGGACAAAGAGAGAGAAAGGAGTCATCTCAGCTCCAAACTAGTTCTCACCTGCCTCACCTTCATGACATCTTAGACAAATAGCTCTTATATAAATACATTATAAAATTCTTATCTGCAGTACAAACACGTACTGTGGCTTTTATTTAATCAAGAACAAGCTCTCTGACTGTAATTTTGACATTATACCTTGTTTGCGACAGGTTTTAGCACGCCGTGAGACCATAAAGAACACGGTAATGCGCTAACAATAGTTATTATCCCGACAAGCTCACTAACTAGGTATCTTGTTATTCGAGGAAGGGTAGGGAAAACCCTGGAGGCTTCATTCCAGGCCTGAGGACAGCCCAGATGAAGAGTGGAATTCCCCCCTCTGTTTTGGATGATAAATGAGACGGAATAAGGGGCAAACAAACAAATGCAAACACCCACCAACGCTGAAAGTGAAAACAGGGAAATTCAGACAGAAATGCACGAACGCCGAGGTAGATGACAAATACACCGAAGCACACCCTGACATGCATCACTGTCCAGACAGACTACATGTCTGTCGTCTCACCCCTATGAGAGACGCTGTGACTCAGACCTGACCGGGTAGCGTCCCTGTAGGGGTCTGTGTACGCTGACATGTGTTTGTCTGGAGTTCTCTTGGCTCTCTACTATCTTCTCTTGTGTCCGATGAGAAAAGACAAACCTACGCGCAAATGTGTACAGAAAGACATGAGGAGAGGAGACTGACGCACAGGGAGTGATAACTCAGGGACAAGCACCATCTGTAGCACTTTCTGCCGAGAGACTTAGAATAAAGAAAGAGGAAGAGGGGAGAAATCGTGTCCAAGCCTTTCGGTCGGCATAAGGGGAAGTCTGTTCACTGTATCTATATCTGTTGAAAAGGAGCATCTGTTGGAGCAAGGCGTCGTCTCGTCCCTCTGCCCGCTCTGTGTGGGACCGGTGAGAGCATCGCAACCACATTGTAACTTAACAAGAGAGGGGGGGGGGGGGGCTCAGAGGAGGAGGCAAAGGAAGATAGATGGATGAGAGGAGGTGTGGGGGGATGGGAGGGGGGTCATCCTTGAGGTGTATAGTGTGTCTGCCTTCATTAGTGCCTAGTTGCTCGGAAGTAAAGCTTGTAGAGAAAGAGGAGGTGGGGCGACTTTGGAAACAGCTGGTGTGGCATTGCTGTAAGTGGTTTGGCGTACATAAAACAAAATATAAAATAAAATGGGCCTCCGCCTCTCCGTAACAACAACAGAGCCCAGTCAGAGGGGAGGGGAGGGGGGCACAAAGGCGAGGGGAGGAGCGCTGGTGGTCTTTGAAGTTTAGTTGAAGAGGGGTCAAGTCTCCGTTTCCTCCCTCCTCTGCCCTTTGTGGGGAACACATGGGAAAGCAAGATGGACCCGTCACCGCTACTTTGTGTGCGGTGAGATTTGGGCGCTTCAGTGTGCGACAGGTCAGCGCCCGGAGATATTTCACGAGGTCCGGATGGGAGGAAAAGTGGCATTATTCACATGTTTTGGGTGCGGTGAGGCGTGGAGGACGGAAGGGACCATCTGTGACTGGGCGGGGGTCATTGGAGTTTAATTGCGATGTTGTGGAGGCTTTTTTTTCATTTTTTTTTTACTGTTCACATCCCGCCAAACGTGCTCGGGACACAGAACGCACGGCCTCGCGTACAAGACCAGATCTGGAGCCAAACGAACATGAATATGCATTTCGTGGCATTTCAATTATGAAAAACAACTGACAATACGTCTGTGAGTGTTTGCTGTTGGTGACTGGCTCACTTCACACACACTCATGCATGTAAACTCACCCCTGTCTCTGGGTGTGCGGTCCAAGCTAATTCCGTCGTGGCCCACTTTGTGTCCATCAGCGTCTCTGTAAACACAAGCAAGCAGATAGCAGGCAGGTCAGACAACAGGGAACAGAGTGACAGATTAGGATCGATACAACTTTGAATAGTTTTATGATGATGATGTCATAAAGCCTCCGGAATGATCAATGGAAAAGGAAAGTGGCCGCTCGTGAACAAAGTCTACTCTCCTGGAGAGAGAGAAAGAGCGGGAGATAGAGAGAGTGAGTGATATTGGAGTAAATTAGAAGCAGCGTGTGTGTGTGTGAGAGGAAGAGGAGGGAGGAAGAGTGAGGCTGATCTGTCATTGTCTGACATTTCATTGCGCCTTCTTGGCCAGCTAATTAGTCTCAATTAGACATTTGCTTTTTTTCAGGGAATGGAAACAACAGCCAGTCTCACTGAGGGGCCGTTCCGCTTCCCACACACACATACACACACACACACACACAGGTTATAAAACTGCGGGAGATATACAACCCAGCAGACGGCGTGAATGGAAAGCGGCGGCCATAAAGTCAGGCCTGACAAAAGAAGAGCTCTTGACCAAAACAGAGGTCAATGCACTTAATTAGCTTCGGCGTTTTGGCCTTTCTGTCAATAGCGGGACACACACAACCTTTGAGGTTTACATTATATTTGCCTCCTACACATACACACTAAAATCACACACACACGCGAAGCTCCGACAAAATGGTGAGCGTGGGCACTTCCTGCAAATCCCTCTTTTCTCTTCTGCATTCATTCGCTCTTCTCGTTCCCGCTGATAAAGACTTTGTGAAAGTGTGTGAGTGTCTGTGTGTGTGTGTGTGTGTGTGGGGGGGGGGGGGTTCTACAAGATAGTAAAAGACGATGAAGCGTCCCTTATCACGGAGAGGAAGAGTAGAATATTCCCTCTTCTCCCGCACGACCTTCTCCTTAAAAAGACTCTTGAACTCGCAAAGTTTCGCCGTTACTAAATACCTGCAGCCTTCTGGAAAACACCGCCACTGACACACACACACACACACACACATATTCACACACATGGCCGCGTACCATCAAAACTCAAAAGACCCCTTGTGAATTATGCATTACTGCTCTGTCGAGACGGAATGTGTCCACAGCTGGGAATTCCCGCTGAATTCCGTCCCTGCTCGCTTTGACTGACTGCCTGACTTGTCTTTGTGCTGAGTTTGCGTCTCCTACGTTACGAGGACGTTACTGCTGCACCTGCAAGGGGCACCGGGTTAAATCTGGCTCCTGACCTTCATCCCCCCCCTACAAACGCTATGGAAATACTCGTAAACTCTGCCTTTGCCTGGAGCTCTTCCTCTCCTTCTTCTCCCTCTTCTCCTTCTTGTTCCCAGCCAAATGCAATGAACCACATTTGTCACTGGAGCCGCACGTCATTACCAAAAGTGTGTCAGTGGCATATTAGCTGCGGGACTCACACACACACACACACACACACACACTGACACTGTGTGATCTGGGACCTGTTACCATAAGACGCAGGTAGCTAAGACAGTGTGGTGGAAATGATATGGCTGTGCACGCTGTTTATTGTTATGGCTAGTGTGTGGGGCACCGGGTTGTGTGTGTGTGTTTGTACGGTTGGCCTGTCATTAGGGCTGACCTTGTTGAAATGACAACGCGGTGAGACACAATGACAGAGGGAGAGAATCAAAGAGAGACAAGGGGGCAGTGTGTGTGTGTGTGAGAGGAAAAACAGGGATATGCAAAACACACAAACACACACACACCTGCGTGGCCTGACTCAGTGCTTTGGGTGGTGGATGGTTCGGGAGTGCATGTGCAGCACTTACCCTTCCTCACCTTTCGAGATGCATCTGTGTTGTTTTAGCTAACCAGGCTGCTTTGTGTGTTTGTGTGTGTGTGTCTCTCTGTGTTTGACTCTGTGTGTGTGTGTGTGTGGGTGGGGTAAGTGTGTGTGTTTGTGCGCATGTGTGTGTTTGGTGCAAAGCCCTGCATTGTGCCCAAAGTGAAGCACCAATTCTGAGTCAATGGGCCAGAGCAAAAGCACTGGATGACCCCGACCTGACCCGGCCGCTCCCTCCCTGCCAGCATGTGTGTGTGTGTATGTATGTGTGTGTGGGTGAGTGTAGGAGGCTGTAGTATTCATTTATCTCTGCAGGGTTTTGTTTCTGTGTGTGTGGCTACAACACCAGGCAAAGGTGCAACTGCAGTATTCATGACCATACAGCAGAATCAGGCACCTGCGCCGCCGCCGCCAAAAAGGAAAACGAAACACAGAAACAAAAACAAAGCCAAAGAATAAAAACGAAACGTTCACGTATTCCGCGACACAAAGCGACGAGGCTCCTGTGGGTCAGAACAGGCCGACTGACGCCAGGCACGGGGACGCGGGAAGACAAGAGGAGGGAGAGCAAGGTGTTTTCAAAGTAAATAACTTCTGAGTGCCCGAAAGCATCCTGGCAGCTCGCCTAATGGGTCCGGTTTAGACGGAAAAAAACACAAAGACAGAAACAAAACCAGATGGACGGGTTGAGTGTGTGTATGTGTGTGTGTGTGAGAGTGTGTGTGTGTGTTCAGAGACCTGTGCAGGGCACGAACGGCGATTCGCTCCACACGGGAAAAGTGTAAAAGAAGGAAAAGTTGGCAGGGAAAATAGCAACAACGAAACTGAGCAGGGCAGGAAAATGAGCATGCAAATTTACTGATGTAACAAGCACTCACTCACTCACACACACACACACACACACACACACACACACACACACACACACACACACACACACACACAAACACACAGTCCTGCGCATCTGCTGGGAGGCAGAGCTGGATCAGGATGCAGAGTCGTACCATCTTCTTCGCTCTTTCTCCTTCGTTTTCAATGTCTCCCTCATCCTCCCTGTCAAACTATGGGGCTCATCTCCCTCTGTTTCGTCTTCCTACCTCCATTCTTTCTTTCTTTCTGTCTCCGCCCTTCTCTCCGTCTGTCCGTCTCTATCTGTCCGGGAGGCTCTGACCTCAGTGTTATTTATTACACAGGTCAGACCAACCTGGGCCAATGGGACGGTGAAATCAAGTGTTTTTGTTTTGTCTGCACTTCATTTTCCCTTTGTGAGAAAAATTGCAGAAATACAAACATGCCTGGGGTGTGTAGCATGCACACACAAACACATACACACACACACACACACACACACACACACACACACACACAGGCAAAGCCAACCCCTAAAGTCTAATCCCGTAATGACAGGGCAGACCTAATAACAGGGGAGGCCACTGAAGCATTCGTCCCTATGGCCTCATACTACACACACACACACACACACACACACACACACACACACACACACACACACACACACACAGAGTGCCCAAGAGTTACAAGCCTCTTAAAATATTTCTTTGTTCAAACAACCAGACTTCTTTTAAAAGAAAAAGAAGAAAAGAGAGAGAGAGAGAGATGGTCTGAGGGAGGAGAAGAAAGGGGGGGAGAGAGAGAGAGAGAGGGAGAGAGAGAGAGAGAGGAATGTGGAGTGGTTTCACAGGCTGAGGGGTCACAGGGGGCAGACAGGTGGAGGGTTTAACTTGGATCTCTGCTTTGAGCTTTGCCTTTGTTGCCATGACGTCGTCCAGACTACACCTGACAGGTAAACTATGTTGAACCCCCCCGACCGTCCTTACCTGCGGGCGTGAAGGACGGAGAAAGCGACTTGTGGTCTCTGACCCGGGTGAGGCGTCGGTTTGATTATCTCTTCTAAACAAAATGGCTTCCTTGCACGCAAACGCACCCAGACGCCATTTGAACTCGACTCCCTCTCCCCCTGAAATCCAGCAGCTAATGATCTTCTCCTCTCTTCTGGCCTTTGTGGCGTTCAGACGGGCCGAGCGCACGAGGGCGTCCCTCCATTAACACACCCTGAGCCGCCTGCTTCCAAACACTCCAGCCTCTGTTTAGGCCCAATGTGTCAACATCGACCCCCTCCCAACACACACACACACACACACACACACGCTCGACTTATTAGCCCGATTAGCCTAGATTGACTATGTGCGCCACCTTTGTTGCCTCGGCTTTTGTCAGTCTGACGCAACGCTGGAGAGAGAGGAAGAAGAAGAAGGAGAAGAAGAAGGAGATGTGCCATTCAAATTCAAATCGAGCAAACAGCCTTTTTTGGCCTTTGTGCTCCGGGCCAGAGAGCGATGATTAGAAGTCCCCCTCCATTTTATAGAGAGACCTCCCCTTCCCTACACACACACACACACACACACACAGTCACAGTAATTGGTTGCTCCGACATGGACAGGCCAAGGAGGTGATTCCTCTGTGGAATTCCTGAACAGACTGGCCTCCCATCCCAACCCCCCCTCCTCCTCCTCCTCTTCCATCCCCATCAGAGCACACACCTCCTTCCCACACACACACACACAAACACACAAATCACCCCACTACCACTCACTGTCAGTCATCCCACAATGGTTGTCACACACGAGGGTTCTCCTGTGTGTGCTAACAGGGTTACACTGGCAAATGAGCTCTTCCTCCCTCTCTTTCACCTTCCACCCCCCCCCCCCCCCCCCTCCCTGCCTTCGTTCCATCTAACTCACATCATCTGTCCCTATGGGGGTCGCCTAATGAACAGCGAGCCTGCACCCTTAAATTATGTCTCACACACACAGCCACACACACCTCGGGGCTGAATGCTGTTTGTGTTGCGTCCGTCTGCTCGGCGGATTGCTTCGTTTCGTAAGTGGTTCTTAAAGTGTCGAAGTCGGAGCTTTGAGAGAGAATAAACACAAATGAACCTGTTTTTGTGTGTATGTGTGTGTGTGCTTATTTCTTTTTACAGCGGGCACAGTAAAGCCAGCTGAGAGCTTACATGTGTTCCATGAGAGTGTGTGGTAAGTGCTGCTTTCAAGGGCTCGTGAAGTCTGGTCTAGTTCCTGTACCGCCAGTGGAAAAGGCCCTTTGTCTTCATCGCCCCCCTCCCCATCCACACACACACACACACACACACACACACCCCTCACTCTCTCTCTCTGTCGATCTGTAGCCTTCCATTCCCTTCTCTCACCGACTCCCCTAATTACAAAGCAGAGAGGATCTGACGAACAGGTAGCCCTCAGGGTAGCTGTCTGCAAAACCAGGTGTGCCTGTGTGTGTGTGCGTGTGTGCGTGTGTGTGTGTGTGTGAGAACTTGTACGTCAGCATGTGTGTGCACCAGTGGCCGTGCTGTAATTATGAGTGGTCATATTCTTGCGTCATCAATGTGTGTATTCATCGAAATTGTGAAAAAGTGTGTGTGTGTGTGTTTGCCTTCTGTTCCTCACTTAACAATCTCTTGTTAACTCGCCGCCCCTCAGCCTGGACCCATGAACAGGCACTTACGTCTCTTTGTTCTCTCCCATGGGGTAACTGGATGATCAATTTCCATTTTCGATTGAATAAAACACACACACACACACACACACGCATATTGGTCAATTATTTCTGACTCAAGCACTTTAGATCACCCTTAACAAAAAAAATCCAATACTGGAAAGGTTCAATGTGAATCTTCAATAGTGTGTGTGTGTGTGTGTGTGTGTGTGTGTGTCACCGCCCTCTTGGTGCACCTCTACATAATCAGCATTCTCCTCTGCTTGTTGTTCCTCTTGTTAACTGGCGGCTGTAATAACAGCGCAGCACGTTGTTGGAGACTCACTGTGTAATTTACAGCTGACTCGCCGTTTTTTTCATTCGCGGTGGCGTCGAACCTTTTGGTCACAAGTTCACTCCCCCCGCCCCCACGGCGAGGTGCCGACCTGAGCATTCTGCTCTCACTGAGTGTGAACACTTGTACCCATCTTGTTAGACATTATTCACCCTCCTCTAAACCGAATCTGGAGTTTCTTTGATTGGAAATTATGCAGCACCTTTCAAAATAAATGCTCTGTAAAGATAACGCTGCAGTGTGTATGAGCGTGTGTGTGTGTGTGCGAGAGCCGCCCAGATACAGTCATCTAATTTCCTGGTGAATGACTCAGCCGACTGAGATTGCAAACGCGTCAGTGAGAAGCAGGTACGCCATCTGCATATGGAAATATGGATCAGCGTGTTGGATTTTGTGGCTATTTGTGCGTGTTTATGTTTGCATTTGTCAGCGTGCGAAAGGAAGCGAGACCGACCAATTTGGCTGTCTATTTGTGTGTATATATATGTGTGTGTGTGTGTGTGTTTCGTGATTTAATTTCGTTTCACCTCTTGCTTCCTGTGGAGAGGAGGGGGGAGGGGGGCAGCAATACCTGGAATATGATTCATATTTAAAACACAATGTAGTGTAACTGCAACCTCAGCAGGCCCCTGATTGATTTACTAGTCTGCCACACAGCTGAGAGGCAAACAAATACACACACACACATACACACACTTAAGAAGGACTACCCAGGGCCTATAAAAAGACTCGTCTGACACGTACCGGAATAAAACGCCGGTAGCACAACTTATAAAATCAACTATGCCATGACTAATGTTTCCTACGTGTCTGTTTATATTCAAAAGAAATCTCTGCTCCCTGTCTGTAATTAAGGAAACACTTGCAGCATTGGCCCGTGTGTGTGAGTGTGTGTGAGAGTGTGTGTGTGTGTGGGGTTGAAAGCCTCTCATCAGCATCTCATCTCATATTCCGCAGTAGTAACAACACTCAACTCAAACATGCGCAATTACAGCTACTTAGCAGGTTTCGGTGCGGTCTAATTGCTGGAAACAAGGTGTACGATATACAGTATGTGAGGTACGTTAAGACGTGGATGTAAAAATAGATGCAGACCTTCCCTGCCTTGTGTACAGTGAGGTTCAGGTTCGGTGGCATAAAAAAACCCCAAAAATAGCTCACGTGATGAAAGAGTAACCGAGTCGCAGTCAGCAGTTAGTCAGCAATTCCAGGAAAACAGCATCCCAGAATTCTCTCTCTCTCTCTCTCTGTCTCTGTGTCTGTCTGTGTGCAGATATTCACCTGGCGCCTCTGCCTCTCTAAGGGATTTTGGGGGTATTAGTGATGCAGCCTAACACTGTGACAGGTGAGCATCCCCAATCACATTAAGCCTCCAAACTAACACACACACACACGCTGTCTCTGCCAGCCATCGCGCCCTCGCTTCACCTTCACCGGGGCCGCGTCACGTTCCTATAAGTAAGTCTTCTCGCCATTATGAGAGACGATTATGGGAGCTGGAAGAAGTCATGTTCAAGTTTCATCCCCTCAGGTTGCGTGGGAGTCCATCAGTGTCCTTGAGAGGGAAGATGAAACTGTATTTGTTCTGTTTAAAGGCTGAATTATGTCCTGATATTGTTGTTGTTGGAAAATGAAGGAATGTCCAGAATAGATGCAATGAAATGTGCTGCACAGCCCGATAGAGCCAAAGACAACCACATTTGAATAGGTTTGATTTGTCTGCATGAGCAGGGAGAGAGAGAGGGGGAGAGAGAGGGGGAGAGAGAGGGCGAGAGAGATAGAGACAGAGAGAGAGAGAGATAGTTTAGGTTCCCAGCTTTGGGTGTGGCTGTTTGTGATTAAAAAAAAATTCCAGTGCTCGCTGATTTATACCAGCGCTCCTCATGTCTACAACCTCCAAAGGGTTTAAGCTAAAGCAGACAGACAGAGAGAGAGAGAGAGAGAGGGGAGAGAGAGAGATAAAGATAAAGAGAGAGAGTGTGTCTTGGAAAAACCTGGAGGAGGGGAGATGCGACGCAAACGGAGAGATATTCAGAATGGAGACAAAGAGGGAGTGAGTGAGTGAGTGAGGGAGGGAGAGGAGGAGAAGAGCGAGGTAACAAAGGAGGAAGGAGAGGAAGCAGAGCAGGTACATGCTCTCTTCTTTCATTGCCACCGTGTTCCTGCCCTGCTGACACGCAGTAGTCCTCAGAAACTGTATGTGTGAAGTGTGTGTGTGTCTGTGTGTCTGTGTGTCTGTGTGTCTGTGTGTGTGTGTGTGTGTGTGTGTGTGTGTTCAACATGAAGCCTGATGGGAAATGTTTTTTGTCATTGACTTTGTGCAGTCGAGGGACCCATCATGTTACCTCACTCCTCTCCTCTCCTCTCCTCTCCTCTCCTCTCCTATCCTATCCCATACTCCCCTCTCCTCCTCTCCCCTCCTCTCCTCTTGCCAGCCAATCTGTCCATTCACAGCAGCTCAGCTCTGGCAGCAGCCTGTGTGTGTGAGTATTGCAGCAGAGCTTTGCTGACCAAATATATGAACCAGCGATAGCAGCAACGTGTCCTTGGGGAGCAACGTGTGAATTTCAATGCCGATATTTCATTTGTGCTGAGAAACGTGTGGGTGTGTGTATGTGTGTGTCTGCACCTGTGTGAGTGAATGAGTATTTGTTTGTATGGCTGGAAGCTGATTATCTGTCTCACAGGCTCTAGAAACTCACACACACACACACAAGCACAGCCAAGCACATTAACCTGCACATAGTCAGTTATTATCTTACACACACACACACACACACACACTGGCTGTCTGGCCTTTTCAATAGGAGGTGGGCTATTGTGCTGTTGTGCCTGTGCTGTGTTCGTGCACAGTTACCTCATTGCTTTAATAGCAGGGTTTCACACCGAGCAACAGCTGACTCAGCACACACACCTCAATCGACACGGGAGCGCAAACCGACACACACACACACATTTACATCACGCACAGTAACACCTAATCACAGAGCGCGAGACGGTGTTAACGCAATCATACTGCAAGCAAGCACAAAATAAGACACGCTACAGAGACGCATACACACACTCACACACACACACACACACACACACACATACAAATCCTGTTGGTGCTCTGGTCTGTGTGACCTGGAAAGAGCTGGAACTGACCAGTGGATAAAGCCACAGAGCTCTGAATGGCTGCAGAGCACAAGAAGAAGAGAGCTTAACACCCTGCAGCTTTACTGCTCTGTTCCAATAGATAATGACTCTCTCTCTCTCTCTCTCTCTCTCTCTCTCTCTCTCTCTCTCTCTCTCTCTCTCACTCTCTCTCGCGCTCCCTCTCTCTCTCTCTCCTTCTTTCTCTCCTTCTCTCTCTCTCTCTCTATACTGTCTTTCATCCACACATCACTTCCACTGCAATATAATCAAGCATGTTGTTGGATCTTCTAAATCAAAGATGGCCACTTTGCGTCACACCCGGAGCAGCTGTCTGTGCGTCGGTGAAACCAAACCGCTGGCCGCGTCTCCCCCCCCCCCCCCCGCAACAAATACCGACGAGCTTCCAATTACTTTATAAGAGCGAAAGCCGTTGGGGTTTCTTCCTTCCCTTCTTTTCTGCTTTCTCCTTGGAGACTCGCTCACGATGGAGATAAACAAGCATAAACAGATTCAGAAATAGAAGCACGGGACTAAAAGAGCAGAAGAAGAAGAAGATTGCGTTATTACTGAAGCCCGGGTCGGAGATGTTAACCGTCATCTCTCGCCGACCACAAATGATTTATGAAGATGTTGCAGTGTAATTATGGAGGCAATTATCACTGCCAGTCACCTTAATTTCCCAGGTATGCCCTCATTTACCTGTGAGGAAGAAGAAAGGGGAGGAGAATGGAAGAAGAAGAAGAAGGAAAAAAGGCAGATGGGGAATTTAACTAGTTGAGTAATTACACTTTACACCCCCCCCCCCCCTCGCACACACACACGCGCACACACACACACACACACACACACACACACGCCACCCTCACTCTGCCGTCCTCCTGTTTTCAAAGAGGTGGATGAGGAGGTGACGCGTGAAACACACCCGGCGGCGGACTGCTGCTTTTCACATCAGCTCGTTAGGGAGGCACGCAGACACACACACACACGCACACATACATACACACACACAGCTTGTTAAGCTTTTACCTGCCCACCTGGTCAATTACCGCTCAGGTCAAAGACGTGCAGAACAAAAGAGAGGTTAGAGTAGTTAAACGTAAGGAATGCAAGCACGCAGACGCTCCGTTCACTCTTCCTCGCTCTCCGTCTCCATTTTCTCCACTTCTTCTCTATCTCTCGCTCTCTCTCATTCACATGTACAGTCCAAGGCCAGCACTCCCATGTCTCCCTGCCATCCTCCTCCCTCTTCCTCCCAAGGTGTGTGTGTGTGTGTGTGTGTGTGTGTTTGCTGGCAAAACAACTAACCCCAGCCTGAGGATCTGTATCCTTTCATGTTCCCATGTTTCTTACTTCCATCCAGCAGCACCTTGGCCTCTTTATCTGCACAAACAGCTTCTTCTTCTTTTTGTTATGATAAGCCAGAAAAAAATACTGTTAATGGTCACCGCTGACAAGCAGCTGCCGATTGATTACGGCTGAGAGTTTATAAATGTTTTTATTTACGTCGGGGACTGACGCACTTTTTAATTAATTTCAGGCGCGGGCGTGGCAGATAAATGTGTTCATTTGTTGTTGGGCATCATTAACTGAGAGTACGAGGTTTCAGGGGGAGCCGTCGTTATTATTTATGGTTATTTTGCCTCTTGATGCCGCACGTAAACAAATGGCCGGGTGAGATTAATCACATTGATCTGTTTCGGAGTGGAACGTGCCCCTCCCTCCCTCTCTCTCTCTCTTTCTCTCCCTCTTTCTTTCCTTCTTTCTCTCTCTCTCTCTCTCTCTCTCTTCGCCGGACCTGAATTCTTAATCGCCGCCAAGTTAATTAATCTCACACTCGGCTTGCTGTAATAACTTGACTCGTTCGACCTCCTCCGCCGCGCAAATGGACTCTGTCGCTTCGCCGGCTAAAAGCAGCGGTAATGAAGCAGGCGGGAGAAAAGGCCGAGCGTCCATAAAGAGGCTTCCAACGCGCCCGTGTCGCCGCTAACATCAGCCTGACCTTACATGTACATTACATTTACATTTTAACCATTCATCTTTATCTGTGGAGCCTGTGCCAGAGACCGACCGACGCTTGGGTTTCTTTAGCCTGAGAGAAAGCAGTGAGCGTAAGTGACAACGCGAGAGGGAGAACGAATAAGTTATCAGTTGCCTCGTCGCTTCGATGAATGTTTGCCGCATTCTATTGAGAGACATTAGTATTATTATCATACCGAACTACCTCATTGCCGTGACGACTGGCAGGCAGGAGCCGCGCTACACGTTACACTTCAAACCCCCAAGCCACTTGGTCTGATTCCAGCGACCTGGTAAAGGGAGATTGCTTTGTGACGCAGCAGCAATAACCGGTTTGACATTGCAAACAACACACACGCAAGTTCATCGCAGGTCACGATTTGTGCCTGTGATGTCTCGGTGTGTACGGCGCTCAGTTGGAGCTCAGTTGGAGCTCAGTTGGAGCTCACACACTCGGACCCTGGCGTCGCCTCATTTATGGGGAGTTATGGTTTTAGCCTTGAATCCTCTGGCTAAATCCGTGTAATACAATTATGCAAAAAAACATCAAGAGAGTGAGATTCCAGAGTTCCGGAGCTCGTACCTGCTCAGCATTATCTGGTCAATCTCCTGGTCAGGGATTGGCGCGGTCCCAAGGCTTATTACATATTAATGTATTTAACCTATGGAAGAAGCCACTCGATAGACAGATAGGAGGAGCGGCACAGTCGCCGGCTCGGGGCAATTAAGAGGGATTGACGGACGGACGGACGGACACGGGAGGCAGCAGAGGTCCATATGGCAGGAGGCTATAAGAGGCCCACTTCAATTACATAAAGACCTCTGCGCCTTGGCATGATACACTGAGGACCCCAGACAGCAACGAGAGAGAGAGAGGGAATAAATCATACAGCAGTTAGTGACACACACACACACACACACGCACACACGGGTGCGCACACAGAATCTTGCAAGGACACAAATCCCTAAGCACAGAGGCTTCACACCCACACACATCCGCCTATACAGAACCGGTATAGATACACAACAACACACAGGCCGTCTTAACTCTCTCTGTTACACACACACACACACACACACACACACACACACACTAACAGTAACATATCCTGTCGCTGTTCAAGTAAGATGGATGTCTATATAATCGTGCCATGATTACAGCACCGGTTGCACCCGCTGATCCGTGCCACATGGCCCCCACCAACACACACACACACACACACACACACACACACACACACACACACACACACACACACACACACACACACACACTCACTCAAACCTGTACCATGTGACTGGACGCAAGCTTTATGCCTCAGCTCCCTTTTTCATCTAACGCGCGGTTATATAAATCTAATACAAAGACGCTGGCTGTGCGTCAGGATGAAGGAGGCTCCGCGGGGATGTCGGGGAACAGGAAGTGAGCGATGTGGAGCTCCGGATTACTGTAAATATATCAGCATATACTACAGATACTCTGTGTTTGGTCGTGTGCGTTTGTCTCCAAACCGCTTTCTTCCTCTGGGGATGAGGAGAAGGAATACACAGCGTATGGGCAACCCTGGCTAATGTATTATTCACCCTTCATTGATGTGTAACTAAAGCTGGCAGTTTGGGGAGGGAGTGGAGGTGTCACCGACCCACCACCACCCACACACACACACACGGTAGCTGGAGCCACAAGGCCGCCAGGCAGCCATTGATTTATGTGCTGACACACGCTGCACATTTGCACATTCACATGCATTTCAGTGTAGTTCCATCTTTACTGTGTGTGTGTGTGAGTGTGTGTGTGGGTAACTAAATATGAGTTCTATTGTCTTGCATGACAATATAAATCACTTTTGTTATGATAGGAATGACCAAAGGGAAGATGTGATGGAGATGAAATGGAGCAGTGTTTTTGGAGGGTTTGCACTTACAGGGGTCACCGGGTTGATAAGGTCAGACTATAGACGCTGTCAATAGTCCGTCTATACATTAACCTTTACTGTTTTGACAGCCCGGTCACTTTAGAATGACGCCATCGAGCTTAACAAGTCGGGTCAGGGGACGACTCAGTCACTCAACAGGTTCTGATGATGTCTGCTGGAGTGTTTCATCCATTTCTGTGAAGCTTTCTATCCGTCTCCATATCTTTCTTCCTTCCTTTGTTCTCTCTGCCTCATCACACCTACACACACACACACTGAATCTTTTATAAAAGGCGGACAGGGGGATTTCCGCGCTGATAATCAGATTCACATTTTTGGCATTTGGAAGTCAACCCCAATAGTCCGAGAGGAGCGAGGGTTAAATGCTTCATTCCTCCTCCTGATGTTCCCTCACCTAACTCTCCTTGTCCCTGTGCGATCCTTACAACACGCCCTGTGGCACAGTTAGCTAGTTAAAAAAATAACAATCCTCACATTTATGCCTAAGCTCAACCATTAGCAGCTGGATTCTGCTCTGTTGTGGCCTGTGGCAATGAATTTTGAAGGGAATAAACAATAACGAGGTGCAAGTTTTCCCTCCCTCCAAAACTGAAAGAAACGGGAAATGAGCTGTACCCAAAAATATCACCACTGGCGTAACCGTGCTGGAGTGTGTGTGCTTTATGTCCCGTATACACACACACACGTACAAGCCAGAGCACTTGGTGGTCCGAGCGAGCTCCTCCAAACCACAGGGTGTGGATCGGCGCTAACCTGATTAGTCACCGGCCCCGACCCTGAACCCGCCAGGAATTGAGCAGCGTGCAAATAAATCTCAGCGCCGCCAGCCAGTAAATCTGATTCAGGATCGGCGTTTATGGGATTCGAAACCACACCAGGCAAGGCCGCGGCGGATGAGCTCGCTGACCCTGATCGGTGACTTCATCGTCGGACGGAAGAAAGGAAAAAAGAGGCTTTCGGGGCGTTTGAGAGTTTGGCAGGACTGATTGGTAGTTACAGTAATCAGAGGTGGTTATTATCGGAGCGACGTTACCGTGCCGACGCGGTTGATTCGAAAAAAAAAAGGTCCGACTAGGGTGGCGGTTTAGACGCGCTCCGATTACGCGACTTAGACACCAATCTGTATAAGGAGGATATACAGAGCGGTAATAAATCATGGCAGGGTTCAATCAGCGGGGCCCCTGGGTGCTGTGGGAGTGTGTTAATATCTCACCCACACCCAGCCGCTCACTCACTCTGCTGCTGCTTCAGATGTGCCTCCATATCTAACGGCCCGACGGCTGGACACATTCAGACGTCTCTGTTCTTGGGTTAATGAACAGGTGAGGAATTACTTAGACCGACGCAGATGGAAATTGATTTTTTAAGTGTTGCCTCATTATCCCATATGGGGCACTTTATTCATTACCACGGGAAACACAACACCAGACAATGTGGGTTGTGTAACGCCAAGGTCACGCCGGGGGGGGTGTTATGGTTCTGTGTGTGGATAGATAGACAGACTCGGGGGGTGGAGGGGAGCGGTGGGGGGTCGGCGTTGAGATGGTATGGATCGTCTGGGCGAGCTAGGGGGCCATTAGTGACGCACTAATTAGGGGGGTTGGACGAGCGAGGGGTCTCCAATACCGGTCGAAGCCAAGATTCATAAATAAGTAAGTGCGGAGAGGGAGGGGAGGGGGGTCGCTTAATTAACAAAGCGTGAAAAAAAGGGCGTGAATCCCAAGAGGGACTGAACCCAATCTGGTTTGCAAGGGGAGGGGGGGCGATCAGGCCGGCGTCCTGGCTACCTTGGTGGCATTGATTGATGGAGCGCCAAATTGAATCTCTAATCATCACCACCCTTTTAGTTCCTGCACCCCCAGGGACCCGCAGAGGCCAACAGTGGCACGAGGGTGACGCGTTTGTATCCCTTTCCTGACACCAGTGGCGTAAACATCGCACACTCCCCCCCCCCTCTCCTCCCCTCTCCTTCCCTCCCCGCCCCCGCAATAACCTTTCCTCCCCCGTTCAGTTGACCGTGCCCATCTGGCCAGAGGTTATCCGACCCCTCTGTATGTCCCCCCCCCTCACACTTTCATGTCCCTGCCGATTGTTTTCACACTCCGGCTTGTTCGACTGAGGCATTTAGAACCCTCACACGCCTCACACTTAGACACCCTCAGCCACCTAAAGCGACGGATCGCGTTGCAGCAGCACTCTCGCCCTTTTCTGTCTCTACTTGCCCTTCTACACTAATCTTTCTATTGTCCCATGCAGACAGACGAGTAAACTGCTAGGTGGGGGGAGCGAAAGAAGCCGTGAGCGACAATGACGGGTTGGGAGAGAGGGTGTGTGCTAAACCTGTCATGTAGGTGTCATAGCATGAGCCTGACGTTTGGTTTCCCCCTTTTTTTTGCTGTCTGCAGAAACAGCATTTGGCCTGTATGAGATACAGGAAATGTCGGTCGGGGGGGTGAAGCTGGATGACACACCTCTGCCATTGCCTTTAAACTGCAGACTTCCCTCGTTTTCTCTCACAATAGCGGGAGTCATCTTGACAGTCAGGACCTTATCAAGCGACAAGGCAACAACAAAGGGTCGCAGGGCAGTAAATAGCATCTGTCTCTCAGCTGCTGACTGTCGCTACGGTGATTTTTATATCACAAGGGCATACCGCAATTAGGAGCGACTGTAACCCTGATAAGCTGCAGTCACAGAGGGCAGGACGGTGCAGAAAGGGATCAGATTAACGGTTCAAAGAGAGACGGGCAGGCTAGGGGAGCGACGGGCAGGGCCGGAGAGAGTGAAGAACCCGGAGGAGAAGAGGGCGAAGAAAAGGAGGCATTGTGTGCGGAGGATCTTCTTTAATGCCCACCTGTTTTGGTGAGAAGCGTTTGGGTACCTTTGGGTTTCTTCCTCTTTGGCAAGACGCAGCGCCAGGCTGTCTGGCTGGCACAATGCTGACGGGAAGCTTGAAGTCACTGGCACCTTCTGATTACGCTCCGCTAAACGGGCAGGTACACAACGCCAGACTTCCTCCAGGTGAATGGCAGTAAAATACACAGGCCCGTGTAATTCAGTCACATCTGCACTCCCGTCTGCCCGTCAATAAAAGGGCTTAATATTGAACCATGATACTGTGATTTATTTCAAAGAAAGCGTTGATTTCCCACAATGAGTAATAACCTCCCCCACCCTTCACTTCCTCTGCCCCCCGCTCAATGGTGGTGTCATTATTTCTTTCCAGCTGCCATCGACTCACCTATTTTGACACTATCGAAGGGCTGCGTCGCGAAAACCCGGCCGCGCAATGTTGCCATTGATCTGAACGGCTCTGCTTGTCAGATTCGCTTAAAAACTGTTGGCAGATTTTTCCTTCCAGGCTGCATCAGAATCCTGCACCTTTCATCTGGCACGAGTGAGACAGAGAGAGGGAGAGAAACGAGCAAGGCCGAGTGGAGTGTAGGGGAGACATGGGAAGTGAGAAGGAGGTAGATAGGGGAAAGAGGCAGCTCTTCCTCTGTGCCCTAATCATTCTGCATCTTGTGGTTGGCGCGTGTCAACACGGAGGATGGGTCGGTGGCAAACATCCAAGACAGGAGATTGCAGTGTCTCTGCTTAGATGGATCTCGCCATCCTAGAAGGCATTGTTGCTCTGTCCCCCTCCCTCCCTCCCTCCCTCCCTCTCTATTGCCCCTCCGACTCATTTTACCTTCACTCCCTCTGTGAAGCCGCCCAGTCCGCATTGTCGCTTCCCTCAACACCTCTAGAAATGAACTGGCTGGGCAATAAACAGAACCAAGTGGCCTTTTGAAAGTGAGAGCCCTCTGTTTTCTCTCTCACTGGCTTCACACACACACGTACACACACACACAAACACACACAGGCTGCTCCACAACTTTGCGGGGGCTTTAATGACTAATAACCTATTTGACTTTGACTCGGTAGGTGGGAGAGGAGAGCGTGGCGTGAGGCGGACCCACCGCGCAGCGCCGCTCACCCAGCCAAAGTCCAGGCTCAAGCACCAGAAAGGGAGGGGTGAGGCGGGATGGTGGGGGAGGGTTGGGGGGGGGTGAGAAGGTTGGGGGGGGGGAGAGAACTCGAATTCCGTGCGTCTGAAATCCGCCGCCCGCTACCTGAAATCCTCCCTGTGATGTTGGAAACTGCAGCGCTGACACACGTGTGCAGTCTTGCAAAGGTAGTGGGAAGGTCAGACGCCGTGGATGAACTCTAGAAGACACTTTGCTTCATCTCCTCTCTCCATCATCACACACACACCTTCAAAAAACCCTATATACCAAAGTGGATTAGAGGCGAGTTGTCTTTCACTTCAGCCTCCGCGGCACCCTGCTGGGGGGGGGGGGGGGGGGGTGTGATCAATGGGCTCTGACAGCAATTAAATGAATGGAACCAGCTGATTGATTCATTAGCAGGGGAGTGGGTAGGCATGTGGGCACTGACCCCAACAAGCGGGGTCGGGGAGTGAAGGTTTGTGCGGAGGGGGGGGATGAGTATTGAGAGGAAACATGCGTGTGCTTGTGTGTGCGACTGAATAACTGTCAGCATTGGTGTGTGTTAAGTGTGTGGATGTGTTTGTGTGTGAGCAGAGGGTGTGAGAGAGGAACAGGGGGGTGTTTGGGGGGGGGGGGGCGACCATTTGTGGGCCTGACTTGGCACAGCAGGGAGGGGGGGGGGGGGTCAGGCCTATAGGGTCCCGGGCTTTCATCTGCGCTCTTTGCAATTAGTGGTTCACAGCGCCACTTGTCTAATCGCTCCGTGTGTTAAAAATCACAGTCGCCCGCGTCACACGCACCTGGCATATGTGAGTGAGTGAGAGAATGAGTGTGTGGAAGTGTGAAAGTCATTCGCAG
This sequence comes from Genypterus blacodes, assembly GCF_046128005.1. Classification (NCBI taxonomy): domain Eukaryota; kingdom Metazoa; phylum Chordata; class Actinopteri; order Ophidiiformes; family Ophidiidae; genus Genypterus; species Genypterus blacodes. Next base: position 1,850,933 of record NW_027466866.1, on the reverse strand, counting down.
CCGTGTTTGCAGTAAATCTGACTTCTTTTCTGACGCCTTAATGAGAAAATCAGCCGTGTAACACATCTTAAATCTAATAAACTCCACCGGCTGCAGCTGATTGCATCTTACTTCGCAACGCAACAACTTTTCCCTTCTCTTATCTGCTGCAAACACCTATTGTGAGTGTATTTGTGTTCTGCTCACCCTCCTCCCCCCCTCCCCACACACACACACACTTTACAACTCTTTCCAGGCCACAGTTTCAGCAGATGCACAGGTGTCGAGGCGTAGAGGAACTTAACGCCTCCCCATTTGCTCAACTGCCTCCATATTTGCCTTCATCACAGCCGCTTTGTGGCTTTGTGACCCCTGCATTCATTGTCCTCTAAATCCATTCACTTCTGCATTAAAGTCAGTGTAGGAACCAGACGCTGTTTGGGCTGGAGCTAAGGTTAAATAAATGCTCCCCACAGCTGGCAGAGGAACCGCAGGGATTATGGAAAATACGCCCGAAAAAAAAGGTCACGTGCAATCGCCGCTGAGAACTGCGGAGTTCACAGCGTGCGAGGGAAGACGAGTTTGAGGCGTTCAGAGTGAATCCGCCTGATAATGGGGAAGGGGGGGGTCCCTGTTTAAGCCTGCCGCTGTCCTCCAGAAGAGGAAGAAATGGGTAACAGGCGCGCAAAGCCTTCTTCCTGCCTGCAGGCCCTTTGAAGTGCAGATGAAGAGCAGGTGGAGAGTCTATCTGACGCAGATGAAGAGCACAGGGATGAGCTGAGGTGTGAGACTGTGGCCTGGTGGAACCACACGCACGCACGCACGCACACCTCCAACCCTTGACCACACACTTTTCCCTGGTGCAGCTTTTAACTGACACTTGTGTTGCTCTTCCTTGAAGCTCCCCTCCTCCCCCTCCTCCTCCTCCTCGTCACACGTCTGCATACCAACGATGACTGTTTGAAAATGAACAAAAGCTGTTTCCCTGCTCTTCAAGGGAACAAGGCCTGCAGCGAGACTCTGCGCCTCAAAAAGAACCTCCCGTCTTCAACCGCTTTGCTACGCTGAAGCTCTCTGCCGATCCCTCTCTCCATTTAACAGGACCAGGAGGAGCGGAGAGACCAGGTGACCGGGTCTTGGTTTTCCTGCCCTGTAGGCAAAACTGTTTCACAGCCGCACAGATGGAACCGGCACGTTTCGCTTTTTACACACAATATCAAAGATTTCTCTCTTCTCTCTTTTCCGCTCCATCGGCAAAATTCGTTAGGAGAGTCTGCGGCTTGTAAAGCAGAGACATGAGACGGATCAAACAGCCATTTTGGTGACGTCACCCACCCCTCCCCTCCTCCCCTCCCCTCCTCTCCAAACTCAAACTCCACGCCTCAGCCCTCCTCCTCCTCTGCTCCCCTCAGCTGGGCCCTAGGCATCCCTGACCTGCTCTCTGTACTGATTGTTAGAGTGTTTATGTGTGTCAACGAGCCGGGGAGAGCCGCACGCTGTGTCTCTGTAAATACACACACACACACACACACACACACACACACACACACACACACACATCCTCTGTCTGTGTATTTTTATTCGCCGCTGCAGTAGCATAACCCCTGGAGCTTGATTGTGTTAAGACGGCTATTGTGACGAAATAGCAAGACTAGCCAGGCGAGTGAACTCCTCCCCCCCTCCTCTTCCTCATTCATTCAAATCCCCCCCTCCATGACCTCTGGATGGGGGGGTCACAGGACATTTTGACACATGGGTCGCTTTATGGACATAAAACGCCAACCTCGATGGCCGTTAATGTGACGTCAAGCATTGGGTCAGCGTGTTAAAATCCGTTAACACAAGAAGAAGGCAGAGAGGGAGGAGGGAGGGGCCCAGAATGTGTGGACACACCCATCCAGCCCGTTCACACACACACAGACACACACACAGTCCCAGCATTCAGTGTTAAACGTACAGATGCCGACCTCGCCTTTGAAAAATAAACAAACAAGTTCTAACTTGAGTGTTGTTATGGAGTTTGTTTGGTTTTTCCCAACACCAAAGTCATTCTAGCTCTTAAATATTGGCATATTTTTATTAAGCAAACCACCTTCCCAGCTGATACGCAGCTTAGCCAGACAAAACCCAGCACCAAACACACACACACACACACACACACACGCAGACCCTTCGCAACCCCAAACATGCTTATATACACACCCCTGCCCCCTAGCTGTACCACCCATCTCGCTCTCTCTCTCTCTCTCTGAGTCCACACACACACATCTCTGCCCTCCTCTCTCTCTCTCTCTCTCTCTCTCCCCGTCTCTCTCAAGCTCTCTCTCCCTCCCTCTCTCTCTCTCTTGTTCTGCTTGGCTGACTATAGACAGCAGCAGTGTGTGTGTGTGTGTGTGTGTGTGTGTGTGTGTGTGTGTGTGTGTGTGTGTGTGTGTGTGTGTGTGTGTGTGTGTGTGTGTGTGTGTGTGTGTGTGTGTGTGTGCGTGCAGTGGGCAGGCCCAGACACATTTGCCCTCCCCTGCTTGCTGTCGACACTGAGTGTCAAAGACCTGATCTCCCACAAGGCCTCACTGTCGGATGCCAGGATGGCCTGCACACACGAACGCCACATACTGAACACACACTCTCACATCCACACGCATCCGAGCGCGCCGCTGTGAGTCCATTCTGCCGTGTATCTGACTGTATACTGGACACTACTGTGCTTATCTGCTGATAACTATGTATCTGGATAGCATTTGAGACAATATAGGTCAGTCTGCTTCATCTTCAACATAGACTCCTCATCACAGAGCCGGAGGAATAAAGCTGACTCTACTGCTTCCCTATATTTCCAGGCTTTTCTTCCTCATCCTCATTGACGTGAAGGTCCCAGCAGGCCTGACATGGCTGTTGGTTGCTCGCATGAGAAATTCCAGCTCGGTGAATCTTTACGCGCAGCCATTTGACCCGTGAACTGTCAGCCGACGCACATGAGCTCTCTCCCGCAGGCCGGCTGCATCTGTAGAGTCTGTCAGTGCTGCTGCTCTCTGGGGCTCTGATCCAAAGCTGCCCCCCCCCCACCCCCCTATCTCAGCCACCATCAGCACCCCCCCGCCCAGCCCCACCCCAACCCGGCTCCTAACATGTCCACGATCACTCCCCCTTCCTCCTGAGCGCCTTACACCAATCTGAACCTAAGTCACTGTACATCTGTTCAACATGGCTGCCGCCAAGCGTATGACCTACCCACTGGCTGGATCTCTGTCGAGGTCAATATACAACCATACTAGGTCATGGATCACGGCTCTTTCTTCTATTCCTTTATTAATATTTACTCATATTTGATATTTATATAATTTATAGTTATTTTTAAGTGTATCTATGAATGCCAAACTCAATCGATGCTGCTGTTCCACATTATCAGCCTGCAAATGTGATAAATACAATAAATGTCGCGAAACGTGATTAGTTCACAACAAATCTATTTAATGTGGATCCACACAGAACCATAAATAAGACACTTTACAAACTTTCCCAAAAATGTCTTCGGTGTTGTAGAATTATTACGTACTTACTTTATAACTTGTGCTCTCATAATACTGCCAGCAAAAATTATAATTATAACGCTCAGTTTTTCAACTTTTTTTATGTTTTTTAAATATAAAATCACTTTTTGCAAATTAAATCAACCAAAAATGATCCGATCAGACAGAAAACTAAACGATGACATAATGTTTAGAATGAGTCAATAAATCACTATATTACTGATTTAACAATTAATCACAAATATTAATATTATCTGCATCACTTAGTGGAATATATTATAACATATTACATATATTGTTTATATACTTTTACTTTTATTTTGACACGACCTAAGCAGAGTCAGTCTGCGTCCAGCTCATTGACTCAGGGCGCAGTGATAGATGCTCTTATAAAGTGGTGATGGCGTCTACGGAGCAAATGATGTGCCTTAAACGCCTCATTCCTGCGATCAATAACACCGTGGCAATTCACACTTTGTAGCGAGTGTGTGTGCGCGCGTGTGTGGGCGAGTGGATGAGGGGGATTTTTAAGATTAAGTTAGTTTATTTTTCTTTTTTGTGTGTTTATAAAACACAGAAAAACGTTTATATACGCTTAGATTAGATTTTTACCACATATTGTGTTGAAAAAATAAATTTTAATAAATTAGATAGATAGATAGATAGATAGATAGATAGATAGATAGATAGATAGTGATTGGTGTCTTTTCTTTTCTTTTCTTTTGCTAATTCTCCTCCTTCCTCTCAGCTCTTCTATAGTCACTCTGATCTGCTCCTATAGAGTCGCTAATAGTTTCCCTTTGTCGCTTCAATTGTGACCCTAAACACATTTGTTGAGTGATTTTCCTCTGAATGCCGAATGCAAAATGGCTCTTTAGGGAAAGTGGAGCCTGACCCCCGCTCAGGCCACACACACACACACGCTGATATTGTAAATGAAGGCTGACAGGCCTACGGAGAGTAACTATGCCGACAAAATGGCCCCAGTGCGCTTCAGCTTTAGACAAGATGAAACTATCCCAAACCATAAGAATTAACTTCAGATTTAATCACGTGTGTGTCTTATTTTGAAACTCGTTTTGTTGTGATGAGACGCTCACAGGTTAACATCGTCACTCCCTCCCGTCACTCACAATATCCCAATAAATCACCAACTAATACCTTCGCTTGCTTAGAGGATATTATTATAAAGGGAACACTGGAGGAGGTTCAGTGCTAAAGAGCGAGAATAGCGGTTAAATGAAGGAATGAGGAGAAGAATAAAGAGCCAAGTGCAGAATGAGGCCGAGGAAGAGCTCCTGTGGAGGTGTGATCTCACCCACACTGAAGCAGAGAAACATGTGCGCTTCAAAGGCCCGTGGATGAGTGGAATCTGTCCACAAACGCATCACCATAAACATGAGAAAGAAAAGCCCATTTGTCCCAGTTAAGAAGTAAAAAAATCACCTCAAACGGCTTTAGCTTTTGGTCCAAACTCGAAAACAAACGATCAAAACAACGTTTCAGTTAATACAAAAGTCTGCTCAGATTAGAGACGTGAGGGATAGAACTTCCTCTTCTGATTGCAGGGTGAAATAGTGGCGATAAGAAAGGGAAATGCGTGTTTATCGGGAGCTTTGAAGCGCAGACAGACAGCGACGCGTATTGGACAATAAAACGGAGACAAATTGCATCAAAGCAAATGATCTTTGGACTGTCGGAGAGAAGCACGGAGGTGTTGTGCATATTTTAAACTCCTCTTCCTCACTTCCTCCCTCCAGCGTGTGTGATTTACACACCGGAGAGAGAAACCGAAGCCCATGAACGCCACACAGGACTGTCAGCGGCGCGATTAGTCTCCGGCTGCACAATGAGACACAGAGAGAGGGAGAGAAGCTCCAAGTTCAACAGCCGAACACACACACACACACACACACACACACACACACACACACACACACACACACACACACACACACACAAAACCATAAAACATCAGGCTCTGCTCATTTAAATAAAGATACAGTAAATTAGATGGAATGACGTGTTGTGTTTACGGGCTTCTACTCTCGTACACATGCACACAAGCACACAAAACATCAAATTGTATTAAATGTCTCTTTGAAATTCAATAATTCACTAAGTAACTAAACGAACTCCCCTCCAAAATCACTTACATACGTCGATATCAATACGATGCAGCTGATTCTTTTTTTCTTTTTGGAAGTTTACAGCCACCGAGGCAACACGAACCAGACCAACCCTGCGCTTAATAAGACTTTAATGAAATAATTAAAAACAGTCTGAATTGTCAAGGAGAGGGGAAGAAAACATATTGAAGACACATTTAACCGCGAGTACAGGCAGAAAGTGGATTAAAAGTGGGGGAACGAAGATGAATTAATTAAGGGCGCTTCTCCGGGGTTTGTGTGGCCGGGAGAGGCGCAGGCCAGCCGGGGGAAAGTTCCCCCATCGGCCCGCTCGCTCCTCCACTAAATCACCATAAAGCCGGAGAGCCCAGAGGAGTCCCAGCGGGAGGGGGGCATAAATCACCTGGCTGGATTAGAAGCTTAGGTACCCCCCCTTCACCACCCAACCCGGCCCAGACCCCCCTTCCCTCCCAGCCCCCAGTCAGGCCAGTCTGATACAAGTTATGGCGTCATTTACGTGTGGAATTGACTGTTGTAACGAAATGCATCAACCCAGACTCTCTATCTCCCTCTCTCTCTCTCTCTCTCTCTCTCTCTCTCTCTCTCTCTCTCTCTCTCTCTCTATTCCTCTTCCTCCTCTCTCTCTCTTCCTCTACTTATCCATTCAGGACCATGTGTTTTAAGTCAGTGGTTCCCAACTGGGGTCCCGTGACCTCTTGGGGGGAGCACTGTCAGGGGTCCAGTTGGGACGATGAAAGCGTCTAATCGCACCATAATGTAACTCATTGGAGGGGAAAGGGACTCAAATTGACTAGAACACGTCACTCGATTCATCTATTCACTCCCTGACATCACAAACTGGTGTCTATTCTGTGGGGTCCGAGCTTCTTTCCTGTCGTCCTGTTATCACGACACACACACACCAATAATAAACCAGCGACTCGTATCTGATCAGCTCGAGTCTCTCTGTGGTGTTCTTCGTGTTCTTTACACGTCTGGAGAAGTAAAGTAATCAACGAGTGGAGTCAGAAAGGTTCATATATGAGCTGGAGTGTTACAGGCCAGAGGAGGTGCGCTTGATTTAGGGTCAAAGCACCAAAACACGGCGGCTGGATAATGAAATATGATGGAGGGAGTCGAGCTCACACACGGTGCTGATGTGGCAGGAGTCTGATGGCAAATGTATTTAAATAGTCCGAATTTGATTTCGCTTCCTAATGAGGTCATCTTTTAACCCCTGTGTTGATAATTTGACTGGATCGTTTGCGATTAATCGAATGATATCGAGTTTGAAAATGTATCCTGACTGTGTTTGCTGGATGTGTGTGTGTGTGTGAGAGAGAGAGAGAGAAGGGGGAGAGAGGGAGAGGCCGAAATAGCCGTTAAGAGCCCAAGTAGAAAATTCCTTCAATAAAGTTAAAGTTGTGTTAGAAAGTAGCACGATTTCGATTATTCGTTTAAGACACAGACGATTATTGTTTATGATATAAAATGACCTCATATTTACACTCGAGATAAGACTTTATTATGTTTTTGATTCGGGCTTGTTGTGATCGAGCCGAGGGAGCGAATCAGTGACACAGTGTCCCACTTTACTGCACACAGACCCGACCAGGCTCCGGGCCCCTATAGTCTACATACATACACTCACGCGCACATACACGCACACATGGAACAGCGTGAGGGTGTAAACGCGGAGAGAAGGACAACCGGAGAGCGGGGAGCTTCCCGGCGAGGTAGAATTTCTCCAAATCGATTTTACGCACCGACTCCATCCGGCTGTCAACAAAGGGAGTTTGCTTTATTATGAGACGCTACTACAGTAAATGTAGTCTGTTAGGAGATAACAAATCGATGAATAAATCGGGGCTACTTTGAGAGAAAATATAACCAACAAAAAAAACGAAATTGATATCTAAGAGGATATTTGGATACGAGGAACATTTGACTTGGAAATGTCAGAAAGCTGAAGGAAAAAAATATAATTTAGCGCATTGTTTATAGTATAGGACTTAGGCTGATAGTCTATTTGTGAAAAGGCCACACACACACACACACACACACTTAACAGTGCCCTAAAATACGCGGCGCCGACCCGAGCGAAAAGGTCCGGAGGTCTGGAGCTGCGGCGCCCTGGTGAGACGCAGCGAGCAGCCTGGGATCAGTTAGCAGAGCCCGGACTGGAACACACACCAGCGGCATTGATATGGATGAGCTTTGGGTTGACGCGCATCACAAATGTGTATTGAAACCTTTGAACCAACCGGAGAAGCTTCAATTCGCTGCGTAAAGCCATTAATGTCATTAAGGAGCCTTCAAAAAAAGACAGATGGCCACTTTGGAAATGAAATTAGGAGTTTAACAAGGATGGAATAGATGAATTTGGGTATGTGGGGTTTATTTAGTGCTGCGTTACCGAGCCGCTGAGGGTAAACAGAAGCTTGGAACGCGACAGGAACGCTCCTAGATAAAAAAGGTAGAAATAAGGAATCTTACCTTCAACGGCGGAGATCACAGGCAGCAAGAGGCTGCAGAGGAGCAGAAAGTAATCCATTGTCAAAAAGCGGTCAGGTCGGACATGTAAAGAGACCCACGGTAATACAATCCAGTCCCAGTCCCGGTCTCAGTCCTGATCCCTGTCCCAGTCCCAGCTGCGTTATGCCAACAGGACCGGAGTTCGCCCCATTCACCAGCAATGCGTAACGGGGGGAAACAGCCTCGATTCGGGTTCAAAACGTGCAACCAGCCGCTCCTGATCCCCAGCGTGTCTTCCTGTCTCAACCACAGAGGCGACGGTGGCTGGAAGTCCCTCCACTGGCTTCACCTCGCACCGGGCAAACCGAGTGAAAACAAGTAGTCCGCTCCGTGATCACCGCGCATCCGTGATATTATAGTTCCAGTGGCAGACGGAGAAACACAGTTAATCAAGAGAGATCCACACACACACTTTCTCTGTGATCAAAGAGGCAGAGAGCAGCAGCACCATGGTGTGTGTGTCTGTGTGTCTATGTGTCCCAGCTGGACATGTGCGCCGCTCACACGCGTCCACGACCGAGTGTGTTAAGTCCCGTGGTGGAGGAAGAAGCAGAATCAGCAGCCGCGGGGATTCGAACAGATGATTCGGGTGAAACTGTGTCCCACCGAGCGAGTCTGTCTGTGTGTGAGAGAGTGCGTCTGTCTGACCGCGGTGTGCTCCGCTCGGCGTGCGGCGTCGAAATGAGTGGAAGGAGTGGAGACGTAGAGAGAGGGAGTGTGTGTGTGTGTATGTGTGTGTGTGTGAGAGAGAGACAGAGAGAGAGAGAGAGAGAAAGGGAGAGAGAAGGGGGGGGAGGAGGGGTTACGGTTGAAGCAGCTGCACTGCAAAAATGTCCATCCTGTCACTGATTCAGTCTCACGTTTATCCTTAAAAACAATCAACTTTTCTAAACGTACAATCTACTTCCTGTCCATATTTATGTAAACATCGCTTTTATTCGTGATACGTTTATTATTTTCTACTTTTCTGCACGTTTTTCTCCGGTCATATTCCGCGACTCTTTCCCCGTCGCCCTGCCCGCCTCTCCCCTCTCATCTCCCGGTCACTCTCGGCAGGGTGTCCGCCTCTCCCTCCCTTCTCCCCGGCTCTCCTCTCCGCGGCTCTACGCTCCGCTCCTCTCCCTCCCCGGCGCCGGTGCACTGGCACGGACACCGAGCGCCCCCCTGCGGGTCCCTTCCGCTCCCTCCGAGTGCAAACGGAGGAAAGGAAGTTTCTTTGGAGTTTTTTTATTAATGTTTTTTTGAAAACTAAACGCTGCTTTTATGCAGGAAAAAAATCAAACTAATCTCGCATCTCCAGCGACCAAATCTGGAATATTACGCATCAGCCACTTCCGTTTTCCTGTGAGTATCATCGCATTTTAACGCGTTTATTATGTTGGATTCCGTTTAAAAACAACATGTGATTAATCTAATACTACTTTAATCTTTATGTAATATAACTGAGTCCGCGTTAGAAGCATTAAAACATCTTCTTTCATCCTGAAAGCGCGTCACAGCGACGGAGACGCGTTTTAACAGCGGAAAGATTTTACAGCGCAAGTTTGGAATCTTTTATTTGCGTTTCTGCTGCTGCGGATCGACGGAGTTAAAAACTGGAATTTTGCCTTTTTCTCTCTCTTCCGGAATAACTCAAAAGACAGAAGTTAATTTCTCTTTAATCTCTCCGTTTACAGACGCGTAACGGGTTAAGCCTGTGTATTATTGTTCTAAACCGCTAATAAACTTACATCTCGACATTTATTTCACTATTTCACAAGGCGAAACAGGCGAAACTCTTTTAATTTGGCTCGTTCTAAGGATGTGAGGAAGGTTATTGGACATGAAATAGCCTCATAACCCCCGCACACCCTGCTGTATCAGGCAGTTACACGGATACTGCAGTAATACTGACAGTTACTGTAATTTGAAGTAATATTCCGGTCTATTGTGTCTTTAGTATTGGCCAACTCATGCATTTAATTAAGTCTCAGATGTATAAGAGCAGATGACAGGTCCAGTTCTGGAGGCTGAACTTGGCTCAGTCAGCATTAATAACACTTGGCCACCACAAAAAAAAGCAGGCAGAACTTCATTATTAATTGTGTTGAATATTGATGCGTTCTTGGCTGTTTGCCTGTAAAGAATGAATGGAAGAGCAGCAAATAAAGTTCTTATTATTGGTAGTATAACGTTATTTTCACCGATAAGCACAATTCTCCTTGTAATTATCTTGAGTGGATGCAAAGTATGAGGCTAATGTTGTGTAATTGTATATATTTGTGGGCCCCATTTGTTGCTGTTTTGGGATCATTTGAGGTGAGAATCTAAACTGAAGCTGTGACATGTTGAAGTGAAGCCAAATGGCTAAAGTCATAAATAAAGAAGCGTATTCTTCCTCCATTTCCTGGTTGGTGAGCAGAAGCATATATACTTTCTATGTGTTGTCTGTTGTCACGGTCACAGTTTGTCTCTGGTCACAGTTACACAGTTAGGACTCATCTGCCAGCTGGACACTTTACACACTAACTTAATATTCAGTATTATGAGTTACTCACTAATCCAAAACTGTTAAAATTACTTGCCATCGCCTCCTGAATATGATGTGACACAAACACTGTTTTTGCCCTTTAAACTACATTAAAATGACAGAAATATACAGAATTGAGGTTGTTGGATTTTTATTTGAAGCAGAAAGAGACAATACTTTGGTTCCCTGCCTCTGGAGCTCAATTCAAGTATGATAATGTTGTGTTATGTTGAGTTATCTTAGGTTTGAAAAGGATTTTTTTTGCTGACATAATGTCATTCTGCTCTCTCACAGTTACTCAAGGGTAGAATTTCAGAGCATGAATAGATCCAACACTTTACTAGATTTCTGTTACTCATGCTTGCATGTGTGTGCGTGCCTGTGTGTGTCTGCGTGTGTGTGTTTAGAGCATATGGTGTGACCCTTACAAAACATAGAAGAAAAGACTGCAGTGCTGAATGCAAAGATGTATTTTTTTTATTACGACAATAAAAATGACAAAGGGGAATTTTGGGAGGGATGTTGTTATGGATACAGATGCAAAATGAATAAACAAACCACAGAAGAAGAAAATGAAGAGAATTAAGAAGAAACTTTGCTGGTGGGAAATTAGCAAAAACAATGACTTTGCAACATTTAGTTTGTAACGGTTTTGTCCCTTTTGTAATTACTTTTATTTGGTGTGTGGGTGTGTGTGTGTGTGTGTGTGTGTGTGTGTGTGTGTGTGTGTGTGTGTGTGTGTGTGTGTGTGTGTGTGTGTGTGTGAGAGAGAGAGAAATAGAAAATAGAGAACCCATAAACAAGAACAAAAACTCCACTTCTCAGCATTACTTTTTCCTTTATTGTGTAAATGTCACACTGATTTTCACCTCAACTTGCTTTCTTTCTTGCTTTAAAATGTGAAGATTTGAGGTCCGAAATGTTTTGTTTCTGTGCGTTCTCACTCTCTGGTGTGGATCAGTTTGAAATATTTACACGTTTGGCCTTTTGCACTGCATAAAGGGAAACATGGCGGCGTGTTTTTGTGAGCGTCGGCTCCTTTGACGTGACCTGCAAGTGGCACAAACACCCAGAACTGGCTGGGAGATAAATTCCATCCCGCCACCGCGCGGTGACGGAGGCCTTTTTTTGAAACCAATATCACTTCATAAGCACGACAACTTTGAGTAAGAGGATCTGCGGCGGCTCGAAGGGGAATCTGCTGCTGCTGCTGCTGCTGCTGTTCCTGCTGCTGGGGCTGCTGGGGCGCCGTTTGTTGCCAAAACCGCTAAATTCCCGACTCTCCTGCCTGGTGGCGATTAAAGGGCGACAAGAAGACGACGGCGAGTTCATAACGACGGTGACGAGTTCATGGCGACGGCGGCCACCTCTGTTGCGTCCAGACGGCAGGAAATGGGGTTAAAAAAGACTTTAGAGCGACTTTACGCAGAAGGAGAAACCCTATAATATTAGAACATTAAAGTCCAGGATTTGTGTGTGGAGTTTTACAGACTTTAGTGGGGAGTGTGTTACAGGTTTTTGAGGCTTTTAAAGAGCTCGGTCAATAATAAACAAAGATTAGTAAGAGCGACGTGTGTTAGCGAACGGCCTGATCCCCCCCTATGGCTCTGCTGAGGAAGATAGAACAGCGTCAAACTGTAAATGTGGTCTTGATATAAACCCACACACCAGGGGGGGCCGAGGGAGGGGCGGGGTCTCTCTCCTATGGCTGGGAAGTCCATATTAATAAATCAGCGGCTCTGCACTTACAAAAGTTTTATAGCCAGAGTTTATACTTCTGGCCTGGTGCTTTACATTAGACGTGTTGTTGTTGTTTGGGTTCAGTTTGGTGTTTGACTTTGCCTCTGATGTGAAGGGAGGCACTTAAATTGTATCCAGCCATTTTGTTTTTTAATGGCTAGAAAGGGTGGGGATTCGCTTTGGGAACACATCAAGGCACACACACACGCACACACACATATTACAAAGACTTAAGATGTTTTACACACGTGTTATATTTCAATTCATGCTCTGTACCGCAATTAAGGTGGAATTGTGGGATCAGACTCAGTCGTTGGCTGCATGTACGCTTCAGTCGTTGCTTCATGGCTTAAAGAGGAAACGAGTGAATCTGTTTCAGTGTGCACAGGTTTTTAGGAAAGAAATGAATTTATTGTCGTAGTTGAAGTTGAAGTTTCACCGCAATCGCCTCACTTGAACTCGTAACCACAACCAGGTCTGCTAATCTGCTAATCTGTCAGAACTGTTGCGTCACAGCAACAAGGTTTCGGGTTTGAATCCTGCGCCGCAGGCCCCCTGGCCCGCTCGGCTCTGTGGGGGGTTTGCATGTTCTCTGGTTTCCTCAACATCAAAAAAAAGAAATGTGTGAAGCAAATGCTCCTGCCATTGCCCTTGACCAAGGCACTATAGGGTGTAGACTTGGTGTCCGTCCCTGAGTCATGTCCCACAGGCTTTGTCTTTGTCCCACAGGCTTTGTTTTTGTGCCCACATTTGTTGAATAGTTTATACTTTGTAAACAATAGTTGCACATATAAACACATCTTGCACACACACAGACAGACACACACACATTAGCTCACAGACAGGATCCAGTGAAGTCCCCCCCCCAGCACCTGGCACACATTAGAAACTCAATAAGTAAAGTGGCAGACATTTTATTGCCATATGGAAATTTCTCAAGCTTACACCTACTGAGGCCGATCCAGAGCCTCACTAACCTCATCCATCCTCACTCCCACTCATCTCGTGCCAACACATCACTGTCTCACTTTCCCTCCTCAACGTAACATTAGGGGCTCACACACACACACACACACACACACACACACACACACACACACACACACACACAAGCAGACCCCCAGCCCTTTCTAACACCAAAACTGAAACCCTCCTGCCTACCCCCCGCACAAATCACATGCTTAGATGCAAATACAAACACATACATCATCATACACCACCCCCAGAAATGCTTTTAGACTTCTCACACACACTCGCATACACACACATGCTTACACATACGTGGATATGCCTCAGTCCGGCCTGAGCATGAGAGGATTGCTTTACTTTGGCAAAGTTAAGGATATGTGTGCGCTGTTGGTTATATTATAGTGACTTTGTATGTGTGTGCGTGTGAGTGTGTGTAACTGAGAGAGAGAGAAAGAGAGAGAGAGAGAGAGAGAGAGAGAGCACAAGCAAGGTTTAGTGGTGGAGCTGGTGGAGGAGGAATGGGTGGCTCTGGAGAATCTCACAAAGGCTCAAAGCTAGAATCCAGGCAGAAAAGAGGTGTCTGTGTGCGTGTGTGCGTGTGTGTGTGTGTGTAAGGGGGTTGTTCATAACAGTTTTGGGGGGCTGGGGGGGTCTAATCCTCCAGACCTTCACCACTGACCGAGCACTTAACACTGGATCACAAACGCAGTCCCCAACAGAACCCCCCACCGAGACCACCATCAACCAACCCTCCTCTTCTCACACACATGCACACAGACACGCACGCACACACACACAAACACACTATTACCACCACCACCAACATCCTATTCCGTCTCTCTCTGGGGTCCGGCTCCAGCGTCTCCTTCCTGGACTCCTCCTCCTCTTCCTCCTCCTCCTCCTCCTCATCTCCCTCACCAGCACCAACAGCTCCACCCAGCTCCTGCATGTGTGTGTGTGTCTCTGGTGTGTATCTCTCACCTTTCAGCACCTCCACCTCCAGCTATGCTCCACCGTCTCAGCTGAATCCAGATTTATGACTCAGCCGACGCCCCCCCTTACCCCCCCGGGCCCCCGAGCCACATTGCACATACACTCATTGTGCAGACAGACAGACATGCGGTCACACACACACACACACACACACATTGGAGTCACCGTTCCACGCAGGCACACACACGCAAAACGCTGACGAACAGCTCGAGCATTTCGAAATTACACGTTACGCGTTTCATTTCCCTAAACACGATACGATTACGAGAACCGTCACGGAAGATTTAGTTTCATACGAACCTTTATCGAGATAGGTTGTTATATTTGTGTCATTTATGACATATATATAAACTTTAACTGTGGACAAAACATTTCTGTGTGTTTGTGTCGAAACACAAAACAAGTCAAAGCTGTAACAAACAGCGAAGCGAAGAGGAAACGATGTCGTAGGCCCCACATCAGGCGCGTTTACGTCCCCGTCACTCAGCCCTCAACACGTTTCCTCCGCCCTCGTTCCGCTCCGGTGCCTTTACTGGCCTGTATTAGTGGTTGTATAGGTGTAAAGGGGGGGCTGATGGAGGCAGGTGCATTACGCCATTACCACTGTTAACACATCGGCTTCTCTCGCTCTGACCCCCCTCTCTCCCTCTCCCTCTCCCTCTCCCTCCCCCCCTCCTCCCCCCTCCCTCTCTCCGTTCCTGAGGCATGCACGCCTGTACATTCCAGATTTATACGCCGTCTCCTAACATCCGCGGCCCGAGCTTGAAATATCTCAAGCCAGCCTCCGTGCCAACACAATCGCTTCGGATTCATAAATATTCCAGACATTTCCATCTCTGCGGCTTCGCATAATGTTCGACCGAAAGGAACACTCGATTTACTTTAATAAGTAAATATCGGGGGAGCAAAATACGGCCGGGACTGTTTTCCTCGGGGGGGAAAGGAGGGTCTGATGCCCAAACAGGGGGGCGGAGTAAGTGCAGAGGTGCGGCCCAGTTTTTCCCACTTGACGTCGCCCCAATATCAAAGGTCCAGGATGAATAATCACCGGAGTTGGTCCAATAACACAATGATTGATTGGCTCACAGCCCCTCGCTGTCTGAGATAACATTGTTCAAAGTGTCCAAACACAATGTCAACACCGCGCCTCCCTGACGGCCTCCCTCCTTCCTCCGGCGCAGAAAATCCTCCGGCGACCCTTCACCTTTCAACATGACCAGCTGCAAAACCCCGATCTCCCATGTGGCGGGTGTGACCCTAAAGGTCGGCGGCGGTGGCACAACAAGGCCGGCGCTCTCTACTGTAGGATATAGGGAGCAGGGGAAGAGAGACAGAGGGGGGTCACTGTCAATACACAAGTCTGGAAACAAACTTATTAAATAGGCCGGGAGGTGTTTGCTGCTATTTGAAACACATCAGACGCGCTGATGGTTTGGTTGCGGCTCGGCTCCGGCGTTATTAAAGTTCAACTGAAGCGTCGCAGATCTCACGGCGGCGTGTTACTGTACGCCAGGCAGTGAGGCAGAGGTCAATAGCTCCGCCGTCTCAATTTTATGAGCGCCAGATCACCACAAATCATCCCCGTCTAGTTACTGTCACTCAGGTGAAAAGGGATTTTCTTCCCGTCTCTACCCTCTGAACTCCCCAAGGTAGTTAGTCATGACAACGTCTCTGACCACAGAAGCACATGGTTTCAGTTTAGACCTTGCTACCATTCAACATGGCTCCCATCCGGTTCGCTCCCTTTCCTCTCTCTCTCCGTGCGCGATCATGCTAACCATACCATATAGCATGTCCCAAATCTAATGGGAAGCAGAGGGCCTTAACCGCCGCCCACCACCCCACAGATCTGGGCGCTGCATGGGAAACGGCGGCCACATGACGGTGGCGGGGGAACTCTGCTGAAGGATTCGGAAACTACATCAGGGCGCGTTAATGCAAGTAGATTGAGGTGGTGGTTGGTCTTTGGGTTAGAGGAGGTGACGGCCTGCTGGCACCTGGTGGGATGGGGTGTCATTGCGTGTGTGTGTGTGTGTGTGTGCGTGTGTCAGCCAAGTCCTTATTACCTCAGTCTGTGGAGGCGGGTGTTTTTTCTTGCGTTTTTAGAGTGTGTGCGTGCTAAATCCTTATTAGCTTTGCGTATGTGTAATGAAACCAACGTACTTATTACTCCGGCAGGGCAACATGTGTCTCTGCGTGCGTCTCCTTATTATGTTCTTCCTCCTTTCCAGATGATCCTCCGAGTGTGTGCGCCCACACAAACATTACCAACAAAACACGGTAGCAACAAGTTGGATTTTTTAACCCTTAAAGGCATAAATATGACCAATAAGTCAGATGTATTTGTTGATGACTCTGCAGCCGGTTGTTTTCTGCTGTTTCCAAGTCCTTAGATGAGTACAAACATGAGTCCTTAGATGAGTACATACATGAGTCCTTAGATGAGTACATACATGAGTACATACATGAGTACCCTGAGACAAAGAAGTCTAGCCATACTGTGGATGAAGCACAGACGAGTGATCTGCAGTTTCACTGTTGTCTCGACGGTTTGGACTTAAGGCAAAGTCAGAGGAAGCAGCTCGCCGTTATTGTTGTGCCTCTGGGCACTGACGTGTTTGTGCGTACACGGGATGACATCATCGATATTCGGAGCAACAAGTTAAAAGCGCACTGCTCTGAGGGCAAACGCTTCACCCACTCATGAGTCACAGCCACTCGTGCTGCTATGGAGGCATCATTACAGCCTGTCTCGTATCAGAGGGAGCAACAACCAATAATCAGGGGAATGACTCAAGATGATTTTGGATCCATCAGTTTATTTAGTGTCTAGTGTTTTTCTCTTTTTTTGTTGAGTGGGTGAGGTTTTTGTTTTGTTTCTAATCTTATTTTTCCTTCTCACATTCTGTCACTCTCACAATGCTTTTGCTTGTATAATCTAACTAAAAGCTTCACAAAATCAAAACCGGAAAAACTACAAGTTGAAGTTCCACTCTCTGTTTTAACGGATGAATGAGCAAAAAGACAAAATTCCGGTCCTGAGACGCTAATTTTGTAAAACGGATATGTAACTGAAGAGCAGGCGTCCATGCTGGGAGCCTGCACATTTTGCACATAGCAATAGGAATGAATGCATGCACTTGTGAGCACGCACACACACACACACACACACACACACACACACACACAAGCACATGACTGTACCCAGTAAGCATTTGACGGACAGCAACATGCAGGAGGTGGCCGAGTTCAACCACTTTCCCCTCCCAAATGTCATTTAACATGACTTGCAGGTCGACTGGTTGCAATACAAACAAGCAGCATTTCTTCCCTCTCGATACAATACAGTAAACTGTGTGGAAAATATTCTGTTTATAATTTAAAAAAAAATATAATTAAAAAAACGCTGGCTATTATCTGAACTTCCACGACTTATACTGTAAGAAAAAACCACAACTTTTCTACACGTGCAACCTCCACCGAAAATGATGGCTGCCTTCCTCACAAACTACCCACACATAACCTATAACTGCCCCGAGCTGCTGATACATGGAGCCGGCGCTGAGAGCCTCTGCCAAGAAGGATCCAGCGGTCAGGACGGAGGCCGGGTGATTTGTTGTGAGCAGGTGCGGCGCAGCAAATTGACAGGCGACGTTTTATCAAGACGGAGCGAATTTACTGCTAGCAAATTGATAGTAGACATAATGAAACAATAAAAATGTTGTAGGGCCGGCCAGGATAGGGCGTGCTGGGTGTTTGTGTGTGTGTGTGTGTGTGTGTGTGTTTGTGTGTGTGTGTGTGTGTGTGTGTGTGTGTGTGTGTGTGTGTGTGTGTGTGTGTGTGTGTGTGTGTGTGTGTGTGTGTGTGTGTGTGTGTGTGTGTGTGTGTGTGTGTGTATGTGTGTGTCAGACAGAGGCCATTGGCTTTATGTTAGACACTCTTGTTCATAATCTAGTGTTTTCCTAACGGATAAGTAAGAGCTGGAGGTGTTTGCTGAATGTGTCAACAACAAGAGAGGGAAAATGGAGGCGATCAAAGGACGAAGAAGAAGGAACAAAGAAACACATGCACAATATGTTAATGCATGTTTACATTTCAACGCCAATTTTCTCTCTAATGTCGTGCATCCCTCATTTCACTTCACCTGCCGTGCTTCCGCTCAGCAGACGTGTAAACAGAGACTTGTGTGTGATCAGGGATCAACTTCCAAGAGTGTGTTTGTGGGGCGTGTTTTGAGACACGCTTTGACGTTTTTGTGGGTCATGCATTCAAGGATCGGAGGAAAACCAGGGGAATAAATTAATTCACACTCTCTATAAAAGCACATTTTCTCCTTGAGTGACTCTGACACACATGTGGGGTCTGAGTCGCTCCACTCGTGTGTATGACACATGAATACACAGACATGAGACGGAATATAATTCGACATATGTTGCTCTCGGTTCCTTGGAGTAGACGGGTGAACCTTCTAACGAGTGTGTGTGTGTGTGTGTGAGTGAGTTGTGGGTTCAACAGAGCAGCTCATTTTCAGCTTTGTTGCACTATTTCACTCACTGCAAGTCATCACTGAGTGTTTTGTGACTTTGGCCAGTACACTGCCAATACCCTTCTACCCCACCCACAATATACACACACACACAGACACACGCACGCACACACAGGTCTGTCACCCGTGGCGATGTGACTGATCTCTGTGTGGACCCTGCTGAGCAGCTCAGGGGGCATCTGGTCTTTTTCCCCTCTCAGTCGTTGAAATGTAAACACTCCGGTCGCCTGGATTTGCCAAATGAGCACCTGGTATTTCAAAGTGGCCTCCTGGCTGTGACTTTTCCTTTTTTTTCTCTTCATGTTGGGGTGGGAGGCAGAGGCTGTTCTGTATTATGTAGCCGTACACACCAGCAGGCTTGCACGCACATACTGGTCGTATGTCCGCCGACGTATAGTGAGAGCGGAGGCACCACGTTACGCTTTGAGACACGCCAGCAGGCCCACACACGCACACGTATAAGCACACATACAAGCACATGTACGCACACACCAACCCCGCTACTTTAACTCGTAAAAAACGCACACACACTCTTTCTCTAACGCACACACACATACACGCACGCAAGCCGCACTCCGTCATTCTCTCACCTGGCCCTGTGTTTAGTCTATATGCAGTGTAATGGTATACGGCAGGATTACGGCGACCCTGTGAGGTGCTGCGGTACAGCAGTTGTGGTGTGTGTCAAGACTGTCTGTCCTCATCCACGCCGGACACTGTGACCTGTCATCAGAACAGTTAGAGCGCCGAGGCAAGCCAGAGCCTCAACCTCCATACTGCGAATTTGAGAAGAAATTGGGGTCATCAGATGGAATAGCCATTGTTCAAATGAAAAATAGCAAAGCCAGAGGTTCTACTCGTTTTTTATCTTTGCGGCTGAGGAGAGCAGATGTTTTCTGTTACATGGCCAGAAAAAGAGACATTTTCACCAATTTAGGATTTCCCTGCTAGGGAGCAGAAAGAGTGTGGCCGGAGCTTCACAGCACTTAGCGGCTCACTGAGGAGAGAAGGTGTCATGACGACGGTGACTCTCCAAAAATACCATTATCTCCTCGGTTTAATTACCAAGTACAGATTGTTAAAAAAGAAACCGGAGTGCAGTTTTGGCATGTGACTCTTTATTAGCGGGTAACAATGAATTGCAGCATTTGTTTACATATTATAATTGGAGGAAGAAATTCCATTAGATTCAATCATAAGCAGGGATGATTCACCGTTTTCAAACCAGTTACATGCATATATAAGTGTTCACTGTGCAGTTGCCAAGCTGAATCTTGGCCAGATTTTATTTTGACATTAACTGCAAGTCTGAGCAATTACTATTTGTGCTCTTATTGCCAAAACTAACCGAAAAGGAAACTCAGCTGATAATGAGTCCAGACGAGCACAGAGCAGCGCAGGGACACAAGTAAGAAGCTGTGATATTGTTTCACACACACACACACACACACACAGTGCAAACCTTAATCACTCTCATGACAAAACCGCCGCCTGGTCCCAAGAATAGATCACCATTTGGCCCAGGGAGCCTTTTACTCATCCCTCTCACCTCTTCCTTAAATGGAAAACAATCCCTCTCATTGCTTTCTCTGATGTTAGTTGTGGTCTGTTAGCTTTCATGTGATACCGGAGTGTGTCTTGCCTCTGCGTGCCTCTGCTTTGACAGTGTAAGACACCGTTGTCGCGTGTCTGTCATCAGCGCACCCTGACACATCCCGGCCCACGCCCACCCCGACCTGTGTGAGGCGGTGTGGGTAGAAAGTAAGGTGTCTCCTTTTGGATTCCCAAACACATTCCATAATGCTGAATCATCCCATTTTGGCTCAGTGAGAATCCCGTGTGTGTGTGTGTGTTATTTATGTTTGTGTGCATGTGCGGTTAAGCTTGTTGAAGTGGATAGATGAGTATCAAGTTTGGCCTAGACTGGGTGTGTGTGCGAGGACCTTTTTTGTGGGACAAGAGCTTGGCGTGTGAGTGCAGATCAAAGTTTGTTTTTGACTCTGTGTGTGTGTCTCTGTGTGTGTGTGTGTGGACGCATGAGACGTCATACACGTCTCAGTGAACATATCGGGCTCATTTCTCTCAGCTTTTCACGAGGGACGGATACGTTTCTCAACGCACGCCAGCACAAAAGTAGCGTTCATGCCTTTGTAGCAAATCCCTGGATTCTCAACTGACTGCATCCACCGGGGGAACACAACCACACACACATTCTCCAGACAAGCATGAGAAACACTTCGACAAAACAGTCTACACACACTACAGAAATACTGATAACGTCAGTTTTTTTCTCACCCACCTACCCCCCCATTTCTGTTACCCACCTACATCTGGCGCTATCTGTCATTGTTTGTCAGTTCGTCTTGTGCATTTCTGCTGCACTGTGTGAATGTTCAAACGTTTCCCATGGGTGCTGATGGGAAAAACGACCCTGGCAACATTTCATATTGACTACCCAAGGTTGCAGGACCTTGAGACATTTCCCTCCCTCACAGCAGCCAACCTCTCCTTTCATTACCTCTCTTTGTCTTCCTCCTCTCCTTGTGTCCTTCCTTCTCTGCAACACTTCCACAAAATGGGAGCTCTGTGGTCGTCTCCTCTGCGCCGGGGGCAGAGGTGCTCTCCATTAAAAGGAACCTGGCAAATTGAATTCACCCTTGATGAAACAAATAGATTTGCATGTGTCTATTCGTCTGAGACGGGAGTGGCCGGCTCCAGGCAAGGAGCTGTCCCACCTCTGAACGATGTAATGTGCTGAACTAATTAATGGACTCTTACTGGCTGAATGTGTCATAGAGTTTGAGTGGAGCCGATAGAGAACTTTGTAACCTCAGACCTATAAAAGACCCCTTTTATAGTTCAAAACACACCAGACAAAGCAACAAAAGAACCGGCTGGCCAACCTGTTGTACAGGAGAAGCCTTGTTATGCCACTACAAGCCTGTTGGGGGCACAGAATTGTCGAGAGAGGTCAGTAATCATTTAATTTGGTGCTAAAGACAGCAAAGAAGATCAAGAAGGAGATGTTACATTGGTGGTCTTAATCAAAGTAGGAAGGA
Organism: Genypterus blacodes; assembly: GCF_046128005.1. Classification (NCBI taxonomy): domain Eukaryota; kingdom Metazoa; phylum Chordata; class Actinopteri; order Ophidiiformes; family Ophidiidae; genus Genypterus; species Genypterus blacodes. The sequence goes on along the minus strand of NW_027466866.1, from coordinate 1,828,947 downwards.
AGATTCGGAACAAAAGCAGCAGTTTCAAGGTGTTACAGTTCTGCCTGCTGGTCGCTCACTAATGACACAACCAGACATGTGATATTTGGAGCGTTACAGCCTGTTGGAGGTATCGGAAGGAGCCAAAGTTCACCTTTGGGACCCTGCACGAAGAACACCGCAACAGTGTTAATCCCTGTGCTTCTGGTGATTTATGCCTTTTGCGTGGGGATGGTACAAAATAACCATGAAGCTATTTCGGGCACCTCTTGGCCCCGTGTTGTCTCTCTACTGACTGCCAACTCGGGGGTCCGTTGGGAAATCATTTGGGGCACCGGCGGCCGCAGATGAAACTGTTTTTTTTTACCTCGCTGGGCATGATGGCAAAAGTCTGTAGGGATCAGTGTGGGCAGACTGGCTGACGCGTCACCTCGCCCTTCGTGGATTTACCCGACGGAGGTCCCATTCAAGCAGGAAATTCACATCCTATTGACAATGTGGCGTCTGCCGGCTACATCCCCCCCCTGCACCATCTTACTGCAGTTCTCTCCTTTTCCGTCTCTTCTTTTCCGTCTCTCCTCTCCTTGCCCTTTTCCTTTCCTACCCCATTGAAGATGTTCCTGTGGGCTTCGGACTACACACTAAAGAGCCGGATGGTCAGTGGAGAATGTTTGGCTCGGGCGTGGCTGTATTTTTAAGGTGTTCTGCTGGCGTAGATGAAGGAAGGGAACGTTGGCAGAGAATGGTACGGTCCTAGTCAAATATATAAACTCTACTGTTCTCAATTATAGGCTTTGTGGACGCACAGTATGACTAATGTCATGGAAAACATCTGGACCGCTTGTTTATCGGTCACTTGTGGAAAGGAAAGTACATTCTTAACACGGACTTCCCAATCCAGATTTACACTATAATTTACCCAGGGACGTTCTTCACAGCCAGCAGTTATCTACTGCTCTCATGACGGTGTAAATCTCTCACTTTTACCTTGCTCTTTGTAAGGGTGTGGGGGTGTGTGTTCTCCTTGTAGAATACGCTGAAACGTACCAACGGTATAATTTTTCCAGTGAGGAAATATTCCCGATGTTTAGACATTCCTTTCATCCAGACTGATTTTGCAGACAAATCTTGGAGTGGAGATTATGAGTTACAAGTTCCATTTTATTGCCCCCAGAGGGAAAACCGTCCTCTGCCTTTACTAACTGTCAGGAGCAGAGGGCAGACACACACACACACACACACACAGTGGAGAAACCAGGGGACAGACTCCAGATCTACAGCCTGTAGTGCCTTGATCATGAGCAATGGTAGGAGCATTAACTCCTAATGTATCAAATCGACACCCTTTCAGCCAGTCATTCAGTCAGGCGCTGTGACACGCCGTGAGTTCAAAAGGGTTCGGCGATGAGAAAGACGAAGAAGGTTTGGTTGAAAAATTGTCAACATGTAGCTTTTACAGAACATTTACTGGATAAATGTGAAATTAGGGATAAGTTGACATATTGCTGAGTATCATCCACAAAAAAATTACAAATGATGATGAAATATGGAGGACTTCTTTTTAACCTATACCAAGTGTTAGTATGCTGTATTGCTAAATAATGACCCTAGCAGGACCCCCTACATATCTGTACGGATCAATAATGTGTTCATTAGTTCGAAGAACCACAATCAATATCCGATGTGGAGCCAAAATCCCTAAATTATGGTAAGGCTGGAATTTCAAGATCGATAAATGCCCTACCTACATCCAAAATCATTCAAATGGATCAATCATGGGCTCAAAGATGAAAGAGGCATCTGTAGAGGCTTCTGAGACCTACAGATGGATTTTTCTGAGTGGTTCCATTCAGCTGTAGCACATTTAGTGAAGGCTCAGGCATCATGACAAAGGAGGGTGAGCTAAAATGTTAAGACTCTTTAACAGGGGTCTTCTATAGAGGGGACAAGGGCCTCATTAATTTAGTCACATTCAGCGTGCACGGGAGTGTCAACTAAACATCTCTAACGTAAACGAAAATCCCTCCTCTAACCTGAAACTACCTCTGCGCAGAACACATGGCCCAGCCTCGCACGGCAGGCGTTAACAGGAAACTGTGTCAGTGCAATGTAAACGGTGCCATACCTCCATAATCCCTCCGCCATCTTTGTTATTCTAAAGGGGCGCAGGCTGGGTTCCCTTCGCCCAGGCCCAGTCAAAAAACGTCTGTCATCGCACTGTAAGTCGTCCTGTCCTGGAAGTGAAAGGGCACATCCTCTCCGGCAACAAAGTGTGTGTTACAGGGGAGGGGGGTTGCTGTATGTGTGTGTATGTTGAGTGTCAGCAAATGACTGAAAGGATTAAAGGTGGACTGCATATATGTTGACATTTCATCTATAGATCTGTATGTGGTGGGATTTTTGTGTTGGCTCCTTTCAGTCTCACGGTTAAACACATATGTGACACCCACCCACACACACACACGCACACATCACACCACACCCTTTTCCTGCAGTTTTGCAAGTCCAGGTGTCACTTTATTCCACTGAGCCTTCTCTCACTTTTGGATGACAACATTTCCAAATGATGATTTACACCCAAATGAAGGAGAGCAGCCAGGCGTCGCTGGAGTATTCAAGCTCAGACGTTCCACTCTTGAATAAAGGTTAAACCAATAAAAATGAAAAAATAAAGCAACTGGATCAGAATATGCCGCGCTAACCGTCTCTTCTGCCGCCTCCTTTGCTTGAGACAAAGTCAAGTCTGAGCCTCTCATCTAGTATGCTACTTGAAGCTCAACTAAGACCATATTGCCATGGAAACAGAATATTTCCTAAAGAGTTTTATTTTTTGCCTCTTAAAGGCGAGGGGCGCTTTGAACGCGCTCGTGACGGGGAGCTCGTCTCATGTGATTCCCCAAGAGCAAAGGGTTCTGGGTAGACGAGGTGTGTTTAGTTTAAACCCGATTAAAGACGAGGGTCTGAGATGGCACAAGCGTCTAAATGGAATGAAATGAAATTGGTGGAAGGAGCAATAGTTCATTAGCTTAATAAGATTTGGGAGACGGGGAGCGGCTGGAGCAAGAGGAGGTGAGGAACGGGGGGGGGGGGGCTGCGGGTGCTGCTGTGCTGTCGCTCGTCTCTGGAACACGCCTGGGGTACAATAAGGGTGCTAATCTGGTAAATTGAAAGGTGCTGGCGTGGCGGGGCGCCGGGTGCAGGTCTGGCACTCAGGCTGCCGGCCCCCTGAAAAAGAAAAAGAAATTACATTTTGTAGCCTCAGAAATATTCCTGCGTTCTGCCCTGTACTCGTTTCCCTAATTGAATTTGTGCCTCTTGTCCTCGCCTGGGTGTAACTGTGTACCAGGGAGGAGAGGAAGACGTAGAAATAAGAGTGTTTGTACCTTGCTTGTGCTTTGGTCTTATTTATGTCACTGAAATGACAATGTGGTGCAGTTATTCCAAGAAACAGACGAAGTTTGTCCCTGCTGATTGAATTACGGATGATTAAACAGCAGCTGTGGGTGATGCTCACTGTGCGGAAAGGAAAAAAACACATTTTGTTCCGCTTTCTGATTGGATTATGACAGTAAAGATTTAATTCACTTAGTAGAAAAACTTCATCACCTCCAGAAAGGCAAACTAAGGTAAAGTTTACTTATGTAGCACTTTTCCAGCTACACACAGAGAAGAAACAGACACACACAACACGCAACAGTAAACTTACAGTACCTTACTTTTAATTAACACTGCAAAAAGTAACATCCGCTTTCATTCTGCCATTCACTCTCTCTTCATCCTGTAGTCCTCCTCGGGGGGTTACTGGATACCTGGAGCTCATCCCAGCATGCAGTGGGCTGACAGCCAGCGAATATCAACACATAAGACATACGTGCTCTCGTTTTGCACCTAAAGGCGTTTCAGCACCTCCGGTTCTCACGACGGTGAGAGACGCTCAAACACAGGGAGAGCATCCAAACAGAGTGCAGAGAGGAACTGGGCTCAGAGTCAAAACCAGGAGCAACAGCACCAACTCGCTTCCTGCCGTCATTGACATTATTTATAGTTTGTAGAAGAGTATACAGTAAGTTTACAAGAAAAAGCCAGTAACATCTGTACGCGTGTCTATTTTTTATGATGACGAAAAACGTTAATTGCCCAAAGTATCAGCTTGATTTACAGCTGCAGTTAAAGTTCATTCATGATTTGGTTCAACAATCAAACTGGGGCACCGGCGCTGCTTTGAGCGCAAACCGATAACGATCAAACTGTCTTAACGTCCGTCTTTACGGGAGCGACGGATGATTAATTGCCCAGAAGTCAAAATCATCTTTTTTTCCAAAGCACCTGCTGGATTTGGCAGAGGAGACGCTTCTCCAGGCAACAGTGATATATTCAGATATTATCAGACATATTAAAAAGGCAGAAGGCTTCATCTTTGCCCACAGGCAGAAGTCAAATTAGTTAGAATTATCTGCCTGTTGTCAGAATTAGACATATTTTATCTTCTGCCTCATTGGCAGTGAAGCAGGGGAGTGCAGGGGTGAGGGGGAGAAATTGAATTCACAGGCTTAATTGTGGGCTTCTTGATGGATGAAGGTCCATTCACGCAGGAAGATAATGGACGGGTCAGGAGATAGGAAGGCTGGGGGGAATGTTTGCGTCTCACTCTGGGACAGGCTGAAGCCGTGAATGGAGAGCCTGGCTGTCAGTTTGACAGCTCACAGATGAGAAGATCTTTCTGCTTCCTGATCTCCTGGTGGGCATGTGCGTCGTGTGAGATATGTGGGCAGTGATGTAATGTCTGAATATGAGCGATCTTAATCTCCAAGAGAAAGATCCCAGCAGCAGGAGGAGCGACGCCCAGAGAACATAAAGATGTCATGACTTTACTACATGGTTTGGTGCCGACAACTGCAGAGTTAGAATATGTGCTTTCTCTCTCTCTCTCTCTCTCTCTCTCTCTCTCTCTCTCTCTCTCTCTCTTTCTCTCCCTCTTTCCCTCTCTCTCTCTCTCTCTCTCTCTCTCTCTCTCTCTCTCTCTCTCTTTCTCTCCCTCTTTCCCTCTCTCTCTCTCTCTCTCTCTCTCTCTCTCTCTCTCTCTCTCTCTCTCATACGTGGCGTTGTTACAGCAGAATCCATGGTGTGAGTAGAAAATGTCGCTTAATTCACGTCTGTCTCTTGAAAATTGCAAATATATCACAGGAGATTGGAGAAAAATGTCCATGCTGGACTGTGGAACATTATATGTCTGACGAATGAAGTAACATACATACCTGCTTTGTTTCCGCTCGACTCATTTTGCAGAGGAAATGTGAATATTAACTTTCATTTCATGACATTCTAGCCAAACATACCAACATGAGCACTGAGCATCCGAGCCTGAGTCCTTCAAACTTATCAGCCTTTTTATGAATCACTTCTTTGCAATCATCTGGTTTTAGACTGAACAACACTAATGACGCAGCATTCTACCCAAAGCTTTGGACTTTATTTGTCTCATGCCATAAAGTGGATCCTGCATACTTGGAGAGACTTTGCGGGTCAGAAAGAGGTTTCGATGAGAATGTGGTTACGTTTAACTGGATTACAATGTCATCCGTCTCTGACAAAACCGCCGCGTGGATGTGCCAGGGTCCGCCGCACAAACAACGAGGACGGACGGCGAGCCAAAACCGTGTGGCAGACATCAGCAATTCCTCCATCAGACCCCCCCTCCTTCTCTCTCTCTCTCTCTCTCTCTCTCTCTCTCTCTCTGTCTCTCTCTGTCTCTCTCTCTGTCTCATTCCCGCGTTTGTCTCCTTCCAGCTCCTCTAGCAAATGTTGCCTCGGTTGAATGCAGATAAATAACGCCGTTGCATAATTCAGTTACAATTTGAGCTGTAAATGTACGGACGGAAATGTGAAAAGTAACTTTCTGGCTATAACATGCTTGAGTTGAGGAGGTTATGTAAAGGAACTGCACCCAGGGGTGAGAGAGAGAAGCTGGCAATGGCCTGCGCTTCAGATATTTGAAGCTGAATCATATTAATGGAGCCATTTTGGAAGAATGGAGAATGTTGCTTAAGATGGCTTCCCCTACACTGTGTATATAGCATGTGTGTTCTTATTGAACCATCTTTTCGCTCAGTTCGAAAGGCCATTTTGTGAGCTCTGGCCTCTTTGTCCTCTACTCTGCCCTCTGGTCAGATGCCTCAGGATGCTGGATCCTTTTGGTTTTGTTTTACGGCACGAGGCCAGACAATAAGACGAGGTGTCAGTCAGCGGGGAGTGAGACCCCAGCAGGGTGTGTGTGTGTGTGTGTGTTTCTGTGTGTGTGTGTTTTGGGTTCGGGGGTGAAAAAACCTGAAGTGACAAATTCCCCAATTGAAATTCCAACTTTGGATTTAAATGTCTGAGTGGAGGCTCAGGCTGGATTTGACATTGAAATGCAAACCATTTCCAAACCTTTCAGTGCTGTATACTCAGGGCTCAACATTTGCATACATTTTGATTTTCAGGACATAAAATGCAATTTTTTTTTCCAGTCAACATGCAAGAATGGAAAATGTATTTATTCAGCATGCAGTCATTCATTATTCATGTTATTCGTGTAGAGCTCATAAATGCTTTATTCAAAGGCAGGTGCTCTATCGCTCGGCTCTTTCATGGCTTACAGATTAACTCCTTGAAATTGCTTTAGATGTAATGAGTATCATGCACTGGGCCCACTGGAGAGATCGGCCTTTATAAAAAGGGAAAAAACAGGTTTGGCTCCCGTCCTCTTTGAAAATGAGCCACACAGGATGTCTGGTGGCCAAGTGGCTGCACTTCCACTTTAAGGGCCACCAGACTGATTCAGGGAACAAAACCAACTGTTATTGTAAACTTTCCTAACCGGCTGGCCATTTGTACCTATTGGTCACCACGGCAGCAGGCCAAACATCACTGGACGTTACTATAGGAGCCATTTCCTGTCACAAGTTAAAATGCTACAACCTCTTCAACCACACTGCCAAAGATGATTCAGTCTCAGTAATTAAAGCACCAAAGCAGCGCTCGGCTTATAGAAAATTATTCTGTCTACTTCTGCTGCTTTCTTTTGTTCATTTTTTTTCTGGATGACTACATTCCTTTATTATGATGAATGGGGGTGCAACAGCTCGGTAATTTCTTTCTCAAACTCTGGCCTTTCTATTATTTTTCAGAGCTTAAGGAAGTGTTGCTGGAATTTTTTGGAACAAAACCACTGGCACTTCAAAGTCACACCAGACCTCAAGGCTACACACACACACACACACACACGGCTGATACACGGGGAGCAATGAATTTATTCCTCCACAAAATTCAGAAAAATGAAAGAAACAACATCATAGTTATTATCTCCCTTTTATGTTCAATTTGCATTTCAAAGGCTCGGCGTCTCTCACGCGTCTCACTCTGGTTAACGGTTTACTCAGTGACACGGCACGATCACAAGGCCGGCCTTTGTGAGCGGACGCTGAAATGTCCAATGGCCGGACAGTCGGGAAGTGATGAAATCAGCAGGAAAGGACGGGGGAGGCGTGCAGGGGGAAGGGGGAGTTGAGGAGTGGGTGGGTGGGGGGATGTAGAGGATCTGACGGCCACTTAATCTGCCAGAAGTCACACTGAGCGATCGCCATCAATGAGGCGAGGCGATTAGCATGTGGGTGTTTGGGTGGAATAAAGCGAGGCGTCAGACACTTCTGCTGGAAGCCTGGAGTGTGTGTGTGAGCGCGTGTGTGTGGATCCTTCTGAATGCTTTACCTTCCATTGGAGGCAGGAGGAACCAACAGGAAGCCCATCTGCACTTCCTGGGTCATATTCCTGGCCAATGGACACTTTCGCACCTCAAGTTTGGAAGTACAATATGAACTGCAGTACTTAACATGGAACAATCCGGAACAATGTGGTTTCTTTGGTGAGCTCCTGCTGTCATTCTCACTCAACAACAGAAGACACATGAGTTTACAAGACTGTTTTCTGTGTTGAGGTTTCGAAGAGCTGAAGTACTACATCCAAAGGAGAAAATGGTAAAATTGCTGTGTACAAAAAACGAAAGATGTTTGCATCCGACCAATCAGCAGCTCCTGAACCGGAACCGGAGAGTGCTTGAGTGTGAAGTACGACGCCAACACAGGGACGCTGAGTGATAGCACGAGAGCAACGGACAAGCGGGGCTGGAACGACGCTGAAGCTTTCAGTCTCCACATTACTTTCACACTTTTAGTTTGCAGGCTTCTCACGGGTCCGGTCAAGACCCCAGCACCAGAGCCAAAAAGTGAAGCAACTACAATTTTCATCTGGGTGCTTGAGAACATTCTGCAATCACTCCGCTCCCTGTTGCTCTGGGTTTCTACGTGACTCCTGCCTTCTCACTCGGCGTTCTTCGCTCACGCTGAGAGAAACCCACTGAAGTGAAGTTCACGCCGTGTAGCAGAGCTTGAATCTGCTGCTCGGTCTCTCACCAAAGCACCGCAGCCTTAACCGTGTGTGTAACGGTGCGGTCAACGCTGCCCGTCGGCGACATTGTGGGGCCATTAGCACGTGATGGAGACGTTATTCCAAACTCTAGACCAAACTCCCCCCTGCTCTAGTTCTTAAGGTACCAGCAAGATATATGTACGTCCATGTTCGTGTACTATATACTCTAGACCACATGTGCTTTATAGCCTATAGAGTCTATATAGGATACAATGTTTATACTTGGTTATGTTCGGTCCTGTAATGTTCATATCTGCTATCTGTCAAGAATCTAGACAGCCTGCTCATGTAACGGCACTCAGGCTGTGCGAAGGGTTGCATCAGAGTGTGGGAAAACCACAATTGGAGAGGAAGAGCGAGAGAGAGTTTGGGTGGGTGGAGGGTGGGGGAGTGTAATAGAGTGAGAGAGGGGGAAAATGGCGAACAGAAAGTACAAAGTGACAGTAATAACAAGGAGAGAGCTGCTTCATAATGAGCTGGAGGAGAGAAAGGAATGTTGCTTTGTTAAAGTGATCAATGTCAGAGTTGGGATTGGAAACCATAAACAGCCCCAAAAAAAGCAGAGCGATGTGTTTCTGTCTGACACAAACAAATGAATAAATAAATAAATAATCCGGGATAATAAAGGGCTGCAGAGACGGAGGTGGTCTAAATCAAGGGCTGCGTCGCCACTGAATTGTGTTTCCTGTGTTTTGCTCCTTAAAAACTCTGCACAATATCTCCAAACCCAGTTGAACTCCTCCTTTACAACAACAGCCATCTGTCCGACGCAACAGAGCCTGGGCTGCTCACAATGTGTAGGTTTGGGTTTTTTTTTTTTTTTCACATACTAAGTGAGATATTAATCTAAAAAGTCAGTGAGAATCGTTTCCATACTGCTCACTTCCACATGGGAGACGTAAGGGCATGACATCATAGCCCAGATCATAATTTCGGTAATTCATTAATTAAGAGAGTAATGAGGGGGCTGTGTGTGTGTGTGTGTGTGTGGGTGTGTGTGTGTGTTGGGGGGCGGGGGCGTTGTTCACACGCTTTCTAGTGACGAGACGCGTTTCCACTTGTGTAATGGAAAAGAGGATAATGCAACAATAGCAAAGGAAGATTCAAACTTTATTTTCCACATGGGATTTGGATCTCCACTCACATCTGTGGAGACTTTCCATCCGCCCCGAAGTGTTACAGATCCATCACCCTTCAGACCATCCTTAACCCTTTACGCACATAGAGAATTGGTCAAATTTATTTTTCAATCATACAATTCAAAGCTTTATGACCGCAAATGAAGTCAGAGAGAACACATACAAATACATCCCATAATGTTCACTGAAATACATCAACTTCTCAGTAGTCTACCCTCAAATTCAAAACCGCATTTAAATCAGTTAATCAAATCACGTTTTAAACATGCAGTTCCCACACTTGTTTTCTACATTAAGCACAAACTTTAAGATTGATAGACTTTACAGATCAAAGTTTAAATAAATGATGCAGTTTGTTTCTCCCAGCTTTCCAAAATGGCTCAAATGTGATTTCCAAAGAGATTAACATTCACAACAATAACAAACATGTTCTCCTGACTTTTGCATCAGTTCCATTTTATGGTGGTTGGTCTCTCTCTATTGGTTGTGATGGAAGTCATGGCAGGTAAGACCAGCAGGGGGCGTGCAGAAGCAGCTCACCTTTCAAACACCTGGATCACTTTTTTTTTTTCCCTGTTCTTCAATTAACATGTGCTTTTAAATCCACTGTAACTGACTCCATTTGTAGATGTTTGCTAATTACTTTCAAGAAATAAGGTTAATTAAAGAGCAAAGAGAGTGAAATGTGAGCATGTGGAGTGTTTGGATCAGAGTGTGTTCTGTTTCCCAGGTTTGATGGTCACAGCCAAGGCCCAAGCAGCACAGGAAACAAGCGTAAACGACATACACATGACTCATTACTGTACGAACATCACACCCAGATGTTTTGTGTTGTTTTTCTTTCAATTAATCAGACCTGCAGACTTGGGTCCCATCAGCTCATTCCACATGCCTTTGAATGTCTGTAAGCCAGGATAAACCAGCAGGAAGCAGATTATTATTTCAATAAGAGACATCAGGAAATCAAACCATGTGGCAGGTTGTGTGAGTGAAGGGAGGAGTGTGAGGGTGACTGCGTGCACGCGTATGTGTGTGTGTGTGTGTCGGAACAAGGGAGGTCTTGTGTGTGGCTTTCTGTACGGATGTAAAGCGTATATACTCCGTAAGGAAAGAGATTATTATATACAAAAACAACAGACTGAGCAGCTGATCAAAGAGGAAGTGGGGAAGAGAGTCGTGCACGCGTGTTGACATTTGGAGACGACCTTGTGTGATTCCTTGTGCGTTCGTGCCAGTGATTGGCTTTGATGTCGGCGGAAACGAGACGTGCATTTCCGCGCCAAAGCGTTATTCAGCAGGACACACACATCTACAGGCCTATATATAGCCACCATGATGAGAGAGAGAGAGAGAGAGAGAGAGAGAGATTGACAGAGAGTGTGTGTATTTGTCTATTGTCCACAACATGGAACTATACTGCATTGGATCAGCAACACATACACACACACACACACAAACGCACACACACACACTTGTCACTGCAGTGGTAGTATGCCGCCGCCCACAAACACCCCTGACCTCTACCAATGTGGACTTGACCTATCGACCTGTTGACCACCGACCCGGCGACCTCACCCAGTCACATGAGCGAGCTAAGCCGTGACCCCTCTCAACCCCCCTGCCGCTGAGTGGGGGTGGGGGGGGCAGCTGCTGGCATGGAGGTCAAGCAGAGCTGCTGCCAATAACACTTTACACACATCTAACGCTCGGAGCTAGTGGGTGCTGAATCCCCCTGATGATGGCGACGGATCTATGTCAGGGTGTTTTTACTGTCTTTATTGTAAAATTACATTGGAAATAGTTGACGAAACATGATTTGACTTGACTCGTACGTGGCCTTGCTTCAGACCTGTCACATGAAATACAGGATCGGCTATTCGTTGCAGAAAATGTAAGATATTCGGTGGATACACGTGCGATGCAAGAGTAGAATGAATAATACAGTCCAGCCACGTGTCTCATGTCCTTCCTCGTCCAGGCTGCGGTCTTGGTTTGCATTATCTTTGATATATCGTTTGATTTTCGCAGGTATTGACTTACACACAGCGAGAGCCAGACAGGGCCTAGACCAGCTGGCCAAATTGCTGAGCCCTCCTCACCTTTGATCATCTAATTGTCTTCCAACGCTCCACTTTTTCCTCATTATTATTGCTTATTGGCAGCTTTGTAGTTTAAGAAGCCAGCATGCCCACATCGCATACATTTCTGTTAGCTAATGTGAAATATCCTTCGACAAAAATACAAAGAGCTGTAGTGGGTAGTTGGCTTGATATGGTTTTGGCGGCAACCACACACACACACACATATACACACACTTGAGGTCTGCCAGCTTTAGAGAACTGATCCCGAACACTCCAGAACAAAGAGTGTTACACGAAAGGAACTTGACGTTTATTGAATGAAAATGAAATTTTAGAAAAAAATTATATGAAATACGAGTCGGCCGTCTGTAACCTTTTGTTGGCCTCTTGGAGAGATTTGAGTTGTTCGAGGGATATGCAGTCTTCCACACACACACACACACACACACACACACACACACACACACACACACACACACACACAGAGTAAAAATGATCCCACACTATGCAGCTCTGTGCAAACCCACACATTCTGCTGCAGTTCCTAAATACGGATGAAACAGATTTTACAGAGCACTTGTGTAAACTTATATTACTTATCTCCCTCAATCCCCAACAGATTCTGTGTTAAAGGGTCTTCAGCGTATTTCCCCTTAAGGCCACTTTCACTTAACACCACAGATTATGCCCGGGCCCAAACTTCAGACTGTTACTTTGATGAAGAAGACTTTGTATGTAATGGCTTAAATAGTCTTGTCCTTATCTGTGTGTTCTCGCAAAAGCTCCTTAAAAGGAGGGTGAGAGAGAGAGAGGGAGAGAGAAAGGGAGAGGGAGAGAAATGGAGGGAGCAAGAGAGAGAGAGAGGGAGAGGGAGGGAGAGAGAGGGGGAGAGAGAGAGGCAGGGAGAGAGAGAGAGAGAGAGAGAGAGAGAGAGGTAAAAGAGAGAGAGAGAGAGAGAGAGAGATAAAGATGCAGGGAGAGAGAGTGAGGCAGGGAGAGAGAGAGAGAGAGAGAGGCGCGGAGAGAGAGAGGTAGAGAGAGAGAGAGAGAAAGAGAGAGAGAGAGCTGTTTGTTTCCGCTCATTATTCCGACTGGCCAGAAGGTAAAACCAGTGGAATTCCCAAATGCCGGCTCACCCCACTGGTCCAAAATCAGCTCCATGGTGCCGGTTTCTTTAACAAGAATAAATATAGTGTGATATTGGGGTCAGTGCCACTGGCTGTCTGCTTCAACCATGCCCTGAGAAAAAAACATGACTGTTTTCGTTTCTCTGTGTACATTTTCTGAGCTATATAATTAGCCTTGTCATCTCTATCGCACAGCCGCTGCAGCCGTGCCAACACAAATGTACAACAGCAAATTGGAACGGGCGTAAAAAAGAAAGAAGGGAGATGTATCTTGGCTCATAAAAAGCTTGGAGAAAAGGATTCAGTCTGCTCTCTTTGTTCAAAGCGTCTGCTGCAGAAAAGCAGGGATCTGTACGGGGACGGGCGGGTGGCCTGGGGAACGCCACACAAATAACACGCTTGTTTACGCTGCTTGGATGCAAATGATAGACTCAGGTCACAAACGTGGCAAGATTACAACGCAGAAAGCTTCACACACACATACACCAGCCCTGCTTTTGCGGATGAGAGCTGGAAGTTTTGCTCTGAGTTGCATCTTCTCTCCTCCGAGGGGTGTGTTTGATCTGGCCCCTCCTCGCCCCGGCCTTTCGCGTGTCTCTCTGTTATGGCCGCGTCGACGTCGTCCCTGCTTTGCTCCGCGTCATTACAAATTCTGATTCTGGAAGTTCAAACAAGCCGTCCCAGAGGAGGACGGATGATTCCACAACAGAGCGCCGAGCGAGCAGGGCTACCCGCTGAGACTTCGCCTCCTTTCCTCAAGAAAGGGTGGAGGGTGGAGGGGGACAGGGGCGGGGGGGCTGAGGAGAGAAACGAGAGAGGAATGTCTGAGTGTAAGATCATCCCATCTTCTCTTTACAGCTGTGCAGAAAGAGTGGCCAGAGTTCAGAATTCTGTGTGTCATGTCAAACACATGTAGAGGATTTTGTAGATTTTGGTATTTTCTCACAGCAGCTCTGAAGGCTGAGGTGATCATTTAGCCTCATACACGTATGTTTATGCTATTGTGCTCTGTAATGGCTGGGTTTCTTCCCACTAAGCAAACCTTGATTGGGTTTTATATTGCGGACTCGACTGGTGATTCACTTTAAACTGCGATATGTGGATGGAAATCAATCCATCTGCGGTGAGGGACAGAGAGAGAGAGAGAGAGAGAGAGAGAGATACAGAGAGAGACAGAGAGAGAGAGAGAGAGAAGGAGAGACCACCTCTGTCATCTACCGGAGCTAAACGTCAAGCCGATCAACGTCAAAAAGTAAGAGAGATGATGAGAGACGGCGAGAGATGCAGGTAGGAGGAGACAGACAGAGAGGGAGACAGAGAGGCAGATCTCAGTGTCAAGTACATCCGTTTTAGGACATGAAGCAATGATGAGAGACAGGAGGAGAGAGAGAGTCAAGAGGAGGAGAGTCACACAGAGAAAACAGCTCCCAGAGCGACGGCAGCAGAGGGTTTGCTGACAGGAAGACAAACTTATGGGCAAATGTGGGCAAATTTGTGAGTGATTGTATGTCACTCCATGATCGCTCCAACAGCATATTTCCACTTTCCCAAACTTTGTTGAATCTAAAAAAACCCAGAAGAACGGATTGATTTCCCCCGCACAGCGATGTCACCAAAACAAATCCCACATCCTTTAAACAATTAATTTGATTAAACTTCTGAAATGACAGCCAGGTCCATGTTTACGTGCCTCGTCATGTCAAACCTGAGAGAAATAAAGACGTCTCAGAAGGGATAATGAGCACATCAATGCTGTAATGTCCTGAAAGCACTTTGCTGTCCCTCGAGGAAAAGCAAAACACAAGCAATGTTTGAGTAAAGTGAGAACAATCTGTGTGTATGGCATTTATTTATTTATTCCATCAGTGAATCTGACTTTACTCATTGTTGACTGTGTGTGTATGGATGAGTGTGGGGGGTGAGGGGTGGAAGAAAGGAGTAGGAAGAGAGAAATGTGGGGGTCCAAGTCCCCTGGAGAGCCCGGCCAGGCATTAATCTTCTCCCTCTGACAGCTCACTGAAAGTTTCTCAAGAAGGACTATTTCCTTGAGCTATTATAATGCTTCACTCAAGCACGACCCTGACGCTCGGCGTTTGGGCGAACGAGGGAGGAATGAATGGCTGGCACGGTGGAGAGAGAGAGAGAGAGAGGTAGAAGAGTTCCTGGGGATCAGCAGCAATCTGTCACATGCGGCACAGATCAACTGGTGGACAGAAACGAATGCTTATAATGTAAATAACAAAAGTATCGTACGTCAAGTAGCCCGTAGTGATACCTGTGATCAAAGCCTAACGTACTGGAATCAAATAAATCATCTAAACGCTGTAAAAATACACCGGTCTACTGTAAATATCATCGTCTGATTTGTGAAGACTTTACAGTTGCACACATCAGACTTTTATGTGCCCTGGTTGCCAAGACAACACCATTATTCACTTACTTTCTCCGGCAAAAATTTCTCAGCCCATACCCATGCACCGGAGGGAATCTTTCCCAAAACTCTTACGAGCCTCTCCTGTAACACTGACTTTCAGGCCCGATCTGGATCAAAACTATGGATTTGACGTTTCCTCTCCTCTGCTGGCACGGTGCAGCGGCTCTGTTTCTGTTCCTCCCAACGCTGACTCTTACTTCCTGTGTTGTACCGCTCCACAAACTCAAAACCCAACCGCCAAAACTTCTCGTGAAAACAAGAATTAATTCTGGAATTCATTGTGTGGATGCCAGACCTTCATCGCCCAGCTTGTGTAAAGGCTCACACGGATTTTTAAGCCTTTCTTCTGACTTCAAAGTCTTCTTTGGCCTTGAGAAGCTTTTCATCTATCCTCTATACCTGCTTCTGCTTGGGAAAAATGTTTAAATTTCTTTGAATCTGATGAAGTATTTTGTAGTAATACCTACCTTACAATGTCACAATGTCAATACAAGGGACTATTAATTGGGCACTAAAAAAATCAGGAAATTGATCGCTTTTTAGCTTGGTTAATAATTGCAACCTGTGTGATTGTGCAAATATCAGCAGCAGACACACTTCACGTTTCTCACTTTCCTATACATTCAATCCCCTCTCTCTCTCAAACACCATGTAGAGTGACATGTACACTGTATCATATATGCAATGTCAAGGTTGCAGTGTATTGGAGGTGTTGCTGCCCTTGCACCATTAACTATTATTGTCTGCTGTGGACCACTGTAGGCTGTCAGTACCTCTCTGCACAAATGCTGTCCAAACATGTGTCAGTTTCGCACCCACAGACACACACACAAACGCACACACATACACGTAAACACACCACTAACTTACTTCATGTCTGACACTGCAGCAGGAGCTTGCAGACGGGGCTGTCATGAGCTGTCCTACAGGTGTGGAGACACCTGAAACATTCCTACCAACCAACTTCTACCATTACCCAACTCCGGCTTCACCCGTGATTGAAATTCACAGAAGCTCTCCTCGGGTCAGGGCTGTGACTGGACCGAGTGGCTTCGAAATCACAACAAATTAGTTTGCCGACTCTCCAGTTCAAGGACAATAGTGTCTAGAATCTAGAAGAGGGTGGACGGAGAGGATGATAATGCTAGAATGAGGACAGAGGAAGATAGGTTGGATGAGAGAGATGGGAGAGAGAGAGAGAGAGAGAGAGAGAGAGAGAGAGAGAGAGAGAGAGAGAGAGAGAGAGAGAGAGAGAGAGAGAGAGAGAGAGAGAGAGAGAGAGAGAGAGAGAGAGAGAGAGAGAGAGAGGGAGAGAGAATGAATTGTGAGAACTACACAGGAAAGAAGTTCTGCAATTGCTTGAAGGTACCATTTCCTGCTTGATTTGGCTTTTATTGACATAATAAAACGCAGATCTCTTTTTTGCTGTTGAGTGATACCCGAAGTAGTTTTTGGCGTTAAAGCATCAAACGGAGACGATTTATCATGTTTCAGACCCCACAGTGACCCCAAGTATGTGAGTGACGCCACTCGTGTCGCTGTTGTGTGCGCAAGCATATGCATATTATCAAGTATAAAGCCTATAATCCTGCCCTTAGTCTGGACGGTGCTTTGCTGAATGCCACAACAAAAGAACACCATGAACGATTTTCCTGTTCTTGTTCTTATTTCTTCAGAAATCTTTTTTAAATCATATTTATTGTTGTATGTTTTATTCATTCTCATTTTGTCTCCACTTTGGAATCTCTTTTCACATGTGAGAGTCAGTCTGCAGGAGGATGCTGCCAGTGGTGTCCAGAGGCTGTGTTTTAGTCCTGCACCACGCCAAGAGTCATTCCCACCATATCATTTTACATTTCAATATTCATACGATATATGATTAGATCATCTGCAAACTGTCGATTCTGTCAGGAAATATGTACAGAAGGCACTTGTGAGATCAATCTTCCTAATGTTGTGAGTATCTGTGCTTTTGATGCATCTAGGTTGTGGGTAATTGTAACTGATTACAATCAACACACACTTGATTGAATCTTCTGTTTCTTTGCGTAATGATCTCCACATCATTTTATTTGCTTTGATCTCAGCGTTTGGAAGGATTAATCAACCCTTTTCTATGTATGTTGAGTGATTTGTTCAATGGACCGCCTCGCAGTCAGCATTGAAACCCGAATGCACTCATTGAACTCATTCATTCAGCCCTTCCCCACATCACTGACTCCCATTCTCCTCCTGTGCCAGAGAGGTCCACAAAGGATGTGCACTAGAACATATCTTAAAAGTGAGCCGGGTGCTCTTTCAACAGTCGGGAAAGTGTTTTCTTTTTCATGGCCTTTAATTATCGCCAAATTGGTATGGGGTGACGGACTGCGCGGTTCTTCTCTCAACGGGGCCCCTGTCACAACTCACAGAGCTGCACACATGCTGCTGTGTAGACAAAACACACATTTACATTTAACACACAAATCTGAGGTTGTGCATTCCTGAACAAGCATACTTGTAATTTTACACAACAGTCCAAATACACATTTTTACACTTATGCTTCATTTTAACGATTGAGCATAAAGGCCTGACTGAAGGGAAACCACAACAAAATGACTGAAAGGGGCAATTGAAACCAGTGAGGCCGCTATGATTGGCCAGATGACCCTACACTTTGAATGGACCGTCACATTTGACTTTTAAGTTCAATTGAAAGGAACAAAGTCAAAAAGTAAACTAGAACATGACTGACACATGTTTGTTTAGTGTGTCCGTAGAAATGATTCCAGTAATACAAACCCATGGCCTGAAAGCTTGTGTTTTAGTCTTTTACTTCTACCTGTATGGACAGGTAGGTCAGTTTTGTGTTTGGGCAGCATCCTTGTTTTGCTGTCCGTGTGTGTGTTGCCAGCTCAGGGCTGTTGGCGCTGGACAATTAAAGCAAAGTGGCCTTTTGGGAGTGAGGCCAGAGACGGTACAGAAAACTGTCTGTTTCCAGTTAAAAAAGGCATTGAAATGAAAATAAGAACATGGAAATCTGTGTTGCATGCCTAACGAGAGCCAGCTTCGTATTTCAGTTCAAAACCTAAACTTCAAAAACAGCAAACCTCTGATAAATTCGGGTGTCTGGAGAAACTCAAACCTCAGAAAAAATAACACGGGAGACAGATAACCTGTAGATGATGCGTGACCATCTAGTAAATTGATATTTAAGTATCAGGCATCACTATCCATTTTCCGTACCATCATTCAACAAAGGGGAATTGAGAGGAAGAAGAAGACAGATTTCAGCCCAAAGATCACAGATCAGTTTTCACCGTCATGGTGGCGGAGTGAAGAAGGTATCTTGCCTGAACCCTGCACTGCCCTACTAATCAATCCTCAGCAGGTTGTCAAATGGGCAAGGACAGAGAAGGTCAAAGGCAATTAGATTCGCTAGTTGAGACAGATTCAGTGCTGGCTATTGGTGGTATTTTTATTTATCTATCTATTTATTTGGAGGGAAAATCATATAATGGGACAGGGAGATGAGCTTTTGTGAGATTGAATATTATTTTTGTGAGCATGAATAATTTTAGTGTCTTAAGGAAATAAAAGTGCTCCGCTGTTTCATGCGACATTGATCAAAACACACACTTGCATTATAACACACACACACACACACACACACACACACACACACACAGACACACATGACTTGTCCTCTAAACAAGGTCAAGCCTGTAGCCGGGTAACAATCGCGACTCATTAACATCTGGGAAGATCCATTGGCCTGCATATTGGCTTGGACAGTCCCTCTGACGCGGACTGTCTTTGGGCATTTCAAGCCTGTCAGTACAGCTGCTACAGCTGAGAGACATCTGCAGTCCAGAGAGGAGACTGTGTCTCTCCCTGTGACCCCCACATTATCCAATTCAGTACTAGACTCAACATGCATTTCACTGTTCAACATTGGCCAGAATAAAGCCCAAATCTCAGGTCAAGGTGTTAGTCTAGCAGGCACTGACTGACTAAAGACAGCTAGTTATATTTTTCACCCTTTGATCCCAACAGAACAATACTTTTGCCGTCTGTACCCTAAAATAGTTGCTGTTACTGAACTCACTGAGTTTCATGTCACTGCGTGTATGGAAGGAAAGAGAAAAGCAGAGACAACTTGAAGGCTACAAGATCGTCCCCTATGGGTCTTATCCTGTCCTGTCCTGCTGATTCTAATGCTAATGCTGTTAAGAAGGAAGGACTCATACTACATGAAAGCTTTTTTTCATTGCCTTTCTACACTGAGGTTGGTCATCCTTAACTGTGACGGGAGCATGCCTATGTTCCCTCAGCCCTATGTTCCCTCAGCCCTATGTTCCCACAGCCCTATGTTCCCTCAGCCCTATGTTCCCTCATTTCTACGATTTTTTTCAAAATTAGGCCCTATGTTCCCTCATTTCTAAGATTAGATAACCCTAACCCTAACCCTAACCCTTATTAGAAATGAGGGAACATAGGGCTGAGGGAACATAGGGCCTTATTAGAAATGAGGGAACATAGGGCCTAATTTTGAAAAAAATCTTAGAAATGAGGAAACATATGGGTGAGGGAACATAGGGCGTAATTTTGAAAAAAATCTTAGAAATGAGGGAATATAGGGCTGTGGGACCATTGGGCTAAAGGAACATAGGGCTGACCCCACTGTGACAACCTAGAAAAGGCAACATGACGTTCTGAGTTCTTGAGCTGATGATTCTGAACTACAAAGGGAACAGAGAGCTAATAAAGTAATATTAAGCTACACCTCACTTAAAGTAAGTGAATATGGTTTTGTGCTTATATTGGCAGCCTCAAAGTCTAAGAATGTAAGCTAGGGTCTGGCTAACTTGCGTGGCTAATTCTGCATTCTGTCAGCGGCAACACACAGCAGCTCGTTGTCAACAATGAGGCTGGAAAAATGTGGAAAAGCTGGGTTTGTGTGGATTATTTTGTCGATAAACTTCATAAAGTATTGACAGCTACCAAAGGGAGCTACACTAACTTGCTAATACAGAGCAAAATATCTCTCCTTTAAGGGCCATAGAGTTGCAGCCCACATGTCTTGATGTGGCCACAGGAGTAAGACTAAGCTAAGAGAATGAGAGTTCCAATGGTGGAGAAAGAATTGAGGGAAAACTTCAGATCCGATCCAAGCTGACATTTAAGCTCAAGGTTCAACAGTTTCGAAATTTGTTGCGGTTTGAATGAAAATGGGCTATGTGGTTGACGACACAGGAGGATCCCACTTCTGAGAGAGAAAGACAAAAAAAGGGACTGGAGTATGCAAGATGCATGTCGACGAGCTCATTGTTTTCCAGTCCTGTTTGTTGTCTTTTGTCATTCATCATAGTAATCTGGCTTGTTAACAAAAATGTATCATGATGATTGTCGATGAGCAGATAAACGCTGAATACAGCCATGTTTTGAGTATGGAGGGAATCAAGTATACACGCCGAATGCCTGTGAGATGCTGAAGAAAGGGAGAGAAGGAACAATAAGAGCACTGGGACACCAGGAGGGTTAAAAGGGTCAAACGACTTGAATGTTGTGAAATAGTGTAGACAAGCACTGTCATGGCCAGACATGAGTGGGCGGTGTGTGTGTGTGTCTGTTGGGTGGGGTTGACTGCTGTGAGTAATGGCTTCTGTCTGACAGGGCCTTGGGAAATGGAGTCAGAGCGATCGATACGTTATAATGTTAACAACGATCCCTCCTCCCATTGTGCTGCCCTAGACAAATCTATTAAAGATCCATCCCATCGTCAGGCTCTCGGCGCACGCCCACTGCTCACACACACACACACACACACACACACACACACACACACACACACACACACACACACAGACACACACACCACCGTCCACTGCCAGAATCGTAGATCGAGACAGAGAGAAATAAAGGGCAAGTAAGAGGGAATGAATACCACAACATAGGCAATTTTCAAGGTGGCTCTTCAGAGGAGTGAATCGCATTGTGTCAGAAAACGTTCGCTCACCACTCAATGACGAGTCCGCTTTCTTGTGTGGGCCGTGCATTTGTTGGCTATTTGCTTCGGTCGATTTGCAGCTCAATGGAATGCGTCTCGGGGTAAAGTGATCCCTTGCCGTCACATTGATTACCCATTAACGAAGCAATATCGGCAAACACATTTTGACGTCTCTGAAAAGATGTTTGGACGTCGCCTCCCACAAACACACAAGTTCCCGACGTCTATAAAGGCAATTCCCCTCAAGATAAAAACTGGCTTTGTTCCAAATGGCCTCATTTTACGTCCCGTGGACAGGTGTTTGAGATTTTCATTCGAAAAGTTTTAGAAGCTTTGCAGTTACTTTTAACGATGGAATGAGAGGAGTGCTATGAAACGCTGCCATTCTCTCAGAGATTTAAATGTGCTCCCTTCAAACAATTGAGTGTGTCTCTATTTTTCTGGCGAATGGTGAGTGGAGAAACATTTGTCGTTTTTTCTCGAGGGGCTTGTGCGTGTGTGTGTGTGTGTGTGTGTGTGTGTGTGTGTGTGTGTGTGTGTGTGTGTGTGGGTGGGTGGGGAAGGGGGGGAGTGAGTGTGCAATCTGAGTTTCCTTTCACACCAGGATGAGCAGTGAGCGGCGAGGACAGCGAACGTCAACCATGTCCGATGTGCCACATGTGGAATTTTCATTACAGGGGGAAAGTCAAACAGTCACACATGCATGCAACACCATCCGCATGACAAGGATGAATGGAGGCGATATGGTCAGCTGAGGCTGGCCAACATGGAGGCCAAGGTTGCAGCTGCCCCGAGACCTCCTGCCTCCACTCGCCACCCACACACACACAAACATTTACGCAGATTCCTGCAATGAAAAATGGCAAGTATTTTTCCCTGAAGACAAAGTGCACAGAGGGGGCAGAGGTTTGCATTTACAGCCAATTACGTCAACCATCCCGGGTCACCTCCTCTCTCACCCCGTCCTCGTGTTGTAGGCCGAGCTTTGACACACACAAAGCATGCACACTGACACCTAAAGCTACACACATGACGATAGATACAAATAGATCTGTAATCATGCTACCCCCCACACCACCCGACCCTCACAACCAGGACTCATCAGAGCTCATGCGACCCCTAGCAACTGTACATTCTGAGGTTTTTACGATCTTGACCTCGTATGTAAGTGCCACAGGGTTCCATGCAACGGATCAGCTTAAGTGAAAGGGCCCCCGCTTGTCCTCTCTGCGACGACCCCCCAAGCTGTGAATACAGATCAGGTTCCTGCCCCCCCCCCACCTCCAGATGTGAACCGGGAGGGGCATCCGATAGAGTGTATGTGTGTGTGTGTGTGTATGCAGGGCACACTCCAGTGTCGGCAATGTCACACCCCTGAGCACTTGACGCCACAGACCTGTCAATGAGATGGATAGACCCGCCATGCCGATATGATGTTGCGTTGGGGGTGAGATGCATATGTGTGGATCCTCTTGCTCTCTGTGACGCCCTTCCTCCCCTATAACAAGCACCACTTTGGTATCCTGCCACCCAACTCCCCAAGTCACACCCCCACACCAAGGCTCAGTCCCTTCTTCCAATTCAACCTGAATGATCCCTCACTTCACCTCTTTATTAACAGGTTTATTTTAAGCCTGGTGTCCAGACAGCACTGTTTGCGTCAACAACCCTCCACAGACACCATAGTTACCTCTGGTGGTGGAACTCCGCCATGTGTCCCAGCCCCAGCAATCACCCATGTGTTTGCTTGCAGATTAAAAGGATATGCATGCTGTTAGTAACACAATTAATGCATTTGTTTTCCATATCAATCACTCTGCTCTGATTTTAATGCCGCAGATTTAAAGATGAGTCTGACTTTCTCGTTTCGAACAGCCGGCTTAGCAGATTCTCTTACTCGACACTGATACTTCCCAACATTAAGGACAGGTTTGAATTTTAAGCTGGCAATTATTCAAGACAAAGACCAAGCCTAAGTAACACGTACAAACATTTCACGCCCTCACAAACCAGTACAACATTTAATCCGTCGGTGTCTGGTGTTGTGATTCCCAGAATGTGCTGCTGAGTACCTGTCATGACTCAATGTGTGCCAAGTGCTACTTAAAGCACGATTGGGTTCACACATCAGCGAGTGTAAATTTATGTTCAAGGCACCAAGTCGCAGTCAAATACAAATCAATAACAGACCCCCAGGGGGTTGGAGGATTGACCTGTCAGGAATCAATTTCCATATCCACACCAAGATGAGGGGGGTTGTGTAACATCCCTACAAAGTGTGATTGCACCCGTTTGACCATTTTTAATCTGTTCTTCACATAAATGTGCTTGTTTTTATATCTGATTTACTGTCATATGTCAAGTAACATGTGTTAGTACGTGTCCCGCTCTTTGTGTCTTCAGCTGACCTGGTAGCGTGTGAGTGCACATAAACAGGGACAGTGTGTGTGCTGGGTTCTGGAGGTTTGCTATGGAAGACTTCTTAAGGCTCTTGGCTCATCATATTTTCCATATAACAAATTATTCTGAAAACATTCCGCCCCACAGTGAGGCGAAACGCTCCCCGTGCCAGGAAGATGAGACATGCCACAAGTTGCTTCCCTCACACACATACACACACTAAAGCAAGAAGATATTCAGACAGACAAATGCTCTCATAGACAGATAGCTTTGCATATGCAGAGCCAACAGCATTCTCAGCGAGCCCACACACACATACAGCCTCTCTGTAGATACAACCTAACCCCTACCCTGCTCCCATATATCAGAGGAGCTATAATGACGGCACGTTGTATACAAACTCATGTTTATCTGCAGCTGGGGTCTCAGGAAAGCAGAGTAAAGCACACATGGTTTAAGCACACACACACACAAATACACAAGTGATGCATATGCGCAACCCCAACATTAAAAAAAAAAAATGCTCCTGCTCAGACAAATGCACTCCACACAGTAGGCGTCCCTATATATACACACATTCTCAAGGGTTCGTCTTTCTCCTCGAGCGAATCTGCTGAGTGAGATACACATATATCAGCTTAAGCTCTCCGGGTGTCACACGCAGAATTCACGAGACAATTTGGCATATTTCTATGACATGGCGCGCTGAGAAATGTGGTCATCCAGAGCCTTAAGTAGACAGTTGTGGTTGTCTCGCAAACGGTTGCACATCACAATGCGCCGCACAGAGACGCCTTCCTCTCCGCTGTGGAGGAGCACAACTGCTGACATACTCGCAGTAAATGTTTGATACGGTTTATAATCGGCCTCCTTGGATAAAAGTCCTTTGTTTGTTTCTGTTTCGGAAGAGTGTGAGGCACTTTCGGTAAACGTAGTGCCAGCATGGAACAGAGATGTGAAACATTACCAGGGTTCTCTGGCACATGTGTACATTAAGAAACATACACACGCAGGTCAGCATCTTAAAAATGCATCTGTGCACGCAGTGTAAACAAGGCCGCACGCGCTCTGGCAGCTCATGTAACGCTCGTATCTGAGTGAAATAAGTGATGTGGCCTCTTCTGAAGAGCACCCGGGCCCGTCTGCGTCATCAGGCAGCCGCCCCACCCGCCTCCAAAACCTCAACTCAATAAGTATTTATCCAGAACTCATTTTCATTAACCGTGGCAAATGACATTTTAGTCCATAAAGGCCATTTCACTGATGAAGTTGTCTGACTGATCTGACGTTTGGCATTGAGTTACTGCAGTGGGCAAGGAAACAAAAGGAAGGGACCATGATATTTGTTGTTCTGCTCTCTGACATGTTAATGGAATTAGCGGCGGTGCAGGAGTCTTGAATACTCAAAGCTGCTGACATTCTCCGCTGACTCGATTCTTTTCAGACCTTTGCTCCGTTTAACCTTTCATCCTTAATGAGTTAAAGAATGAGATATTGAATAGGAATTATAATTAGCAGCACGATCAACATACGAGCACAGCAGCTAGCTTAATGAAACAGAAGCTAAAGTATAAACAATCCTCCCTTTGTTTCGCTTTCAGATAATCGTGAACAACATGACGTTTTCTCATTGGTTAAGTTAAGCTCGACCATTACTGCCATAAAAGAAATACTGCTTTACTCTCTGGAGTGGTTTCTTCTCCACTAGTTGACTTTGATCTCTCTGCTGTTTCAGAGCCTTAATTGCCCCTTAATTTGTGTGACCAGCAGACCCTGATGTGGAGGCCGATAAGGAGGCGAAGCCCAGTTGGGTAGAAACAGTGGCCCACTTTGTGAAACAGGCAGTATGCTCCATTGCCCCACACAGTCCCTCAGTGGCCCCCTGATGCCTTTTGAGCCTGGGGGCCCAGTGATGTAGTGTGTAGCGCTATCACCAATGGTTTCCAAGGCCCTTAATTAGCACCGTTGGCTGGGCAACTGAAACTCATGGCTGATCTCTAGACCAGAAATCCTCTCCGGTGTGTTTAGCTCGAAGTGCTTATAATGAAGGCGCTCTCACTGGACTCAGCAAAGCAGTGATAAACTCATTTCAACAGTCAGGAGAAGTCGGAAGCTCAGAGAAATGCATCTATGTGCAGTACTTCATGGTATTGGCGCTCGCTGTCTGTGGTGACATTAAAAGCCACCGGTAAACGTTCAGATAACACTGATTTTGTAATTTTGTAATCTGTGTTGGAGTGTATGATATCAGGTTTGATGTGTGTCAGAAAGTGGGAGGCATGTGTGGTGAATCAAAGCACTACAAGAAGCAGGAGAACAAAAACTATGCAGGTCAACTTGTCAACCATCTGTTTATATTTGAGGGTCAAATTGTAAAATTTTCATCCTGAATTTCTGTCAGTGTGTCTTTGACAAAGATCATGAGCAAAGATTTTATCACAATTCTGTCATGGTCCATAAATTGTGTCCTGGATTTCACCCTTAAGGCTTCAACATGTCCCAAATCAGTCTGAGACCAAGACCAGGGAACCATGGTTATCCCATTTCCACCTGCCCACACTGCAGGGCAGATGGGGATGAATCATACTGAGCCAGTGGCTTGCTTAGTTTTCCATTACACTCAAAGCCGACTGGAGCTTAGATGAAGCAATCTGAGTGTTCTGCTTGGTAGCAGGGCCCCGTGTTCTGGTCCATGCCCTCAGCACGGCTTTGAGACCACCACTGATTGGCTCAAACTTTGCATCATGAAGACACAGATGCCGTGTTTCAAAGACCAGAGAATTTCTCTCAGGCATTTGCAGCAAATCTACAAAAGAACACAGGAAAACACAAAAAATTATATTCTTACTGTTAACAACAATGAAGTCCAAGAGCTGGATTGCAGAGGATGTCCAGATGTCTGGGAACATGCAGAGCTCGAGTGAGACAGTAGGATAGCTAATTTCTTAAGATGAATCATTGTGCAGCCTGTACGAGGGTCAGCCATGATGTGCTAAATGAAATGTTACATTCTAATCCATGCTGCCATTGGCTTTGCATGTAAACAATGGATGTATTGTAGGAAAACATCTGTTTGCGAACTTGTATTACAGCTGCGTAAAAGTGAAATGATGCATTAAATTGAGGTCATGCCTACACTGACTAAAGCACTGATTAGGTTTATATGAGGAAGAATTAGCAGTAAATACGGATTTATAGAAGATTGTTTGTGCCTCTCAGACATTTCCTCTGATGACGGAAGGATAGCGGAGGTTAGAGAGGAGTCGACTAGGAGGTCCAAGGTCACTGACTGGCTGTATGCCAATCCAGAATACTTCTCTCCTTGAGAAAAGCAGTCAGCTCTTGTTGTTGCAATGATTTCGCTCAGTTGCCAGTAAATCCAAACTGCAACAGGACAGAGAGTCTTGGTGCAGATATTTGCTTTTAAATGGATGTGACACAAAAACATCACCGTAAGTGTAAATGAGGGGTCATAAGGTTAAACTACCAGTTGGACAAGATATGACCGTGAACAAGTTGTACATCTGAAAGCACAACGCAGTAGCAATAACAGATAAATCGTTCAGGTGTGTATGGTTTTGCACATGTCATTGTTTGCATAAATCTGCCTTGAAAAATGACAACTGGAACTTCTTGCAGCACCTACACGCCAAGAATATCACAGGATTATTAATGAATACATCTTTTTATTACAGTCACAGCGAGATTTTATTATTCTCTAACTGTCAAAATCCTTTGGAACAGCAAAATTGGATGTTAATCTTGCCTGCAGCAAAGTTTTACAGTAAACTAAATCTAAAAGTAAGTAAGCTTTGGATGAAGTTTAGCAGAGAAGTGAAATAAAACATTATGCAGGAAGTCTTGATACTTTATTGGAACAAATCTTTGCCTCCAAATGTTTCTATTAGAATTCATTATAATAAAAATAATTGAGAACTTATCTCATAAATACCTTGGTCTAATCAAGTCATTTTGTCCAGTATATGAATATTAAGAATAAATAAATTGATTTGTTGAGAATGTTTTAACTGTTTTAGTTAGAATTCAACATATTTTGATTGTTACTATATTTCACTTTGCCCAGGCAGAATTATGTCACTATTAGCTGAAATGTTTGTGGTTTTAAACTAAATTCTAACCCACCAGTTAAATTTGACAATTAAATTAATAAATAGCTTATTCCTAAGAAAATATTTATTTATTTCCTCTAAATGTTTCTTGCATTTTGTCATTTTTGTCAGTGTCATATATTTAAAGAAGACAACTGAATAACATAGCAATTCCATAACCTCTCCCTGAATATTGTGTAACACCAGATACTCCCTGCTGATTCGTCTCAACTGTACCTATAACACACACACACACACCCATGTAAAAGCCCTCACACCGATTCTGCTGACAAGTTCTCAGTGGGACCTGTTACAGTTCTGTCCACTGAAGCAAGGACAAAACTGTCGAGGTGAAAATTGTGTTTCGAGCTGTTGACAGTCACTGTTGAGAGATCATGCCATTAAAGTGGAAAATAATATGCCTCCTCATCCAAGAGTCAAAATAGAAAGTGACAGGTAATGGGATATGGTAGAGAGATATTTCAGGGATTGGAAGCAATTCAACATGACATCGGAGGAATATTGGAGAGTGTAGATGTAGCAAAATTCACCATATTTTCTCTCAGTTTGAGGTTGAAGAGTAAGGGGAAAATATGTGAACTGCTGACATTAAATTGTTCGGATTGTTCGCTAGTCTGCCGCGCATATTTGCGGCTGACCTTGTGTCGGCCCCCAAGGCAGAATGTTGGGAACGGGCCGAGAAGAAGAAAAGATGGTTGCAAGATGGACGTCAGTTATTCGTTAAGGAGCCGTGTTATTTTTGACCTTTTGTCATCTTGGACAATCAAGCTAAAAGGCTTCATCACAGGCCGTGACGATGATGAATGCATGAGGTGGAAAGCTGTTATTTGGCCAACTCACGGTTTGGTCCCGCGGTGCACCCAAGCTGAATCAGAGCTGGACCAAATCCTTTACTAATAGCTGTTTTTGATTGGATGAGTCATCTTAATATATGCTTGCTTGCTTCTGGCCAGTGGCAGGGTGGAGGCCAACAAGGTTCAAGACAGCCACCTGTTTGTTTTGGACCAGGAAGACCAAGTATGCTGGCCCGGGGCCTGGTCTCCTGTGTGGTGGGCCAGGTGTAGCTCAGAATCAGAAAGTTCCAATTTCTACACAATTTATGGCTTGGAGCAGAGTCAACTCCGCTGCTCCTCCCTGTCTTCAGTCCTTCCCCTCAGCTCATGACCAGCATGGCCGCCCTGCAGAGAGGCCACCCCCGTTGTTCTCGAGACGAGGACACATTGCAACATGATTAGTGAAATAAAGTTCAGGACACACAACTGCTGCACATTCACAGCAGAGTGGCGCCGTTTGACTAAGAGGCATTTAGTCATACTCAGTCTGAAAAATGTAATAGTATAAACAAAAGCTGTCTGGCTTGCATTCTGCATGGGAATGGCTTCATCTGCAATTTCACTGTTTAATGTCATGCAGATATTTATACGCAGCAAAGGGCGCTATGTGGGTTGCGTGATCATCCTTCATGATTCAAGAAGCAGCGCTCCCCCTCAGTCAGTCAAAAAAAACTGGCTTAGGGAGAGAAAGAGATGCGTCAGAGCATTAAAAAGAATGTGCGAGTCCGTGTATAATACTGCAAAAATATACAGAAAATGTAATATATACACTAGACCCGCTTATCCTGTGCGGTCGCTGGGCAGAACATGCATAGAGTCGTTCCAGTCAAACTCCAAACCTTCTTGCTGAGCGGAGACAGTCTTGATGACCGTGGCGCCCCTGAATTCATCTATCATATATGCTGATATAGTATGAGGCATAAATATCCTAACTGAGCAAGTATTATATTTATTTGATCTTCCACATATCTGTACCTGCTCGGTGGCCAGATAACACACAGAGAGGAGCTTTAACAGTTTCCCTCAGAGTCTTCTTTACCCTTCAGCATCATGCCCACTTTCACCCTCATCTGCTTCCAAAGCCTATAAATGCCGCCACGTCTTGTTTACCATCTCTATTGTGAATCGGGGATGTCACAGCTGTTGTTTCCCTCTCGCTCAATAAATGTGGTTTAATACTACATCATTAACTTTGATTGGGGTTATGCTTATTATTCCCCAACACTTGTGAAAGGGGCGATTTATATGTGCCTCTGCTGCAATGTCGTCAGCAGCGGATGACAACAAGGCGGCCAGGAACCATTCTCTCTCAAACACCTCCATGCTAACCCGTGCACCTAATGCACCTCAATGACAAGGTCTATTATCCTGAGAGGGAAATGTAAAGTAACGTCAATGTAAGTAGGCTTCAGAATGGTGCATAACATCTTCTCACGTAGCAAGAAAGTGGCTGTATTGGTCTGGAAAATAGGCAGGCTGAGCAAAAGCTCTCATATGGTTCTTGGTGCGTCTAACCAAGTCAATTACATTCAATCTGACGCAGGCTGTTTCCTCTTTGCTGGTGCTTGTGAACAGGCAGTTGTTCTCCCGCAACCCATTCTGCCTTAATTAATGGAGGGGGGGGGCATTTGCAGCCATTGGATCGCTTTGTTATAAGTGAGCGTGAAAGAGAAAAAAGAGAGAGTAGATGCACCGCAAAGGAATGTTGTTAAAAAATAATTGAGCAAAACTGTCCTTCCTTTTCAAAAAATCCCTTTATTAGATCATTTCATGAACAAATCGACAACACGTGTCCCTCGCGCAAATATTTCTGCCGCCCACAAGCACCAACACATTCATACGCTGATTGTCCACCGCTCCGACGTGAATGGCGCAGCAACATAAACACATCAACATCAGCTGCCTGCGCCCGGGGCGGCGCTGGAATTAGAAGCAGAAAAACCTCAGCAGGCCTCGTGTGAGTCACGATCAATGCCACCGAGAAATCCAATCAACTGTAGGATTTTGCTCAAAGTCAGCTGAGGTCACAGCAGATACCGTCGATATTATTGTCAGGTTTGCAGGGTGAAATGGTTTCGGATATTGAATTATAATTTCGAGCCCCGGATCCAGAAGGGAATGTCATGCTATTCAACTTACTCAAGAGCTAAAACTATGCAATTCTGTACATCGCCGGTCTGATTCTGTAGCTGCCGTGACCAGGGAAAGCTGTTTGGGAAAGGGTGGGGTGCCGGAATCATCAGTCTGACACTCATTATGAGTTCTAATGACTTTACAGTGGGAAAGAATGGCCCTTGGTTTCTCTACTGGCAGTCCCAGTGAGACTTTTAATAGGCAGGATATGAGAGATTATCCGACGGTATGTTTTTAATAAGACATGAAAAGCAGAAGGGGAAGTTGCTGTTTTCTTCTTGTTCCTTTTTCTCCACGATTTCCTTTCAACAAGTGTTCCTGCTGTGGTGCAGGGGATAATCCGACTTTATCTCTCTCTCTCCGTCTCTCATGGGCAAATCTAGAAGAACCCAAATTCACAACAGAACACCAGATTCATCTCCTTAATGGCCCGGATTGGCGAAAGAAGAGTGCGTGGGTTTCCATGGAGATCCGTGCCTTTGTTTCAATGGTTTGGGCCCATAGTACAAAGCAACGTTCTCTTCTGGCAGCCTATCAGGACATCTGTTCAACTGACCATGAGAATGAACCAAAGCTGCCTTCTGCTGTTCTAAACATAAACTTATTGATTGGGATTGTTGTTGTTTTTGTTAGTGTTTGACTGCAAATCTACCACAGTGCTATCAACTCTGCTGCTCTCTATTGTTTCATTTTTATTGACTAAAAACGGAAATAAAACAATGATTTAGGAGCATTGGAGAAGGGAGACCACACATAACTGCATCCCTCCAGCCAAGTTCCTGTTTCACACTGGGAAAGCAATTTCAAAAACATCCAAAGTAAACAGATAGCTGTTGATAGTAATGCTACTGAGCTGAGCTGACAAAGATCGTGACAGGATGCCGAGAATCGTTTCCTGCTACAACCACTGAATCAGAGCTGGTGTGCGAGGAAAAGAGAAGGTTAGAGGAGCAGAGAGCAGACGAGATGGGAGGAGGTAGAAGAGCAGAGGAGGAAACCAAAACACTTAGTTTTGGCGAGATGAGAGAACGAGGAAGAAAAAGCATCGGAACCGGAGTGACTTTGCTCTAAAAGCCACAGGATACAGCTCTCCTGCTCTCCATACAATGTCTTCATAGGTTCAATGTACAGGTGAGCTCATCAACCTGATGCACGGCTGCCACGCTGACATGTTATTAAACCTGATCCGGGCAGCATTCAACCTACATACACGCTTCAACACTCTAGACTAGAATTTTTGTCAGTGTTTCCATAAATCTTGCATCATCTGCTTGACACAGTTGGCATTATTTTGGCATCCAGAGCAGGTTGGCTGAGCACAGCAGGACGCAACGGGAGGGAACCTGAAGCACTCAGTATGCATGATGGAGCTCTTATGAAACGGAAAAAGGTGGGTGTGTAAACAGCTAAATGTGACGGTTCGCACTGGAATCAGATACAGGTGGCATCGTAGAGGAGATATAATCTGAAATGATTAGGGGAGCGGCGTGACAGTGTGAACACGGGCAGAGTGCGAGTAAACACAAAGTTAAAGCAGGGAATTTGAGGTGTCAGGGAGAGAATGAGAAATTGAGAAAGATGGGGGAAAGGAGTGAGGAAATCAGCGAGAGACGGAGGGCTGAGAGATGCAGACGCGGGGGTGGGTGGTTGGTTGGGGGGTCGTGCCGGTGTGGCAGGGAGTGAGAACGAGGCGGCGGAGGGAGAGAGAGAGAGCGAGAGAGAGAGAGAGAGTCTTGGGGTAGGAGGGGGAAAATTGAGAGGCTGCGTAGCACTTTCCTCTGCAAGCTGACAGGGCTTGACGCTCAACTAACTGGGCTGTTTTGACAGGTGTCAGATGGTCCATATTACTATTTCACCGCAGGGCCCTTGGGACCCTGCATCACGGGCCACAACAGGACTGGCCAGGCTGGAGAAAAAATAAAGAAAAGTGGCATGGAGGATAGTAAAAAACACTATACTTGACTTCCTCCCCTCACAGCCCACTGGCTCTGCACTCTCCCACAGCCTGGGCATCTGCTGCATGTTAGCGCCAACCTCACGTGTGTGTGTGTGTATGTGTGTGCGTGTGTGTGTGTGTGTGTGTGTGTGTACTGGGTAGGATGCATGCTATCATTTTTCATGGTTCTTTGAAGAAATCTAAATGAGCTTGTTGGATGTGAAGAAACATCCATCGTAATTTAATGACAATCCTGAAATTCTAAGACAGACGACAGGAGTTGAGTGTGATCGAATACAAAAGGCGCAAGGATCCTCAAGTGGGGTGAAGTCGTCGCACCAAAGCCGTCTTTAACGTGGTTAGACACATCAGAACAGGCAATGAGAAATATCGACCTTTCACTTTTCACTCTTGAATCCATTATCTGCACATCGAGGGCACAACGAAAGATCTGATCAGCCAGACGAAGGTTGTCCAATGTGTCAATCCTCTGTGACTCGCTGTGATTTACATCAAAGCTCAAGTAAGAAAGAACAACTTTAAGGCAGCGCAAATATATTTTCTCTTTTTTTTTTAAATGTCAACAAGCTTTTGGATCATTAAATCATACTAAACGCCCTTCGCTCTCACAATGACATTGATCTTTCTGAGTTACTGCCCGCCGCCACTGTAGCCTGCACAAATAGCAATATTTCACCAGTCCATTAGCTCTGAAAGTGTTTCAAACCACTTGAGTCAGCTGACAACTCCCAAATGCACGCAGCCATAATTTGCAGCGAGTTTGTAATTGTCCCTTGTTAAGTGTTTCAGAGGGGGAACACTGTGGCTGCGGCGCACTGCAGAATTGTTGCAAGTACTTTGGCGCATGTTTTATAGTTACCGCATGAAATGAGAGAATCCCCACTCGTCTGCTGCTCTGGGACCCGGAGGGTGGATCTGATGCGGCTCCTCGCCTTTGAACAAAGGCCCGGCGTGACCAAAGGAATGGTACGGTCTGGGATGTCAATTCTGAACACAAATGCATAAGGAGACATGACTGCATGAGATTAACCAGAGATCTTAGATAGATTTAAAGGCTTTTCTGTGTTAGGGTGCAGCATTTTATGCAAGTTTATCTGGAAATGCAGATGCACAAAACCTTTATATTAGTGATTTTACAGTTACAATTCACAGACCGCCAAGCGGCCACTTTATTCTCGTTGACAATTTTAGTTCCGATTCCACTCCGCAGCTGCCAGATCAGAGGCGAGTCCGCCCTCTTTCCTGTGTGGTGTGAATTGTTCAAAGATGGAAACTAAGAGATGCGGCGATTCATCACAGATGCCCGAGAGATATGAAGCAGGCTTAATATCTGGACCTGCTCGAGCCCCAATCCTCCTGTGTGACATGTGATGTTACCGGCAATGATGGCAGCGACCGGCTTCAGAGAGATGGAAGATGGAAACACAAAGCAGAAAGCACAAAGTCTCTCTCTGGAAATTTGGTAGAGATCACAATTAATCACCCAGTGTGACTTCATTTTTTCTTTCAATCTGTTAAGAGAACAAATTACTTGGGTTTCGTGGACAAAGACATTACACACAGTATCTGCTAAGTAATCAATCAGCACAAAATGATGTCTGATTTCTTTCCATCCATCTGCTACTTCAAGAAAATGAAAGCAGGTCTGTGAGACACGTGTGAGACAGACACACTCAACAAAGCTTGTTTGTTTGAAATACACTTATTCATGATGGAATAATGACAGAATGTGTCCATGTGTTGACTGTATCTCCGTGTTCTCTTTGTTGCCTTTGTCTGTTTTCCAAATTCCCGAAAAGTGACCCCGTCCTGTACTGTGTTTGACCCCCACACACAAACTGTGTCTATGTATCAAATCCCATAAATATGCAATGTTTGGAGGGATTAAAAAAGTAATCAGATAAATCTGTGAAGCACTCTGCAAGATTGTGTTGCCAACAAAATGTCCTCCAAACATGACATCATATTGTCCGTCCTGTTTTTGTCGCTATTTGTCTCCGTATCTTTGTCCTCCTGGCCTGGGCCCTGGCGCTCTCTGGATATTACCTCACTCTGATCTCTGATAACAGGATCAAAAGGCCAGGGTTTGGCCGAGCCGCCGTTCAACTAAATGGAGAGCGGATTTAGAAACGTTTCCAAACATCTCTCACCCCTCACTGCTGTGTCCTGACTTCAGTACTGTAGCCAGGGCAACACTGTATATGGTGTCATGATCCCTTATAATGGACAATTGTGTTTTGGTTGTGTTTTGTCTCTGTCTTCTGCAAGGGCACAATTTAGTCTGTACCAACTAAAAAGAGGTAGAAAAGGACAATAAAAAGCAGCTGAACTTTGCTGTTTCATGTCATTGTCTTTCAATCTGACAAAATCTCTCCTTTCACCCAAACTCAGAATGGGTGCCCCCCTGAGCGTGTTAGAGCAGGAGGCCTTCTGCAGGGTTTTATGGGGTGCCTTGTTTTTCCAGCATACCTACTGTGATTTAGATACTGTGCCTGGAATAAAGAGTTCTGACGGGTGAGCGGCAACTGGAGTTTTAACGTGCCCTCACTTAAATGAAAATAAAACTGATGTGAACTAGACGAATGGCAGGCTTGAGAAGTACACTCTCAGGAGCAAACTTTACAGTGAATGGCATGGAGAGCACTGCTGTCCACGGCCCCATTTTCCATCCCATGGTCTGCTTTCCGGTGTCTCACTCTGCACTTTGACATCACAGTCACATAACTTTCCAATTATATCCATTTAGAAAGCTACGGTCCTGTAGACTCTCATCTCCACCGAAATGTGGAAAATGGATAAGGTGCACCAAGTGAGGGAGTGAAGAGGGTGAGAATTTATGTGAGGCTGGGCGAGCCGAGCTGGTTCTCCCAGCACTCTGCCGGTCTCATAGCACCTCATGCTTCCAAGTTAAATACTCCACTTCAGTTTCCTGAGTGCACAGATCTGACCGTGATCCAATCACGTCAGCTAAAAATTTGTACAAAGAGACTATTTATGTCCAGTTTAAATAGCATTTTCTCAATGCTGTCTTCACTCATTTAATCTGTCAGACGTGCTGTTTGCATGAGTGATGCTTTGAGTCGCCCAGCAGTCCAGAAAAGATGAAGTTTCTTATTATAATTGTACTGAATGTTCTCAGGTTCTAATTGGTGTCATTTAAGCTGAAACAGTATCGACGGATTTCAATAATATGACTGATTTCTCAGTGGAAAGTAGGAAAAAAGGCATCAGAGACGACACTAACCATGAGTAGTCTCGTCTACGCTTCATGTTTTTGCATTAAATAATTTGTCTTTACAGTGAAATGACGAGTGAGCTGTGTTCTATTTCCAACTTATTACTTCTGCCAAGGAGGTGATGTGTTTTCATTGTTTCCAGATCCAGATCCAACAGGTTTTTGACTGATTTCTTAACATTGGGGAGGGAGATGTGGCATTTTCCTATATTCACAAGTTGGTTTCTGACTACGTTTCCGGATCTGTCTGAGTAAAAAAAACGAGCTTTGACAGGAGCCACATTGATGGAATTGTTGCACAAAAGGGCAAATAGGGACAGAAACATGCAACAACCATTAATGTGCAGCTGAGATGATCTTGATTCAGTAGCATGGAAAAGGTTTGGTTGCATCTATAATAGAAAGATGAGTTGTTATTATGAATTACAGCACGTCTCTGTTGGTCAGTATTTTGGTTTTGGCTTGGTCAGGTATGCAATCTGAAGGGGCTTTGACATCCACTGGGTTTAGTGCGTATAAAACATAAAAGAGAGTAGAATTACTAATCTGGCAAGAATGATTTCCACTAAGTCTTGTGTATCTCAGAGAGGCTGCCTGTGCTCAGCGGACATTTTATGCTCCGTATATGTTTTACGTTGTTGTCTTTTACAAATTAAACCTGTACTATGGGTGATTTGTTGCAGGAGCTCACACCAGCAGCTAGAGAAATTAAATAGGCTCCCTGGCACACGTCCAGACTCTTTCCTTTTCTTTTTTCTTTTTTCTTTACAGGCCTCTTTTGCCATTTCAAGTGTACAGTTTACAGTGTTTAATGATGCTCTGTATTTTTTACTGAATCCTCGTTTCCCCTGCGCTGCTTAATGAGAGGGAGGGAGACTCCAGCTAAAGCCAGTGGAGGTGGTGATAAAAAAGAGTTTGTGGCTGTGTAACACATGTTGTAAAAGAAAAGAGAAAGAAAGTTCTTTGGTAGAAAGTAAGTCGAGTGAAAAGGAGCCGTGTGTGTGTGTGTGTGTGTGTGTGTGTGTGTGTGTGTGTGTGTGTGACATTCTACCAATTTATCTGTCTGATATTGACTCCTTGATAAAAAAAATTGGTTGGCAGTAATGGAACTTTCTATAATTTCCAAAATGATTGACAGGTGAGTTTAGAATAATGATGATGAATAATGATTAATCGGGATAACTGCAGTAAAAACCAATACAGGATCATATGATGAGGATTTGATATCTTGACTTACCTTCATTTGAGAAATACATTGGAGAGTTTTTTCACTTGTTGGGCATAATTTACAATTATTGATATTATGTTAATATACCTGTAGTCTAGATGTATCACAGTAAGAGAGGAGAGTTTAATAGAGTCATTTGTATTTTAGAAGAATACGATTTTTATCCATGCATGGAATAAATTGAATATATTTAAATGGGAAAATGGCAGAATTGCAGAATAATGTGTAAAATATTCCATTCTGTGTGTTGTGTTGAGGAGTTATACGTTCAAACAGCATCACACTGGAGCAGCTCCAAACACTTCAAACAATTTTCTTTGATGATTACAAAACTGAATGGGGTTTTTTTTGTGTTGTTTTTTGAGCTGTCAGGAGCCGTTACTTCTGTTCAGAGGCTCCGGACCCAAGGCCACGCTGGTGGGCCGTAACCAAAAAGTCGCTGATTATTGACTGACAAGTGGCGGGGCGGGGGGGCTTTGTAGTCAATTGAAGTAAATCTAAAAGCACACGCGAGTGATAATGAGGACTGGCTCACTGTTTGCTGTGACTTCATCGCTGGCTGTCATCATGTGGTTGCAGAATGCAGCCTGGTCCACATGCTTGTCTAGAAGCTCTCAACACATACGCACACACACAAACCCGCACATGTATGGGAAACCAAAAATGTACAGACACGGAGTTCCAGTTCAGTAAATTCACCGAGAGTCCCGAACCAACATGAAAGGGAACGGACATGAAAAATGAGCTGTTCTCCACGAAAAATTAGTTGACGGCCTTTGGCTCTGTAAGCTTTGTTTTAATTTCCTGAACATGTAATAGGCCGTGCGTGGAATTAAACAACCATATGGACAGAGTCTTTCTCCTTTATCTTAAGTGGAGTCAGTAAATGACCCCTAACACTTCAATAAATAATGTCAATATCCCCGCATAACTCCTTCCTGCTGCATTTACGGTCAATTCAATTTTAATAATTGAGTTTACGCTCATAAAGCAGCTGTGCCAGCCAAGCCAAATGTATTTGCTTGACATGTAACTCATACTAATACGGTTTCTAGCTTTGTCCCGATATCTGATGGAGACTTAGTCCACAGCTAGAACTATTCAAGGTGAGTGTGTATAGGAGCGGACGATAGGAAAATAAAAACGTCCCTCCCGAGGGACTCTGACCTGTCCTCATTTGGTTTAGTCTCCCCGCTCTCAGGCGTCGCACTGTTATCCGTCTGTTTATCTGAAATACGGGCTGTTATAGTTTGCAGCTGGCCCCGAGGAGGATTTGACCTTCTCCACCCCCGTCTCATTGCCACTGTTGGCGCGGCCTTTTGTTCCGTCTAATGTAAGTTAATATTGTGGGCTGACCCGCTCCAGGAGCACGCGCCTCACTAATGGACGTAAATCTCCCCTGTTGACCCCATCTGAGGCCATTTGCATTCTTACTAACGCAGGTTCAAATCTCTGCTTTCCATCTATTCCATCTCTTTTTAAAGACCAGCACAAACCTAGCTCTTAACCTTTTCTGTGGGCCGATTCACAGTTTTTATCCCATTTGACGATTACAGAAACATAAAAATCCAATGTGATGACGGAAGACCAGAATCCAGTTTACAGTGTGAAAATATGATACATAATACATCAAAATATTACAAGAGAAGACTATTCTAACACTTTTAAAGTATCAGATTCTTAAGAGTATCCACATAATGCTTAGTTTCTTTTAAAGAAGGAAAAAAAAGAGATAACACAGCTCTGAATTTCCCCCAACCTTGTGAAAACACATGTGCGCTTGTAACATCATCCTTCACTTTATTCATTGTCGTCATGGGTCAAAACCACACTTCTAGCTCTGATTCTCATCTCATGATTTAATTCCATATGAGACGTTTATCAAGAAATTTTTGGCTCGAACACAGAAAAGCCTTGTTGTTTTTGGTCGCCGTCTTTGATTGCTTCACAGACCGCAAAAAAACCTCCACCGGTCTGGTAGTATCATCAGACACACACAAATCCATTAATTGACCCATTAGTCAGCTTCAGCCCCTGTGTGTAAAGTCAACGTCATTTGGCAAGCCGTGTTATGCTTGGACACTAATGAAAAGAAGCTTATGGAGGCAAAACATACATCACCTCGCCGTTCATATCTTTGCCGCCTTCTTAGAAACCGAAACAGATCGGATTTTCCTGACAAAAAGTCCACGCTCATTATTTTCCCTGATAGCCGCAGTAGTGAGAGGCAGGAGACGGCCCCAAGTTCCTCTGAACCATTAGCTACAGATGAATGAGCAAGGAAATAATTTGTGAGGGCGATATACAGTATTTATGCCGACGTGTAAAGTTGTTGGTTACACGAAATGAGGTTAAACGTCTTTAAACAAACCCACAACGTTCTGCACAATGTCGGCTGAACTCAATAATTCTTCAGAGTCGAACAACCTTGATGGTTCACTAACTGCACTTACATAGGAACTGAACCGTTACCTGCAGTGTGTACAGTACTAATTTATAGATGTTTGACTTGGAAGAGCACATCTGAAGGAATCCTGCAGACAAATTAAGGAAGGATGTGAACTTTCACACTACGAAAGGAAGAACCTCTGGCCACAAACGTAATCTGAGAGTATTTTAGAGTTACAATACTTCGTATTGGTCAAATTAATTTGATTTGATTTTGTTGCTGAACCAAGAAATGTTGCATTAGAAGAAATGGACTTGCAACACCTGTGCCAATGCTTTGAAGTAGAAAACACAGTTCATTCATGTTCATTCTTATCTGCTTTAGTAATTTCACCTATTTTCACCCACATAGCTCATAAATTTACTAAATATGACAGAAAAGTCATCTAAAAATGTCTTAACACTTAATTTATAGTTGTACCTCATGACAAGATGCCTTCAGTATATTTTTTATATGGTCTTGACCTTTGACTGATTTCAAAATAAATCATGAAAAATTATTATTTTTATTTTTATTTTTATCTTTATTTTTAATATGCCAGTGTGTTTTCCATAAAGTGATGGAGCTTAAAGCAGAGGTCTGACTTGGAGTATTACAGAGTTAAGAGTAAAAGCCGCATAAAAGGGTACTCACATTCTTTTAGTTTGGAAAGAAAAAAAAGTTTTGCGTAACCAATATTTGTGTGGGGAGAAAACATTTAAAGGGTTTATTTATTTTATTGTGGTACATTTTTCATATATTTGTGTAAACTGTTTGTGTGTTTCACTTAAACACTGTGTCAAGCTTGGTATTCGCCTATTTGATTGATTGCGCTTAGAAAACACACACTGTAGTGGCGGTTGTATATGGTTTTAAAGGAGTACTACACTCATATTGTCCTGATTATCCGGTTTGTGGTGCTTAAAGTTATTGTCAGTGACTTTTATCATAGAGTAGATAAGAGATAATGAGGGTGATACACTACTTATTATTAATACTTATTATGAGTGACTCTATGTATTAGAGTCCAATGAAGAGCTGGGAGATATAATAGAGCACAAGCACGCAGCCACATATCAGCATTTAATAAGTAGTGTTTTAATGATTTTTTCCATCTTGCTATCTCCTTTGAATAGATGTGTGTGTTAACTTGACACATCTGATTAGCTGACGATAATGATCACCGTATTTCTTCCCCTCCCGTCCCCCCCAACAAAATGCTCTTGGTGAAACAATAAACAGCCTGTCAACAATACCCAGAGCTCCATGAGACAAATGTGCTGCTAAATATTTCCAATCCCAAAAGAGGATGATGATCCCAAAGTCAGGAAGCAACCGACAGCAGGGACATCTTTCAGTCTGTCACTATGTTTACATGCACACAATACTCAAATGGTTCATCTGTACTGTGATTACAGCAGAAAAATGCAAGTATTACTTCAGCATTAGAGAGCACAGATGACAAGACAAAGCCAGAGAGACGCACAATTCACGGCACGGCAGAGAGAACGTCATCTGCAACATACAGAACTATTGCTCAAAAGCAGCTTGGCAGTCAAACAATAGCACACTGTCACACATGGAGCACATCTGAGGCTGAAACAATTAAAATCAAGCTGCTTGATAAACAGTCCAAGCAGCCAAAGCTGAATGGTTTACTTTACTGGAGAGGAACACTTTAAACATGCACTGCATCGTCCTGAGAAATGATTCACTGAGCACGTTTATTGAGTTTAAATCCGTCAATAATTCCTTCGATATTGCAAGTGAAAGTTGGATCCGTGTGAACCTCTTCAGACGGCCTCGTGAATGTCTTTCCTATGCGCCGCTCTCTGAAGCACATCAGTCTTTGTGTCACTTCATTCATCAAACCTAACTTTTCCTTTGAAGACAAGTCTGGGGCAATGAGAATGTGCATCTGTTTATGAGGTAATTAGAGGCAATTAGAAGGAAGAGCAACACCTGCACAGGCAGGTACGACGCTAAACGTACCTCAACTGAGAGGATGAAGCTCTTTACTTGTTTTTACTTGTTCTCTTTACTTGGTCTTGTTCATGTGTGGCGAGTGAGAGGGTGGATGCAGCAGAGGGAGCAGTGTGAGGTGCCGTGCTTCTGTTCCAGGGTGCTGGGTGCACCTGGAATTTATGGTTTTCTCAGGGCAGCGACGGGACCCCCACCACCCATGCTCGGGGTGATAAATCAAACACAGTGATAACAATCCCAACCCACCCAGCGCAAATCCTTTTTTAATCACTTGCACCAAGACCTGCACACACAGGAGAGGCCCTGTTTTTCGGGGGTTCCTTCAGTATTCCAGCACATTGCCAAAGTGCCCCGGAGCAAGACAAGGAGGGAGAGAAACAAGCAGATGATAGAGGAGGAGAGACGTAAACATGGAGCAGTTGTGGGTGTTTGTACATTATACAGCCAGGACAGAAAACACACACACACACTCACATAGACACACTTGCAAGCAGAAACTACTATGGATGACTGATGGCTTCTTACTCTCCAACTCTCCACATATTTCTCTCTTCTCTCTGATTTAAATCCTTTTTTACAAGCGTGGGGTGTTTGTCCCGGTGGACCAGTTGTTTGAGATGCACTCCATTTGAACCTGACGTGCTTGGTTTCAGTCCGTGTCCCTGGCTGAGGAAGCACAGTCCATTATTTAGACACACAAACAAATATGGATGCACAGCTCATGGATGCACCCCGGCCCCTCCTCCTCTGGCCGAACCTGTTCTCCATCCACAGCATTATCTGGCAGGCTCTGATCTGCTGATATGTCCTTGTTTCCTCACACTTAGATGATTTGATGAGCTGATGCCTAGCAGAGTGTCTTCTTTTTGCATTTTCGGTCATTTACCTAAACTTGTGCTTTGAAATTATTGCTGCCGTGGTTTTTCTCCATGCTCCACTGATGTTTTCACTCATACTGCATTTTTCAGACTTAAAAAGGTGTGCAAACGAAAGACAACTAAATCTGTGAATATGCAAAGCAACGCATATAAACGTCACCTCACAGCACCTCACTGTAGCAGCAGAGTCACAGCTCTACCAATTATACAATTCATTTCTTTCTTTTTTCATATATTTTTCTGCTTCATTGACTTTCAGAAGCAGCATTATTAAAAATTTTAGTCCCTTATAAATTCTGCTCCTAAATCAGTGGTGAGTTTTGAAATATTCATGATGAACCAGCACTGAGCCGTCCTGTCATTTACACACCAACACAAGGGCTCTAACTCACTGCATATAAAATAAACACAAAATATGAAAGTCTGACTGCTAGAGCTGATATTTTTTAAAGTTCAAATTGCTGATTATTATCTCAAGGTCAGAAGACTGACATCATTCTGGCAATCTGTGTTGTATCTTTAAAAACATAAAATGCCTTTGATGGAAGTGATTTCTAAATCTTATATCTGACTCCAGTGACACACACACATAAACCTCTTGATGTACTAATACACACAGCAAAATTCAGTCATCGGCGTTTCGTTCAATGTCCAATCCAAGGTCACTGCACCAATTTGGATGTAAACCTCCAGTATATCTTCTACAGAATCAGCAGTGCAAGCATAATGAGAGATGATGCAGTGCCTGGACTTATTCACAGAGAAGATTTGTAAAGAGGTATTGAGGTTAAAAAATGAGAAGAGACAGAGAGTGTGTGGGGGGGAGAGGGGGAGAGAGAGAGAGAGAGAGAGAGAGACAGAGAGTGAGAGAGACAGAGAGAGAGGAAGAGAGAGTGAGAGGGAGGGAGAGAGAGAGAGAGAGAGAGAGAGAGAGAGAGAGAGAGAGAGAGAGAGAGAGAGAGAGAGTTACAATCACTTCTTGTAATTTTCCTCATGCTGGCTCTGATCCTCTGCAAAATTGATTGCGTTTTCCCACTTTTCCTTTCATTCCACCGCTTTGTTGATTTTCAGACCAAATGTGTGGTGCACATGTACACTGAAGTGGAACCAGGTTTAATTGCCAAACACACATTCAGAAGACAGGACTGTGTGATCTGCTGGCTCACCAGTTCACTCACCAGTCCTTCCAAGGAGGAGGAGGGGAGGTGATGTGTGAGAATCCAACAACACACCCATTTAATCCCGACTCCTTGGCTAAAAACTAAGCACCTGAAAGCACAAACTCTTCCCAGGCAGTGTGTGAGCCGGCCTCCCTTTGGTATTAAGAGGCTTTTTGTTTCCGTCCGGTCTCCACCTTCCCCCGTCTGACTTCAAAAGCAAATGCAGA
Source organism: Genypterus blacodes (assembly GCF_046128005.1). Lineage (NCBI taxonomy): Eukaryota > Metazoa > Chordata > Actinopteri > Ophidiiformes > Ophidiidae > Genypterus > Genypterus blacodes. The sequence continues at coordinate 1,785,142 of NW_027466866.1, read as the reverse complement.
TTTCGCTATTAGCTTGATGCACCAAACACAAACAAACCTGTGGATGTGAAGCACATGACAAAGGAAGTAATACGCATCAAAAGACCATGACGGATCACAGAACAAATCGCTTTTGTGTGAAGCGCATGACAAACACCCCACTTCTCCTCTGCTCCGCTGCGGTTTAGAGAAGAATCTTAAACGTTATTGTTCATTACACTCCGGCTGAGAGCAGAGTCGTATAAGAGAAAGCCAGTTTTATGACATATGGCACCAAGCCAAGGGGATGAAAACCCCTCACTTCTGTTTCCGATGTGACCGTGACTAGAGAAGATACTATTTGAGTGGTGAGTCCTCAGAGACGGCAGCAAAGCCTCTGAGAGCATCTTGGAGGCATATGGCTGAGATCTGGAACGTGAGATCAAGGGCAGCGAATCTCACCTCGCCGGGCTGATTGAAGAGGAGGCTGCAGCAGGAATACTTCAGAGCAAAGCTTCGGGATTTGACTTAAGTATTTCACAAACTGCAGCTTTTTGTCTTGTTTGGAAACTTCATAATGTTGACTAGGAGTCTGTACTCCACTTGACTTTGTATTCTACGGGTTCTCTCATCCCTAAATTGGATGAGTGCAACATTTACTAAATCTCGTCAAATGTCCTCTGAATTCTTCACAAATATTGGTTTCTTTCTATTAAAGTCTTTTGCAAGAGTCGTCGTTTTGTTTTGTAGGACCGAGGCCCGTCATTGCAGCAGAACCACTTCAACAATAAACCACAACACAGCAAGAATTTGTCCTTGTGTGACTTGGATATGGACAATGTCTCAACAGTGTCTTTGGATTCATTTGAAGTTCTTTTATCTACCTTTGTTGAACGCACTTATTGTAAGTCGCTTTGGATAAAAGCGTCTGCTAAATGACCGTAATGTAATGTAATGTAATTTGAACGATATGTGAAACTAACAAAAAAATCTTTGGAAAACCCCTTTCCCAGAAACCTGGAAAAGGCGTCCTTGTAGTTTTGGATATCAGACCCTCTGATGTTGTGAAATCAAATGATTGACAAAGAGGCTTTTACTGAGATCATTTTCCCCCGACCAACGCTTTTTTTTCACATTCGAATTAAATCAGTCAGCCTCGTCCCGTCCCACGGCGTGAACCCCAACAGTCCTCTCCTGAGCTTCAGATTAAATTACAGATCTGAACGCTCCCGGAACCCCCAACTCACCCCCCCCGCCCCTCCCTTCCTCCTCCACCTCCTCCTCCCACGCCGCCGCCCCATCTCCCCTTCACACTGTGTCTGTCTTGCAGACGTGACACTTACCAGATACTGCCTATTCTCATAACACGTCAACACTGGTGGCGACAGAGACGGAGGGACTCCAGGAGGGAAAATGCCAACAGTTTAGCAGCACATAGCGAAGAAAATGAAATGAAATGCTTTGCCACTCATCCCAAACTCCCCCACCTCCACCCCCAAACAGAGACACGCTGCAAATATGTCGGCCATCTGTGATCACTGTAAGCTCATCTTCATTCTTTTTTTTAAACATATATATTCCCACAATGTAGATCAAGAGCGTAGAGAGCAATTTGGTCATGGAAACTGAGGCGGCTCTCACACCCTGGGAGAGACCATGGACAAGTAAACCATCTTCTTTCATTTCCTTTCCTTTATGTCACATGGCTCTCAGTCTCAGGATCACTGTTTGGGTGTCGCAGGAGAAAAAGTAAAAAGACAGTACTGGCATTCTGTGTGAATTTATTTTCAAAAAGACGTCCCGGATAAATCAAAGTAAACCTGTGTGATAATGCTCTCTTTGTACACACGGCCTGATTGCACACACTGCTGCTGCATTCCCACACACTGTGAGTCTCTGAGGGGTAATAATGCTAAATCCTCAAGGGGACGATACTTCCTTTCATTTTATTCTTGCCTGCTATGTGACCTTCGCGCGAATGCTTGAGATTGTAGCGTGCATATGTGCTGCATTAAGAAAAACTGTAAAACTCAATCTGAGTCTGATTTTTAGGTAAACACATTCTCATATTATCAGCCTATACAACAGATTCTCCTGGTTACCTTCCCAACATAAACTGATGTAGATTTCCTCACAGGGACGCTTTACACTGTAGTTTATTGTAGATTAGGACGTCCAGCAGTAGAGACAGTTCACCAAGAGCTTCCTTTCATAGAAAGTTTAGAGAAAACTGAAGGGACAAAGCAAACAAGCTTCTCAAATGAAGTTATAAATATTGAAACCATAAAACTAAATCTTGTACTTTTAGGCACGTTCTATTTTATAATCCAGTTTCCAGTAAATGGGATTCTAAAATTGTTTTTGTCCAACACCCATATTTAAAAAATCAAAAACTAAAAGAAGTCCAAATTTAGAAATTATAATAATAATCCTATGAACAATGGTTATGGTTATGGTCCAATAGCAGACAACTCTCACAGGAATGGGCAAAACATAAAAAGCAATAAAACAGCTGTGGTGTCAGATCTTTTGTATCTTGCAGAGTTGGTCAGTGCCCGAGCTTTAAGGAAATGAGAGTTCCAATGGTGCATTGAGATTGAAATCTCTTCTCCATGTTTGTGGGTTGGATGACTCAGATGAGGCTCAGGGGAGGATGGATTACCATGGCGGAATCTGTCTGACATGGGAGTGGTATGGTATGCAAAGCCTCATTTACAGTATTACCCTGCTGTCTCTTCGCAGTGCTGGTTTGTCTCTCACGCCCACACTCACATACGTAAACTGTCAACTGTGAGTGTCTCATACTGTTTCCTATACGTACCCATACACACAAATACACTGTGCATATACTCTCTGCTTTACTCCCACTACTTTATAAATGAGCGATGAGCAGGTTTCAGCATGGAGTCAACTGAAAAGGAAAACGGGAGGACGTAAATATTGCTTGGCATTCAGAGTTCTTAGATTAGATTAGATTAGATTCAACTTTATTGTCAGTGAGCAAGTACAGGTACAAGCCAATGAATGTTCTCTGTAGATAAATAATTTATCCAACATCAGATTCACTACACACATGCACACACACATTCATTTTGTCTGATTTCTTCCACTACTGTGATTCCATGATCCTGAATTATAAACTCTTGGGAGACAGAAGAAGTTTTAGAAGTTTGTTACACACCATCTCACTGTATTCGCATTTATGTTGATGAATATGAGTGTTTGCACTCAGGGACCCCCTGCAGTTAATCATACATATTCATATACATTATTCTCTAATGAAATATATATGTGTTGTGCATACCCATACTCCCCCCTTGGAAGCAGCTTGTCATTATCTATAAAAGCCCATAGGTGATATTCATAAATATAACATTTAACAGTTGTGTCTTGTGTTTGATCACAATTTGAATATGAATATGATTATTTAGTCAGTATATTAATGAAGGCTGCTAAAGTGACTAAGACTCATACATTCGCTATCCATATTCCAATTCAGTTTATTTAAATTACAAGTGCAGAGCCGAAAATAGGGTAAGAATGCAGAGGTATGCATACAATAAACAACATGGCCTTGTGATGCCTAGTAGAAATGCTTGACTAAAATTAATGTTGAGGATGTGACCAGTGCCATGATTTGGGGAATAAGCAAAGTTGTGCAATCTGAACGCAGCTTCAGGTGAAACAAACCTTTACTGTGTGGAGACGATCCCATCCATTCTTTGGTTTTTGGGCTAAAAGTGTAACATAACAGAGACGGCAGCCAGACAGGCACAGAGAAATCTTTTCTTGGACATTTCAAGCAATTTGATCAAGGTCTTCTGGCTAACGGTCAACATTCCTGATGTTTCTCCTAACATTTTTGGCATTGATTAAAGCTCAGATATACACAATTAAGCCACTTCTGTTGGCTTAAAGGAAATATGATCCCTAAGCCAAAGGCCTGTCTACCCTGTGGTAACACCTATTAAAATAGCTTGGCCCTCAGCACCAAACCTGAACTCCTACACTCTCTCTCTCCGGCTGGCCATAGAGACATTGATGGAAACCCTGTATGGCAACCATAAGCAAACACAGACATAACATCCACATAATTTGACCTTGTGACAGTTCAGGAAAAGGACGAATTTTTGGTTAATCGGTCTAAATGATGGTAGAGGAAGAAGCCCACTGCAAACTTCTAACTCAGCAATACCTTTTGTGTAAATATGAGTCTGTTTTTACAAACACAGCTGGATTTTGCAGGTAAAATCGGAATATTGTTTGTTTATTATAGTGGCAAGCCTGCCTTTTGCCCAGATACCATATAATTTTATTTGCCAACAGGCTGCTTGTGACTGTGGGGCATCTGCTGTGAGAAATCAATAAATAGGTTTTTAACTGTAACTGGAGACTGACAACGCCTGCAGTATAAAGGCCCCCTGACATCATCACACACCCATTCAGATCTCCAGACGTCTCCAAAAATAGTCCACCTCAAACAAGGATTTCCAGGTCACTTTTGGTTTGCCTGCTGATATGTTTTGATGTATTTATTACCTGCAGGAAACAAAAGAACTCATCCCCATTGTCCCTCATATCGTTTTGAAATGCGCTGGGCTGTAATTGGCATATTTGTGTATCCTATTCACAATCTAACCGAGCCCTTCTTCCAATAATACTGCATTTTTGTACAAATGAATGGCGTGCGATCAAGGCCACTTCACCTTAGAAGACGCCAGTAGGTAGAGTTTTCCAATTGGTGTTGAAATCCAAGAGTCGAGGCAGGAAAGTGAAGCTTTGAAAGTCCGAATTTCAGCACCTGGAAAAATCATTCGTACCTCCTGCCGATATATTATGGTTATGGATATGAAACTCCAAGAGCTTTGCCAATTCATCATTTAATACTTCAAATCAATCCTTCTTTGGTTGATTTCAATTTGTAGACTAAGATTATCAATTCAGAGTTCCAAGCAGCCAAGATACAATCCGCAACTTGAGACTGATGGATTGTAGAAATACATAGTCACCTATCTCACCAATCAAGCCAGCACATTCCGCATACAGTATATCAAGTAGCATACTGTGTGAACACACATAGGAGGGTTCCGCTTGAGTACACTCAATAAGTTGAGCTAAAGTCACACACACACACACACACACACACACACACACACACACACACACACAGGGGCTTCAGTTCGCTCCTCGCTGTCACTGCAGCTCCGCTCCCTGAAATCATTACTCACTCTTGCACTGTGCGTCCCCAAGGCTCAACATCGCCCTCCAACAGAGCCCACTTAACGAAATCACATCGCAAACTTCTCCTGTTGGCTTACTGACAAAACGGCTCATAGAGTGACCCTGCTACAATACATACATCACACACACACAAACACACACACACACACACACACACACACACACACACACACACACACACACACTACCTCTTTCTGACTCTCTGACAATCCAGACACACTCCATCTTGCAAAAGAAAGATCCATGGTATTGAGCGGTTGCACGTGATGGAGCAGTGGGTGGGCAAGGTGTTTTGTTGTCCAGCGCCTCCTTCCCACTGGTCCAGCTCGGCTTCCTCCACATTTCCTCTATTATGTCAAACAACTTTGTCTCAGATCGCATCTTATTTCGACAAACGCCCGTGCAAGCGCTGGTCAATACTGCATTTTGACTCGCACGTGTTATCCTGCGGGGAGGGGAGCAAGTCTATCTGACTTGCCTTCAGGGCGAATGAAGTTTGATGCCATGTTGAGGTTTCGGGGAGGTTACATTGGGGTCAAGCGGCTGGTTTTCATTTTGCCCATATACTTACATGGTTAATTAACGCTGTTGTTGATGGGATCGTTTTACTGCACATGCCCAGGTTTGGACATGTTATTGAACGAGCAGGGTCCTGACACAACATGAGGCAGGATAACACAGGCCTTCCACTCTCACGATTTTTAGATGAAAATACTTTGCAAATGGAAATGAAAATATAGTGAATTGGAATAATTATGTTTTCAGCAAATTACTGGGAATTTGTGTCAGTGGATGTGAGCTACAATCCAATCAGCAGCAGTGGTGTCTGCATTTGGGAAGAGCCGTCATTTGGCTTGGCTCTCCTCTTGCCCGGTCAATAACACTCTGCTCTCTCCCTCTTTTCCCTCCCTCTTTCCCTTTCCCCAGTGGCTGGAGTCGGAAATTCCTCCTTTGCTGTCTCACCCAGGATTTATTGGATGCTAGTAGTTTTCTTTAGATGTGGTTCTCAGCAGGTTAGCATTCAGAAATACTGCTGCCAAGTAATAGCTCCTGTCAGAAACAGCAGTTTTTTATCCCCTGATATGCAGTTTGTTATATCTCAGGCACACAGAGCTGCCATTGGCCTTTGACCCTGTGCGCGCACCATGGTTTAATGGGGAGAGATACAGTGTGAAGTCTGTTGACGCTGGGGCAACATATGCTTCCTATTCAACTTGCTCCTTTCTGGAATTTTGTAAAAAGAATTGACGTGTTGATGAAAACTTTTACAGTCAAATGTGCTCACACTCTTGCATGGAGCTGTAGAACAGGATGAAGGACTTCATTCATCCACAGTGAACTTGAACTCTGCATTATTTGCCGTTGAAGCAGCAGATAATTTATCATATTTATTCTAATTGATACAAGAAAAACAGCCTATTAATCTGATCTGCAATTCTGAAACGGCATTGTTAAGTTATAGAGTTATTCACAGCTGCTAAATGTGCATCGTTAATGTCTTTGATCGGTTTGGCTAATTAAAGTTGAGTCCTTTGGAATAAGATCTCAGCTGTTAATGAGCAAGTCTCAAATAGCTCAATTAAAAGGCATCAGCAGTATTAATAGGCTCTCCTTGGCATTTAACTGCGTCCTCTGGATACGGACAAATCTCAGGTCTTTCATGTCGATGACTTTATCATATACTTTCTGCTAACAGCTAGGAATTGCTGAGGATGCAAACCAAAGCATCTTTCAACATCGATTTCCGCACATTTGCATTCAAGATGTTCGTATGATGACATGCAAGTCTGTACTTACTGGCCCACATTAGTCCAGCTGACACAGACAGGCCCATGTGGTCACAGCTTCAGCTAATTTACTTTTGCATGCTTCACATCAGAGAATATGGCCCCACTTGAGAAAGTCCCCACCACCGTGCACGAAACCTTCAGATCAGCAACTCAGATGAGCCACAGCAGGAGCACAGACAAACAGAGGAGATTCTGCTTCTCTAATTAATAAACAGCCAAACTTCAAAGCCGTAGACGTGTCATGGAACCAACAGTTAGTTTATTCAAGGTGAGACATTGTACTGAACTGAGATATGGATGCTAGATACGTGTACAAAAGCTACGGCTGAAAGCTGAAAGCCACATGATGTCATTTTGGTTACGGTGTTATGAGCCTCTGACATCTGTAGATAACTAATAAGAGTCTCTCACTTTACCTCAGTGCAATTAAGACCATTTTTAACTGTCATAACACATATTGACACGGTTATGTTTTTGCCAATGTAATAAACAGATTCCTTGTTTGTATCTGCCTCCAGGTTGATTATCACAAAATGTTTCATGCAGAATATCTGCACTGAGACAGACAAACATTTAATCTTTACTTTATAATCTTCTTCACTGCTTCGGCTGCCTTTATGTAGTGAACGTGGCTCATTCTTCAAAAGTGACCTCATTAATGAATTTACCTAAAATGCAACCAAATTGTTGGACACTCCCAACATGTGCAAAAAAAAATTACTTACATGTGTATTGGCTTGCTCATGGTCTGGTCCATAGTTGAGTCATTACTGAAGGACTGCTGGACCTTGGCAGAGATGTGCACCGGCTTTTTGCCACAGCCTTCACCTAAGTTGGTTCTACAATAACACAAAGGGCAGAGGAAGTCGCTGCCTCAGGCCATGTTTGAAAGGCAGGCGCTATCTTGAGCATTCACAGGCTGTCACGGGACCCTTGGGTGCTGTGGTGGAGTGTAGCGGATGTTTTTCTGCACCAATCGTAACTCTAACCTGTTTGCTATGATCCCTATTTTTTCACTATACGGCTTCTCTCCTATTTATGCTGACTAATAGATCATTTTGCCACTGCTGAGTTTGCCGATATCGATCTCTGCTCTATTGACATAGGCAGAATCTTTGTTCTTTTGTTCTCTTCCATCCATCGTACAGATCAATGTAACCATCTTACACATGGAAGAGGGAAAATATGCATCGTGGTTCCTTTTGGTGGTAAGACCAGGTTTTCCCCATTGTAACAAAGCTGAATCTTCCCATGTGTCATTCTTGTCTTCGTAAAAATGGAAAACCAGACTGAGATGATTAGGAGGTGAAAGTGTGAGGCCATAAATGCACCAATGTAAAAATATTACATAAAGAGTACATTTTCATAATTACTACAAGTACTGACATACATACATTGAGCTCAGGTAATTATTATCAGTATTGTCATTTGTAAGGCTGCAACACATTTCATTCCCCTGAATTATTCACACTCCATCCCAACATATTAAATGTAATGACATTCGCCCCAAGGCAGCAGGCAGCACTGCATCCAGAGAATGCCAGGGGAGCCGGCTAATGGCACCAGCATTAAAACAGCTAGCATCTGGCCTCCTGTGCATACACACATATGTCTGGGCTCCTCTCCAGTCTAACCAGTAACGCCGCGGGCCCATGGATTAACAGTGAATATGTTAAAGGTGCTGGAGGACGATGATAGAGTTAACTTTAAGGAGCATTCTCATCCGCTTTGGCCTATGATGAGTCTGTTTTTACCACACTGGGTCACAAATGACCTGCCCACTCAGGGAATGGTACAGATGGGGTAATGTATGTCTGGATGTGTTTATGTGTAGTTTTCCTCAATTAGGATTTTGCAATTTCCGTCTGTAAGCGTGCATTCTACAGCTGCATATTCCTGTTAGTTTCTCGCAAAGGATGTGTTTTAAAGTTGCGACATTAGGCTGAGAGAGCGAGCAGCACGTAAAGCCATGTCATAAACAGAATGGTATATTCAAGTCCCGTTTGTAGAAAAAAAGGACTGAGGAAAGAGATACAATAGGGGAACGGGACAGATGGTGAAAGAATGAGAAATGGGAAACGAGAAAAGAGTGAATCGGGATATGGAGAAATCAAAATAGGACGCATCAAGAATTGCAAGTGCGAAAGAAATTAGGTGAAAGGTATAAAACAAAGTGCAAGAAGAGAAGAAAGGAGAGGAGAAGACTGTGTGGATGACTGCTGGCAATTCCACATGTCACACCAGATGTTCCCCAATGCAAACTGTGCTCCTCTGAGATGACTCCACATTAGCCTGGCTTTATTGTTACAGATGTGGTGCTATTGACTGCACCCCTGATTTACTCCCAGTCACCGAGCAGACCAGCTTCCCCTCCAAGGATCGCGAGGAAAAACGGAGCAGTGGCGCGAGCAGCAATTTCGGGCGCAGTGGAGATGGATTGCAAGAGAAGGAGGCACCATACTGTGCCGCAGAATGATCTGTTTTAGGTATCTGGCCCCAGACAGGGAAGTTCCAGGTTTCTCTATCAGCTTCGATGGTGGTGTGACCCAGCTGGCTTTTCTTCATTGTCCGTATTGAACCGCCTCCTCCTCCCCTCTGAGCCGCTGTTTCCTCTCAGCTCACAACAAGCTGTGGAAAAATCTGGCAAGAGACAAAAAGACACTGCTTTAATCAATACCAACACAAGGCCTTGGCTGAGGAGCACAGGGAGAGAAGGAGAGGAAGACACCGAGACGAAAAGAAGTCTCCGCCGAGTTGCTTTTGCCTTGAACGCAGATTGGCTCGGAAACCAAAATGACTCCACGGGGCGACGCGAGGAGGCAGGTCGCAGTCAGGAAGAGGGATGTCACCACCTCTTGGTGTGTGGATACGGGCGGAGCTCCTCCACAGGACTTTGAGGGTGACAGTGTCTCGATAATGAAATCATAAGAAAATGGCTGTAATCGTTACCAGCCACGGCCAATCTGGGGATAACTCGTGTGCAATTCTCATCTGCAGACTTTTATTGTCATCATCTGTGCACCTCTAAGCCAACTTCAGAGACGATATTGTGTGACCAGAAATCAGGCTTTGAAGGTTGGCCTGTTATGCGTGTATATGGTTCTTGGTAGGATTAAATGAATACAATATGTCAGTTTGCTGATATTAGAGGTTTATTAAATCCTAGATATCAGTAAGTCGATTTCTTTCACCTCTCATATGATGGAAGTTGTCCCTGAATATGAATTTAATTTACTGTATACATGTTTCCTATTAAGCGTCGGAAGGTCTTAGTGCTTTAAGGGGCTGCCAAGCACCTAAAAGCATTGGATCACGATTGGTTTCGGTGGAGAGTTTTCATGTCGGCTGGCTTTGCTTGTTTCAGAGGTTTTTACAATCAGCCAAGCATAAACATTTTCAAAAGTTGTAGGGAAACAATTAAACGTAAATGTAGGTTATGGGTAATTAACACAACAAATCAGTACGGGCATGTTGCATACAAAGCTGTCAAAGCTGCAATCCAGGCCGGCTGGGCGTCACCCAGTATAGCCACAGTCTTCTGCTGGCCACTAAGCCGCTGTGCTGCTGCAATTGGGAATAAGCGATTTGCTCAAGGATATGTCAGTGGTAATTGTTGAGGGAGGGGAGAGTATTCTTCTTTAACATTACTGTACGAGTTTCTTAACTGCTGTGGGGATCCAGGACAGATTTATGGGGCAGCGGTAGCCTGAAGGTTTTAGAAACAGGTTTTGTGACCGGAAGAGTGCCGGTTTGAATCCCCAGACTGGATGAGAAAAGTATGGGTGGTGAAAATGAATAAGTCAGAGCATTAAATATATTAAACGTAAAAGTGAAACTGCATATGTTTGCACATATAAAATGGAGCGTTACCATTGTGTGCTTCCTCCGTCTCTGAAACTACATCAAGCGGATAAGAATGTCAAGGCCGATCACACGTGGATACATAAATTGTACGGAAATGAGGGAGTATCTGAAAAGACCTGTTATTTTCTATCGCAATATACAAAAAAGAATTTGGAATATAAATAGGAGCAGTGCAGGGAGTCTTGGTTCTTGTGAAATAACATAATGTTTCTAAATGTCTTTTATTTTTTAACTAAGAAATATGTTAACAATATACACAGTGACCAACAACTTTTATACCTAGTAGCCACATTGTCTGGTGACCCAAAAAGTCAGCTTCAAAAAGTGTTTTTCATATGATCATATTGACAAATGCTGACACTATTGATCAGGACCAGGCTTGGTGGTTTTGGGGGTTTGGAACAATACTGTGTTTTGCCAGCTTGTCTGGCCTGCAGCATTTGAAGCCAAATTCATTGTTGTGGTTCTAAACTTGCACATTTTGCCTTTGGAGGCTCCGAGGTGTTAACATACTAAAAGACGTCATTGGAAAAAACAAAACAAACAGGCTGGTCGTTTTTTTTCCCCCTGGATTATTAATATTTTCAAGAAAACTGTCCAAATGCATTGGAACCATGAAAGGGATCACAGTATAAATCTGTAAATTATAGAATTTGTTAAATTTGGATTTGAATGTATTACTTTTTTATCTCTCAGCTTTACTATGACAGTGACCTGGCACAGTATGACGCAGTGAGTTGTCCCGTAGTCTCACTGGATCAGTTACAGGAAGGCAATAAATTCAAGAGCACAAATAAACAGCAGTTATCAACATCTCCTCATCATTAGCCAGTGCTTGGACAAAACACTAACACATGTCGTTTTCCTTAGCGTCCCCCTTCAACTTGACCGTAAGCAACTGGACTGTATCACGATCATGGGAAAGGTTGTGTATACTGTGTGTATGTGTGTGTTAGTGTGTTTTAGGGGGTGACATCCACTGGGGCCTCTTCCCTGCTCATCCTACTCTCATTCTCTCACACTTCCTTTTTGTCTTATTCTCTCTCCCCACCATCTCTCCATCGGAGCCTGGGGCTCCTTGTAATCGTCCTCTGCCATGCTGATTGGACTTTTCATTAGTCAACTCCCAAAGGCTCCCCGTGACCTCCTCTGGGTCACTGCCTACTGATTATACCCTTTTCTTTTTTCTACTTCTTCAACTTCATCAGCTCCTTGAAGAGTGGATGGGATGACACTGATGTGATGTATCCTGCTTGATCCAAAAGAGCAGTCTTCCCTGAAAGGCTCAGGCTGCCAGGTTGGAGGGCTTGTAAATAACTAATATGCTTTTGAAAATGATACATACCGATAACTACCTACCTAATAGTATGCCTTTTTAATAGAGGAACAGGGAAATATGAGATTGTCAAAAGTACAACACTGCAGTAATCTGGAAAACGTTTGCCGTAGCCATAAAACGTCTGCATTCAATGAAATACTGTCCGAGCCGAGGCTTCGCCGTGGCCGCCACTTCTTGGATTGTTAGAGCTGTCTCTGCATATTTGTTGCTTGACGCAAAACCTTATTGGATCTTAAGCATTACCTACCGCCCATGACATGTCCTTGGAAGTCAACAAACCACCTATAACTCAGTCGCTGAAGGGATTTTAATGATGCGGCTGTGCCACAGTCTGCCAGCACTGCATACACATATTATGGGCTGTCTCTAAGATGTGTACTGGAATAGCAGCAGAGGGCACGTGGGGGTGGTAAGGTTGGAGGGCTCTTTTGACTAACCATGACCTTGTCCACATGAAGCCACGAGACCCTCCTCCCCATCTGACACGGCCTCATCACTGTTCCCCCAACCCCGGCACGCTCCAAAAGCTGGAACAGATTACTCCCCTGTGTGCTTGTTCTGACTCTGATTGCTGCTACATCCAGATAGGCTTTCAAGTGGCCTCCTATGTGTGCAGCGCCCCATGGGATACGCCCCAGCGCACTACACATGGGGACTATTAGCCAAACTGGCGGAGGCCTGCATGTGGTGTGTCGCCCCTCCAGATTGGGCAGACGTGGCCCTCATCCACTCCGCAGCCCTCTAAACACCCATTTCCACCCCGAGTCATTACAGTTAATCAACAGTGATAGTCCTGTCCATGGTCTCTATCTGCAGTGGAGTGGTCATTCTGGGCTATCAAACCTGTGGGCACAAAGAAGTTATGTACCGACAAGCATCCCAGGTTGAGCACTAGAGTGCTTTCAGTGGATTCAGCTCAAAGTGCGCATGCAGTCACACACACACAAGCACACAGGCACACACACCTTTACAAAATTTACTGTGAATCCAAATGCATGACAAATGGAAGAAAGGTTGTTTCATTTGCTTAAAAGGCAGAATGTGAAGCAGTCTTACCTGCTGCTTTCACACCACAGGAACCAGGTACTTTAGGTGTGTTTGCTCTGCAGGAACCAGGGAGCATTGTGGTTCCTTTTGCAAGTTGGTGTCTCTGTTATGATTCAGAAAATGCCTGGTGCTGATTGTCAGATGCAAGCTTCTCCAAGCAAACACCTGCCTTTAGCTTTTTTTATGTACAAAGTAAAGCAAAAAGTGCCTCTGACAGACAGAGCTGGAAGCAGTAGACACGATGTGGGTAATTAAGCAAAGAATCTCGGAAAATTACACATCGGTAGACTAGGTAATTGACACTACATAAAGTTAATTATCACATGAAGGTGTTGTTATAGTCTTGTTGTTGAAGGTAAAAGCAGGTGGAAACTGACACACACAAATAAGCTCTCAAACCACAATAGACCTGCAAAATTGACAAAACAAGCATAAAGTCTCAGCTCCGAGCAACTCATATCAAGACTGAGAGGAAAATAACTCCTGAAATTTGTTGTGTATGTGTCAGCACGACCTGTTCAACAGAAGGGAGAGAATATTTTTCAGACTAAATTGAGTTTATTAAAAGAGCAGAGACTTCATACAGTGATGCGAATGTGGATTTGTGCATCTGAGCATCTATTGAAATGAGAAATGCCTGCGTGCCGTATGATGTGGAGAGTGAAGGACGGTGGAATGAAGTGGGCTCTTGCTCGAGGTGCCTGTTGTTGTAAATAGAATCTCAATCAACCACTTGAGAGAGAAGAGGGACAAATAGTTTGCGTGTTTAAGGCAGCGGTTCCCCCTCGGAAAGACTCACAACTGAGCTTTTTGTGAATTCCATCCCTAAGCCTTTGAAAGGAAAAATGCAAACAATACAAAACAAAATATGAAAATAGGAACCAAACAAGCAAACGACAGGGAAAGTCGTGAGAAATTTGGAAGGGTTTCCAAGCAGGTGATTGATAGAGGACTTTACCGCAGACTGAATCACAAATACAGTCTCGCATGGCAGGAGGAATAATGTCTGAACTTGCATGGAGGTAAACCACAGAAGAGAATTTACGGCAAGTAAACATACCATTAATGTTGTTCACAAGGAGCTCAGCTGCTGGGATTTAAAAGAAACTGACACAGAGAGAAAGAGAGAGAGACAGGGGGAGACAGAGAGAGAGACAGACGGAGAGTTTTTCCCTTTTTTTCCCAGTTGCAATTTAATAAGTTTGATTTGAGAGTCAAGGACAAGAACAAGAGACAAAGAGACACCATTGACAATAAATATGAATCAGACATGGCAAGTAAATGCAAAGATGTCAAGTCAATAGCAATATGAAGTACTTTATATTTTAAGTGTTTTACAATTTTATTATGCTGTTTTGAGTAATTTATGTATTGATTTTAGATTTTTCGCATTTTCCCACACTGTTATTTCTCATATTTATAACCATTATGATTCAGTGCTCGAGTAGTATCAAATGTTGAGTTTCCAGTTGGCAAATTTGTTGAGTTCAGCTGGCAGAAAGAAAGAAAGAAAGAAAGAAAGAAAGAAAGAAACAAAGAAAGAAAGAAAGAAAGAAAGAAAGAAAGAAAGAAAGAAAGAAGTGGGGTATTGCCTTATCTAGAATGTTAGTGGAAAATATTTTGAAATCCAATTTTTTTTATTATCAAATGTGAAGTGCAGAATAATCTAATTCCATTTCTTCGCTCACTTAAGTACAAACAGATATGGAAACTTTAATACCGTAGTAGATTTTATTCATCTCATTCCCGCAGGGTCGCAGGTTTGGCTGAACCGCACAGCAAGCTTGAAATAAACAATCATTGTTTGAACCCATGTTGTAACGGAGCAGGTTCAGGGGAAATGGGACGTTATGTGCTGAATCTTAGGGTGCTTTGAGTTCGTTGGTTAGTTGGAACGTACCAAGCTTATGACATCTTTGGCGTTCTCCCCTTCATTTTCTTTAATTAATTTATGTCATTCATTCTTCCACATCCCCCTGCCATAGTAGTGGGAGACGTATCCAGTTATCATAATGTGATTTGGTACATGGTGTGATGAGGGGAAGACGATTGCTTGCATACTATAGAACCCAATGATATACCCAGTTCATGTGAAAGCCTCCAAGCAAACTGTTTGGCTTTTTTTTTGGCTTGATCATTCACTAGAAAATAGTTTCTTTGGTTCATTAAAGCAGCGTTCACTCATGACTGCAGAGAAATGGGACGTTTTAATCACAGTGACCTGTTTCCTCACATTGCTCAATAAAGGAGGCCTGTGAAAGCTGACATAGAGTCCCGCAGAAAGCCTTGTAACACCATTGGCTTGGGTCCTCAGAGGGAGAGTGGCCATTTAAACTCAACTCTGTGTTTTGCTCAGGACTAAGGGTTACTAGTGCTGCTTGTGACCTCACCCGTCACCATTTAGCTGACAGCCACACTATGCTAACCTTGTTAGATGCTGGGATGGAATGGCTCTTCCCTCATAGATAACAATCAGCCGGCCTGTGGACTTCGATGTGACACAAATATGAACAAAAGCGAAGCTCTGCAGCAAAACCGACACTGGAGAACGTCAGGCACGGACTGTTTCATAGGCCAGTCCCCCATCATAAAACCTTGTTATGTCTGAGGGAATTTCTCTGGCAATGTCTCCAAGCCACTTTGAGAAAATACCAGTTTCTATTCTCCCACCCTTTCTCTCAGGAGTTGGGATCTTTAATTTTTGTACTATTCATATTTTTTATACAAAGCAACTTTTCCTTGTGTCACTGATATGTGCTGCTAGTTATGTAAACATCACTCACTTTAGATTTCATGTATGAATGAGAAACAGCTGCTGTGGCCGTCCACATGGGGCAAACCGACTGTTCTCTATCACTTTCCTTACAATGTGTTAAGACTCGGAGACGAGCTCTGGAGACATCAGGGCAACACATCATACTCACACTCACTCTGCTGAGCCTTAGAGCAATTAAAAAGCAAGATGCGTAGGTCAAAGGTCAAGTCTCCCCTCTCAAAAATAGAGTCATTTGCAACACATCCAGTTGTCTACTTTGGACGAAGACAAATTTACACATGTTGACTTAAAAAAAATACATCTATATACATGTAACCCTTGGAAAATAAGGGTGTAAGCTTATGTTGTTGTTAAGTGTTGATAATAGCAATAATATAATTAAATGGTGTA
The DNA here is from genome assembly GCF_046128005.1 of Genypterus blacodes. NCBI lineage: Eukaryota > Metazoa > Chordata > Actinopteri > Ophidiiformes > Ophidiidae > Genypterus > Genypterus blacodes. The sequence continues at coordinate 1,768,737 of NW_027466866.1, read as the reverse complement.
TTTAAGTTTATGTATTGGTTTGGTTACATGATGAATGTGTTTGATTGTTATATTGTTAATGTTATCATTGCGTATTCATAACAAAAAAAACACAAAGAAAGAGTTATTTATATGCATAACTTTATTTAAATAGACAGCCTGATTACGGCGACTGTAAGATTCCGGAAGTATCGGCGAGAGAGGACGAATAGAAAAAGAGTAGAAGAAGAAGGCAGGTATAGAGTGAGGAGCTGAGCAACAAGTTATGTTCACAAGGTGTAGCGGGGCGAATGTAATATAAACTTTCCAAACAAGAGAGCATGAGAATGACGGAGCAGAGTTAGCTAACAGCGCATCTTTATCGCAATCGTCAAAGCGGAGTTGGCTACAGCGGCGACATTGTGGCAACCAACGGAGCTGAGGAGGCTAATGGAGGATCTACCGGTTAATGGAGGAAGCTGCTGCTCACCTGGGCTCATTGATCGGACGGCTGAGTGATCTTCTGTCGTGTGGAGGACCCGGTGACTGTGTGTGAGCGCCCGGAACCCAAACTTCACTGGATGAAGTAAGTCATTCTATATTATTTATTTCAAGGAAGGCCTTGTTTGGACCGTTGGTGTTGTTAATTGAAGTTGTGTGTGTTTGGCTAGTGTGTGTTTGTGTTTGTGTGTGCGTGCGTACGTGCGTGCGGGTGCGCATTAGAAGTATTTTGAGTTAAGAACTTCTGCACTAAGACCTGACAAGAGGATTGGGTTAAAAACTATTTGGTGAAATATTATGAGTTGTATATGTGTGTGTGTTGTATGTGTACATATTTCAATATATTCATGTAAACGTTGAAAACCTACTTGTGGCAGGTCATTCTTGTTTGTAACACTTATTTAACCATGATATATTTAATTAAGAGAACTAAAGGCCCTGTCCTCCACGTTATAGGGGTAATTAAGGGCTACATACAGATAAATGATAAAGGAAAGGAAAAACAAAAGTGTGTAGAGTGGACAAATCTCTGGGACACATTCTACCCTCATTTGGGTTTTGAATTCCGATATGCCATGGGAGGCATTTTGCTACAGTCTGGTTTGCACTGGACGGTTATTCTGAGTGATTGATTGAACATTTATAGCCTTATGGGACAATCTCCTCTGTGATGACAATGCAAATCCAAAGAGCATAAGGGGTCACTGAATGGTTTGAAGGTTAACCAAGTATGTACGTTGAGATAAACTCTTGTATACATTCGACAAACGTAGCACTCTGAATTCACAAGTTTTATGTTTTAAATGGGGAAAAAATAGAGATCCACAATTTAAAACAAAGACATTTACCCAAGATCTGAATTCCCCGAGCGTGATTAATGAAAGAGGTTCCCAGATGAGAGGCCCCCGTTCTTAAAAGCTGTTTCTCAGTTCTGAGGAACCAACAGCTGAATAAAATTATTTGAATATATGACATCTTGCCTATGGTTTCTATAGCGATTACTCAACTGAAACACTTATGGGAGATTTCAGACTTTCCATCACCATCAAATCACTGAATTGAGGGGATCGTCCCTGGTGTTCCAGTCCTTCAGGAGAATTTGACGGTGGAGTTCAGTCTGTGTCATGGTGCCCTGAAGCTGCTCTGGTGGCTTGTGGTGGTTCAACACCTTACACAGTCCCTTTATGGTGGTTTTTTCTTTAATTTGTCAGTTGTTTGTATTTGAAACAGCATACAGTCTACTTTTATGAGCCGGAATGGTGTTGCATGCTGTTTGAACGGGGAATCTTTAAGCTTTTATTTCAAAGTGGTAACTCTTTGTTTAATGCAGAGCCGTTGATGCAACTCAATACAATACTGTGACGTGCATTATAGATGAAAACCACTGAAAATCTGGGCCACATCACAGTTGTCCTAGGTTGTCATCGTGCAGGTCATAGATCAAACTGACTGTAGGTCTGAGGCCGAGTAGCTGAGTGTTTTTTGGGAATGAACAATCAGTTCAGCTGGAAACATTATCGAACCATACCAGATTCATTAGAAGGAGATATGAGTCAGACCTGACTAACCCGCTCAGCTCTGGGCTTTTAGGTTCGTAGCTATGTTTATTGTCGATAGGCTTGGTAATGTGATATACAGGGCCGCGGCAACAACTGACAAGCTATCAGCAATGCAATAAATTCAACGGAGAATCTACGAGTTACAAACAGGATTGATTCCAGCAAGCCTCCCCGTTGTAGATACGAAGACAATTCTGACTTATTAATGCTCCTGGTGTGGAATCCATTTCTGTCTGAAAAAATCAATAAGAGCAAAAGTCTTAAGTGTGAATGTGAGGACACGCACATGCTTGGCGGCTGTACAAGGCGAAGCGAGGAGTAACGCCGCGCTAGTCGTGCAGAAACACACAATCGAGCTGACGAGTAAACAGCCAGGAAATATGATGGAAAACACCACTCCAAAAGGGCTGATTAAGTGGGGGGAAAAATATTACAATAAAATAACTACCAGATTTTCCCCCAGTTGGACGAACAGCGAGGAAGCATTTTTTGGGAAAACAAAAAGGATTTACAAGAGTTGTGGGCTGGTGTAATTAATCTTCATATATACAGTTAACGTATCACGACAACCTCTCACTGGAAGAAATAAAGGGACATGCCACACAAATTCAGACAATCTGTCCTCATTTCCTGGTGTGGGAAATGGAAAAGAATGGAGGACAACAGCTATTTGGGTGTTCCAGGGCCAAGTCTTCTTCGAATTTTGAGGAACACCAGAGTGTTTCTTCGGAGCATAATTTCAACGCACACTAGGGTATTTTCCACAGTGACAGTGTTTGCTGTAATTCAGGTCTAATCAGTGTAATTCTACATGGAAAAAAAGCCAGATGATAAAACTGTGCCTCCTGGAATTTCAAAGGAATATAATACAAATATGCAAAATCCAGATCTGCTCAAAGTGTCTGAAATATCAACCACAAGGCGATTATGTGAAGGAAACAGGATGAGAAAAAGGAAGAAGTCCGACACTGAAATAATAAAGTGGGAAGTAAGGCCAGCGCTTGTGGACGGCCGTGCAGAGTTGCCTCGAACTCAGGCCACCCAGGGTATTGGATAAGGTTGTTTTTTTCTTATTTTAAAAAGTACAAAACCTTACAGAGAACTTTAACAGTGAAGTGTGAGACACAGAGATGGAGCCAGAGTAAGATTACAGTGCCGTTAGATAGAGGCGTGTTCTGTACAGATGAAAACTTGTCATTTAAATAAAGTGGGTAATCAACTGAGAGGGCTTACACACACACATAGACAGAGATGATTACAGGCTTATCCAAAGCTAAACTAACAAAACAGACAATTTAACACCGTCTAATTATACCTATGACCTCACCAACAACATTGCTGCATTCTAACTCGCCCTATTTGCTCGCTACCAAGACATCCTCCATCAGTAAATAACCTGCCACTCAAGCTATAAGTACAGGAAATATGAGCTATTGCTGCAACAATTTAAATCACTGCTAACTCTAAAAGACGGTATAAACAGCTGATACCTCATCCAGCAAGAAAAAAAATTAACTGGATAACTAAATAAATTGTATTGCTTCATCACTACAAACAAATCTGAACCTGATGCTCATGGTAATATGAACGTCAAGGTGACTTGCTTGGTTTCCCCTGCACTTCCCAGAGGCTAAACCAAATAAATAAGATTGTACCTGCTGGTGAGGAGGAGATAGGAGGAAGAGGATTAACCGGAGTTGTGGAGGCAGAGGTGAGGAAAGCCCCTGATGACCTTTCGCCAGGAATGTTTGTTCTTTGTCAATCTGTTGTGAGGCCACGTGGTGCTGATGCTTAGGTTGTCCTTCATATTGTTGGTGTGCAGTTTGTGTCAGATGGTTGCCAAGCTGCACACAGCAACATTTATTCAGCAACAAGTGAAGTTACAGAACGAGATATTGCTCTGTGTCAACATAATCCAAGCGAAGACTTCTCTGTTGTAATTTTATTAATGAATCGCCCAGATAATGCAACTCTCACAGCAGCGTTTTCTCACTAATGAGGGGGAAGTGTTGGGTCTGCACTAGTTTCTTGTGGGATCCGCAATGACTTCATTTTCCTCCAAAATTGACTTAAGAACAACGGCAACATTTTTTGTGCATATTTTCTCTGTAAATCCATGACCGCAAGACCACAAACAAAACCCAAGTGCTGTTGGAAAGCACTGCAGTCTTCGGTGACCCTTTGGTGTTGAAAACCATGCATTTACAGGGAGCATATATGAATATACGTGAGTGTCTGTTTGGGTGCAAGTCTCTGCGGCTGTTGTCGAGTGTGGATGTTTGTGTGTCACTGAGTGCTCATGGAAAAAGCACTTTCCTTCGGCCAGAGAATAATTGGCCCCCAGAGCCATTATGAGTGGTTCACCCATGTGAGGTAAGAGTCAAGAGTGACCAATACCAGCGAAAAACTAAGTACCTCTGTTATTAATGGTATACTTAAATGGAATATTTTCGGCCTCTGACAACTTTTCCGACAGTTACTCAATTATCTGCTCCATATCATAATTAATGTAATTTCTTATAATGCTGGAATCATTATTGTTGTTTTTAAGATGTGTAATCTGTTCTAATAAATGCGCAAATTAATTAGGGATCCATTTAATTACGGCACATTTCATTGCCTATTTAAAGTTTCTGCATCTTTCGGCTTAACAAGATGAAGAGCATGTGTGCAATCCAAACACGCTGCTGGATTCATATAAATTAAGATTGTTTTTTTTAATTAAAGCAAATCGGAGTAGACGCAGTAGCACATTACACAGTATATTTTTGTGAGAGATTATAAAAGTCACTATTTTTCTACGTGTCTGCTGCATACATTAGGAGAGATTTATGAGAATGCCAATTGTTTTTGCTGTTGTCTCGTTAATCCTTCACAGCAGTTTGGCTGATGACTTTGTCAATGCTATCCTGGGGAGTAAGATGCAACTTCTCTGTGTGAGCTCCGGCACATGTGATTTACACTATTGATCCAACATCCTGATTAGAATTTTTAATTAATGAAGGAGGCTAATTGCCTAGAGGGAGAAATCTGCCCGACCCCGAACGAGGCTGATGATTTGTGTCGCGGCACTGAGCCCAAGTTAATTGCGAGGCTGATTTGACTTGCCTTGCCAGAGATAATATGCTCTGCCACGTTTGAAAAATTGACCTGACTTATTCTATTTAAAGATCATATAGGCAAGGGAGGAGTGAGAAATGGTCTCTGGTGGTGTGAAGTTATGTACATATGAATAAGTGCCATAAACATGGCAAAATATACATACACCATGTTTGGCCGAGCATGTGTGCCAATCATAGCCGGTGTTTGTTGTGTTTGGGTAATGAAGGTGGGACTGAGAGGGATGAAGAACGAAGGGGGGTTTGCTTTGTGACTGGCTCTGATACCTTGACAATAAGCCCTGCTTTTCCCAGAGTAGGGATAAGGGCCACTAGGGGCATTTCCACAGCCTAAAGGCCTTACATTAACTATTAATCTTCTCCTGCAGAGAGGCGGAGGAACGGTGCAGTCACAGCTGCCATCACGCTCCCCCCTTTGCTCTCTTCTCCCCCCGTTGCACTGTTTCCATTGGCAAACACTCCATGGCTATGAGTTGGGCTAATTAATTTTAAATAAAATACATTGCTTATGCATAATTTATGCTCAAAGCCCGGAGCTACCGGTGTTAGACAAATACACAAACCCCTTACTGAATTACCAGCCACTTCAGTTGAGAGGAAGAGTGTGGACAATTGGCGCGGTATCAAAGTAAAGCGAGCCCCTGTGTGTTTTTTTGGGGGGGTTATCTTGTCCAAACTAAACAAACATAGTTGAATTTCTGTTTTGTTTTAGTGGGAGCATTAAAAGACCTTTGTGCCAAATGTTTTCTTTGTGTGGAGAGGGGAGAAGGGGTGATGTAGTTGATGGAAAACAAAGATTTTGGTTTTAAGCGTGTTCGATACACCAAAGCAAATGCGATGCCTAAATGCCACAAAGCTGTAAAAATGTACGTTGCCCTTCTAGCGCCCCCTAGTGCCCAAGCGAACGTAGCCTACGTCTGTGGAACAGTGTTGATAAAAAATTCCCACATCGAGTAAACGCCACCGGAGATACGATTCTTTGAAGTTCAACAACCCAGTACAACACAGAAACCCATGTTATCTTTCTCAACCAAACATCCAATATTAGTTCTTATTTGAGGATGATACAGATTTGAAAATGGGAAAGCTACGCACGGTTCGGTTTAGCGGTGTGTTGTTCAATGATCACAGCCTAACAAAAGCTTTTAAGACTCCTGGATGCCTTTGGTTTACTTCACTCGTACCTGATGACCTCATTGAGAAAGTTGGAGGGTTTCGGACCGAGTGAAGTCGCTTTTGCCGCGTAAAAAAACAAGAAACTTCCGTCTTTCCCAGCCCTCCTCCTTCAGCGATTGGCGTCCGAGTTTGAAGCACTCTACACAGGCTGGGATTTATGACCTACTGGAGCGAGGAGACAGGAGAAAGTGCTCATTTCAGCAAGGAGTAAAAACACTTTTCAGATGGTTATTGTATGGTAACCAAGAAAAATACAAGGCATGTTTTAGAGGGCCGCAGACCAGACTGCATAAATACATCTGCTGTATACACATAGTTTAAGTAATATGTGACGTTTGAGCATGTGCTATTTTGGTTGAGCAAATTAGTGTTGCAATTTCTTTCTCATTTCACTTTGAGGTGTCTTTTAAAGTCGCCGCTGTATCATGTATACCAGATCATAGCACTATATACGTTGAGTGAATGCAGTCCTGGACATTACAGGAGGGCAGATTTCTGTGAGGCGGCCCACCCAAGGAAAGGAAAGGGAAGGAAACAAAACCTTGGATGAGATTTTTACATTGTTTTGTTTAAGAGACACATAAAGAATGACCATCTTCCGATGAACTGTGGACAGAGAAGAAGGCAGACAGGCAGAGGGGAAGGGACAGGGAGGGAGAAAAATGGAGGACGTGAAAGAAAGAAACATTCCCAAGCTGGCCTGGTTAATTGCATTGGATTGGAACCAGATGCACGGCCGCAGTAACGTTATCTGAGTAGACCTTGAAAGTCCTTCTGGTTCGAGGGGGGAAAGAGGGATCGGGAGACTTATGGAGGACAGTGATAGATAGGATGGACGACAATGAGATAATAAGGAAAAACGGACGGTGCTACGGTTGGAGAGATAGCAAAGGAGCCCAATGATAGATAATGACTGGGAGGATGACAGAATGATGCTTTGACGCAAAACAAATGCTTTGCCGTGCTGACATCACCAAAAATGGACTGGAAGTGACCTCGGCTAAATCTGGCACCGCACACAACGCAGTGAAACATTTATTTAAGCTTTATCGTGTGTTACCTTTCTGTAGCCACACACACACACACACACACACACACACACACACACACACACACACACACCTACACACCTACACACCTACACACACACACACCCTGACATTACACCTGTCTAATCAAATTAAGCCTTTTCTGCCACACCGCTCATCACTAATTAATTGAAAATGTCTCACTCTTAATGTCAAAGCAGCAAATGAAGTTGTAACTGTAACTGTAATTTCAAATCAGGGTTGTTTTCAATAAAGACATGTCCGTCCCTTTCAATGTTTGGACCAATCCCATTTTTATGATAATAGTTGAGAGACGAGACAACCTGGAAACTATTGTGTTAGCTGAAAGAAATAACACACAGACACACAGACACACACGCACACATTGAATTAATCAGTGTGTAATGTTGAAAGCTGGGTGTTCCAACAGAAATGTAACGATGTTGCCTAGGAAAATAGAAATAAAGTGATGTTGTTGGGCCGTTGCCACCCCCCCTCTTCATCATTTAACAATGGACGCCACTGCAGAAATGATGATCGAAGAATAATTGGATGAAATATTGTTCACATTGTATTCTACATACCTGTATTCTGTTATAGCTTTGAACCTTTTCTTATGTAGATTCAAGCAGGATTTTTGAACTTGGTGCTACTGACAACCCCCCCCTCCTCTCTCTCTCTCTCTCTCTGTCTTACACACACACGACCTTACTCCTGAGTTACCTTTGAATCTGACCTTTCTCCATTAAAAGGTTTTTGGTTCAGTTTCTGAGGGAAGCCACCTCCTGTGCCAGGGTTGTGTGATTTGTGATTAGTGGGTGGATCGCGGAGCGTTCTGACTGGATTTGATGGGGCCCCGGGGCCCTCACTCTTATAATTACACTCCATCCCTAGGGATAGACCCTGAAGTGACAGCAATGCAGCTCCCATTTTTACCGGGTCAGACCTGGTGATTGAGCACATCCTGTACCCTGCCAATGGCCCTTTCCTTTTAAAGAGCGATTCCCTGGGAGTCGGGGACACAGGGAGCAGCTCTACATTACTGCCAGGCACCTGTTCACCAACCTACTTTCAGGCTGTGAGGCCGTCACTGTCAGGCTGAAATTCCATCTCTTAAATAACTGTCAAAACCTGAGAATCTGGAGGCTTTTTCTTTTCAGAAGCATTTTTCTCAATCCTTGGAGAAAAAGACACTACCAGTCCAGTCTTCATCATTTAACAAGGCAAGCAATGTGTTTTATGTTTTACAAGCCAAATGTTTGCTGTTCTGGCGATTTGGCCAAACCTGAAACATTCTGTGAAAGTGTTCTTTTTTTAAAAAAAAGGGGGAAAAGAAGGAGAAAAGAAAAAATTTAGAGTACAATAAATCTTGGAGTGAAGTAGAAATGCTAAACAGATGTGTCAAAATCCCTTTTTAGCACTTGAGGTTTTGGTAATCCATTGAAAAACATACTGTGTCATTGTAAACACAGATTACAAGAAGTGCAATTGTATAGATAATAACATCATTATAAAGCAATAATGAAATTATCATTCATAACGGCCTTAATTGTTTTTGCGTCAATGATTTAAGCGGCACAAACTCTGCCAAGATGGCAAAGTTCCAGAGGATGATGCAGATTGTTCAAACTCTTCAGCCATGTTTCTTGTTTTTCATATATTATATTTCCCTTTGGACAAAACATATTCAAACTTTAAAACTCTGTTTGTCTCTCATAGCAGCTTTCCTCTGTCTCTCTTATCAGCCCGTTCTGCAGTTCAAATAAAGACTTGTTGCTCCAAAAGTGCAGAGAATCTCCCCTGGCTTTTATTTATTTACATTGTAGGAATCCAGTTTAATTTGAATTAATGTTTTATTACACAGCACGTCAGCTGGGCTTTAAACAGCATTTTCATTGAAAAATCATTACATTTGGCCCTTTAAGGGGGCACAGGGTAATTGCTCCAAAACTGCTCTCAAGTGGAGGTCTTTGGAAGAGAGGCCCTCTTTGTCGGGTGTGTTTTTCATGTCAGTTTAATTAATCACCCACATATCCAGTCCCAGTCCAGTTCCTGAGCGCGTTTCCTAACAACGCAGGGAAAAGCATTGCTACGACTGATTGCAAACTATTTCTGGATTGTTTATACGGAGTCCAGCCAATCAAAACCAGTCCAAATGTAATTTATTGACTGGACTTTAAAGAAATTATTTTGGAAAATATACTTACTTTAGATTCATCCAGTCAAGCTAAATTATATTGGAGAATTATGGATATAAATCGAGAAAAATGTAATTTCCTATAATAGAGTCTTTTAGACTTTCTAACTTTAAATGTCTGTAAGCCGAAAATAGCTTTAAAGTTACGTATAGCTTATTTTGGATGAAGCACAGCACTTAGATTCTGTATTTGCTGGTAATTTAAAGTGACATCATGCTTATTATACCAATCCAAGTTGCCTTTTTATTACTGCATCGTTACATCAGATGAAAAGATGTAATTGTCTTAAATGTCGACAGTTATTTACACATATTTCTCTGCAAGTCTGTGCCACTATTTTATTTTTGGAGTCTTTATGATTTCAAACTAGGCAAAGCTGTTTGTGTGAGTTATGAGAGAAGCTCAGAGAAATGTAATGAAGTTGACCTGTCAGCAGACACATTTGTGGACCTCAGATGAAAACGCCCAAAACATGCTGCAATATCACACAGATGCCGGTCGAGTTATGAAGTCCTTTGAAGGACCGAGCATCACTTTTTATCAGCCTTTCAAAGGGAAAAATAACTTTGCTCCATCTGTCCGACACCCAAAGCAACTGGGTACACAGATCTGAACTGCTGTGCTCCTCCAACTCACAAGGAAAACTCAAGATCAAAAGCACAATAATTGACATTCGTGTCTGCTTGGTAGAACAAGGGAAAGATCAAGGTTCCCTTATCACGTCATTCTCCACAATTAGATTCTTTCCCTAATCAAGATCAAATAGAGGAGAATCTAAAGTAGAATAAGTATAATTCCAACTAATGAGGGCATTTTTGAGCTGTGATACACTCCCTTTCATTAAGTATTGAACAGGCTTTGGAAAACTTTATACACTAATCCTTAAGCCACATCGTCTGCAAGCCTCTGAGCATCATTTGTCTCCTCTACACCCGAGCGTGTTGAAACATAGCTTTAACCTCAGGAGCCTGTGTCAAGTTGTTAATTTATGTCCAAACAGAAGCCTCTTTGTCACTGATAGCGGCAGATATCTGTTGTCTGTCAGGCAGCCAAAGCAATTCAATCCAGCATTAAGAGCGTCTTATGAAACATTTACAGTATTAATATTGACCGAACAGGACTACGAAATAAGTGTGAGAGATTGTTAGATAGTAAATATTGATATTTGGAAGAAATTGAAAGTAGTTCACACTTAGAGGCGACTGTAGACGTTTCATCTGTCATCTTGGCGACGTATTCACATTGATTTCTGTTTTGCCGCCGCGGAACGCTGCACAGAATGATCCATTGATTCATTGTGTGCTGTTAGTATTGCTGAGATGTTCGATGCTTTAAATATTCAAAGGCACATGTTTGCATTTTAGCCTTTAAGGAGCAAAATTGACTCACAAATCTCCCTGTCTGTCCTGTGGCAGATGTTTAGAGGGACTGATGCTTCATGGCTCCACTGTGCAGAGAACACATCACTTTCTTTTTTTCCCCCCTCTGATTCACGGGCCATTTGAAAGGTAACAAAGTAAATCAAGAAATTGTTTTATGGCACAAAGCATTGCCTGGGCGCACGCAGTTTAATGGAAAACACATTTTTATACAGTTTGGAATGCCACAGAAACCACATTTTAGATGTTGTCTGGGCTACCGTCACCTAATTATTCACATTGTCAGGCATAACGTCAGTCTGTATCACTAACTCCTCTTTTTTGGCACATTAGCTCACACTCACCCACTCTACTGTGCCGCAAATTCCAAACATCCAGGAAAATATCTCACAGTTGAAGCTCAGGTGCAAACTTGAGTAACGTTGTTTTTTGCAAAAGCTATTTTTTTACATGTGTGCACTACTACATCTGAATTAGATTTCTATTTTTTTTTTTTTTTTTTAATACTTTTAGATTTAATAATTTAAAGTGTGGCTCCACTGTGGTTTCTATCAATTCTTACAGTGCCAAAGTTCAAAATGAATTTGGTTCCAATAATCTGCATTGTTGTGATCACATACAGGCTTTTGAATGTAATCTTACATTTCTAACCTTGTGCTCTCCTCAGTAACAACTTGGTTCATTTCAAAAGTATTTATTGTGATGGCTGCTGTTTCAGGAAAAAGTAAATGGTTGTATTTTCAAACAGATCTGGATTGTATCTTCTTTGTTTGTCCAATAAGATCTGCAACCACACCTGGTGTGCCACAAGGATCAGTTCTTGAGCCACATCTCTTTTCCTCTATGCTATGTATTACTTTTCAGTCAAACTTGAAAATATAAAATCGGCTAGTCATCCTGTAGAGCTGCTTAGATTAAGTTAAAGATTCCAGAACATTCTACACTAATACACTGACTGGACCAACGACAACATATTTGGCTCTCCGAGTGAAAGCAGCTTCTTCTTGGGCGTCTTTAATTAAATTGGCTTCTAAAAATGTGGGCGACATTTCTGAAAGTGAAATTATTCAGCAAGGTTTGTTCATTTGCCAAGATGCAGCTCAGCTCGAAATGGTTCGACAGTAAAGCTAAAGAACAAAACTGAATATTTTCCCACATCACCACACTCATCCATCTTTATGTGCTGTAAAAAGGCTTTAAATGGCCCCCTTCCAAATATACTAATGAATTTAATGAACTCCTTGCTGTCATCAGAGGTCATAATTATTTTTTTAATCTTGTCTTAACTTCTTTTCGTCGCTACTCATTTTCTTCTTTTTTTAATTAGTGTTATTTATTTATTTTAATTTTCTAGTACTATTTTAAGCCATTGTTTTATATTATGTGTCTTGACAGTGTGTTTTACTTTCCCTGAAAGCATTTTCTACTTAGGCTTTATAAATAACTTTATTATTGCTGCTGTTGCTGTGGAAAAAGTTATTTGACCAGATTTTTCCGGTTTTCTATTTGTGCTGCACTCAGAAATGTTGAAGTAAATGGAACTTAATTAGGTGTAATTATGTCACGTGAGTGTTCCACAAATTCAAAGTCACAGCTGATGTAATTATTGAACGTGTTTGAACATGCTTCCAAAACGCTGATGAATGAATGCAGACCTCAGACTCTCTGCTTCAGGCTCATTCAGCTTCAGTTTGTCAAGCAAGCGGCTCAGTACACTACCAAGTAAATACACATAAGGACTTTTACTGAAGAAGTTGGGGGTTGTAACCTTGCTTAAGAGCACGCAGAGCAGCTTGAGTTTGACGGTGGGAGTACTTCACTTTCCTCACCTGGACGTTCCCGGCTGATAGAGGGATTTTCACCAGCATTAGCTCATAGACCTTCCTTACCCTTAGTTTTGTATGCTGTCTCCCATTTAGTAGAAACTCTTCCTGCAGTCTCCACATTGCACTTAAAATAGCTTTTTCCTCACCAGAGGATTCAATCTCATCATTAAGCTCTGACATTCATCCTTCACTAAGCTCTTATATACTTTAGTCTTTCATATGAGCCCCATTGGGCACAAGAAACATCTGTTTCCTCTCTTTACCATGGTGTCCCACCAGACATCAGACTGATGTGGAATACCCACCACCTAGAACATTTCTCAAACACACTTCCACATACACGCAGTGAGCTGTTAATCTCGCTGCCCACATACTTTTTTCTAAACGGAGCTCACTTTGTAGCTCAAACTTCAGCAGAAAGAGCCGCTGGACTAAATCCAGCAAATGTGCCTCATCTGTAATTTCTCTAACGCAAACAAGTGGACCCCTGCTGTGCATTCACATGTCTCCCTGGCAAAGCGTTGGCCTTATTTTTCTCCAGCTGGTGAAAAGAGAGAAAACTTGGAAGTGAAGGAGAGCAAAAACACACAGTAGTAGGTCAGAGGTTATATGGGAGTGATGAATGAGCAAATAAATATGTGTCCGGGTTCTGGGCCTCAGAGGCGCATTCCGCTTCACATTCCGGTATGGGAGATCATGCGCTCAGCAGGGGTCCTCGGAGCAAATCCATTGAGCTTTAGTGACGATCTGGAACTGTTCCATGAAATACAGGCGGAGAAACGACTCGACAAGCTCTGCAGTAATTCCGTGCTACGTGTTTCACACCCACTGAAAAGGTGTTACCATGTTGTTTTACTCTGAGTGGGCATATTGGTGTGCCACACACACCTCTACTTGCTCAGCGCCTCTTTATGCTCATCTCGTATGTCTCGCGGGATTCAGGTTCTATATCTTGAACGCGTTCTAGGTTTCACTGCACGCTTTACAGTAGCTGCTGGTTTATTTGTGGCCCATATGAACACACACACACACACACACACACACACACACACACACACACACACACACACACACACACACACACACACACACACACACACACACACACACACACACACACACACACACACACACTCAGCCCATCTGTCATGATATATTTCTGCTCTACACAACCTCTCAAATTCCACCTGTTGTCAGATCGAACCTGTGATTATGAAAACTGTGTGAGAGGGCGCCCTCTGTTGAAAGGACTGACTGTGTTCTTTGTTTGTACAATAAGTTTGTAGCAAATTTGGAGTTGGTTTAATTTTTCTAAAAATATTAAATTCATCCCTGACAGATTCTCCAAACTTTGCTCCAACTTTTACAGCATTTGACTCACAGTCATTAAGCTTGGTTGTTTCTTGTTGTCGCAGTAAAAATTGTCATTGACCAATTAAATAATGAGAAAAAGGAACTAATTATTTCCTCACACGGTGTAATTAGAATGCACATGCATAGATATTCTTTGTCAACTTGATCAATGTTTCAGCTGCAGATGAGCTTGTATCCAATCTTAGGAAATGTCACATTCCTAATACTTCAATTCCGTTTGAAATCTTTGGATAAGACAGTTATCACACAGATTGGATTTCTGGTTCCAAAAATGTCAAGTTAAAACCATCATGACCCTGAACCAGGGGTAATAATGCACATGACGGCTGCTGCTGCAGCAGCGACCGTCCGGGGCGTCAGATCAGGTATTTAAAGCTTTGAGTGTAATACTGCACAGTGGAGCAGGAGAGAGAGAGAGAACTTCTCCTCTGAGGATACAGATCTCAACACAGTATCTCAAAAACTCTGCAAACCACAGGAATCTGTTTCCATATGGTGCTGCACCAGTTATGACACACTTCAAATGTAGCATCACTGCCAAGACAGAAACCTGGCAACTCCTTTCACTTACCAGCATGGAGTCTCCAATAGCATTAAGCATGTCTGACCTGCACGGCTAAGCTGTTACTCTTAGTGCCAGAGACCAAACAAGGCATTCAAGAGCCTCTGTGACTTAATACCATCAGGATAAAATGAAAGGGGGGAAGGGGGGCCTGAAAGCAAGTTACCCAGGTGGTCCAGGCGGTTTCTGGACTAATCTGTTTGTGTAAAAGTTCCTCCACTTAACGCATGCTGGGAAAAGCTAAAAGAAGGGTTCCCCTTTCTGGCTCGGCTGGTGTCCCGCCCGTCCCAGGCTGGCAGCATGTCATTAAGTCAAATCCTGCCAAAGTCTTCTGAGTGCTAATGTAGGTGTGAAGGTGCCTCCAAAGGGGGTTGGGCACCAGAAGCTTCCAAGAGATTATCGGTTAATCTCAACCATTTTGCGGACACAGCGGTGGGAGTTGGCATTGGTTGATTTGCCGAGAATTGGAGCCTCAAATTGAGAAATTTGTATATTTAAATTTCAATTATTCGCAGATTTAGTTTATCTACTTTCCATCGTACCATACTTCCTGTTGAATTTCCATTTTGCAAGATAAGCTGTGGTTTGTTGCGTGTAGTATCGTAGGCGTATTTTAAGAAAAATAGGCCTTTAATGGCCATTTTGTCTCTCAGATTGTGTTCATGAATGATATAAATGCAGTAGGAACTTTCTGTGAAGATCTATTATTGGTCTTAGAATCTGAATTTATTTATTCATCTTCAGTTATTGCGTGTCATTCTGTTGAAAACTCTCCCAGAGAATTTTGCTAAGCACTTTTGCAAACTTTCTCAAAGTCAAATTCAGCAACCACGTGAACTTTTCCAAATGAAGATGCCGCCTCAGATTATTGATAGATATCATTATTTAAACATGGCACATAGGAGAACTGCAGAGTCAAACTGTTTCACGTCAGCAGATTACATTGATAATGTGTGAGAGAGGCTGCAAGGAGGGGAAGAAGAAGGAAAAAAAACGATTTTCTGAACGGGGAGAGAAACAACCTGGAAGAACATGAGAGAATTCACAAATCGTCCACCTCTCAAATAAGTGAGATATATCAAATGTTTTATTCATGACACTGCCAACTGGATGCTAAATAGTTCCCCCTGCTAACTGGTATGGCTTTGGCCGGAGTTATGATTTGTGCAAAACCCTTTTTTTTTTTCTGCTCTGCTTGCTCTCTTCAAAAAATAAAAAATCCCGAGCCCTTTAAATATGCTATCAATTTGTTGCGGGTTAGTTCCAGCGTGTGTTTCTGGCGCAGGTTTTTGTGGGTGGCAGACAGACAAGCTAGTGAAACGGGGGGAAAAGTGGAGTATTTGGGTCTTGGGCGGCAGCGAGGAAGCAGCAGCAGCAACACGCCGATGCTCCCCTGAAGTAATGAAGTGCCTCTTTTTTCCCTCTTTTTTTTTTTTTTTTTCTTGCTTGGGGAGCTTTTGTAGCCAGTGCGCCGGTGCCTGTGGGATGCAGCTTTTTTTTCTTCTTCTCCCCCTCTTCTATTTTTCTTTTTCTCCATCTCAAAGTAAAATCACCTGGGATGCAATTAATTAATTAGAATCAGTGCGCCGAGCTAGAGGGGGAGGTGGGGGGCTCGCATGTGTTTTGGCGGTGCGGTGTGGTCGATGTGTTCCGGGTGATTGGGATTAATAACAGGGGGCCAATTTGGAACTGGGAATCAGCCTGCTTAATAGACACGGGGGAGGGGGTATAGGGGGCTAGGGGAGGCAGAGGAAGGAGTGGGGTTCAGGGCGGGGGGGCGGGGGGGGGGGGTTGCTCAGACCCCCCAGCCGCTGGAACAAAAGGACCTTTGTATGCGGGGCACATTTACTGTATGCACTTTCTTCTTCTGCTGCACCAGATCCCAATCGCGGCTGCAGTAATCATACAGCATAATCTGTGGCAGCAGGCTTTATTTCGGATGAATAAATCCGAGCGCGCCCATGTTGATGCTGGTGCAGGAAGGTTACTAGTTCCATCGTGAAAAGCTGGAGCGTTTCCATCAGCGGTGGAACGTAACCGAAATACATTTGCCAAACGCGGAACTCTGAACAGCGATTTAAAAATGTAGAGTCATAAAAAGGCAGCGGGAAATGTTCTGCTTCGTACTCGACTTTATATTAACAGCTGTAGTTGCTTTGCAGATTAAGAGTTTGTTCATCTTAACATAAAACGTTGCAATTTTGGGATAAGACAAAATGATTTTCAGCCCTCTTTTAACATTTTAGACATCACTGAAGTTTTCAAAACAGGACGTTACTCACACAACATCTTTATTTTCTATTTTTTCCATGATGTTTTCCCACATAAAACATAGTATCTTCAATTTTGGGCATTTTGTCATTTAGTTATGATAATGGAGTCCAACTTAAGCCACATTTTGACCGCTTAACTCCTACATATAGAGCGGTAATATTACTTTTCTTGAAATAATGAAAAGATTTGAATTCTCTCAGTACTGCTTCCATGTATTTAACAGTAAAAAGCCATCTGACATTGCTGAATAATGCTGAATATCACCAGGCTTCTATGTTAACTCATCCTGCAGTGAGCGCAGCGAGAGGAGGTGGAGACAGCTCAGGGCGACGGCGCGCTATCAAAATGCTAATACACTTTATGACAGCTCTGCAGCATCGTGACCCACAACTTTGTAATTTTGTATCTTTTCACAGAGGGGAGCTCCTCTCATCCGCTCAGGAAGTAAAGGGACACACACTTAACATGTGCTTTGGTTTAGGAGCGCCGAATCAATTGCTCTGAAATCCTGAAATTGCTACTCTTGGCTATGCAATCAGAGCTGTGGTCAGTGGGTTGATGGTACAACGGTGTAATAAGCTCAAGCCATGATCAGGCTTTGAGGATGTCAGCAGCGTGGATAAAGGGAGACAGAAACTAAGAGGGAAGAATTAATTGACTTTTGTGGTATCATGGCTTCGGGACTTTCTACCCTGGAAAGATAGAGCACAGCACACTTCAAATGCAGTGACCGATCTGTAAAATACACACGCTCAGCCTCCAAATAAATGTCAAAATGCTGATATTAGTGCTCCTCCTTATCTTTGTTTAAACTGGGAAAATGGACAGTCGTGCTTGATTTGCCAGGAATTGTGGGAGGAAATGACACATTCCTTCTCCAAAAGGAAAACAATCCAAAGGCAGAAATGGAAAAACTATACAGCAACAGGATTGAATGAGGTCACCGCTTTGCAATGGCGGAGCCCAAATTAGTGGCACTGGCACAGTGACAGCCTATACATATATATGTAGTCTTAATGGAAATGAAAACACTAAACCAAAGGAAACTTGCGTGTAACTTCCTTCCAGCTGGTGTTCAATAACGAAGGCGAAATACAACACAGCCAAAGTCCTGACCCACAACCTGTGTTACTGCATAATACTGAGCAAAGCAGCTTAAAGGAATCACTGGGGTATAAATTCAGCTTGTTAAGATTAATGACAGAGAATGTACATAAACCCGGGGAAAAAAGTGGAATGTATTTCAACAAATATGTCAAAGAAAGGGTCTTTGTGCTCTTTCAATGTCATTTCTCTTATTTATCTATCAATTTAGTGTGATTGTACAGCAGAAATGAATGCCACTAAGTATACCAGAACATTACCATTGCAACAATCATTTAAAAAACTGGACGCTGCCTTTTCTGTCAGTGGATTATGTGGTAATGGGACCGAAAAATGCGATTAATAACAACACAAACAGACATGCTGGTTAAAAGCCGCCTCACTTTAAAGTCCAGTTTGCTGTAACATAAATTCAAATGGAACAGAAATGTGCATTAATGGTCCAGCTCCACCGCTCCACCCCCCCTGCCTCGCTCTCTCCAACCCAGCACCCACACATCAACCTTGCGACGTTAGCAGAAAAGTGAACTGGGAGTGCTCTTCTTCTTCTACTCCACGTTAGTACGGCCCGAGTGCGTGCGCGCGAGAGTAGTGCATGATTCACTCGTGGATGTTCACTTCCTCCCTCTGCTGACATTACTGAGATTTTAATGTGGTGAGCGTGATATTGCTTTAAGGTTGTAAAAGAGATCAAAGCCCAGAAGAGGATATGAACCTGGTGCTGCTGTGCATTGTTAACCGTAGGAGTGTGGGAAGTGTATTTACAAGGATAACACACTGCATCCATCCCCCTATAGACTGAGCTGGCTGCACCGCATAAGACTGCACCACCTACACAGTTTTTAAAAGGGTGATGGATCAAACCAGTATGAATCTGGAGCGATTCACATCTCAGCTTTATACCTGCACTTGACCATCTAAACCACACTTATGTTCAACTGTGAGAGTTCCAGGTTTCATTTGAACCACGATGGCCGCACACTCGCAAACGTCACTGTCGGGAATCAAATCAGAAAGCAGATGTTATAGAGTTTCTACATGAAAGTGAAAGGGACTCGATTCATCAATTAGATTAAAAGTGAATGAATATGTGTTGTATATGTATATATAAGTCATTTTAAGTCATGTTTTGTAACTTTGGATCTGTAATGACAGCTGCCTTCAGCCTTGAAGAATGCCAAAGACAAACACAATATAACATCTCTGCTGTTTATGTGGGAATGTGGTGTTTTATCACAGTTTGGGGGTTCCGTGAAATAAAGCATTCCACATTTGTCGAATCCCTTTTAAAATAAAAACTGTAAGTAAGTCGGACTCATTTGTGGCGGCGAGTCGGCTCATCGCTTACTGGAAAGACTTGGCTGGAACAACCGCCAAACTGATACACACGCCAACGCTAACACAGATTACATGCTGCGGATTTTGAATAATGTCGACATGAGAAAAGATTCTGCTCTGCAAAAACACTGATGTGAAATGAAAGACAAATTCAAGAAAGAATGGGTCAGTCTGTTTGAGAAGTTGTTGCCAGCTCAAAAGGTGACTACAACCAGCACATTTGCAATTAATAAATATAATTGAATATCACCAAACACTTGTCCCAACACATCTGCCTTACGTTTGCATTATTACTTCATGTACTCATTTCAAATCCTTGTATTTCTATCAAACATTCAGTATTTTCTTCATATTTTGGGCTTAATTCCAACAAATTGCTCCTTTCATGACAATTTCATGGCGCCAGACTGAACACCCAGATTATAGTATTACGGGCTTTAGATAAGAGAAACAGATTATAACATAAATAGAAACATTACACTGACACGATTACAGAAGTGGTCAGGGGATAACATAATAAACGTGCTGTGATGTCATGCTGTGCTGTTTTGGGGGGGAGGGAAGGGATGTTGGTTAGCTTTCTATTTCTATTTACAGACATACCAGTGACCCCCTGTGGTGCCGCGGCTATTGTTCCCCTCCAAACTCTCACAGGAGGTGTTTATATTTGTAGAAGCTGCACCACCTGACAGACAACTGTGAAGTGAAGTAGATTAACCTTTCCAGACCTCCATCGCTTTAACCCGTTTTGGTCCATTTCTTTCCCCCCCCCCCCTCTCTTCCCTCCCATTCTGCGTCTATCTGGCTGCAAGTTCCGCAGTTTAATTAATTTCCATCCGTCTCATTTTTTATTTCATTTCCACTTGCGCTTTCATTCCAAAGTTCTTCTTTCTTCCTCTCTCCTCTCCTCTCTCGCCGCGTGCATCCTCTCATCGACTCCTCCAGTCTCACGCTGTCATTCCTCAGCACAAATGAGCAGTCTGGATGCGCGCACAGCTGAAGAAAGGGCAGCCCACATGGGAACCCCTTCACACTGTACCACAACACAATCCTAATTAGTCTGGAAACTACCAGCTTCAGCCGGGGGTGGGGGGGCTCTGCTGTTCTCCTAACCAATCCCCCTGTCCAACACTGTTTGTTTGGATGGCTACAGGTTAATTACGCACAGTTCAGTTGGCCCTCCACTACACCTCCTGCTCCCCCCCACCCCAAAAAAAGAGAAAAGTTTTGCCTGTCTTCATTCGTGCCTCCTAACTTCCTGTATTCTTTCCTTTTCCTGAATTTCCAAGGCTGTATTACACGGTATGGAGGTGAAGCTGCATTCCATCTCGGCGTCTAAAACAAATGGCAAATTGGAACAGTAGGAAACAACAAAATCTGGGCGAAAGTCCATTTAAACGGCTGTGAGCAAAATAGGAATTTCTCATAATACACAACAGCAACATGATCTCCATTTCATTAGGAGAAGGGAGAACGCAACACTTGAGGGAAATGGTTTCTTCTTCTACCTCACGTAACGATAGAAAATAAAGCGTTTCCATCTTTGTGGCGGGTGTGGCTTGACGCAAAATGTATGACGGCACTGTGAAAAATAAAAGAATAGCAAATATTGGAATGGATGATAAAACTTGTTCATATGCAGTTGGAGCTAATATGCCAGAGTGTCTGTTAATTATCTTTGTACGCAGCGAGGCCACATGGGAGGGCAGCTATTGAGTTGAAAGGTTTTTTTAAATGAGACGTTCAGGATATGCCATAAAGAAGCTATTAACTGATTTGTTCTCTATAATACAGTTTTACATGGTCCCCAGGAAAACTCAGTGAGTGTCTTAGAAGGCTGAGCAGACTGTTAATAGCTACAGAGAGATTAGCCTCTGTGTTGTTGGGAAGGGAAGTGGCTTTAAAGGCTTGATTCTCCTGCCAACCTTTTCAAAATTCATTTCAAATGTCATCCTCATTTCAGGTAATCCTTGCACATAAGCGGTGGCATCCGATTGTGACAGACAATAACTCTGTAGCGACTTTTCCTACATGTATGTCCACATGTTAAATAAGGCCTTTCGGGCCTTTCAAACAAGATGGTTATCCTCGGTCTTGCTTCATAATAGCAGCCAATGTGCGTATGGAAGTGTCACTTAAATTCCTGATGTATCCTTCGGCTCCAGCAAGGTCGAGTGAGAGCGACTTTATAAGTGCTCGATGCAGCGACAAAGCCCAGCAGAGTGTGTTCAGGACACGCAGAGAGAAAGCCGTCTATTCAACCTCAAAGGCCTCAGACTGCTGGTCACTATTCTGCAAAGTTTGCAAAATCAAGGCCACGGTTCATTCACTGATTCCTTTTCAAAAAGTGTTGTGATATTGTTAAACTCAATATCTCACATTATTGCATGGGCAGCACTCGTGATTTGCTTGAAGTTCAGCAGAAATTTCTATTAAAATGAAATTCCGAATGTTATGGGTCTCCACCAACATGGCTCAACAAGGCATGTTTGTATTATTGAATTGCCTCTCCAACCATTAAGGAGTTACGAGTGTGTGGAGCTGAGGAGGGAGGCGTGGGGTAACACCACACACACACATACACACACTTTGGCAGTGTTGGCTATGAGAAAGGCCAGATGACCTGCATGTGTGTGTGTGAAAAAACGCTTGGTAGAAGGAGAAAGAAATGTACAGAGCTTTTGTCCATGTGCACATGCAGGTCATCTGGTCTGTGTGTGTGTGTGTGTGTGTGTGTGCGGTGTGTGTGTGTGTGTGTGTGTGTTTGTGAGAAAGCTTGCTAGTTATATTAGGTATAGGTTTTATGGAGCGACAGGCCTTCAGCTGTCAACACTGCTGCCCGACCACCAACACAGCTGCTTTTATGTCGAGCACACCAAACAAATAAGGTGCCTGTGTTCTCTGTGTGTTGACCGTGTGTGTGTGTGTGTGTGTGTGTGTGTGTGTGTGTGTGTGTGTGTGTGTGTGTGTGTGTGCATGACTATCCATATGAGGTAAATTTGTTCCCTGTGTTTTACTGCGTTCATTCGTATTCCTGCACGTGTGCATGTGAGAAGGCCTGATGCTGTTGATCATTTTGGGTGGCAGTGTCGGTGGTGGTCGGGTTGACGAGGGTTAAACCCGGCTTGTTTGAAACAGGATTAACCCTTCTCAGCTCTCATGCGGACTCTGTGTGAGGCCGGCTCACATTTTGCTCTTTCCCTCACGTTCACACCGCAGAGTGGCCAAGGGCCGTCGGCTAGCGCTGAAACCTGAGCGGGTCGCCTCTGTCCTCTTCATGTGCTCGGCCTGAAACGCTCCTTTGCTTTCATTTGATCAAATATCCACCCAGACATAAGCTGTGTTCACTTTCCAACGCGTCAAGCTTTTCAGCTGCTCCTCAAACTGAGAAGCAAGAATTCAAATGCAGACGTGCAAAACACTAAGTTTGGGAGTTTATGATTTGCTGCCGCTCTCCCACCAAGATCCAATCCAGGGCCGCGCCGGGTTTTCAAACCTCTCCGGCCGGACCTTTCGCTGCCAAGCCACTTGATGGACGACGCCTGCGTCACGCCTGTAAGGTGTGCTAGGGCAACATTACGGTATACTTTGCAAGTTCTTTTGTGTCACACGCTGTTCCTGTGGATATTTGGATGGGGTCAGTAGGATTTTTCCATTTGTTATTCCAGAGTATGTCTAGTCTAGCAGGTGTTGTTTGAGACAGC
Organism: Genypterus blacodes; assembly: GCF_046128005.1. Taxonomy (NCBI): domain Eukaryota; kingdom Metazoa; phylum Chordata; class Actinopteri; order Ophidiiformes; family Ophidiidae; genus Genypterus; species Genypterus blacodes. The sequence continues at coordinate 1,745,616 of NW_027466866.1, read as the reverse complement.
CAGGGAATAATCCAGGCTGTGACAGGCTCTGAATTATAGAAACTGGCAGCAGGCTGTGCTGAGGGAAACGGGATATGGTGCTGGTGAACACAAAGAGCGAGTGTGGTGGTACTTTGACCTCAAGGTAACTGGGACCCGCAGCCTTATATTTAGGTATTTGGGTTATGGAGCGAGCAGGATCGCTCATTTCCACAAGGTTAAGAATTTAAGAGTCTTCATAAAAGTTATGACAATTTATTGGAAAATAGTATTTCAAAGTAAGATTTTACTACTCTGCCAAATGATCCTTAGACTTTATCAAGAAAGTTCAAGAAACTCTCACTAACTAACTTGTTAAAGGAAAGTGCACTGAAGACATTAAAACACATAAAACTTTAATTGGTTTTACTTGCTGGCAGCGTTTGGCTTATTGTGGTCAACTTCACCCTCGTGTTGCTGCAGCTGTATTAGGCGGAAACACAAGCAAAGACTGATTAGCAATGCGGCGTCGTCGTAGCGGGCAGGCAGGAATCTGGTTGACCATCACATTTTCCTCCCATGACAGCTAAACATGCTAATGTCTTGTTTGTTCTCTTGTCTTTTCTCATTTCCTCTCGGGTTTGCTGGATGCTATAATTTTCCATGTGGTGTTGACACACAAGAAAGCCACTTTGCCCACATCTAAACAATAGTATAACATTTTCTAAAAAGGGACTGTTAGCAACTTTTCATGCTTTATGCGGTTTTTGTTTATGTCACTGCTTTTCCCCATTGTGATCATAATTGCTGTCCGTTTCCTCTTTTTTCTTCTTTCTCTCGCTCTCTCTCTTTTGTACTTCTCTTCGCTCCTACTTGATGTGGCTGGCAAGGGGGTTGGGTAGTCGTTTGGGGGGAGAGAGAGAGAGAGATACTCTGAATCAAAAGCATGAGAAAGAAATAAATGAGAGGAAATGACCCCAAACCAGAATGACTTTCTCTGTTATAGGGACCCTTATGTGTGTGTGTGTGCGCCTGCCTTTGCTGTGATTATACGTTGGGAATCAGCACTGCTACGCTACACTACACTACTGCTGCTACTACAGCGCTAATAGGAGAGAGATGTCAGTGAGAAGCTGTCTGTGCATCCCTGACACCAACACTTCTGCAGTAAACGTCCTCTGGATGCTGCCTGTCAAGTGAGTCTGGCAAAGGCACGCAGCAGTTGGACAGGTGCTTTGGAGCAGCTCTATAGATCTGCATGCACAGCACAACCGTACCGGGACACATTCGCCTCTTCTTACCTTCTCTCTTCAAAGCGCGTTCGTCAAGTTTCCGTGCGAGGAAATACTGTCGATTTCTCACACAGCGATCTAGACGTGATTCCAACATTGCACTGCACGTGTTGAAGCTTATAATGTTCAATAGTTGGCTGGGGACTGTACTGTACGCTCACATTACAGCCTTGTTGGAAAAGGAATTGTTGGCGTTGCTCAGTTAACACTAATCTATTGTTTTCCTGTTATGTAATGTAACACAAATTTAATGTAATGTAACGTACAGTATTGCTTGCCAGTGGGGGTAGTTAGCAGTTAGCCATAGCTCCAGCTAAACTCAAACTTCCACAAGATAAAGACGTTGAGAGAGATGGATAACCTGAAATATTTAGATGCCTCAAATGTCAAGGTGCGAAGAATATAGGCCGAGAGATTTGAGCCTTTGAGGTGAGTGGAGTGGATCTGCTTCAGTATCTGACATGTAATCTGTACGTGACTGGACTATATATGAACACTGCTCATGTAAATACAGGTCTCTTCAGTTCAGTCTGCAAAAAACAGCACCCTAGCGTAAAAAGGGCAATTACATCACTGTGTGTTTGGTTGTAAAGGTGTAGCTAATAAACTGCCATTAGCTTGTCCATGTTCAGTCAAATGAAATGTCTGGTTATGAAACGGACCACACATTTAACCGTAGCAAGGCAACATTCCAACTGTCCTCTACAGGCTGTAAAATCACTCATCCCCCGAATCATCTCCACCGTGTTGCTCTAGCTGGACTTGTCATCATATAGTAGCAGCTGTGATTGATATTTCTGTGGAAAGGAGCTGCCAGACAGCTCAGCTCCATTCTACAGAAGCTTACTGGGTATAACGTGCATAATTCACCATACCCATTGCAAGCCATCCGCTGCACTTCAGAATGATTAGCCATGAAAATGTGGCACACATATTCCCCACAGTCTTGGAAGTTCTGCATCGCGTGGATTCTCATGTCAGTTTCCATGAATTTTCCAGAGCCTTTCCCAGGGTTTACAATATGGTTTGGGGTGCTACTCAAGAGGAGACGAATAGACCCAGTTGGAATGTAAAAGATGCTCCGTGTGAGGAGGGGGTAAATGAGCTTGGAGACGTTATTAGCATGCTCCAGGGAGCGCATAATTTCTTGGTACTTAAAGGCAGAGACGAGCAAACAAATGTGACAAAGCCTGGTGTGTCACAGCAGAACGTTACGGAGCAGGCTGACGCAGAACTACGGAGGGTATAGACGAGCAGAAGTGAAAGCATTGCAGTTGTTAGCGTTAGAGAAGCGAAGAATAAAGCCTCCCCACCTCCTGCTGTACAGACTGGGCTCTTACTGATGTGATCTCCTGTTTAATGTCTGGTGTTTGTCTTTGATGTCTGTCCCGTACTTGTTACAAGAGAAGCACTTTGTGACGCATTCAGGGTTGATCTTAATGCAGAAAGCTACGACGAACCTCCCACAAAACATTTAACGACCAAGGCCTCACAGTAGGAGCACTTAGACAGAAAAGAAAAGCAGTCAAAGGGATAGAATGCGAGGAGTTATACTATAGCTCCGTATGTGTCCACCCTACATAATTGGTAAGGGTACACAACTCGCACGGTAACATACAGCTGTGTTGCCACGGGGCATATATCGGTCTAAAAAAACTAAGTTGAGCCATGATTACAAGTCCTTAATTGTAAAAAGTGTTGAGGTGATATTACCAGAGCACCTCTTTCCCTTTCGCTCAGGTATGTTCCATGTTTTATTGAAACCAGAGGAGGGTCTTCTTAGGTCTGTCACAGGTGTCTGGGAAACGGCGGCATGTCGGTGGGCCGTGACAACTGTCAAAAGGGAAACTGAAGGTTTGAGCAGTGTGAGCGGTGGAGTCCAGGCAGGAAATGTAGCCCCCCCCTCCCCCGCCCCCTTAGCTCTGAGATGAAGGATGGGTAGGCGTGCATAGCGTCGGTGATGGCTGTAGCCGTGCCCCCCTCCCCCCTCCGGTCTCTCCAAGGAGTCACACTTGGTGGACCATGGCTCTCACCCAATCCTTCAGACTCCCAGAGGAGGCGGTTGACAGCTCCTACGCCGTAACCTGCCACGAGCAAGAAGCCAGCAACAGGTGCCGGAGGCTTTCTTCTAAGACCTGTGAACTTCAGCCATGATGTGTTTGCTACCCGCTGGGAGAGACAAAGGTGTTGTGAAGCAGGAGTCAGGGAGGCGTGAGATGTGATGTCAGGAAGTCTCTGGCAGGGCAGCGTTTGAATTATTTTGATGCAGCATAAAACATTAACTGTGATGATGAAAGACAACAAATATCCTGCACATCCATATATGGGAAAACATCTTGCAATAAATGGTTCTCTAAACCTCTTATACAGCTTCAGGACAGACAGTAAAAACAAAAATCCCTTTGTGGCACTTCACCAAGCCATAAATACCGAAGACCTTTGATGTACAAGCGGTCCCCTTGTTATCATTCCTACATTTGAATGTGTGTCCTGTCTGATCTGGCTGATCCTCCATGAGTAATACCACGCGTAGAGATGAAAAAGCAACAGTTACCGCCACCACATGTTCCTTGCCATCCCCCTCCTTGCTTTAAAAGTCTTCCATGTCTCAGATAACCCCGAAAATCCCCCAATGGATCGGGCCTGAGTGAGTGCAAGTGGCTAGAGTCCCTGTTTTTTTGTGGAACGTCTGAATTGAATTTCATATGCGGGAGAAGGTCACGAACAGGGCTTTAACATGAGCGTTGCCTCCCAATCATCAATCAATAACTCTAAACTAAATGCTGACGCCGTTACTGTGCTTACACCCACTTTTAATTTAGAGCAACAAGCACTCACTTGTAAGGGTTGTTGAAAGGCATTCTGGGACAAGCAATAAATTAGCTGATTGAAGTAGATGAAGCAGACTGAGGTAAAGTGTCTGTATGAAAAAATAAATAAATAAATTTCATCATTTCATTAAATATAACTCGCTTAATGAACATGGCGGACTAATTGAATTATTGAGTGTCAGGGTGAAGACTTTTGAATTTGGAGAATCTCATGCGTACAAAGTTCCGTGGCTCTTTGCTTGCATCAGACTGACACAGGGTTCAAATGCAAAAGTGCAAAAGAGTCCGACGAGTAATGCAGAGAACATGTGCAGTCGCTGTGGGAAGGCGTCTGGCTGTTTGGAAGCTCAAGCTATTGTTGTCCTGTGTGTGTGTGTGTGTGTGTGTGTGTGTGTGTGTGTGTGTGTGTGTGTGTGTGTGTGTGTGTGTGTGTGTGTGTGTGTGTGTGTGTGTGTGTGTGTGTGTGTGTGTGTGTGTGTGTGTGTGTGTGTGTGTGTGTGTGTGTGTGTGTGTGTGTGTGTGTGTGTGTGTGTGTGAGAGAGCTGTGGACGTGGCCCACACATGCTGCAGAATCTGTAAACGGCTGTGTGAAGATCAAAAGCGCGGCGATCCACAGACACACTCGATTAGCGAGGGGCGGCTCACAATGGCAGACTGACGGACAGATGGACTGTGGTAACACTGTAAATACTGTGGGGGGTTAATGAAAGGATCTAAAGGTGACAAAGCAACGTGGTGGCTTCAGAATGTGTCGCATGCATGTTTCTCTCTTCCCAGCCCCGTTCCCTTCATTCCGTTTATCAGCAGCAGCGCACTTATTATGTAGCACATTCGATTATTAATGTTCTAATTTTCATTACAAAGTGTCTTTCCACTTTGTCCCGTTTTCCCTCAGTCTCGTCCTATTTAATCACTCCTTCACCACCTCTGCACTCTGACTGGACTGGACACACTTTTCCTTTGTTATCGCAAGTCCTTGGTTTTGTTTCTTAATGCTTCATTTGAAAACCAATTAGCTTCTCTCTTGGATTCAATTACCGAAGTGAAAGGCTAATGCTATCTTGCCACTGCAATAATAACAAAATAATTGTATTCCGCCTCGCCCGCCCTTCTCCCCCCCCCCGCCCCCGTTTGGCGCACTGCTCTCTCAACCAGTGTCACATCCCTGCTTTGGCCTGAGACGACTGCATACTATGTAAGCTGATTCAGAGTTGGAGTGATCGCATTGTTCAGTGATAAACAAATCACAACTTGGCAACAAAAAAAAAGCAAAGACATCAGGTACAAACATTGAATGGAAATTGATTTTCTTTCTCTGTGTGTGTGTGTGTGTGTGTGTGTGTGTGTGTGTGTTTCTGGGCTCAAGAATGTGAGGAAAAATTAGTGTATATGCGTGACAGAAAAGGGGTCTGAGTGTGCGGTTGTGAGATTATGTGTGAGCGCGCGTGTGTGTGTGTGTGTGTGTGTTCTGGAGGAAATTAGCAGCGGTCAGAATCTGGAAAGCATCACTACTCGCCACCATCGTTGACAACGTGTGTGTGTACAACACCAACTGGCCTGAAATGGTCCCAGACAGAGAGTAATGGTTGATATGTTAAGATTTTTATCAACATTGCCAATTAATGCTATATTACTATTATATTTAATCATTATACATTATCTTTGCTTGATTTTCTTTTAAAACGTTGCGTAATCCCTTACGGCAGTGTTTGCGGTGTGAAAATGATTCATATTAAGTCATTTGCTCTCTTGCAAGGTGTTAGACCATCAGCTAACCTCTATAGTGTGAGTAATGTAAGTGTGTCAGCATGTAAAACCCTGCCCACGCCATCATTAACCACCATTACTGCAGGAGTTGTAATTAACTTTAATTGCTACTCCATTTGAAACATTTAAGCACACACACACACACACACACACACACTCATACACACACATTTCCACTCACATGGATTCCATAAGGTAAGTCTAGTAGGTGCCTTGTGGCTTGCTGACCTCAAAACAGCATTCACTTCCTGTATGGAGTGAGGCCGCCTTGACCAGCGTAAATCACCCCTGGCCGCGCTTCCATTACACGCCCCTGCTGCTGTCACCAGTCCGCCTAAACTATTTCAAAGCTAATTGCTCCCGACGTAAACACGCAGTTAGTGTATCGATATGCTGTTTGGGGAGTGAAATTATGCACAAGCTTCACTTAAAGCCGCACTTGAACCCGAGAGGAGGGGGCTCAGCTCATGGGAACTAGGGAAGGGGAATACCTCAGATGCTTCCGAATGTGTGTGTGTGTGTGTGTGTGCTGCACGAAATGCAGCACACACACACACATGACATCTGTTTTCCTATAATTATTTTGTTATCTGTGATTCTGAAAAATTAGGTCAACCGCACATAAGAAATTTAGCAGTGCTTGTGTTATGAATATGTAGATTTTTTTTGTTGCCAGATTTGCATAACTGAACAGCATTCAGCAAAGTTCTCACAAGCAACATCTGTTTACCATTGTGCTACACACACCTTGAGTTTATTTGGAATATGAAATGTCAACTTTAACCTCCGGAAATTGGCTGCTACATTCAGTATTTAGAGATACTGATTACATTTTACATTCAAAATGAATGAGGATTGCAAATGCGGCGCTCGGTGAATAATGCAGCTATTGTCTGGGCGAACAATCTCTGTAGACTGCGACCATGTTGACAAGGGACTGAAAATACAGAAGCTACACTGATGGCATTACAGCTTCAAATGAATGGAATATCTCTCTAATGGGTGCCCGCCCTTATCTTGGCCCTGAAATAATAGTAGAGCTCAGTCTACGCAGCGCAAACTCTCCGTGTCACATCAGCCAGGCACGATGATTAACTTGAATAAACAGTTTGGAGTAAGGGAGCGATTACTATTTGCTGCGAGTGCGAGTCTGGAGGATGTGCTGAAATGCGTGGATGCTATCCCGAAATCCCCTTAGCGTGAGCAGAAATCAGCCAGGGGAGCTATCCGTAATGAGGGATGTAAACACTTATCTTTAGTAAAATTGCTCATTTAGAGTTGTGATTCGCCTGTTCGCCTCGGATTGTAAAACTTAAAAAATAAACAGCGGTTCACAAAGAGCAAAAAGAAACACAGGAAACGATTCATTAATTCTTTGATTGTATGTAGGTGTTTATATTCAGTGCTACAACTACTACTTTTAATTCAGGAATCTTACTTCTTTTTGCATTAACCTGATAACATCCATCCACGTATGCATGCACACACACACACAGGCTCTCGATAAAAAAACAAGTGAAAAAGATCCAGAGTCCTGGTATCATTAAATCTCCTGGTTTATTTGTGTTAGACACTATGGCTCAGAGCGAGAGCAGGGGAGTACAGGGGTGGTCCGCACTCCGTTTGTTCCCTGCTCGCCGGTGATTGAGCTCTGGAATTCACTTTCAGCCCAGAGAGATGGAAAGGTTGGCTGGTGTATAAAGTGAATAAGTCGGCGAGGATCTATGTGTGTGTGTGTATGCAGGCGGTGGGGTGGCTGTGAGTGAGTGAGGAGAGTAATGCTGTGAGGGTCGTCTGAGTTTGTATCTGTAGGGGGGGATGGATGGCAGAAATGGTGGCAGGGGGTTGTGTGTGTGGGCACGTAGGGCCGTCGTCTCAGCGTCTCCGCTGAGGGGAAACATGTACAAACAGCTGTTCAATGGAGACGTCCTATTGCTGTTCTTCCCTCTCCCCTCCAAATTCGTCTTGCTTTCCCTCCCCGTTGCATGGCAGAGAAAAGCCGTCACAACTGCAGCCGTCATCATCCACTCCCACATACCTCCCTGCCACCCCCCTCCCCACTCCCCCCCACCCCTTCCTGCCTGATGTGGCCCTCGACAGGATCTCATCTCGCACAACTGGCCCGAGCTCCCCCTAAATGTGTCAAAGTGGGTCTTAATTTAAAAGCCCCAGGGCCCTGGGCTAACGATTCAGCTATGCTTACCACTCAATTATCTCCCTGTCCCTTTTTTTTCCTGCCACTAAAGCCCTTCTGAGAGCGCTGATGGTGGGTCAACCAGGGTTTCGTGCTCCCACTGCCTTTCGCCTTTCAAAGACGTCACAGTCAGACGGCCACATTATTTGCACTTAATTTCGTTGAGTCGTTGATTTGAGATTATTGTCGGGGTGGGGAGAATCTGTGCGAAGTGATGCTTCTGCTGTCTGGGACGTCGTCGCTCCCTCACGCAGTGTTTCTCACAGTATTTCAGTCTTTGGCAGGCCCTCTGGTAGCTATTAGTTTTCTAGTGGATTGCCCTTTTTTCTTTTAGTGGTCAGCGAGAAGCAAATAATGCGCTTTTGCCCTCCAGTGTTTGCCGAACACCCCCCTCCCCCTCCCCTGCGAGACCCTTGAGGCTTGGAAACATTTACGAACAGAGCAGAACCACAGGAAACATCCAGAGGAAAACGTCCCCTCTCTCTCTCTCTCTCTCTCTCTACCGCCCCCCCTCTTCGGCTCTTCACCGGCAATGGATTTGGGCGCAGAGAGCTTGAGAAAGGTCAAAGGTGGGTGAGAGAAAAGCACAGATGACTCTCAGATGGATTAGCACTAAGTGATCCAGACTCTCCCACACAATCACAACACCTAGGAGGTCATTTTCAAACGCTGCATACGATTGGCCCGTTTTAACTATTAGATATATGGTTCCTCCATATAGAAAAATGGTGCTATGCGATGTAACTTTGCTTTACACTTGCCAAGTCGCATTTGCTTTTATCTTGTTTTATTGCAGATAGCATTCTATTTTGGAGAGTGCTGTGTAAATAAAGATAACATTATTCTAAAAATTATCAACCGGAGAAGCAGCAGTATATCTGCTTTTCAAGATGTGCATTAAACGTTACACACTGCTGCCCATTCAAACTGTCTACGATAACATTATCAGTGAATTAGTGGCGCATAAACTATTTGACAAATTAGGAATCCTCACGCAGAGGTGGGCGAGCGATCATAAATCACCAGTACATGTGAAAATGGAAGTCTGCGCGGCTTAACACTCGTAAATTAACTGCGATTCATCATCTGCAGTGAATCTCCGTCTTCCTGGAAAAGGACATGATAAGAGAGTGTGCTTATCAAAATCCAAACACTGTACTCATTTGTTTCTTTCAAAAATTACCAACCGAGGCCCGCACCCGCACCCGCTCAGCGCAGAGCTGGATTTCAGTCAAGCTGGATAAAACTGCTTCCCTGCGTCCTTCTCGAAAGAATGGCTTTGATATCTAGTATCAGTTAGAATGAGTTATTGGTACTGTGCATATTTTGTGATATTAAGGGGATTTTATGAGCCTTAAAAAAAGTGTAACTCTTCTGAATAGGAGCACAGCCTTGTGAAATTGGCCCGACTTCCACTATTCCCATTATCTGCCTTCATTTTACATCACAGTCAGTCAGTCAAAGCTCCATTCACCCCATCCAGGCCTCATTCTCTGTTTCTAATAGCTGACCATCTTATTTTTGCCATGGCTGCTCATTCTCCAGTGCATAAAATGATAGTGATAGGTCACTAAAACTTAAAACTTCACAGCATTATCTGTGTCCTAGTATTTAGCTGTTATATCCTGCTATTTGCTAACAAGTCTCCCTTCCTGAAATGGCAATATAAGATTTTATAGAACCCTGTGAAGGTTGAGTCGAGTGAGCCTGTGATTGTTTCTCTCACAGAATCACAACTGACTATGGAGATAGCGTCTCAGGCTCAGTCTACCCTGTGTGGGCAGCTGTCACCACCTGCATAAGGAGGAATGTCATGTAGTGTTCAGGAGCCTCCACTAGGGCGGCGCCACATCTGACACAGCAATTCAGACTGTTCTGAACCTGGAAACTCAACACTACAAAAACACACACAAACCTACTTTACATAATAAGAATAATATCAATACACATTCACATTTACAAAGTGTGACAGGCTGGGACGTATACATATAAAAATGACTTTGTATTAAAGATAAAGGTTAATTAAACACTGTAACAGCACAATCCAATGGACTGATGTTCCTGCGTGTGTAGTGACGCTCCAGTTGTTTGTGTTTCATTCCATTGCACACGCTCTGTACTTTCTAATTATTTTGGATGTACTGTGTCAATAGTTTTGTCTAGCACCTGTCAACATGCGTATCTCCTCGTGTGGTTTCAGTATCAAATGTCTCTGTGATTTTCCTTTGCCAAGTCTCTGTGTGCTGTAGCAACGCTGCTGAGTGCGTCGCGTGAATCATGTTGTTTTTACAATGTCGTGCATAAATAAATAGCCCTATATTTTGCGCATTGGAAGTGGTTTCTGTCCTGCCATTGTTTTGTAGAAGTCAAACACGAGATCGGCCTTAGATGTGAAAGAAGTGCAATCCAAAGTGGGACATTGAACACTTCTTCAGTCACAGTCCTGCAGCTCCCCCTCTCTCCTGCTCGCCTAACCACTCGCTCTCTCTTTCACACGTCGACCCCCACCCCACTCGCCCACTCATTTTTCTTCCTCCTCTTGCAATTGTTAACCAATTTTGCATTTCACCCACATCTGTAATGAGAGACACACACACACACACACACACACACACACACACACACACACACACACACCTATCTTGCCAGTACGTCTCCAAAAAACCAATCTCCCTCTCTCTCCTTATCAGATACCCTCTTTTCTTTTCTCATTGTTCTTTCTGTCTTGTCCGCCCAGTCTGTCCTGTCTCTACCTCTCTCCAAGCTCACATGTGGATTTGATTAATGAAGCCAACGCAACACATACAGCAGAAGTTGTGTGAGCGTGTTTGGGGGGTGGTGGCTGTAATGTCAGGATGGGATGGTGTGTTAGATAAAATTGTCTGGCACCAATAAGATCTCCCTGCATATTTGGTAAATAAGAGCCATGTCTTATCTTCTCACATTTGTTCCCCTTTTCATATTTTTTGTCCTCATTAACAATGTAACATAATAAGTCTGATGGAATTGTCTGATCGGAACGTTCTGTAATCTAAGGTTGGCCTTATCTCTGCCTTTCATTATTTACTTTGCTTAACAAGGATAAGGAATAATTTACCATTTCTGGATTGAAGCTCATGAATATTTTAGATTGAAGTGGAGTTGTTATGAAATAGGTTGTGTCTGGTAGATTCACACTAAAACTAAGGACGCTTTGTAGTCTGTATTGGATTGGCGTCGCTGGTAAGACTATAAACATACTGTCTTTGTCACTTTGTTCATCTTTAAACCCCCTGAACTGATTATTGTCGCTGGGTGAAAACGGGATATTTCAGATTTCAATTATGTGCCAAAAATGAACTATTATTAATTCGAGTTCACCTCATTGGAAACCACAGAAGTGATTAAAAAGACAAAACGTACCTATGAGGCTACAAAGTTATACTGGTCACTTCATGAGTAAATCATTGAGGAACAAAATGAATAATTATTATCTGTTCTACTAACTGAGAGATCCCTGTGGTCTCTCCAAAGGGATTTATCTGTGGGCAGCCAAGTGTCGCACCGGAACATTCAGGAATCAATTAGGACTGAAATGAGTTTGAAGATCTCTTCACTTCACTAAAATTACCAGTTATTTTTCGAAATCAAAGCGGCCTCTTATGAAGCAATTAAAACAAACTTCCGTACAGTACACGTGCTTGTTTTCTGTTACCAAACAAAAGGCGGCTTATCTTCCACTTCCACTTCGCTCATCTTCCAATCACTGTTTAATAAAAGAGGAGAAATAAAAGGCAAACCGGGATGAAACTTCAAAGCGGATCAAAGGTGAAAAATCTGCAGCAGCAGATAAATTAGGAGCAGCAAATTGAGCGTGCACCAGAGGAGCCGCTCCTTCATCTGACTCGCTTATTAGACTTCAACCCCTTCCCTGCTTTTGTTCTTCCCTGGAACTTTCGGAGGGGAAAGAAACTAATCACTCGGTTTGGGACACGGACAGAATTGTTTGCAAGGAGTTTTCCCACACCGCAAAATACTGCAAGATGTTCTGTATTGTCATCACCTCCGCCTGCATGGCACTCCCACACCCCGGCGACTGGATTTTTCCTCCCATATGAAATTAATTAGCACTGGTACTTGCACTAATCTGGGTAACTGGTACGATTTCGGCCAAAGACGTCTCCTCGCTTTGACCAAAGTGAAGTGTGTCCAGGAAAGACTTGCTCAGTGATGTGAAGCTGCTCTCACACTGTCAGCCTCGTCTTTTAAACACGTCTCCCCAGCTGAGTGTAGCCGCCGCACACATGGAAGGTGCTTCTCTTTTTTTTTTCCTCTCACTTTCTGCAAACCTTGCAAAGAAAGTTATTTTCATAACGTAAACATTTCATTTTGCTTTGAGAGATTCCTTTCTCCACTGAAAGGCCTATTTAGGGCTGGAGATTGACAGGGAACCTTTGGGTGCTCTTAGCAGGATGTGGTTTGCTGTTAGCTGGCTCAGGTAAACCATTTATTTCCATTAGTGCTGATGGTGAAATAGTGCTTTTATTCTATTTTTTTTTTTTTTAGCTGTCATGGCTGCCAGATGTAGGCCTGTAGTTCTCTGCCGTTACAACTCTGACAAGAGAGTCAAAGGCATCGCCTGCAGTGTAGAAAACAGCCAGTAATTGGATGAGCTCACAAGCATGTTTTGGGGGGAGATTTTTCACTTCTTTGAGGAGGCAGAAGCAACTTGTCTGGAGAAAAACGTGACTTTGTCAGCCTTTGTGTAGTTTAAATGCTGACGGGTGAATTTCCTTGATGAGGAAAATATTCCCTGTAGATTGGGTTTATGCAGAGCAGAGTCCTACCTCACATCCTTCTAAATCTTTGAATGCCGGGTTCTAGTGTGCTAACGTACTGTAGGTATTGGAGGGAACATCGGTAATTACACATGTGTATTAATTATCGGAGCGGAAGAACCTGCAGTAACGTTGAGATTCACAGGGGGGTTTGGTTCAGTTGAAGTAAACTTTCTCAGAGGCTCCATGGGGCTGTTATGGTTGTTTCTTTTCTCTGACCAGAGGCTTTGAAATTAATTTGTCCTCCTCTGAGAGTCTAATAAATGTTTGCGTTTATCTCAGCGCTGAGTCATTGCAGTTGTGCTAGATTGTGTGGATGTATTGATGTAGGTGTTTTCCCGCCCGCCTCCACATTTCTGTCACCATGTGCCTCACACATTTGAACTTTTTCAACTAAATGATGCTGTTGTGTCCTTCACACTACAACTCCACCATTAGCAATTAGCTCATCGTTCCACATGGGAAATAACAGAGCTGGCAAGACGGAGGAGAATAAAGAGAAAAATAATCACCAAAAGATGTGCGGCAATCCAGTAAAGCTTTAAAAGATGTGTTTTCTGTGACTGCATGCTATATTTCAAAGATGAGGAGGGAATCTACCAGCGCTTCTATACGGCGGCATGGTCCTTCAGTCTAGTACCTGGGCATCCCTGTGCTGGACCTTCAGAGACGGCAGATTCAGCCATCAAAGTGGGCGACGGGGAGGGTACGAAGGGGATTGATTACACCACAGTATCAGATATGCCACGCCAATAATGTGGCGGCCTGTGTGCAGTCGTACGTCTTTATCTATCATCCGCCCTCCTGTCCGTCAGCGGCGGGGCCGTGCAGGAGCCAGCTGGGGTGAACTCCTCAATGACTCATTTTCTGTTCATTCATCAAACCTGTCCGTGTCTGCGCACCGATCCGGCCAAACGTGACTTTATGCTTTCTAAACAATGATGCAGATACACGTCCCGCTGATGAAGCCTCGGATTCCTCGGATGATGTTTTTAGTTTTCCTTCAAAACAAGAGATAAGACTGAGGGGAAAAAACGTCTTCTGGTTTCTAAGCTGGATGGCGTTCAGCTCTCTATAAACATGTGTTTCCCACTCTGTGGATGTTTTGGGGCTTTTTGCCGCTCTGCCAGCATATGCTTTGTATCAGAATGTATGGGATTCAATTCATAAGGCTGTATTTTGTCCTATTATCTGGTTTGCTAATTACCACAATCTTGTCACTTAAATGCAATTATGGACAGCACATTATGTTTGAGATGGAAATACATTTGTGCCCGTGACAGGGAGAGATCCTTTGGCTTGGCAAAGGTTCCATCAAAGGGAAACAGAAATATGCTCCAAACATGGATTGCAGAGTTTCTCATGTTTTTGATCACAAAAAGACGGACAAGGATTTTGACATCTGTATTAAGCAGAAATCTGCCTATAAAAGGCCGCATAACCACGCAGCATAAGTGCTGCTAAAAGGTGCCTGATGGAAAGCATGAGGTTATCCCCCGAGTGGAAATGAGAAACAGAGTTTGGTGGGGTTGAGCAAGAGGGGCTTTATTTCCTCAGCAGATGGTTACCTTCCTCACCACCAACCAAAAGGGGCTTTGCCTCGGTCAGGGAGGAGGTATTCTTGCTGTTATCGCAACCTGCGGTGAGACATCATCGGCTTCAGAGACAGTGGTCCATCAGACTCTGAGGCAATTACACTGAGAGCAGAGAGGTCAGAGACTCAGGGAGGCAGGCGTGATCCTGCAGGATCAGCTTATCGGACGGCCAGAAACCCAGGAACAGCTGAGGAAACTAAACTTTTCTCAGAAGTCGAGAGAAATGAGGGAGGACAAAGGTCGCGAATTGGAGTTTTATTTCACAGATCTCTTTATCAGGGATCTTTTAAATTTTTCAAGCCGAGTCAGAGAAGTCAAGAGGGTGCGAGGGGATTAGAATAATTTAAAGAAACAGTGATGTGCAGTGGAAGTGTTCTGTTCCGTCTGCATAAAGGCTTTGTGAAGGGCACCTATTAGAATGCAGAAGGTTTTTCCAGTAGAGAGTTTGATAGGTGCCTAAGGTATTTCAAAAAGATAAGTTTACCTTTTTCATATAGTGGTATAACATTTGATGGCCTCATGCTTGTATTGAAACGGGGATGAGCAAAGAGTGTGACAGGAATATCAAGTTTCAGTTTGCTGACAAATGTCTCCGCTCAGTTCAATAATACATGAGTAATGGCTCGTATGAAAGGCAGCGCTACAAAGTAAATATTTTATGAATGTCAAAGCTCAACTATGCTTTTGTGGTTATTCACATGCACGCACGCCTCAGAGGTGGAATTCCACGTATTATGCTAAGAGCCTCTGCTGCTGGACGCTGGAGGCTTTCATCCCCGTCTCTCTCCAGGTTCATCAAATCACACTCGCCACCTGGTCTGAGCTTCAGGCAATCAGAAAATGTGGCTTCACTGTCAACTGTAGGTTTTCAGGAGGGGGCGGAGAGGTGAGGTTCAGGAGTTTAACGAGATCAGTCAACAGAATGCCCTCCATAATAAACCGCCAGCTGGTCGCATTACAATGGCTGATACAGACAAGATCCAAATGGCCTAAAGTGGTCCCGGGGTTTCATTGTGGCGACCACCGATACACTTGGGACGTCCACAGCACCTGAGCCCCACGATGTCATGTGGCACCAAACGACTTAGTTCACATCTCCTTATGTCCATATCACAACAGTTTTTTTCTACAGCACCGAATGCTTTTTTGCTCTTCGTAGGTGGAAGATGATTTGAAACATGCACGTCTCGTAAAAGTGCTCTGCCTTGAATCAAATTGTATTTCTGCCTCTTTGAAGATATGAGCCTCTCCATCTGTAACCGAGTCATTCTGAAAGTCTGTCTTGTGCAGCTGATAGTCAGACGAAGAGCTCGCGACTCCAAGTCTAAACAAGTTATGTCGGTATCTTTGCCAGTGTGTAATGCATGACGTGATTTCCATCTACTAAATGTGCAAGTTTAAACCTGCTGAAATCCATATGAATTTAGCGGACTGTGCTCATTTACGGTAATGTGTGCAGATGTAGCATGCAGAGAACTGTTTGTTTTGAGTCAAACAACACAATCTCCATCGCCATTCCATTCTCCAGCCAGATTAATTGCGGTAATTGACTTGTGTTTTCAACACAAAGTAGACGGCAGACTCCACAGCAGCCTCCGCACCGCCAGCTTGGCAGCCAAGAGCAATTGACATCTGCTGTAGCGCCACATAGCAGTTACTGTGACGAGACAACCAGGCGAGCATTCTGGGTAATTTAAGGTGGTTTAGCAGGTTTCACATGCATAAGGAAATCAGCCATTGCGGTGTAAAATCTTTCCCCTTTTGCGTGTAACCCAGATTTGAGGGACTTGGCACCAAAACACACCAAAACGTCTCTGGCATACATGTTAGTATGTTGAGGATATATGTCAGCCATGTGTTCGTCAAGCCAGCACTTCCTTTTAAAACAACTTCTGTGGGAGAGCGGCGATCTATCAGCGAAGTGTTGATCTTACAGGACTCCTGATGACATATACAGTGTGTGGGACACCCCAGAGATCCCCAAGCCGCCTTTGACTTATGACCTCATCCCTTTTGAGTCCTTTCATTGGCTCACACGGGCCCCGAAAGTCGTGCTTTGTGGGCACACTGGCATAGATTTGCGGATGTGGAAATTACCTCTTAATACTGTCAAAGCTTCAACACAGACTATTACTCTGCACAATAAAAGGGAGAAATGATGATAGAGATGAAGGAGGCTTTACCTCACACAATGGAGCCCTCAGAACCCAAATTATTCATCTAAAATATTAGTACATTTAGCTTCGGAGCAAACGTGTGAACTCATTGATGGAGACATTATTATTCCGAGCACATTATCGCTCTGGTGTGAAGAAAAAAATTACAAGTTCAATCACGGCGTAGTCTCTTATTGCTTTCAATAAATCACTTTACTCGTACCAAGTACATGATTGTGCTCTTTACTGCTCCTGCTGCCTCTTCCAGCCAGACTTAACGCAGCCTTTGTGGTATTAAGGACATCACAGCTTCACTAAAATTAAGAGAAAACGGCTCAGATGTAATCACGTCCCCCCCCTCTCTCTACATTTCCCCCCCTAGCCATCTGGTAGCCATTGAATGCTGTTTTGGATACTTTGAAAAAGAGCCCATAGCTTACTCATTACACAACAAAACACGCTCACATTCCCTCTCGCTCGACCCTCTGCCCCCCTCTCTCTCCGTCTCTGTCTCCTATTCCATCTCTCTCCCACTCTTTCTTTCCGCCGCCATTCCTCATTGGCGCGATTGAAGTGCATAAATAGCCGAGGAGAGAGAAAACAAGAGAGCAATCAGTTAAAGAGACACATTACTTAACAAGGTAATTGGCCTGATGTCTCTGGGGTACAATGTAAAATGCCACATAAGACATGCTATTGTGGTTATGTTTCGAGCCGTAGTTTGTATTACGCAACGGGGCATTGTTGGATGTCGTGGATTTGTCGGTTTTGCATTGTTCTGTGGAAAGAAAGCGTAAATGTCTGCTGGAGGAACGGGAACCGCCGAGACGCTTTTCACTGGGCGACTTCCAGCGTCACAGCAGCACTGACAGGACTGAAATGTGCTGCCGTACAGGAACAAAAAAACGCTCTTTCCACTGTGGGGGATCCTGATTTCTGGTATGCGACCTTGTGGCTGACACGGAACCACAAAAGTAGTGATCCCTTTCCATCCCTCTACAATTTTCCATCTAGCTCCATTTGTTTTTCATTTGGAGAAACAAAACTGTTCACCCTTTTCCTTCTGTAAAAACATGGCGTCCCAGAAGGCTTTTGGTGGAGGGGGGGTTGGGTGAGTATCAATCACTGGAATGGTTGTATTGTGATTACCCCGACACACACATCAGACCTGCTCTTCAGACGCAAAAAAAAAATGAAAAGAAAACACAGCAGAGGAGTTATGACAACAGAGATATCGTGCGTTGTCGCCAAACTCCAACGTTATCTGTGACAGGATGAGGCCTCGAACGTATCTATCTGACGTCGCGGGTAGACGAGCAAAGGGAAACGTGAAGGAGCGTGTCAGCAGATACCCCCTGAATGAAACATGAGCCGCTCGGCCTGAGGAAACACACGGTGGAAACACGTCGTCAAGTGTGTGAACCAACAGTGAGAATTTAGGAGAATGATTTGGTTTATTGTTCTGGTAAAAACAATCATTCTAAACTTGATGACCTTCCTTTACATACCGCATCATTAACGCAGGCATGTGAAGTAGAATAAACACACACTTTTTGTTTGAATATTGTTTAAGATCTCTTCACGTGTTCCTATTCTAGCCTGCTTAAGTGCTTAAACTGCACTTCTTCAGACGGTGACTCTGGTAACTCCATTGAATCGTCTCTATTTAAGCGATGACGGAGGAGGAACTCGTGTGTTCTCGGTGTGCAATCATTCCAGTCGTCGTGGGAAACCACAAACTGCACAGTGCAGGGAGGTAAACATGATAATGTATGACTTTCTTCTGGTTCGGTCATTTATTAAGGCTTAAACTAGAAAAAGGTCTTTCTCCGGTCACTGTGATTGGATTTCTTGGAGAAAGCAACGACAGCACAACTCTCCGAAATGAGCAGCGGTGTCACATCCATAGCCGGGAGTCTGACGTGACCTTTGAACCCAGGTCACAATGTAGCTGACGAGCAGATAAGAAAATGTGGCTGTTGATGTTTATCTGTCACATGAAGAGGTACGAGGCACGGAATATTGATTGCGTCTTCATTTTTAACAAAGTATTGAAGCATTAAAAATACATATTATAGGAAGAAAGAAGAAACATTACAGCTAATAAAAACATGTATTCCACAACTCACGAGCCAGTTAATTAAACAAGCCAGGGGGATGTGACAAATCAAATGTTCATCAAGAGTTATTTTCCCACTGTAAGTTCCTATGATTCCCTGAGGAAGCTGTTCAGCTTGTTTTCCTTTTTCAAAGTTATAATTGAAGGTGTCTCCAAGCATTGTTCACTCTCAGTTTTAATGAGTAGCAGATCCGCTGTAATTATTATCTCTGGAATTCCCTTATTGAACAGAACAGAGAGTACAGAGGCAATATTAACTCGTTTTCAAAGATCAACCCACAAATGGATTATGTGATTAAAATAGCATCTTAGCGCTCGTATGAAACATTCATATAGCCGCAAAAATAGAGCCGGTGTGCCACAAACGGCTGCCTGTCAGTGCTAACGATTATTGGTCTCTGTGACGTACAGTGTGGCCTTCAAACAGGAGCTCTGCCCTCAGATGTGTGCGTTTCTAAAGCACCATGTGAATGAAGTTTCTCATGCTGGATGTAGCAAACATCTGGTCTAGTAAGGAGGTTGAATAACATGCCAGGACTTTTCCCAGGTGTGCCGCTTTCCCTTCTTAAAGAGCCACATAGAAGATGAGCAAAGTGAGTCTTTAATCTGAGCATGTGTGACTACTCACTTGGTTTTATTATCATTATATTGTTGTCATCAGCCTTTGCAGCGTGGCTCTTTATTAGTTAAGTGCCATTTTTATTATGTCTAATAAGTTGAGAAACATCCAGACAGGCCATGAGGTGAAACATGTATTATTGACTGAAATCAAGCAGACACAGCATGATTTTTTTATGGGTCTTGTCGCTTGTTTGAATCACTCACACTCACAGTTTCTGCCAGTGTGAGCAGTTTCTATGCGGTTCTGTTCTATTACTCAGGCTCTGCTTCCCTCCACCTCCTCAGGCAAAAATGTGACCCAGCTCTGAGAATTAGTCACCAACTGACCAAATTGGGGTTAAAATCAGGCCAAACTCATCCAGACCCCTCCTGCTCTCAGTGTATCAAATCTGAGCCGACGCCATCGTAGCATAAGAGACACATAAAGGTCCATCCTCTGATTTAGCTTCTGGTCTGTGAGCCGCTGCGTCTCTCTGCACAACTTTCCAGACCTTTCAACACTTCACTATCACCAGCTTCCTTATTCTGTCAGAGGGAGGAGGGGCGAGGGGAGGAAAGATGAATTACACTGGTGAGAATTTCCTGTTGATGTCTCCAATATTTCCCTTTGTTTTCACTTTTATGTCATTTCTCATCCATTACGCTAATGGAAGCAGACCAACCAGGATGAAGTGACCTGTTTGAGCATGCGAGGAGCGCGGCGTAGAACAGAACAGAACTAAGTTAGAGTTTATTTGAACTTGATGGAGATCTTGTTGATTTACTTGCAGAGAGCAGTTCACATACGTGTCATATTGTACAATAACAAGTTGTAATTGCTGACTGGGTACATTTGCTTCCTAACTGGGGCCTTACAGCTCTATAACGTTTGTGCAGCTGTGTGTTTACAAGAGAAATACAGGCAGGCTAAGTTAACTCTGCAACGCTGAAGGAATTCAACTCGCAACCCCCTGGTCCCCTGGTAAAGTCACTAACTAGTCTAAGATGCAGTTTTTAATCATCAGTGTCTCTCCTACAAAGTTCTGTTCAACCAATAATCACTTTGTCATGATTAATAATAAATTGAGAAATGGCTCAACATAGAATTAATCCCAGGCACATTATCCCACACTAACCTCGCTCTTATTTATTAAAAAATCTTGCAAATAAAGCATCTTTTAATTTTAGCATCCCTGCCCCTGAGCCCCTTGAGCTTGCTTTACCGGCTCCCGCCACCTTGCTGTCTCCGTGTCTCGGCGTTATCTGTCTCCTGTCTCCCTCGCCTGCCTCCAGAGTGGCAGAGACCAAGGTGACGTCTGCTGCAGTAGCCAAGATACGGCCGAGCTAATGGATTTGTCCCAGGCATCAGAGAGACAACAGAGCCGGGCCTCGGAGGAGATGAAACACAAAGCCAAAGTGTTCAAATACCTCTCTCCTTCATCTTCATTTAGCCTCGGAAGGGACGAGAAGAAAAGCGGGCGAGCAGCATCTCACGTCTCACCTCGTCCACACCACAGTGCCCATCCATCATCCAGGACAGACTAAATCCCCTCACTTTCATTCCGCTAAAGGAGAGGAGTTTGTAACGAAGAGGGTCTTGTTAAAGGATAGAATTATTTTTTTAATGTTTAAAAAAATCTCCTTAAAGCTAAACCGGGGGGATTAGCTTTGAGGAGATTTGCTACATTTGATCTGAATGACATAATTTATCTGATTTTCTTTGAAATCTCAATATCAGGCATGCTAAGTATAAAGGCTTTTGACTCAAACCGGGTTTAAAAGCCATAATGTTACAACCTTGTCCAAAACTAACAACGCCATGTTTTCTGTCTCCAAATTTCACTATTATTGCCAAAAACAAACAAAATGGGCCTCAGTAAACAATCAAAATATGAACTGAAATGAAGTTTCTCATGCGTCTGTGTTAGAACTACTCCTTGTCCTTGAACGCCATAATAGTCTGCCTCTTCCATTGACTCATCGCGAGCCTTTTGTTATAACTCAGAGGTCATGGAAGTTCCGACCTGCATTGTGATGAAGATGACTAATGAAGGCAGCTGTGCCAACCTTTTCTGTGTGTTGGAATTTGGTTGGCCTATGAGCGCTAACACTTGTTCCACCAGCCACCGAGCCTCTGCGTCTAATATTGCCACATTGGAAATCCTTGAGCAGTAATTGTGTTCTATCCCCTGTGGGCCGATATTGAACCATATGTGACCTTTCATTTCAAAATCAAACGTGGTCGCGGTGGTTTACAATGTTGGAACACATAAATATAGGCGGATTAGGATCCTTTATTGTGTATTGAATAATGAGCTGCACGAGTATAATGCATTCCCGAGCAGGCGTTATTGATTTACTGTTAGTCTGAAATCCATCCATAATTCATATTTAAGCTGGAGGCTCTTCCTTGATAGCGGGGAAATCCCTTTAAGGCATGAGCAGGGAGGCGTCGGGAGACACACGAAGCTGTAAGTGAAAGCCCAAGCAACAGGAAATGAAAAGGGGAGCAGAGGTAGCCAATCATCCCAAATTCTTACCAAGGTGTACCAGAGGCCGCAAGGTCAAAGGTGAGGGGTTTCTAGATGGTGAGCGCAGCTGTGTGCAATGAAGAGCACAAGGAGCCACCCTGGTGTGACCCCTAAAGTCACCGCTACAACCAGGAGTTACCCATAACACATCTGGGCCTGATTCGCCCCGAGCAGGCACGTATCCCGGCAGAACAGAGGGCCTCCTTCTCCCTTGTTTGTTTGTTATTTATTAACCCTGTCCCACCCTCACCCTGCTGCTCTCATTAGATGTGTGATTGACAGCTCAGAAATCCAGCCTCACCCCAAGCCGGGTCAAGGCAGCGAACAGAAAATATGTGCAAGGATTTAAAGAAGACTTGTAGCATTGATAGGACCATAGATTATACGGAGGGAGTTTCCAATTTTAGGAATAGGAACCAAAATGATCCGTTTGATCCTGCGTCATATAACATCTGACTGATGACTTTTGATGATCAGCTTTTACTGAATACTACAGAAAAATAACAGATTTTTTTTTTGGAGAGCGCTCAATGGTTTCAACCAATGTTACATTTTATTTTCCCACACACCCAGAATTTGTGCTGTTTCCTGTCCTAATGTGACACGCTTCCCCCTCCGTTTACACTTAATGAGGTCACTCTGAGTGTCTACAGTGAGACAGAGTCTGGAATAAATGAGGAGAAAAACGCTAATTATGCACCTCAACTCA
The DNA here is from genome assembly GCF_046128005.1 of Genypterus blacodes. Classification (NCBI taxonomy): domain Eukaryota; kingdom Metazoa; phylum Chordata; class Actinopteri; order Ophidiiformes; family Ophidiidae; genus Genypterus; species Genypterus blacodes. The sequence continues at coordinate 1,723,047 of NW_027466866.1, read as the reverse complement.
AGGTCCTCAACTTAGGTAAGCACTTACCAGGAGCTCGTGCTGCTCAGAGGACACTTTTCCATCGTTTCTTCCCTCTGATTTCTCTCCCCGCTTTAAAAAAGGCTCTATATAATAAACAGGAAAAGCTCACATTTTAAACATCACGATTCCCTTCGCCAAGTAAAATTCAGTCTGTAGTTTTGCGTCCTCTTTTCATTGAAATGTTGTCATTGCACCATTAGAGTTGGTTTGAGCTCTATTATTATGTCTGTGTCAGCGCCACAAAGACTAAATCTTTATTTTGCTTGAACTGACTGTGATTCTGACTTTTGTTTTGACACCAATTTCACAAACAGATCAATATCTGCTTGGCTCCACGCGGATGATAATGTCTGAGGAGACATCAAACAAATGATGAATTACAAGGCTCTCATTTTTCAGTGGAGATACCCTCCAGTCTCATGACCTCCGACCCCGGGTCACCACTCTATTATTGAGCGGCGCTTGCACGTGTTTGCATTTTGGAGAGAGGTTTGAATGCAGTGCTGTGTTGTGTGTGTGTGTGTGTGTGTGTGTGTGTGTGTGTGTGTGTGTGTGTGTGTCCAAGCCTGCTTGTGTAGCAGTTTTGGGAGCAGTTTAATCCACCCTCACACACACACACACAAGCACACACACACATTGATTGCACATTTATTGGTTTTGATGGTAGAGTGGCTATCCAACTTCTGTCCGGCAAAAATCTCAGAGTTTGAGAAACGTAAACGGATACGCCAGCATCGTTCCAGCCAACATTACAGATTCTCCTGCCAGTCCTTAAATTTTCTGCTCATTTGCATATATATTCATAAATAATCGCATTCAGACTCATATCCAAGTGTAGCAGCGTAAACATAAACAGCATAAACGCAGATTTGTCTATAGATGTACAGCATGTGATCAGAGTGTTTATGCTTTTGGTGCATGTGAGCGTGTGTGTGTTTGCGCACGAGTGTCTGCCAGCAGTTTCCAGCATCCACCTCCTTCCAATCCGATCTTCTCAAGCCAATTTTGCAACAGTCGCACCCCTCCGTGTCCCCGGCAGCATAACCATAATATATTTTATTTATCAAACGTCCTGCCATGCACGTTTCTCTCCCGCCACCTGTTAGCGCCGCACTCGCCACGCCACAGAATGCAAACGAGACCTTGAGCCCTGCACGTAATTGAGCAATGCAACGCAACTTCAAAGTACGCGCGGCAGATGTCTCTCATCTCCCGAGACCTTATGGGAGAGGAAGGGATAAATAAGGCATAGGCGTGGAATTGCAGATGGTGGGGAGAGGAAGAAGATGTGGAGGGAGAAAAAAGGGAGAAGATGATGATCGTCTCCTGCCAGGATGGAGGAAGAAGGGCCAAAACGGAAATAGTGATTGGGGGACTGTGTGTGTCTGTGTGTGTGTGGGTTTCACTGAGTATGAGTGAGTGAAAAAAAGAAATTATTTGACTTCTTTCACCAGATTCAACAAAATATAGAATTATGAATCCTACAAAACTACAACGTCACCTGTAATGCAGTTATGGCCGCATTCTTTCATTATTGTTACTATTTTTACCTTCATTTATTCATTCTGTACCAGGCTAGGTTTACTCCACTCATCCTGACAATAGTGCTGAGTCATCCTCTAAAAGTATGTGTACATGAATATGTACAATTTGTAACTTTTGTATGAGCAATCTGCTGTTTTCCCTTTGATCCAAAACCTAGAAGTAAGCAGGCAACCATAACAACTAGTTACCAACAAGCCAGTAACCACCTCAAACAACACAACCGCCTAAAACAGAACTGTATAACATAGTAACTTGGCAACCTACAGTATGTCAGTGATTTTAACTGAGCTTGATCTAATTTGTAAACTAAATAAAGTACATGTCAGCTTCCTCCTCGCTACTCCTCTCTGATGTTTTTGAGGAGATATTAAGGCCACGAGCCTCCCTGGTGGGATGTCCTGACAGCATCTTCTAAGCTGGAGGAAGGAGGCTAAATTAGCAATTACAAGCTGGTTGGCATCTGTGCGTGGACGGCGTCAGCAAAAACCTGCGTCCATCCACCGTCTCATTAACGTCCAGCCGGAGCCAGAGCGACAGAGTCTGGGGTCTCCGTGGTTACCGTGGGTGAGATTCTAATCAATGACATGCTCTTGCCTGTATGGTGACGAAGTATTAATGAGCTTCCAATGCCAATGAAAGCTAATTATCGGCCTTCTGCAGCGGAAAGGAGGAGGAGGAGGAGGGAAGGAACGTGGGAGCAACAGAGGGAAAGAGAGATATTTTTGCAGAGATAGACAAAGATCAAAAAAATGTCACCGCTGCCAGATCGATACATTCGCAGCGCTGGAGTGGAAGGAGCGTCCCTCGAGAGCCAAACTGTCACCAATTACGAGTCAGCAAACACGTAAGCGATCATTAAAGTACACTCAAACTCGTGTAGAGGCGGCCAGAACGCTCATAAACACACACTTTCAAATATTTGACATACCGTTGCAGTTGCTGACATGTTTTTCTGTCTACTGCCAACACACACACACACACACACACACACACACACACACACACACACACACTCAGGTATGCACTCAGTATATGCACTCAGTATACACCAGGTCCCAGGCTGCATCATCTACAAATTATTATTCTAATCATCTCAGAAGTTTTGATCTGTATCTCGATCCAGCCAGGCTTAATATCTTAAGCTTAAGATCTTGCAGCATCAGCACTTTGACTTTGGTAAGCAAAAAAGTATATACATACCTAACCCTGCATTTACTGATGAATGAATACATTTGGATGTAAGAGAGTCACTTGCACACGCACGTTGCGTCTCAAAGATTCTCACAAATCTCTTCGGATTTTGGGGGAATTTTGGGGGGAATTTAGAATATCCAATTCACCAAACATGCACGTGATTTGGATTGTTAGATGAAGCTGAAGCATGGGAACACAGTTAGAACACGAAACCGCACAAAGTATGAGTAAAGCTCAGAGGGGAAACCAGAATCTATTTCCTGCCTTAATCGGGCCTTCATTAGGCAATATTAGTAGCCCAGTTTGTTTTAGTAATCTCCAGTTGTGTTTCGGTAGCCCTGCAAAACTGGTGCAAAAATCTAATGTCGTTTTATAAGAGCAATTAAAAGGCTAGCTGCACTTTGTAACCCAAAAGACTTTCTTCTTTCCCTTTGGTCTGGAGAACAGAGGAGAGCAGTGCACAGATAAATCTTCACTGCCAGACAACTGGGCCAGTGGAAATTGCTTTCAGTGCTTTCATGAAATGGAATGAAATAGCTCTGCTTTGAACGCAGAGCTTGGCTAAGAAATGTTTAAATATAAACAAGGGTGAAAGTTTGGGAGTGTGGCGTGAGAGGATGAAAGCCAGAATTAACTTCGAGTTTTTCTAAAATTCCCAATTAGGTTCAGCTATCATACTCCGCTAATAAATGAGCAATTAGGCGGTGGTAAGAAGGGGTTTGGGGATTACTGTTCATTAGTAAACACTGCAAGGGTTTACTAAGGCTGGGACAATAGAGCGGCTAAGTCCCTCCCCAAAGCATGTCACTGTAAACAAAAGCATATGATAATGACTTAAGTGACTGATAGAAGGCCAAGCAGAGGCCTTTGTGGCTTTTAACAGCCTCTCCTCTCTTCATTTACTCCAATATAAAACCGCAAAGATCATTTAGAGCTGGAGAAAATGCATTTGAGGCTGGCACAATGAGAGCGTCTGGCCACATGAAAGCATGGCAACAGCGCCGTGACGGCAGTGCCAGGACTTGTGGGTGTCGGAGGAAGAATCTGGACACATGCGACGCTCAAGATGTGCCTGAAAATGGCCCACATACCACACCGCTAATACCCAGGGCACCATCGTTCTTCACCCTTTTATTCCTGAAACATTATCGAATCAGAGCCACAGAAGCCGTCTCCGTCTTTAGGCTAAGCACAAAGGGAAGTTTCTGGAAATCCCTCGGTACACAGCAGGAGGCTTTACAGCTATGTACTGAGCAAATCTGACTTACAGTGTAAATAGCCAGTTATTTCGGGAATGCATTGTCGGTAGTTCCGCTTAATCGCGAGGCAATCTTTGAATGGGAGCCAGTTACACCAGGAAAAGGTTTGTGCAGCTGATTTCTTTTCTTCAAATGCGTTGTAGAGGAATAAGAGAGCCGCTCAAATCTCAAACACGAGCGTTGGATGGAGGCTGAGACGGTGACAGAAGGAAATAAAACGCAGACGTTGAAAAGAGATTAATTGAGGTGCAGTGCTGAACTCTCTGTGCCCTTCAGGTTCCTCTCACTGCTCATTAGAAGCTTTCTCTGTGGATATTAAAAAAAGTCTTAACAGGAAAGTCCAGGCAGGTTTACTGAGCTTCCATTCTGCACAGGAATAGAACTGAATCTGGATACATTATTTGCATATAAACACAATTACCCACTACTTAGAACCTAACCTGTGTCGGGAAAAACAACACAAGTACTTTATTATTCCAGGGTCAGTAAATGGAGAAATGACAGAATTTCCTAGCAGAACTGTGGCAGCAGAATTTCAATGCAGGTCAAGACTAAACTGCATCACGTTATGTGAAGATGTGCTGCTTTTAGATGCTTTTAGTGGAGAACACAGCACATACTAAGCACGTGCAAAGCTTCAACATGCACACGTTAGGTAAGCTTGATATGTTCTGATCTATTGACATGATCCATTAGATGTTCTACGATTGAATCAAAGATGTAGAGAGGACCATCACCCAACCCCTCTGGTACCTAAATACCAATATACCACATTGTATTTGATTCACAACTACTCTGTGATGTGTTATTGGTGTGTTCAGACCGAGCCAAATCAATTGAACCACGGGAGACGACCTAACCAGAGATTCCCCCGGACTAAACCACATATGTGTGGAAACGCCTTGAAGCTTTATTAAGGCCAAACTGTGCTAAACATTTCCAAACAGTCCACATTTAATCTGCCTTAAGACCCATGACTGTGAGATGAGAGTCTAAGCTGAACCCAAGGATTTACTAAGAAAGATTCACACAATGGAAAATAGTGTTTTTATCTGATGATAATAAACATTTCCCAACTTTATCTCTGGCGAGATTTGTCATCTAAAACTTGAATTTCCTTTCCTGCAGCACTCCACGAGTTAAAGTGCTCTTACGGCATTGATCAATTTCCAACTCAAATTACTTAAAGTGAAACACTTAATTAGACTTGTAGATGTAGTAGCATGATAGCGCCTCATTTTTCTTTGGAGAACAAGCATTAGCCGTTTGCCAGACGATTTATCCAAAGGGCCTCACAAGGCACATGAGTGCATACATTCTCTCTAAGACCTTGGTGTTCCATTCACTTGCATTACCTCAACTATATCCCTGTTCTTTTATGGGTGCACTTACCCACAGGTAAACAGGCCTAGAGGCATTTTACTGTTGCTTTCACAGAGCTGTATTCCCGAGAGGCATCTTCTCTGAAGGAGAGGATGAGAAAGAACCTGAATGGTTGCCGTGTCTCTATTTTCCCCACAGGAGGTAACCCACCGCTCTCTGCGGCGGGGTCGTGTTCTTAGCAGACAGTACAAGACGTTACCTAATACTGTGAGGCCGCACAGCAGCACCCACTCTCAGAAGAGACGGGACAAAGCCGAGACACCGCAGCGCACATTACACTTATGCATGAAGTTGCCGAGTTGGGTAACAGTAGAATTTCAGGCATTGCCTTTAAAGATAAGAAAGAATGATGCAGATACAAACCCATAATCCTTAGATAATGCTTCCTATTTTATATTATTATTACATTTGTTTCTTACTTGAGGCTTTCTGGTGCATAATTAACAACTTGTTTGCATTTTTTTCTCTCTTCACTGTGTGTTTCCTGTTAGATGACCCCCACTCTACTCTGAAGAGTTCTTCGCAGGCCCTGGTTTCTTGTCACATGTTCAGTAAAAAAAAAATGAAACCATAAAATTTGGAAACCATTACATGTACCAGACTGTTCTGAGTTATTATTAAAGTGACATCATCTATTGTTAACCTCTTTAGGCTTAAACAGAAACATTCCCGTCTAGCAAAAGGCAAGATAGTTTCCCTCATTGACTACCCTTGCTGCATACACACACACACACACATGCTGACACACACTTATGCAAGTATGTACAGCTGAAAGCACACATCGAGCATGGTTTCACTGCAGCGTGCTTAATATAACGGTGATGAGTACATTATTGTTCCCAGGGGACCCTAAGGCCCCACCCACCACGTATCTGTGTATCAGCAACAGGAGGAGCTCACAGTCGTACCGGGGACGCTCACATTTCTGTTTAGTTTGGATCCGACTTGTATGTTGTCTGTTTTAGATCCGCTTTCCAAAAGCAAGTCAACACTGCACTGATTTCATTTAGCTTTGATTTGGTTAAGATGCTTGACAGACATTAGTTACAGTCAATACAAAAGGAGGCACACAAACCAAAATAGACTAAAATGAAAAGCAAACAATACACATGTCGTCCTCCATACAGGAAACACTTCATCTGTCGTATGTGAGTGTGCTTGTGATGTCTCCGTTCGACGCTGTCAAATGTCATTTAGATGAGTTTGTGCATATGGCGGAATGATGCATTAAAACTGCAAGCTGAATCATCCATCCTTTCAAACAGCTTCACCTCAATTAGTGATCTCTCATTAGACCGATGAGTGTTCAATTTTACATGATCGAACAAATGTGAAGACACATTGTCTCGTAAGATTCTCCAGTGATGTTTGAGACATAACAAGAGGGGGAAATATGATCACAGCTGACTGTATGAACGACATAACAATATAACATTAAGAGTGTAGCTACATCTCATGACTTAATCACTAAAACAATCACAGGATCCGCTGAGGAGAATCTTGTCAAGGAAAGTGAATTATCTCCACAGCTTTAACAAATTTTGTTTAAGTGCTCTCCAGTCGCTGGCAGACAAAGAATGGAGTCTCTTTATGCTTTAAAAAAAAAAATAGGCTGCTGCTCAAAAGAAGTGTGCATTCCCTGACAAAACAGAGTTCAAAGACTACGCCAGATGGCAGATATGCCACAATAACTTGCCTGTGATAGAAATTGACAAACAAAAAAAGCAGTCCCTGGCTTACGCTGTATGAACTTAAACCACTCGGCACAAAGTATTAATGCTGCTATTCTTCTGAGCTTCAAGAGTTTGTTTACCAAGGAAGAATTGCTGATTAGTTCAACATCTGGGCTTTACAGTTGAGCTTTTTATTCCCGAGTCTGTATAAAATATTGAACAGCCCTCACTGTCTTCACTTGAAGAACCAAAACAGGGGATGCATAATTTATTCAAACACAATCATCCTAACTAAACCTCCCTTGTATTGTATTCACTTCTCTGCTTAACGTGGGTGATTTGGGTGCCGTCCCGGGTGTCGTCTCCTTCTGCTCCCGCGTTGCTTTTCGTCTAATCCCTTTGATGTTGCGGCATAATCTCTCCTGTCATGTCTTGAGTTTTGATGAAATAGGCCCTCAGCCCAACAGGTGACCCCGGTGTGTTCCACTCTTCATTTGAAATTGTGGATTTAACCAATTTGAAGCCCTGTGAGTCTATAGTTCACTCTCCTCAGCTACAAAAATGAGTGCCCCCCCTATCCCCTTGCTTCAGCCCCACTGAACCTATACTCACACTGAAATCTAAAGCCAGACCTGAATGGATAATAAGCAGGAGGGTCTGACAGTTTCCCTCCTATGAAGCTCGTTTCCTCAAAGGACACGGATCAAGAAACATGAAATATGAGCGTTCATAAAACTGAGGGGTGGGAAGGAGCAATTTATGAAAATCTATATTTCCTCCCTGCGTCCATATCTGCAGTCTGTTAATGACATTAGCATTTGATGTTATGTTATGTGCACAATTTGTTAATCAATCTTGATAATGGAAACTGGCCACGCAGCAGATACAGGGAATGTGTTGCTGCCACCGCCATCCATCTAAAAGGTCCTTAAGTGCTCAGATGAAACCAGTAATTGCTCAGTTGTATGGATCCACAATACGCCCAGATATCAGCGTGAAGTCATGCATGAAGTTTCCCTCCTTTATCAGTGGAAAAAAGCAATTTAGTAAATGATGTAAGGACGTTTCGTAGTCTGTGTCTCAACAGGCCAATCAGACAGACCCCCTTCTGTCCCACAATCCCTTGTTCCAAATAATGGAGGATCCCAATCAGTGGGTCCATTAACTGTATTTACATTGTGACCCACTTGAACAGCCCCATTCATTTCTCCCCGCCTCCCTTATTTCTTGGCGGAGGTGGCCAACAAATCGCTCCTCTGCAACTGCTCCCGTTTAGTCGATGGGTTGTTTCTGAGAAGGAAACTAGTTATTGAGTTGACATTTTGTATGTGTGTTATGCGCAGGGGTCAGAGGTCACGGTCGGCACCTCTCGCCACATTTTTGTTTAACCACCTCAGTCTCATAAATGCACAGGATGGGGAAAGCCGATAGGGGCATTTGACATGACAGAGGAATGAATAAAAGTCTGCGTGTGACCTCGGGAACAGGAGGTCGTAAACACTTTATGCGTTCTGTGTGCGGACGTGTGCACGAGCGAGAGAGAGAGAGTGAGTTTGTGAAAGCGTTGTAGCAATATGCCCTCCACATGAAAGATTTCTTGTGCTCGTGGGAATAAGCCTCGTCAAGGCCGTCTCAAGTCTAACTTAACATTGCCGTGATGAAATGTGTTCTTCTTAAGTGCTCGGCTGCCAAGCAGAATCAGGAGATCTTTGCCTCTGATGAGTTACCCATTCCAAACCTTCAGAAGAATGCAATCTTTAACGACTCCATGAGTGATCCAGTGCAACACTTACACCTAAACGGCCAGTTTATCCCTGCCAGTTGTTAAATTAGTTAAGAAAAGGAAAGAAAATAACAAAGGGGAGAAAATCGCAGTGTTTGGCGAGGTTGATTAATTTACAGCACGGTTGTGGGAGACATGTGTTTGAAACGCAGATCTGGGTTTTTCCAGTAAAAGCGAAGTTGAGAAATGAGGTAAACGTAATGAGAGAGTGCATATACAGTATATATATATATGTGTGTGTGTGTGTGTGTGTGTGTATACTGTAGGTATCAGACACAGCCTGCCACGTAACCCCCTTTAGCCCTTTACTATAAGCACTGTCCGTGTTTAACCATGAGGTGAGATAACACAAAGCTCAAGACTGGAAAGAGAAAGATAAGAGCAGGCCAGAGTCGAACGGCTGAAAAAGATTAAGAAAGTTTTAAAGTCAGAGAAGTGCGTAAAGAAACGAACCCAAACACTTTGCTGAAGCTGTTGAAAAGGCAAAACGATGACAAAAGTATTGAAGGTAGCAAAATGTTAAGTCATTTAGGAAAACCCCAATCAATTTATGTTACTCTACTGTATAGAAGCATACATATATTTACTGCATGGCCCTGCTGTCTTGATAGATTCTGTAATTTATTGTTCTTGATGAATGAAGTATCATAATTCAGTGCGGCGAGAAGTGAAGCCATTTGAGTCTTAATGATGCTGTGACTTGATGATGAATGTTTTGCTGTGCGAAAGTTTTTCATTTGTGGCTTTATGTTTATGGGAGAAAGTGGAAAGATAAAGGGAAGTAATAACACCTTCAGCATAATTGGAAGCTTTATTGAGAGGCAGACATTTTGTGCTGAACCATACGCTGACCAGTGTCCACTCATGGCTTGTTTATTTGATGTCCACCGATTTGGCACAGTGCCCGCTGGAAGTTGCCGCCAGAGACGCAGGTGCTTCTGGGTAAAAAACAACAGAAGCGATGTATTGTGTGTACAACGATGATGCAGTGATGTGTGTGCGTGCGCTCTCTCTCTCTCTCTCTCCTCCCTCCTCTCTCCTCTCCCTCTCGCCCCCTCACTAAGTCCAGTAATTACTCAGGCAGCAGTCTGTTGGCTGGAGGTTTGCCTGGAGCACAGGGCTCGCCATGGATAACAGTGAAATATCAGCTTAGCCGAGAACAGAACGCTACAGAAGGATGTGCAATGCATTTCAATATGGCGGATGTTCACCCGTTAAGAGCAGGTTAGGTTAGCTGACAGTGCAAACACTCTATTTTTGTTGTTTGTATTCTTTGATTCTATTTTCATCGATCCATCATGTTTCTTTTGAGCTAAATTACATCTAAAATCTTTATTTGTCAAGTTATGCAGTCTGAAAAGGGGACAGGACTATTGGTGTATTAATATTCCAAGCACCATTAAAAATCCACATGGCTTTCAGAATCAAACTAATAACGACTATTTAATTCCAGTTTAAAAACACTTTAAATGATTTTCACTTGATTAATTGTTTGACACGAGCACATTTCACTAGATTAAAGAATATTGTCTTTAAGCATTGGATGTTTTATTCATAGGGGGAGGTTTGAATGTTTATCATGAATAAATGAGATGGATAAACAGATAAAGTTATTAAAATACATATTAGTTTAGTTTATCAAACAATAAAAGCCCAATTTACATCTCAGCTTGTTTATCAAGGATAAACTAAAAAGTGTAAGTCTTATTTCAATGGTGGCCCCGGTACATATCCTTTATTTTTTAATAGAGTAATGGGGCAATAAAATGCACTATAGCATTGCTGGTATGAGGCCATTAATTGTCAAGGTGATGTAAGAATGAAATCTCAGGTATGAGGGAGGTAGATAATAACATAAGATGAAACTTTCTTAACTCTGTTCTCACCAAAATCCATTTTTCATGATGCCCAGATTCAGTCTGAGACAATGTCAGAGCCTTGGAGAGTCCTTATCCTATTACCTGTCAATCATGTGTCCCCGTCAACCTGATTACCCACCACACCTGACTTCAATTACCTGTATAAGGAAGGCTTGCTGTCAAAATATTGATTCCATTAATGTCGCACTCCGAATAATGACACTGAGCCGAAGAGTTATGGCCGTCCAGATAAAGGAGGAACTAATCAAAGTGTGGCAGTGATGAAGTGGCTGACATTTGGGGACTTGTAAAGACGAAGCCTGCAGGTGGAAGTCTCAAGTTTGCAACAGATCCAAACAAAGGACAGCATTGCTGCCTGGATCATTGCCGCCATCCATCTCACTGTATTGACTGACTTCAATTACCACTGGCCTTTTAACTGAAGATGCCACTTGTCATTTCCTGGTTCAGGGATAATAAGTGTCATATGGATATACAGAAGGGAACGCAAGTCAAATAATACGCAAGTCCTTCTCTATAAAGGCGACCATGATAACAGGTATTTGTTGGGTGGGGGAGAAAGTCAAAATTTCCACCAGTACTGAAGTACTGAAGTCAATACTAATAGTCTGATATTCTCTTATGCTTTGACTTTGCAGCATAACGTGTGTGTTGTCAGAGGGTAGAAAGAGGTGTATACGAATCGTATAAGCTTGAAACCTCTGCGGTGTGTTTGTAGCATTGTTCTGCTCCTTTCGAAAAGCTTTCTATGCAAGAGTGGTTCAATTGCTGTATTGATCCGATTGTCTGGTTTGAGACTGTACTGGCCCAACTGGTGGCTGCGCTGCCTTAACATGCTAAGTATGTAGTATAGGAGGTTTGGATGTGTCCTGGGCGTCTCCCCGGGGAGGTGTTCCAGACACATCTGACTTGGAGGAGATCATGGTGTCGACCCAAAATGCCTTGGGATCCCCCAGGAAGTGCTGGAGGACATATAGAGAGAGGGGGACATCTGGGCTACTTTGCCTAGTCTGTTACCTCTGCGGTCCAGACCCAGATAAGAAGCAGAAGATGGAGGGGTGGGGGAATTGAGTATTTTCCTATTGTTTGTTACTGTAGTTTCATTTTCTGACTAAATGAGCAAATGTGATCTGTGGTTGCCTTACCTGCATGTAAAAACTAGATAATACTGAAATAGATTAAAGCAATACATTGTTTTCCTCACATCATGTATACGTCATAATTTGATTTAAATTGTCATGCTTACTTTGTAATACTTAATCGATTTTATTCAGGCAAGCAAACATGATGGTAAACTGTTTCTGGATGCATTTCCTAGGACAGATGGACTCTTATCATGTTTCCATTGCACAAGTATTGTATATATCCGGATAATGCTGGAATCCTTTTATTACTGCCCATCTAGTCAGATTATTTTGCCTTAATTGCAGTACAGACAAATAATTGTAGCATTACACTGTTGCCAGAGCAGCAGCAAATTAATCATTAGCTCCAAAAGTTGTAGATGGTAAAACTGGCTTCCATGGAAACCGTTTATACAAAATAGCCTTTAAGTAAGTGTGCCTCCAGTGCCAGTGTTGGAATAGTGTTTAGCAGTGAGCCATAATAATGGTGAATGGTAAGTAGAAAGGTGTGCTCTTATCTTGAAGGCATCTGCTGACCAGTCATGTGCGGTGACATGGTCCTCTAAACAAACTGCAACATATTTAAACATTTACTGGCAGTGGAGAGGGTTGGGTTGGATTGGGGGGGCTAAATGCTGCAATAGCTGTTTCATGCCAGAGCACTTTTAGGGCGCCAGCGGCTAAATTGGTTTACAAGTCGACGCATTAGAAAAGCACAGATGAAAACATAATCAAAAACATGAGGCTGGCTCAGTCTGCATGCCAGTGGGGTGACACAGGAATCATGAAAAGGACAGATAAGGAGGAGAGGGAGGCCAGCGGGGTCGTTTGCAGACAAATAATTGTCACATTTTGGAGGGATGCAATAATTGAGGCCAGCCGGTAGAATTATGTAGCACTTCCAGAGTGAGAGGGACCCTGGGTTACCTCAGCGTTATCACAGGTCGGGACTGAGCTATTGTGAATATTGCGATGTGGTGTTTGGAGGAAGTGAGCCAAAGGTTTGTGCGGCTCTGGACTCTGTCAATGCGAGCCTGCAGACAGGTGTTTTATATGTGTGTGTGTGTGACTATTCAACAGTGTGTTTGAGAGTTTGTATGGACTTTTTTTCCACGCAAAAATTGAAAGATTTCTTATTCATAAATCACCTTTTGAGCAAATTTCCGCCCCAAACATGTTCTGTCCCTTTTATGCTCAACTTAATGTAGCTTTTAGCGATGGACCTACTGCATGTGGACACACTGTTTACTTTAGCAGAACAGACTTCTTAGGATGAAAAGATGACTTCAAAACATCAGACTGAAAAAGGAACGAGCTATTAGTCTCCTGATATCAAGCAGAGCAGAGGGACATCATGCAACATCTTCCAGGAGATGAAAAGCAAAATGTAACTCATGTCTCTGACTGGGAATTACACAACAAACTTTAACTCAAACAGTCTTTCCATTACTGGAATGTACATTCAGACCTTTGACCCCTGCACAAAATAACCTGCAGCCTCCCAAAATTATTTACTCCTTTTTAAATATACTCAGAGACCTCAATTAAGTCTGCTTGCCACCTTTCTGTTCAGGCTAAATGGATTTACTTCTTCCAACAAATTGCTTCCCCGGCAGTGCACTGGAGGACAATTCAGTGTGAATTGCTGTAGGCCGACTCCTTCTCTGGTGTTTCTACTAAGAAGAAGAAATCCAGACACATTTTGTTTTGGACGCTAAATAAATGTGGGTGTGATATCCACTTTCTGCAACAATGTCCCGTGAGAAACAGCTGAAACAGCCAAATTCCGGAGAGATATTTATAACAATTTGTCCGGACTCAACACGCCTTTTAACCGTTACGACCAAATAATTCCCAAACTGTTTGTCAAGGTACATCTGCCACTGAACTAGTTACTCCCTTTAACTAACAACATCTGTCATTTATGAGGGCATGAATACATATAATTGAGCTCACATTTCAAAATATCTCAGTGCCAAGCCTGCAGGCCGCTGCTTCACTGCTGCGTTACAGGCGCTACAAAACCATGACTTCACAAACAGCACTCTAAATGGATTCTCAATGCAGTGCAGCACTTTGTGGGACTTCACGGAGCAAACCTACATCTATATGTGGCTTATTTCAAAAGCTGGAAGTGCAACTGGATCGTTTACAACCTCAGGGAGGGAGAAAAACGCATCACACACACACATACACATACACACACCGCAAAACATCCTGCCATGCCAAAATTATATTCCATCGAGATGTTCCAGTTTCACCGTATTGAGATTTTGCATTGAAAGAAACTGACTGTACACATTAAAGACGCAGCTTCACTATTTTTATGTGACGTTTATCATTTAGTTAAGATCATTATCAATCAATTCTGTCAATTACTTTCCAATGGAGCCGCTCACATTAAAGTCTGGCTTGCATGGTTGCACGATTTTCCAGTTAAGTCTAAATCGGCCGCAGATAATCCACAATAGATCCGCTTCAAAAGCAACCGAAGCACGTCTCTTTCAACATTGTGACATTGATGGTAAAATAGGCCCGATTTTTTGTTCCAGTCATTTTTGTACGACAGCTGACATTGTTTGTTTTAACCTCTTACACGAAGGCAACCACATACTTTTGGCTCAGCAACACTGGCACCAAATAGCTGCATCTTGGAAACACGCAGTTTTGTTATTTGAATAGCCAAGAAAGTGCAGACAAAAGCCTAATGCGGTGTAAATATAGACATCTCTTGAGACTAAGTTCTTCAGACAAACCATTGAAAATTACTTCAACTTCTAGACCTCCCTCAACCGATCCAGGTCAGAAATAACTGACTTCTGCTTTGAATAAATACATAAAAGCACTTTTCAAGCCAACTGGTGAATTAGAGTGAATTAATGTCATAAAATCAGATTTGTACAATAAGGTCTCAAAAATCTAATTGACATGACAAGTGTAACTGTAGCCTAAAATTATCTTTGGCCAAAACCAGAGGAATACAGACCCGACTCTCTGCGGCTTTAAACTGCCGATGTTCGCTCTACATCGATCGGCCTCCCTCTCATTTTCCCTCGCCTTCCCCAATCTGCAATTCTGATTCCACCTCTGTGCAGCCAAGTGTGTCTACTCCAATACCTGACAGGCCCTTTGGATGTGCACAGGTAGCTATCTGAGCCCGCACGGAGTGACGGATGGCCAACATACCGCACCGGTCGGGTTGCTCATGTTTAATTCTGATTGCAACCTTTTCCCAGTCAACCAGGCAGTCATCCAGCTGCTCATCCCGGGTCCCAGTCAGCAGAACCCAGGGGAACTGGAGAGAGTTGTGGTTCTGAGCAGGGGCCTTCTCTGTCCATCACCTTCAACATTTGCCTCAGTGGAGCATTCAATTTATTTTATAGCACCACTCCACTTGATAGGGCTGACCTCTCGGATCCCTTGGAGAGTAATGAGATGGCTACGCTGATGTCAGTCTCAAGGTTGACTGGGAAGACCAACCGCCCAGCGGGGATCTTTCAGAGAGAGAGACAGAGAGAGGGGGCCTGGCAAAGAGAAGAGAAGGGAAAGGGATTAATTTTGGTCTGGTCATGTTTGATTTCATAGAAAGCTCTTACCAACCCCCACTGTGCCCGATTGTACCACTGACCGCTCACTGATGGCCGTGTGGGATCGGTTCGTCACGGATGGGGGTTCGTCCTGAAATCTAAATACGAGCAAGGGGCTTCAGTGAGATGGAGGAATGGCACGGCAAAGATCAAACCTGTTGGAAAAAGGGGTCACGTTTCAATTTGGAGAGTGCCATGCTGTGGCCAGGACAAGGTAATACATCAAGGATTGAGCTAAAGAGCATTAAAGAAAGACAACAGCCATTATCTCTGTAGGTTTAAAACTGACCGAGGAAATGAATTTTCCTCGAGTCCGCAACCTTTGTTTCCAATGCCAACACGTCTTGTGATTGATGCTTTGTTTGTTTGCAAGTATATTCAAGTTTCATCCATCGTGCCTTGGAATGAGTGTGGTTGCACCAGTGACAAGCCTGTAATGAAACCTTCCTCTTCCTCTCTTTAGAGTTCAGGCAGTTTCTGACTTCTTCTCTAGATGATTTCTTTGATGAGTTCTTTATGAAAAGTTTCCACCTTTTTAAAAGGATGAAGGTGCACTCTCGCCCCCCCCCCTTCTCTCTTTCTCACTCCCTCTCCCCCTCTCTCTATCTCTCTCTCCCCCTTTCTCAATTGACATATGCTGTGTATCTTCTGCTGTATTATAACATGTCTGTCATTTATTCTCTCCCACCTGTAGCTCCTGTTGCTTCCTCTGCCTTTTTCCTTAGATTTGAAGGGTTTTTCAGGAGTCATTCCCTGGCTTCTTAGAGAGCTTTGGGGCCGGATCTGGAACCGTTTGTTGTGCTGAACCTTAAAAGCCCTTTGAGACAAAAAAGAGCTAAATCATGTGCACTCAGTGAAACGATCATATACAGTACATGGGGGGTGTGTGGTTACGTAGGTGCTGTCAGCAGTGACCTGCATCATGTCTCAACTTCTGTTTGTGCTGCAATCACACAATACATTGAGGCTTTTTACGTAAATCCCAGGAGGGCGAGCTTTGTAACCATTGCGAGTGCCAAACCATCATGGTGTGACAGCGTTTAAATAAACTCCAGCTTCTCTTAAAATCCAGTCTGTCCCCAACATTACCATCCTGTGGACAGCAAAACGTGAGGAGAAACCACCACCACCCCGCAGATTAAACCGGATAATAATTGTTAAACTATCATGGTGCATTTTATTGTGTCATTAGCATCCGATACAACATAACAAAGGCATTTGCTTTCAGTTTTTGCCATTAGGGGTGGGTGATGTTGAATTCCAACATCTTTTACTGTTTTATTCTGTAACATTCTCACAGTAGATTGACTGCAAGCCTGACTCAGATGTTCTCTGCAGAGACTGAGGAGAGTGAACAAGAATCACACACACAAAAACGATCAGAGCTGATTTACTGATGATGCATAAAGTAAAATAAAATTCTCCAAATTATACACAAAAGACCTGTCGGAAATGTACAAAAGTTAAAGAGGGAATTTTAGTGCAGAAAGAGATGAATTATACGCCCACACTGTCTAAATAAACAATGTTACTGATCTTCCTCTTTCCACTCTTCTCTCTCTCTCTCTCACACACAAACACACAGGGAACATCTCACATTCCTTCCTGTCCCACTGATTAACTCAAACATTAATCAGACCTACAGGTCATTGCTATAAACAGTATTGATAGTTCATGAGGTCTCTGTGTCAGCGTGTTTCCCATGTTTATGTGAACGGATGCCTATGTGTTTCTGTACACCACCTGTTAATTAGCATCCCTCCAGTATATTACAGCACAACTCAATTCCACCGGGAGCACTGGAGGGAGAAAGAGGGGCTTAGCACAAGAGAAACATGGGCCATGAAAGAGAGGAAGTGGACAGGAAATGGGAAAAAAGAAGTGAAGGCACTAACAGAGAAAGTAGCGAGTTTTGCATGAGGGCTTGGCTGAGTGTGAAACATGGAGAGGGAGGACAGGAAGAGGAATTTGGCAGAGCCAGGAGTCCTTGAAGATTAGAGGCAGAGAATGACAGCCAGAGCGGGCGAGGACAGCTGTGCCTTTTTTGATGGCACAGAATAACTTTGGGCTCTGTCTGCCATGAATGAATCTTAAGCGTCTTTCCTCTTCAACGGCATACGGAAAAGAAAGGTTGTCGTCGCTGTCTTTTGCACAGAAGAAAGACAGTGTGGTTGTTTTTTGAGAAGGCGGGAAAAAAAATTAAGCAACAAACTCAGTGGGGCTGTTGAATTTCAATGATTCTCTTTGTCTCTATCAAACATGTCTTTCTGACAGCAGTGAGCCCTGCAGACTCACGCTGCCCATCAGACTTTGCTGCAAAAGAATGCAGAGTAGCAGGATTGATGCAGTTCTGGGTATCTCATCCAGTCCTGCATTTGGCACAATTAAAAACCATTTGAAGTCCTCAAAGTCGGCCTGGAATGCCAGCGGAATTACCCCCTTTTATCAGTGCGGCATTGTTTGGTTTCAAAGCCACGCTCACGGATTCCAACATGGCTTCTGATGCAGCATTTTTCCTGATTGTCTGCACTGCATCATGGGCCAGAGCCCAGATGATAAGGATCGTGTTCACTGAGACAATTTTATGCTATTTCTTGGGAATTTCTCCCTTCAGATTGATCCCTTTGAACTTGTTAAATTAGCACGGAAACACTATTTTCCACTCCATTCCACAAAATAAATGAATAAATACATACAGCTTGCTGTGCCTGTCCATAGATAAAAGCTCCATATGGAAGTCTGTAAAGATATCTTGGGGAAAAGAGTTGGAGGAAAATCACTAAATAAGGTCTTTGTATGAAAACGCAAAACATATTTTCTTCATTCATAATTTAATAACCGATAAATACTGATCACCATAATCTGGACTTTTGTTTTCGTTTGTATGATATACTCTTTTATTTTAACGTTTGATATATAGAAGAGGTGAGCGCACTGCTGTGTTGTTGGCAAACCCCATCCTATGTTTTAACGGCATCTAATTCCTTTTGACAGAGGGGGTCTGTGCGCCGTAACAAAATGACTGCTGGGCTTCTGCAAGGGCTCAGATTTAAGAAGATATGCTAATATTATTCTCCACCTACCAGGCTTCTCCTTCGCTGCCCAATCTTATTATTAGATTAGTTCCCTTCTTTGTCCTAAAAACACACTGGAGACAGCATCTGGAAGCCATAGCTGTAGCTACCAAAGAGCTTTCAAACCTTGCCAGGGTGCTGCACGGGCATTTATGTGGCTACTGGTACAGGAAGCTTCCACTGTGGGCAAACCTGAGAACTACGTCTTACTTTAAAAATGACTTTTGACAGCAGCCATTTTGCCAGAGTTTAGAAAATGTGCATGCTTGAAATTTATATATGCCTACCTTGCAAAGATCCCATTCATGTGGGATTAATATTCCCAAGCAGAGGTGGGTGGTATGGTATTCACCATCCTCCGCCCTAACCACACTTATTGATGACATTTAAGACAGTGTCAGATTACAGAAGATGATTGAAATAGGCATTCAAACGTGGCTATGCCTTTAAAAGAAGAAGGGAGAGAGTGTATTCAAATATCAAGGCCTAACAGTCTTCTGATTCACTTCTATGCCGATATAAAGCCAAACTTTCACTGTCAATCCCTTGAAATCGTATATCTATAAAGGATTTATCATGCAAATTAATTAAAAAACATCTCAAAACTCATTCTGCTAGTTCAGCATCATTTTAGTTTTACCATTTGTTAATGTGCTCCATAAATGTGACCTCTGTCTAAGCACTTGTTCATTAAGATTGGTGTCTGGAAACTAGTTCCTTTATTTGGATGTGCTACAGTGTTTTAGCAACTCTTCCTTGACCCAAGATCCACAGGCCCACAACATTTCCCAGCCTGTTACTTTGTTAGGAGATATTGTGCGAAAAACACAGAGAAACCAGGTGAAAACATCTAGGCAAGCAATAAAAACAGATTACAGCAAACAACAGCCCGTTGGACCGGCTTCACAAATGTGCTAAAGGCGTTGGCAACTATTGGTGTCGCAATTAGCCGTTCGCCTCTTTCATGGTTCTTTTTCCAGGGACAGGATTTGCTGCTCTTGGCATACAAGTTCACACATGAGGTAAAATACAAGCATACCTGTCTAAATGTAACCTTAAATTATGGAGAAACAATGATTTGAACTGTAATTTTCATTAAGATGGAGGGAGGAAATCACACACACATGTTCTCCAGACATGATTGCAATATAAACATATATATATTAAAATCACCCAACCAGTTGTACAGACATAAGTCTAATTCACACGGGCCAATCATGATGACATCAGCTATTCTTACTGGAGGCTCACTGATGTTTCTGTTGATCAAAACGATATTTTGGGCTTGGAACTTCACCAATTGATGAGTGGGTTTGGATTCCTCCTCAACGTTTCTTTAAAAGATTCCTCTGGAGAAACAGATCAATCGTTTGGAGACACAAATCTGAGCGACCAGCAGAGGAAGACAGACCTGGCCGGCTGTCAGGCAAACGTGTGAATGTGGAAATTTGTTCAAGTTGGCTTCCCCTTCAGGGCTCCTCAGCTGGCACTGCCTCTCCTTTCTTTGGCAACTGGCCTGATTAAATAGAGTTTGAAAATCAGCATATAAAGGTGGCTCATCTGAGAGAAAGGGAGTTCTCGTTCCGCTTTCTGTGGTCCTCCTCTGTCCTGGCTTACATTGGTCTGGAGAGTTGCCAGCGTATGAAAGGAAAGAGATAAATACTTGTCTTACACATACTTTCCCTAACCGATATCTCAAAGCCACAGTGTAAACACACCACGAAATCTGCGCCATGAGTTATGCTAATTACAGATAAGGCTGGAGTGGCTCGTAGTTAATACCAGGTGTTTAAGATGGTTAGAGATAGAAGAAATAAACACACACGGATGGAGAGTTTCCTTGGATCTCCACACAGCTCCAACAGCAGTTGAGTAGGTAAAGATGAGTGAAGGGCTGGAGAGGACTGATTTCCATATAACCCTGGAGTTTAATATGTGGCCAACTAAATGATGTTGTAATGTTCTAGCTGTTTCTTTGCTCGGCTTTGCTTCAGTAAACTGAACAGTCATTAATTCCTGAACAGGAGCAACTGAGAAAACATGTAACGTAATGAGGCTGGGAGTTACAAAGCCTCAACATTGAAGTTTTAGTACGACCCCTTTAAAGTCTGCAACAGAATTCTAGAGGAACATTCAACCTCGATCAAAGTGATGAGATGAAAAAGGGCGACGCTTAAGGGAGCCGAGCTTAATATGCTACAACCGTGAGCGAGTTGATCTCCCACGCACAACAACTTGCCAGTATTTGCTCACTAACGGAGTGTGGCGTTGGAAAAAAAAAATGCAGCCATGTCAAATTACCCACACCCCTTTTTTGTTTCGCCTTAGAAAACCCGACTGCATCAGAAATGTTGCAGACTCTATGCCAGTGGAAGGGGCCTCTGGATGGGGCATTGTGAGTCGAAGACGTGCGCAGAATTTGGAAGAACGTCCCTCAAGAGAGATGAAAAGAGAAGGTTAGAGTTAGCCAACTTAGCCAGTGGTCAGACCAGTATCATGCACGTCAGACCTCAATACTGAGCAGCACGGCCGCCATCTCCTTCACATCAAGGTCGTTACGTTTTTGGACTGATAAGCCGGATCCTGTAAATACGTGATGGTGGTGCTTAGATGGGGTTGTAGCATCTGGCTAATGGAGGAGATTTTGGCATATGGCTGACATCGGTTTCCTCCTCAGGAAATCACCGGGTCATCACCTGTGCCTTGGGGACAGAGACATGATCATTCTGAGAGACACAGCTGACTATCAAATGCACAGGAACAGACGGCGCCCCCTCGTTATTTATGATGTACACGTTTTCCCTCCTTCTGACCTTGTTTATTCCCCGTAAAACACAGCTGCTACCACTGCAAATACCACTAATACTACAACTTCTACTACCCCGATACCTCTACTGCTAACTACTTACTGACGCAAGCCGAAGTTCAATTTTCCTTCTGATGATGATGCGTCAGTCAGCGAAACGCTTACTCTTCTTCTTCGCCAGTGGAAGAACCTTTCCTCTGACCCACTTTCTTCTCTGTTTTCCCATTAATTTGCATTTTCAAAGATGGGGAATGAATGTGTAAAAAGGAGAAAATAACAATTCATTGATGTGCCGCTTCTGTCTTGTTCTCTCCAGAAAATAACTCAGAACAGTGCAGACCTGAGAGAATGAATTTCTTCTGCCGACGTGGCATTAAATGGCCTGTTTGTTGTCATCGTGTGCTTTCTTTCTTGTTTTTGAACAGTTTTTAGAAAACAGACGGAGTGAGAAGTCTTAATAATGAAATGAATTAGCATAAAAATCACAGTGTTGCAGCGGAAAACACACTTCAAAAGGACATTGTTTAGAACAGATTATGTGTATGGTGTTGCCATGTAGGAGGAGAAGGAAAGTTGAACATGACATGAAACAGACACAAAAGCATTAATTAAAATTTCCTTCTAGTCCTGTTTTTTAAAATAAAACCTTGCTAAAGACGACTTTGATACACTTGCTGGCGGGAACAATGCCCAGTGTGTTTGTAGCATTAGAAACAGCATGACAGCTAATCATCGGCTTTTCTTTGTAATTCCCTGCTCTATATGGTAATTGTGTTAGAAGAAGCAAAAAAAGAGCGGGATACTGGGTTTCCTCCAATTGCATGGTTAGCATCACCGGCGTGCACTGAGCCAAATGGACTGTGGGATTGATGGCCAGGAAATGAACACACATGCTGAAATCAACCGGCCATTCACCGCTATCCCACGATTAAAGCTATTCAGTTTCTCTCTCTGGACCGGCGCCGGACAAGTGCTGAGGACTGTCTGCCTGTGTATGTTGAGCTACTGCAGACTGTATGTACGCACAACGTGTGTGTGTGTGTGTGTGTGTGTGTGTGTGTGTGTGTGTGTGTGTGTGTGTG
Source organism: Genypterus blacodes (assembly GCF_046128005.1). NCBI lineage: Eukaryota > Metazoa > Chordata > Actinopteri > Ophidiiformes > Ophidiidae > Genypterus > Genypterus blacodes. Next base: position 1,700,636 of record NW_027466866.1, on the reverse strand, counting down.
TGTGTGTGTGTGTGTGTGTGTGTGTGTGTGTGTGTGTGTGTGTGTGTGTGTGTGTGTGTGTGTGTGTGTGTGTGTGTGTGTGTGTGTGTCATCTACACGGCGCATGCACTGCTTTACCCGCTGCATGCCGGAGAGCCCCTCTCTCTGTACGCCAGAGTGGTGCCCTTGAGCAATAATGGCCTCTTGTGTCGGCTGGACATCCAGTGATTAGGTTTGCACGGAGGGGATGAAGAGTTGTGATCGTGAATCTAGTGACACAGACGGCTGCAGCCCAGATGAGGCCTAAACTTTCCTCCAACTCCCTTTGTGTACTTTTTGTATTTGTGTACATACGTGGGTGACGTGTACAAGTAAACCTACGTCTGTAGATGTCAAAATTGCCAACTGTATATAAACGCTATCAAACCATGGATCAGTTGGACAGGTCAGGTAGTTAACCCACTGTCACACTCATCTATCACTGCTAAGATGTCATGGATGGAGGAAAAAGTACAAAGTGAAATATTTGGGTGCCATTTAAATTTTCTTTCAAATTAATGATCCACCATCCATTCATTTGTCATTTGTCTGTTCATTCTCTAGACCCGCTGATCCTCTTTTGGGTCGCGGGAGGCTGGGATCCATTCCAGCAGTCAGTGGGTGAGAGGCAGGGTTCACCTTGTACAGGTCAGGATAATTAATGATGTCGTTTAGGATCATAGGAGCAGCTAAAAATACCCAGTGACCTTTGCTTGACAACAGCTTTGTGAGAGACAAAATGAACACATGCTCATATTTCTATTCATTCGGTCACGCGCGACCTCTATATGTGTGTGAGTGAGATTTAGAAAGAAAGGACTAGTTGGTTTTCAGTGTCCATCATTGCGAGTTGGTTGGTGCCAAACCCGCCTAAAATAAACTGTCATGCCCCGACCGACGCAAGACAAACAGCAGAATGTAAAGCGATACGAAGCCGTTTCCAAGTTCGACTGAAAGCATCGAGCTGCTCTTGACGTTTAATCAGATCTGGACCAGGAAAAGGGTTTGAGTGGGCACGTTTCTCCTCAGCATCGCTCTGCTTTACATTCAAGCAGTTGTGTGTAGTTACGCCGGGGGGGGAACTGCCGGGTAATACCACTGACTTACTCCACCACAGGTTCAAGAGCTCTAATAGCTGCTGAGGGGAAGTAAGAATCATTGCAATCATGAACTCCCATTCTAAAAATACCTCAAACTGCAGTAGTGAAAGCTGTCATTCACACAAAGTTTTATCTCATTCAACACTCGCATATCTCCGCTTTATTTTTCTCAACAAAGGCTCTGGGAGAGATCAGAGAGGTGAAAGCAGCACACTGTACCGGAAAGCAGCGTCGGAGTGCTAAAGTCTTAAGTTACTCTAGGTTCAGCTGTGAGGGTTCTGTAGGCCCGGGAGGCATTGTTGTTTTATTTTAGTTGGAGCAGCGGCCATGGCTGGAGCTTTAATAACATTAACCACAGTTGTGGCGGTGCATGATTACAGGGTGGAAGTTGGAGGAGAAATGGGGGGAAAAGTGAAAAAAGAGAAGAAGGGGATGATATGATGCTGGAGAGGAAGAGAAGAACCCAGTTTTTCCAAAAATTATAATTTTTCACTAGTTATTTTTAGTTTACTGTTTAATCTCTCCGATCGCCTTCAGGAAACATTCCAACCCGGACAACAACCCAAACTTCCATCCTGCATTTTTTCTTTTTTTTTACTGTCCACTGGCTTCATTTCATCCCCTCCCCTCCCGTTACCTCTCATTCCTGTCCTTCCTTTCTTTCCCTGCATCTTTCCTCCTTCCTCTTGCTCCGTTTCCTTTTTCACTCACCCATGAGACCCGGTGGGGTTTTTTTTCAGGCGGAGCAGCTGACTTTAGGCCTGTTTACAGGCAAGATCGCAGGAAGTCAACATCAGATAAGAGAATTCTTTGGATACACAAGACGAGCAGATACATTTCCAGTTAGACTGCTCCGTGAAGGATACGGCCTAAGTGATATTACCTGGGGAAGGATGTGAGTTGAGAGTTCATGGGTAACGAATGTACATGTGTGTGTGTGTGTGTGTGTGTGTGTGTGTATATATGTGTGCTGCCTCAAGTTCAGCAGTTTTTCCTAGATGACAGCATCTTTTTGGAAATGTTTTGATCATGGCCAGCCAGACAGGTTGCCATTAAAAAAATGAATCCTCTTGCCTCATCACTCTTGACTCGTCTGTTCCAAATGACCTAATTGTCCCTTTGCGCTCATGACACCAGTTTTTGGCCAAATTACTCCACAACCTCCCACCATGTCCTTTGTGCTGCTTTGCACAAACACAATAGTATGAAATCTAAATGGATACCAGGTGCTTCCTCATAGCTCAGCTCTCATCCTCTCTGGCTAGATTTACTGTAGAGACGTTGAGGAAGAGTCAGACAGAAACAAGTGTACACTCGTGACAGTGTCGTCTATCAGGTCCCTTTGCCTTTCATACCTGTTATGCGAGTCTGTACCTTGCGCGCCCTCTCTAGTTTTCTCAAAACGTGTTGGCTTTCCCAATTGAGCTTACAAGCCAAGCTGCCGCTCACATTGAGGGCTGTGGTCTGTAAAATGCAATCCAATACAGAAGACATAGATGGGCCAAGCTTCTGTCCCAAAATGAACATTTGGACAGGTAAAGCCTGGCAGCTCCAACCGACAACAGACAGCTATGGAAGTTAAAAAATGAAAAGTCTGTCAGGGAGAAGCAAGCAAGCAGAAAGCTCAGATCAGATCCCTGTTGATTTGCTGACACCATTAATACCAGCTTTCTTATGACAAACTGGGATCAACGGGTGGGAAATCATTGGCTCAGTGTGAGTTGATAAAACGAGGCATAGTAATTGCATTGTTTAGACGCGGTCTGGGTTACCAGCACTGGATAATGGAGAGAGACGGAGGGAGAAGGAGGCACCTATCCGCTCATCTGTCATAATATCCATGCTGGTAGCAGAGAGCTGCTGTAATGAGGTGTCCTATACCTGCCAGTTCATGTCCTCCTTTCATCCCTTCAGCTCTGTTTCTCTCTATCTGCCTTTCTAGCCCAGTGTCTCTGGTGAAAACATGCATATCGAATGATTTATGCTCCCTTGCCAACATTTGCCTCGAAGCGGGAAGCAGTGTGAAATTGTTGTGGTGCGGCATAAGTCACAAGAATGAGGACCGGGCAGTCAGCGGGGTCACCAAGCGAAGAGACTTTGACCCTATGGAGCATGGTTCAAGTCCAGAGTCTGCTTTGGGAGTGAAAGTGATACACGGATGCATCACAAACGGCAGTAAACAATAGTGAAAGAGTCAAGCTGCAGGGAAATTGAATTCAGTGGGGGAAAAGTCCTTAGTCATAACTCCTGACCTGTGCTCGCGGTCATCACACACACACACACACACACTTGCGCACATGTCTGCCAAGGTCTGCATATGGGCATTTCTCCGTTTCAGCCGAATGTCCTCTTCAGGCGCGAGTCTAAGAAAATACAGGTTGGAAACAGACGGGGGCAGTTATCTCGTGTGGTGTACCCGACTTCCCCCTTCTGTGGAATTATAAGAGCTTCCAGCTAAATAAATACAAGCTAATTAATGTGCACCTTTCTCTTCATAGGAGGGAAAAATGATCTGCCACACTTGATTTGTGAGCTGTTCCATTTTCGGTAATGAAGAGGAAAGCTGTGCCGGCGGAGCGAGGACTCCATCAAATGGTGAGTCTGCATGATTAAACTTAAAAAATAGTTAAGAGCGCGCCTTTAACCTTTTAAGTCAGATTCTATTATCAGACCACGTGCAGAGACAGGACACCACCACCACCTCCACGCACACACACGCACACACGCACACACACAGACACACAGACGGCACTACACCCACCCACCCTCCACCATGAAACCTACTGTTTGGCACACGGCATGGCAGGCATTTGAATTATTACACACACACAGATTTCAATCGAAACAAAAATAGATGAAATCAAAGGTAAGGGAGAAAGGCGTGTAATGTTAAATATGCATGTCGGCCTCCAGCATGTTTTGATTTGCAGGTTTTCTGTGTATTCATAATATAATATTCAGTACATCTATGAGTTACTTTACTTACAGAAAGTGTGGTATTACTGCAGGTTTCAAGGATCCATGTCGAGAAAGTGAATCTATGTTGAACTTTTATTATTTTAGTTATATTTATGTCTTGAAAAGGTTATATCACCATAAACTGGTAAAAACTTTCTCACAATTGCAGCAAATTAGAAAATCGTCTCAATGCTAAATTGTCCTGCTCAACAGACTGAAACCAGTTTTATAATAGAATCTCTACTTGATAAATTGACTAAAGCGGTAACTAGTTTTTGGTAACTTAATGTACTTCTGAAGCTTGTTAAAACTGATCTTTACCACTGTGACACTGCAGGAGAAACCTAGAACATAGAAGCTCCTTTATCCTTAAAACCATCCTGTCTGTTTTCTTCAAAACACTGACACTGGAGGACAAAGACACACAGAACATGGTCTCATCCCAGCGAGTGTTTAACAGCGCTAAACCGGCGAGTGTTTATCTGCAGACGGCAGGCGCAAAGCCACAGAATGTCTATCTGTGCTCCAGCTCTTGATGTGTGTTCCTTTGCAAAGCTTTCTTACACACTGAGGTTTCTGAGGTGAGATCAGAGCTCCGATAAATGACTTCTATAAATCCAAACTCCCAGCAGGACCAGCTGAGAGATGCCTGTTAGCCATTTCCTGAATAATACGTTTGATTTCAAAATATTTTTCTTGTATGTAGGACTGTAGAGTTGATTGGTATCAGGAAAACAGACGTTTTCTGACAAGTGTAGACGTCTCTTTTTCAGACACGGCTCTCATGTTGTTTGAGTCTCAGGCTGTAATATTTTCATGTCCAGTTCACATGTCAGCTTCCCAATTAAATCCTAATGATCTTTTCTAAATATAATGAAATTGCAGGATTGTGGGAACATAATGGAACCACCCAACCATTCAGTAAGTTATGAATGGAACATATGACGGATTCTGGTCTAGTTTGTTCCAATTTTGCCTTTAGAATCCGGCAGATTCCAGACCAGCCTGATGTTTTATTTATTCGTAGTGTGTATCGTTCAGTGAAGGTAACACACATCTATGGCTGGTCTTGTTATTCCACTTAACATGTGTGCTTAAGATTCCACTCTCCCTCCATCTGAAACCCTCCATGGCTCCACAGTAAAAACTCCAAATGTGGTCCTGAGGCAGTTACCTGTGTTCCCACAGCAGATATTCTGTTCTGTCACGGAAAGCCAGGTTAAGTTCCTCTCCCTGGGGTGCAGTGTCTCAGACGTGTGCACAAATGTGGTTCCCTGATGACTAACCTGCTAAATTTTACCCCGAGCAACAGGGCCCTGCTCTCAATCAAATCTGAGCCTTTCCAGAGACAAACGTGGGCCGACATCTGTCTCTTTCACAATCTGGAGGGCAGACGAGGATAGAAAGCCCTGAGGTGATGTGAAGGAAATATATGGACACGTATACATTAAGCGCTTACTCTGCAAACCGGCGAAATAATTCCGAGCGTGTCTTGGTAGGATATGACGCGGAAATAGAAGGTGGTTAAAGCCTTCTGTGCTTCAGTGGAATGTGTAAACGTAGAGCAGAGAAAGTCTGAATGTCCCGTTAGGAGGACAGGGAGGTGGTCAGGTGGGAAACTGGAGCGAATGAGTGTGTCAGACAGAAGGAGTCCCATGGAGGAGACGGGCCCCTATGTCTCTGTAGGAGACTGAACAAGGCCCAAACCAAATAAAGACTTCAACATTAGTTTAATGTCACAGCTTCTGGTCTTTAGGTCCTACTGCTTTAGGAACAGCAGCCAGAGAGTGAAGAAGTAGGAGTCTGGCTGAAGGCAGAAGCTTTGACAGGACAAATAGTTGCTGGTGGCTGGTGTATTTATCAAACCCGGGCGCTTCTTGTTACAGGACCGTCTCCATAACAATTCCGAAATATATGATCATACCGTTAGAACACATGTTAGTCATTAAGTAGTCATGTACAAGTCATTTATTATGTAGCGTAACAGAAGTATAGTATATGTTTTTTTGTAGTGTCTTGTTAGTAGCCTCTTAAAAGTGAAATGATGCATCTCAAGGGTTTCATCCTGCATGTAATATATTGTTAAAAACACACAATTATAGAACTTGATGCTTAATGTTTTCATTTTTTCTACCATTTTGACATTTTCACTATGACATGCATTTAACCTCGTAAAAATGGCTGTGTTGACGTTTTATGTTCTATTCAGTGCCTCATATCTTTGGCGCAACTTACAGTTATTCCTCTGACTTTAAAGTACACTGAAACTACAGCTTGAATTCTGCAGAACAAAAACAGCTAGGATCACTAATCAGTCAAGTGAAAATTAGCCTGCGAGTTTTCGATATTTGTCCTGGTCTTCAAAACTGCTGCGAAGGTTTGACGTATGTGCTCCATGTTCCTTCTGGATCTTGACTCTCGCCTCTAGCCACTGGCTTTTCCTCTGTGGTCATCAAAGAGGTTAGTTGTTCTCTAGTCTGTTTCAAGTATCTACAGGATTCTAATATCCCCTTCCCGTAGAACCTGCATATTCTCTCCAAGAAACTGAAAGACACGAGTCCACCAGGGAGAAAGCCTTTGAAATGTATGCTTTGCTTGTGTCTTATGAAAGAAAGCTTGCATAAATAAGCACACACAGATCTTCCCGAATGCAACAGACACCATATACCTTGGCTAAGCCAGTAATGGGCCTCCTAGTGTATTCTGGCCCTCTGTTTTTTAACTGGTTTATATCCTGTGATTCCCTAACAGTAATTGTGACATATGTACTCCAGCTCTAAAGGATGACACCCAGCGTTTCATTATTTTTACAGCCCACATTTAGATTTTCAACCGTTGCTCTGGTAAGTAACAGTGCTGTCATATTTAAAGCCTTGTAGAATTTGCCAAGCCCTTGCGGGGGCAAACTCCTGGAGGATCGCATTTAGAATTTATGGGTAAGGCTAAAGCTCATACCGTGAATCCAAGTTCAACTTCTACTCTTTGACCCACTTTGAAGAAAGGTTGTTTTTTTTAGGTGAGGTGAATGCTTTGTTTGTGCCTGCAGGACATGTTAATAGCTATTCAGGATGCATTTTCCTCAAATTATGCATGAAAACCTCAAAAGTGCAAAAAGAGTAATTGCATTTTAATTCATTTGATGTTATGGCGGATTGCACGGTGCAGATTTGAGTAATTTTGTTAAGATGTTTCCATCTAAACTAATCATGAATAGCATTGGATGGACTACAGATGTGAAATCTGAATTGTAAATCCATATTCGAGGCCTATGGTGAAACTTCCTCGTCATGTCTCTACTGTGGAACTGTTTGTGTGCAATTCTTCACCTTTCCTCAGCAATGAAAACCTTTTTTTTTAATGAATGGGTGTGATGCATGCTGTGCATATGATGCATGACTCTGACCAAACAAGTGAGTTATGCCTTTTGTGAAGTAACTGAGTGAAAGTGCATATTTTTCTGTCTCATTTAGCTTTTTCTCATTGCCTCAGCTGGGTTCTGTGGTTGCCCTGTAAGCACTAAGCAAATACAGCAGTGCAGTGTTTGCTCTACCTCTAGATTTTACTCTACGGACTATATTATACTCCACAGCCCACAGGAAACTACAGTTTTACCTATACGGCCGAATGATTCTTCCTCCCCTACGTGTGCAATAAAAAATGTACATTGTGAATTCCTCTTTTTTTTCCCCTGTTTTCATTCCTTTGGAGCTTTTCAGAGGGGCTTGCTCTGTGGGGAGTCACTCTGGAGTCCACAGTGATCAGTCCCCTCACTGAGAGTAGCAGTGTTGTGTAGTGTGTTAATTGGCCCCCGGGCCTGGGTCTCTCTGCAGGCATCTGAATGCTCGTACACTTTGGGATCTCTGTGTATAGGAAACAAATGGGGCCATAGAAGGGCTGCGCACAGCCTGGTGACCTGTATGAAGTCAGAGATGAGGTCATAGTTGCCCGGCTTCCAAATAAAACAGGACAACAGCTGAGAGAGCAATGATCCGTTCGGTCTCACTTAACCACCCACTAGTGTATCTAATCCACACGAGGACACAAACGCTCATATGGAAGGTGTGGGCTGTGACGCTTGGTTAACTTCCTGAAATGTGATGAAAGGCTCTAAGATTGAGAGTCTTGTTAAGTGACGAACAAGTGACTATTGATCAGCAGAGAATTTCATCACTCACACTCTCATCGCCAAGACCCAGCATATTATTGAGAAGTTCAACTGCAGCGTGCAAAAGCCAGGAAAATTTAGCCGACAAACCATACAGATATACGGCTGGGCCCAATCTCAGACGCTCCGCACCAGAACAAATATCACTGATGAAGAAATGACTTAGCCAGAGGTCTGCATTTTGTCACAGTTTGAAATTTGTAATAGCATACGGCAAGCGCAGAACAAATCTCAGGGACACCGCAAAGATGAGCTGTCCCTTGAAAGTGAGGCTCCTTTCCATGTAAAACATCTCTAAATAAAGGCTCCCTGCCCCACACCTGACCATCAGAGGGAAAGTACATGTGTTTCCATTACTGAAATGCTCCCCAAGACTGTCATTTGTAAAGCCACGTGTGCCTCACTCCAATACAAACCCTCTTCATATGGGAGCAGTTAGCTCCGTCCCTAAAAGCGCTGATTACTACTGTCTGTGTATCAATAGACAAAAATGACCCCCTTTCCCTGTAAACCTTTAGGCCTTCTAAGGACAGCCTTGTGTCGGAACTAAATATGGACAAGATCACACCTCCCAACTTCCAAAAAAGTGTACGAGATGACACAAACTTCCTCTCTTCCTTCTCTATCAGCATGTTTCCGCTATAATCAATCTACCCAGAGATTTTTGGTAGTTCTTTTCACGAGATTACCTGCTGTTGCATGGCTGAAGAGAAGAGGAAGAGGGACATAAAATGGAAACTCCTCAGGAATGGTGATTACTGGCCACTGAATTGAAACCATCCACGGAGAAACTAGATCTGAGCCCATGAGAAGCATTATGGTAGTTAAAGTGAATAAAGGCCTCAGCTCACCCCGTCGTACCTGTTTTTGGCCCAGCCTCCTCTACTACTACATTAAAAAGGAGATGAATCGGCGGTCTGTAAAAAGAGAGGAATAACCCTTTGAACCTTTGGCTGCGGTGCAATAAAAGAGAGAACGCGAGCAAGGGCAGGAGGTGAGCAATTTGAAAACCGAAACCCTGCTTATAATGACTATCACCAAGAGTCGTAGTGATGAGTTAGAGACACGGCGGGATTTGTACCAGCGACTGTTAAAAAGGAAACACAAGCCAAGAATTCCCCTCTGTGAGTCTCTCCTCCTGACCAATCACAGCCCAGACGCCTCACCCCTCCCTGCTCACATTATTAAATTAAAAGCCAAGATTTATACCCCCGGTACCAAAGCGATGGCTTCAGTCACTTTTGGAATCATTTATCCCATCAGAGGTCCAGCAAGCCTACAGTTTGATTGATGGAGCGCGAACAGTGGGTGGGGGGGTATATAGTTACACGCAGCTACCTTGCAGGTCAGCAATCCTGCATCTGTAACTCAGCACTGAATAGCAATAAAGACGTTGCAACGCTGAGGGCATAGCTAAACAATTCCCTTGTCGACAATGAACTGCAACAGCAACAGGAATAGAAGCTTCTGTGCCAGTTAAAGCCCAGATTGTAGAGTGGATTTGAATGCAGATGTGTGGATTTTTCAGTCTCTTGTACAACAACTTTCAATCCTGCCAGTTCTCAGTCAGTACCAAAACATATGGTACACATGTATTATCTTTATTTGTACATAATTTTCCAAAACATAGTACTTCTAATAAGTGAGCCATGTGATTCTACAAAACTCACACAAATGTCAAAATGTCAAAAGTGATGTAAACAAATCTTTAACAGCATCTGGAAATGTGAATTTAAATTACTTTGAATCTACTGTTGAGTACTACTACTAGTCAAAAAGACCTGTCAATCAATGAAAGAATAGCAGTTGGTTCACAGATTGAGCCTTTAATTTGGAATAGCAATGAGGATGTCAAAGATATTGTGCATGCAAACAGTTCCTTATCAATTATACTTAAGGATACTTTTCCATGGAACATATTATCATAAAAACAACGTTTAGCCTGTTGCTATTTCTATTCATGACTACATTATTTCGCAAGGCTCTAGTTGAAGAAGATTAACAAGTTCCCAATCAAGGAATTGATCCAAAATCTTTCAAGTTTTAAATGTTAACTGGACCCTGATGTGTACTGGGTCAAATTGGGTTTAAAGGTAAAAACAAAACAGGATCTCAGCATTGTGGAATGTATATTTCAGGGATAAAAACAGGATACTCCTCATATTAGCCGACTGTGTTTTTGTTTTCTGAGTTCCTGTAGCGTTTCAGGAGTAACTGTGGAGAATCATCAAAGGACCACAGCAAACACGTGCATGAGAAGGTGGAGGTTTAACTTTACCCCCGGGCCTCACCGCTCCATTTCAGTTTTGAGCACTTGATGTCCCCATTATTTTTCAAAAATAGAGGAACCGCAGTCCTCAACGAAAGGTGCAGATACAATTAGATGATTGAAATGGGAGCTGCCGGAATTTGAAACATATGATCGCAAAGCATTGGACTTAATGCTGTTAAGAGAGATCATAGGTAGACTCGGCGGATATACTGAGCCGTGTTGACTAGCTGTAAAGTGTGCGATGAATTACAGTGGGCCTCTCTGATGTACTGGCTGGCCTCTGCAGCTGGGTTCATCGTCGTGACATCACCGGTGGAAACGGGACTGTTTGGATTCTCACAATTGCTTCAGAGGAGTCAATCAATCCTCATCCTCCACGGATATCCGCTATCACAACAGCACCTAATCAAAAGATTAAAGGGGACTACTAATTTGTTCAAATTTTCGGTAAAAAGGGGCAAGTAGGTTTCGGCTTTAAGAAGGAAATTGCAAATAATAAAAATGTGGAAAACTTCCATGTAAAATATGGGAAGATATGTTGAGGTTCACCGCGAAGTCTAGTTGGATGTAATGGTTTCACATGTCACAGATTTACAGTAATGGTAGCAAGAGATCAAGCTCTTACCACAGCTACAGTGACTGGATATGAGGCAGGGTCTGTTTTATTTCAGATGAAAAACAGAAAAAATAACGATGTCTGTTCTCAGTGTAGTCAAGCCTAGAACTAAACGTATTGGAATCGACAGTAGAACTAATTCAGTCAGAGAAATCTGGCAGAGAATATGCATATGCAATAATTAGTAATGCCTCTAGTCGCTTCTATTTCTCGCCCATATTTATGTTCTCATAAAATGCTCAGAAATGACAGAGTACTACAGGATGTCGAACCCTATAACTTTTCTATTTTCATATGCACGCTGGGCAGTATACATGCCATATATCTAAGTGAGTGAGATGAAAAGTTGCTACACTATAATGATTGATAGGTCAACATCTGGCCACCAGCCAATCACGTGGCTCCACCTGCGCTGTATCAGCCGTAAGAGGAAGCAGCTGTGGTGACGGCATGGGGCGAACTGACACGTGATACACATTTCAAGCCATCTTCATAACACACAGGTCGATATAATGATCAGGTCAAAGGTCAGAAGGCTTGTTTAGTCTCACACTGTGATTGCTTGGCAATATCAAACTGAAGCAGCACATGATTATTTGGTTAAATCACAGATGAAAACTTTGTCAACATTTTTTTTATACATTGTCTGATTCTCATTCTGAATGTGTGTTAAGAAGACTACACAGATTTAGATTATGTACATTATTTAGGTTCTAGCATCTGTAATCATCCATCCATTCCCTGATGGACTAAAATCAGATTATGGTTACATTCTTTAGGTACAAACTAATATTGCCTTAATGATATTTTAACTTAACTTGAACTAAGATTAAACAAAAGGTGATCATCACACTTGAAAAAGGTGAAAAATAAAACAAAAGTTATTTTTCGGTAATATACTACCTTTGGAGGTCATGTGAGAACTTGTTGTGTAGCAGTGCTTAAATACATTCTTCAGTGTCAGCAAAGAACTGTTGAAAAGTGTTTCTGTATATGTAAAAAGATCGAACCGTTTTAAAAACACAAGTACATTTCTGCCTCAGCTGTAAAGACAGATTTTATGTGTTGTGTTTAAGGAAGTTTCATTTGCATACGTCCATAAAATGCTTTTGATCAAGAAAAACAACGTGGATAAAATATTTCGGGATTTCAACTCCCTGCTCTCAGCCAAGGGCATATTTGCATAAGAGATGTTTTGCAAATCAGCAAAACTTGGGCATACCCCTGAAACGATGGTCAAGGCTTGTGGAACACACAGACGGTTTCAGACTGTAAAAATAAAGCTAAACGCAGGGCAGAGGGCCAGAAACATCTGAGCCTGCCTCCATCTTGCTGGGAAAAGGAGCCAATGGTGAAGTAAAAAGTGTCTTTCTGGTCACTTTCTTCACTTATTCCCACCCATTTACTGTAACCACTGTGTGTGAGTCTATGTGTGCGTGCGTGTTTCTGTTTCATCCTGTGCTGTTGCTCCCTGTGTTTATGTTAGTTAGATTAGTAGTTGAGTGTCTACTGTCTGTGAATAAACATTTCCTGTAAGTTTAAGGTGAAATTATTCCGTGGTTTGTGTTAACATCTTTTGTCACTAAACTGTAAGAGTTTGTAACCTTGCTTATAAGTACAAATCAGCACTTGCTTTAAACAAGTTTTTCCCTTTGAAACCTCCCTAGTTGGCCACCGAGAGAAGTTTCGCACGCAGTTTTTCCGATAATCTCAGTGGATGAAGTATTTGATTGAGTTATGAAATTGACCCTAATTGAGCAAAGTTTTCCCATCTTTTAGTGTTTTTCTCATTCGTATTTATCCGTTCCATTCCTCTACTGCAACAACCGAATTCACCAAAGGGTTGTTGGTGCATTTTCAAAGATATTCTGCTGCTTTTTTTGTTTTACCCGGTTTTGTTCTGTCAGTGTCATGGGCGGTTGTAAAAGCAGCAGGTGTGTGTCGGATGTGTTGAGCTGTTGGTTCTGACACGTTGACAAAACAGGCTGGTTGGAACCCCTGTTGGTTCCCTGAAATAATCTTGCTGGCTTTGCAGACATCTGTCAGAAGAACTGCAGGTGTGGGTGAAGACTGCAGTTAGAAATGTCACATCAACTTCCACTGCTTTCCCCCTCGGTTGAGACGACCTCAAAGTGTCTTTCATGAATGTGACTTTAGCTGTCAGTCTGGTTAGAAAAAAGTTGTCTCCGAGTCAAACGCCACATTTGATTTCAGACCTGGGGACTGAAGTAAGACGAAGATAAAAACTGAGTGCATAGAATTATATACATGCCACATGCCATATCCGTCCGTAAGTTTTCATCAGGCAGTCCTCCATTCCAGGCCAGTAAACAATAACTGCCAAAAACTTCTCACTTCCCACTTCTCATGTCAGTCATGGCTCAGGCATTTCTCAATATCCACGTGATGCTCTGAATGCAGTTTTGGTCCCTTTGAATGCATTTCATCTCTGAAGGTAGTTTGTTCCAGAGCATATGTTTGGATCTGAGGGCTGTTTGAAGGCAGATGTAGTTCCTGGCTGCATCCTTTCAACAAACTGCCTCCTGGTAATTGGCCATTACTCTAGAACTGAGAGACATGCTGTCCAGAGGGCAACTACACTTGTCTGGAAACAATCATGGAGTTAGCAGGCTGGCAGACAGCCTTGTCACTGGAATATGCCTCTCCTGCTGAGCGTGTCTTCTCTGACAGTGATGATCTCGGGAGAAAAAGCAAATGGCTGGCATCCAAAAATATAATTGAGTGGGCCTCATCAATGTGAAATGATCGCTAAGGAAACATCACACAGTAAAAAAAAAGTTGTGAAATGACATCCTTTATCAGTTTTCTCAAAATTGTACCACATTGTAAAGTTGTGTTTTAACTCAGGATACTAAAATGACCTCCCACATTGAATGGTGTTGACTAAATTGAAATATCAATAGTAGTAGTAGTTTGAAATAGTTTAAAAAAAGTCACCTTTAGTATTGTGCACAGAAACATCTTATGGTAGCTTTTAAAGGGTGTTGTGTGACATCATTCCAGTATAAAATGTCACCAACATTCCTTACACTTCTGTTAGTTTGTGCCGCCCATTTGGAAGCGTTGCCCTGTGAAGCCATATTAGGTGACCTTCAACAAGTGGCTCCATAATTATAGGAGAGCACGCGAGGTATGCCAAGTGACCTTCCCTCTTCTCCAGGCAGACCAAAACATCACAGAGGGAAAATAATAATAACAACTGACACGTCTACCTCTGGCGCAGTCTGGCAACTGGATCCAGATGGAGGGAGCATATCATTACAGTTTTATTGGGAGATATCAAAACAGAGAAGGCACATTCCAAGAACCCTTCACTCTCCCATAGATTGCCACTTTTAAATGATCCTGTGACTTAGAGAAATTAAACTTTATTCTGTTTGTCTGTTGTTTGTCTTTGCTCTGCGGGCGTGCATGCAGAGCATTATGGGTAACTCGCTGAAGTGTTGAGGGAAGCAGAGTAGAGCAAAGACGAGGGTGAGGCATGCTGAGATTGAAGCTTCAGGATGGCACGTAGAAAGGAATATCTGACGATCCGCGGCCAGACCCGAGCCACGCTCTCCCAGCTTTCTTAATTAAAGCACATGACTGGAGGCAGACGTCCCGCCTCCTTTGAATCTCGCTGCAAACAACATGCTGACTCATTTCTCTCAGACTCGAGGCAGCGCGTACCTGGGAACGTGGCTGACTGTTGCCGTTGATGCCCTTTCATCCTTGAAAGGCAAGATTCCTGGTTTTAGGTCAAACTGGCTGTGTGCAGCCCCCCCTTTCCTTTTACCCCCTTTGACATCCTGGAAACACTCTTTGATGGTCCCTGCCTGTATTTGAATCTTGCTTATTTCTCTGTGTACCTGAGGATGTTTAGTTATGTATATTTCTGTCAGTCTGTCTCTCACTGCCACCGCCGCACACACACACTTACACACAAACATGTGCTCAGACAAACACCCTTTTCTTTTCTCTCAAAGAAATCCCTGCAGGGTGCAAAAATCCCATGTCTTCTCACGAGTGTGTCACAGCCAGTGTTGAGTTGCAGATTTCAACAGGGAACTGTACTGTGCACGAGCTGGCACTGAACCCTACCGATACACCCCAGAGTCAGCACTGGCCTGATTAGATCACTGCCAGGATAGGAGGGCGGCGGTGGGCCTCCAAAAACAACCATACCCAGGATTTGGATGAAGGAGAACGCTTGGTGTATCACACTTTGATCAGTTGTCAGGATGTATTGAGGAGCAGCTCCTGAAGGAAGCTTGAAGACAGGGAAAGAGCGATGGGAGGAACGGAAACCTGTCCAGCATCAGGCCCCAGGGGCCACAGAGGGGCCTTGCTGCCCACCGCTATTCTCACATTCATAATATGAATGAGCAAGTACAACCGGTTAAGTCAGAAGTATAGAATTCATCTTCAGGATAAGATTTCAGTGTGTATGGATGGGAAGTTGGGTAGAGATCAGGGTTTACAGCAGAGAGGGAGGTTCTGCTGATACCAATCTAGGAATGCTGCAAGCCTTTAAGTCTCAGACTGCATTAAAGTTAAAAGCAAATGCAGTTTAAATTTATGCCTTTCGGTACAAGGCTGCGATGGTATGTGTGATAGCGGAGGACGCACTGAGGACCACATGTCTGATTGTTGTCTTTGACGTTCATGTAAATGCAGCTTTGTATACAGAATGTTCAAATTCTTCTGCAAGGGACATTTTTCAGGGAAGAGATAATGGTGGTTTACCGTAAGTCCTACAATTGGCTTTCAGAAGAATCGGACTGAAAAGTATTTAACACTGATAAGCGCCACACTCGAATAAAAAGTTAAAATTGTCAGTTATAATAAACAACGGTTCCACATCCTAAAACCTAAAAAAGGAAAGCTGAACCACACCCACGGCGCAAAGTTGCTCTCTTACCAAACATTGCTTTCCATGTGTCTGTTTCAATGACGCTTGCTGTGTGTGTTCACTCCCAAAGTGCTGCCATTGGTCAGCTAAACCAAGCTCACTTCCTGCTACCTGGCGTCAAATAGCTGAAGTCCTTGATTCAGGCTACACAATGTTATATATTATCAGACAAAATCAGTGGAAGAAGCTAACGTTTGCTAGCTTTCCAGGCTAGCGCTAATGTAAGCTTTCCAGTTAGCTTGAATGACAAAGCTGACTGGAAAGCAATGAGAGTTTTATATGCTTCTTCAACCTGGGAATATTAAAGTCTGAGTTTATAAGCTTACGAAGTGCGTCTGTCAGTGCGTTCTCAAAATGGCCACATGACTGCTAAGATACAATCAGCAGAGCCATTATTACATGTGGACAAGTCTGGACTGCTGCATCCACTCCAGACGATTAGTATGTTTATCCTGGAATAATCCACTTTTCAAAGGGCAGCGCTCGTCTCTAACATACAGTTTGATTGTATCTTGACTCTGTTATGTGCAGTATTTATTGTGTACGGGTCAGACCACCTGTAATCCTCTTCATCACATAAACTTCAACCTGAAAAGAATAAAAATCCAGCCACTTTACTTTGCTGTGTTCCACTGTTGAAGATGCATGAATGTTGAGAAAATGACTACACAATGAAAACACATTTCTTTCATGTGAGACGTGTCTCTGGTCACATAGCAACATGGCAGCATTCACTGCTAATCACAACACAACATTCTAATAGTCAAAACATACATGAGTATTTAGCTTTCCGTCATAATCATAAATCCTGTTTATTAAATAGCTAAACATAAACAAAAATAGCTAAACAACCTTAATGCCGGTTACAAACCCGTTGGGGAAGAATGTTTATTGGACAAAACACAAAAATGGACCTGTGTTATGAACAATAATGAGGTTTACAAAATAACAGTTCCTCCTCTAAATAATGATACAGTGTGAGTCTGAATGTGTAGTGAAAACAGTCATTAGTTGCTGCCCTACTGATAACACACTCTTACAACTAAAAATACACATGGATCTCTGAAAAGCAAAACTAATGAGATTCCGTTGTGGCATTGACAGTTTTCCTTCTTGCAATATAAAACTTTTTTTTTTAAATGTATCCAAGGACGTCTGGCGGTCCAGACCGTTTCTGCCAGCACCTGTCACACTGAACCTGCGGGACCCAGCGAGGTGTCACCCAGCCGAGCTTGCACAGTGACATCATCCTAAAAGGCAACGCCTCGCCACCAGGCCCTGATCAAGGCAGAGACACGGGTGCCCTGAGGAGCCGGCGTCGCTTTGGCACTGTGCCCGTGTCAACATTCACGCTGAGAGCCTTTGACCAGGAATGTCGTGATATCACTGGACGAGAGGTTTTACAGCCCGGGCAGGCCTGAACACCATCAATCATATGAACTGTACAGATGCATATGAGCTTTATGACCGATGGGTTGAAGCACCAATTCAGAAAAGGCTGAGAAAAAGTTTGATTCCTTGGGAGCTGCTATTTCTCCACATCCATCTAAAATCTCACCAGCATTTTCAGATCAAGAATTGATCAAAGAAATATCCAACAGCTCTATTATTCGAGCATGAGGTGGCATGGGAGAGCAGATACTGAACCCCTAACTGCTCCTGATGTGCAGATTGGCTCCTTGCTTGTTTTGCCCCTGCCATCAGTCTATGAATGGGTGAATGTGAGGTCGCTGCTTTGGAAGAAGCGTTTTATAAGCACAGTCCATTTAATCCCGTGGCCTGTCACTGTATCATCTGCTTCGGTGGGACATTTTAAATTCAGCTCATTGTTAAGGTCAAATGTGATTGACCACCGTGGATAATGTAACTGCTCAAAGGTGACAGTTCACAGACAAGGCTGAACTGTGGAAATGACTTTGGTGGAAAGAATCCAAAAGCTATAAATTGCTTCGACCACACCGAACATGTGTGTCCATCTCCATCCCCACATTTCTCTTCCTCTTTGGCTTGTGGACTCGTGGGCCAATGAGCGGCACGCTGCTGTTTCTATCTGTTTTAAAGAGATCTGCTCTGATGAGCTTTGCTCCCTGTAGAAACTGTCAAACGTTTCTCTGTCTGTTTACAAAGCCTCATTTTAAATTTGACATTTGGCTGCGTGTCCAAGAAAAACAACGCTGTTCTGCCCGGTCACACGCTTTCTGTCCAAGAGAGGAGCAGTGTGTTTTCAGAGAGCCGTAGCCAGCGTTGCAGCGGGCCTATTAACTTTACTGTAACAACCACGTGAGAAGGGTAGAACCTGTGAAAGAGTGTATAAAGCATGCAGGGATTCAAGCTGTTATGGGTCCCCATTTAGGATGTGGCTGTGATTGACAAGGGGGAGAAAAAACAGAGAGGGTCCAGATTTACAGTTACACAGCTTTGTTTCTACACTGAAGCAGACATCTGGTTTAACCGATGTTTATGTGAAATTGCAGAGCAGTGAGGAACATTCTGTGAGGCAGGCAACAGAGGGACATAAAAGTTATGCCTTGACTTCATCATGTCTGTGTTGGTTGTTAGCTGCAGTAAAGATTTTGCTGATGTAGCTCCACGTTTTCTTCAGACTGACAGGAAGTCCAGAATGAGAAGATTAGCAATCCTGAAAATGTACTGTGAAAGATTAAACTGGAGAACAACAAATAACGACGACTTAACAGCGGGACTCCAGCATCTGTTTTATTCAACAAATTCTCCCTCTTATACAGTATATTTATTATGTATTCTTCATCTCACTGTCAGATTTGAGTCTGGACTGTGCATTGCCTGCCCAGAAACAGTGAGCGAAACATACAAAGAAAGATATGTGTCAAAATAAGCTGAAAGCGGAAATGATTAATGTTCATATTTGATCCCACAATAAACACTCCCCAGATCAGATAATACCCAAAAATGGCAATGTTCAATCTGATTCCGTGATCTACAGTGAAATGCGTCTCCAGTGTCTCCAGGCAACAATTCAGGCTAAGCATTTGTCTTCATTAGAATTTTTGGGTTGTTAAATACGCCTTAGGGACGGCCACTTGACCCCAGGAACTATTTTATTCAGCCGTAGAAAACCACTCTTCCTCTTCTCATTTAGAGCAACACTAATCGAGGCAATGAAGGTGACCAGGTCAACAGATTGGTCGCCACAAGAGGGGGCCAACAGGTCCAGAGGGACAGATGGACGTATGAGTGGGGTGTATGTGTGTGTGTGTGTGTTCAGCTTTATGTGTGCCCTTGTGCATGGTTGTGGACTACACTGTGAGTGTATGTTGCTCTGTGCATGTATGTGTGAGTAATGCAGAGGATATGAGTGTACAAGTGAAAGGTTGTGTAAATCATGGATGTATTAATGTGGCTATATTAGTCAGTTGGTCCCCACCCTGCATTGCAATTTTGTAATTTTAAATTGAAGTCGTTATAGACCGTGTGTGAAATGTTTAGTGCCAGTTCAGTAAAAAAAAAAAAGGCTTCCTTGTCCAGTAACAACTGACTTAGGGTTACATTAGTGTTAGTATCTTGAAAAAAGACAGAACAAGGCAGATCGTCAAATGAAATTCCTAAAACAAGTTGATGTGTGTGTGAATATGTGTGTGTGTCTTGCTGATACATTACAATAGGTTAACACACGGGTTAACAAGCTCTGGGCTGTGTGTGTTCTCTGTGCGGAGGAGGAACTGTGTGGGAGATGCAGTATCTGAGGTGGCCTCAGGCAGGAGAAACCACAAGACTGTCCAATATCAGGTCTGCACTCTCTCCAGCCACCCACTGTGGTGTGGTGTTTCATAAACACAACACACACACACAGACATGTGTAAATAGACATAAAACATAGGCGTACACATCTGTACAGACAAAAATAGCAGGAGTTAGTCATCTCTACGTGTTTATGCTGACCCTCTTCTCCCAACCTGGCAGAGTGACCCAGGACTGACAGCCCATCAGGGGACCCAGCGTAGCCTCAGCTTAACCCCCTTTTACCTTCGTATCACCCCACAGGCCCGTAGGCGTCTACCAGTCGTGGCTTGACCTTGTGTAATCTGTCAGGAGGCCCAGAGATGTCTCAGTTATCAATAGTCGAGGCCTATTGTTTCAGGGGGCTTCCTCTTTCCTGTACAGGACAGTCCTGCTGGGGGGGGAGCACCACAGGGCCATTAACCCGCCTGGGGCCACTCGGATCATGAAAGGTGTATCGGGTTGAATGAAAGAGACGGACTTTCCCTGCCGGTTGGCGTGTTGTGTGACAGCATCAGGGGTGTTTTTCCACTTTGCTGCTAAAAGCCCTGTAATGGCTTTATCGGCTCTATCAGAGGTCGATGCATTTGTTTACTTTTGTCAAGAAGAAGCTGTGAATGGTTAGAGCTGACATATTTTGTTCTTTAAGCACAGTGGAAATAAAGGTGAAGCCATGGCCACCTATATGTTTGTTTTTACTTCAAGCTTTAAAACTACAGTATAGTGTTTCGCTAATTAAAACTGCTTGACGATGTAACGGTGTCAGGTCTGAACTAATTAGCAACTTATCCTGACTGAAGATTATAGCTGTAGTATTTAGGCGTGAAGGGAAAATGAGCAACTGTAACGAGGATAAGACCTTTTAATCCTGCCAGATTCACTTGTGGTACAGTAAACTTTGCACAGGCTGTAGAGAAATACTGATCCAAACTGTGTCAGGAAGGCCCTCGGTGCTTTGCCTGTGTTATAAAAATGGATTGTAGGTTAGGCTCACTGACTCATAAAAAAAAGTAGAAGCAATATTAATCTTAGCTGAAAACAGGAAAGGATATTTTTTTCAGTTTTTGCTCTTGGCACTGGTTGGGGTTCGAAGACCACTGGGCAGACGAGGGGTGTTTGCTCAAGTGGAGCCAATTACTCCAAATAAATTAGGGCTTCCTCTCTATTCCCTGCTTTGTTCTTCCTCTCTATGCCCCTAATCCCCTCATCTCTAGACGGTTGTCATTTGGAAATCGGGTCAGATCCATGGTGAGCCCCTCCTTCCAAATAAACAGGCTAGTAATGTCTGTTTACCCAGAGTACAAGAGCCATTATGTGCGAGGAAGTTAAACATCTCTGACAGGCAAAATGGCTGCAGACAAATCACTGTTGCCCTTTCTTGAGGGATTGATTGGAAGAATGCTGATGTTTCCCTAACTGTTACCAGCAGCATTATCCATTTGCTGACTGCTTTTTCAAAAGACATACCAGCTGGATGGCGTAAGGATTCAAATCAAAAACCTTTTGTTTGTCTACAATTACACGTCGGAGCGAGTAGATGACCTCGGCTGAGATGGATTTCATCACATTGGTTGCCTGGGAGCTACAGGCCTCCCAATCGGAAAATACCTCTGTACTTCAGGAGAACATCACAGCCTGTGTTTCAATCACGTCAAAGGATCTGGATAGCGTAATGTGGGATACATGGAGGATGTGGAAAATCAAAGTGAATTTTTAAAGTACAGTAAGGCAAATTGTAATGAGCTTACGGTCAGTGCATGAAGTCATTATGAAATTGAAAATGAAGTCAGAAAATAATGTAAAGTGAAAGGCACTGTTCTGTGACATGCTGTTTAATTGGAAATGAAATGGGATGGTAAACAGAACGATGCATCTGTGGCCATGCATGTGCGGAGAAAGGACTGCATTAAATCACAGTCTGCTAACCAGGACCTAATGGAACGTCACATAATGAGTGCCAACTGAATAATTTACCGTCAATCTTTGGAATTCCGTCTGTGGAGGTCAGAGAAATAAATTACAGTCGGTCACTTTGGGTCCAAGAGCAGCCTCGTTATAGACATTGTTCTCTCACCGGAAAGTCACAAGTGTGACGCCTGCAATACTGAATTATGTATGTTTGAACTTTGATGATAGTCCAATTAGGGAATAACTCCATTTTAAATAATTAAATCAAAATCGGATTTAACCCAAATCGGCTTAGTCAGAGTGAAATACCATGATTATCTGACAGCGGTGCACAGTGTTAGACTCCCTCATTTGTATTTAATGGTTAATGGAATTCTATTGATTCTGTCCATGCGTATGACTTACCACCATTTTTACCTTAATTGCAGAACAATCAAAAATCAGTAAGTATCGTGTGAATATAAATGGTTAAAAAAAACTTTTCTGTTCATTATGCAACGCCATGAACAAATCTTGCCTTGATACGAGTCCCAAGAGGACAGCTTCTGCTTAACATCAACAACAACAATAGTTCAAACAACAATAGGGTCTCAAACTGGCTGGATTTGCCATCAGTCGATTGTTCAAAGGAGAAACCCAGGACACAGCTTTCTCTGGGTTATGTATTGTAGCTCTGATAGAATTCACAATGGCCTGAGACATGTTGTTATAATTGGCTAGCGAAATGTGAGGCTAACTTCAAATAGGTGTTGCCTGCCCTTTGATTTGGTCCATCATCATGGCTCCGCTCATAGTCACACCAGGACAGTTGTACAGCTCGGAGCTATAATCCTTGGCTCAAGACCCAACAGGAATTTCGATCTCACGGATTTCCAAATGAATGGCTGGCAGGAAAATGCAGCGTGCATCCGGTGGAAACAATATGGTGCAGCCTTGTCCGTGTCTGTGAGCGCGGGTCTGTTTGCGTCGTGTTCTCCTGTAGGCTACGCATGTGCATGTGTCCGTGCTACATCTCTGTGTGCATCAAAGCATGTGCTCACTCTTTCCTTCCAGCTGTCCGCGAGCCAGACCGCATTCAACACCTAGATCAGCAGGTCTCCCCCCTCATGCTCATCTACTCTTACACACTCCACTGATCTCCATCCCTTTTGCAGAGGTAACGGCTATACAGCTGCTAAATTTCCCAAGACTTCACATAAGCCCCATATAGTTCTCAGCTACTGTAACCGAGACACGGCCATGTTTCACCACATCCAACAATCCACTGATTCTGTGCTTGAGAGTCTAGAGTTGCGTTATATCCGCTCAGTATTGTTTTACTTTACTTTTCATGTTGTATAATGTATTGTGACAGCGTGGACTTTATTCCCGAGGATTAGATATCCGTGCAGAGGTTGTTGACAGATGCTTGGTGTCCTGCAGTCACTGGGGCAGTAGTAACACAACACCCCCAGGGCTGGCTTTGTTAATTGTGCCAGTAATCTGTTTAAAATTCTCTGCAGGGAACATGGGGGAATTATCATCAAGGTATTTGTATTCCACCCTACACGTCTTTGTTCAATAATGTATTCCTGATGTTGTCATTACAATAAACTTTGCTACGCCGCATACTTCATTCCAAGTGTGGCCACATTATCCGGCAAGGTGTGCATTCTCAGTTCAGCCTGCGGTTCCCCACTTGGACAGCCAGCCATAAATAATCATAACATTGCACTATTTTTACTTTTTCATAGCAAGTTTAGTTTAGTTCAACCTAAACCAAGAATCATGACGGACAATCACCAGGACCCCTATGATCCCCTGCTGCAACCTCCCCGGTGGCCTATTACAATGCTTTACTGAAACATGCAATTCAGTTGGCAGCCAATCAAAAGGGAGCTTTCCGCCCTCATGCCCTTTGGGTCAGTTTTCAGCGGTCTCCTTCACTGGCTTCGACCGCAGTGTTAACGGCTGCCATGAAAACGAGACATGTGCAAAACAATCTGTCCCTTGGTTAGAAACTGGCAAACCCAGGGTGGGTCGGCACTGGCCAGCTCGTATGTCACTCTGCCATGCTTCCTGCCATGCTGGGTGGTGAGTTCATCATGTATGCCAGGTGTCATGGTTTGTGGAAGGGTGAACGCATTGGCTGGGAGATACCAAATACTCCCTCAGAGAGCCCCATTAGAGGGCATGAATGATGAGGATCTGTGGTAATGTGGGACTTGTAGACCAACTGGGTAAATTACCAAGTTTCATCCTGGGTCTCACACTCACGAGGTTGAAAATAACCCATCAGGAAGACGTTTAATGAATATGGTCATCACACTGGATCTGAACCCTCCCCACAGGCGTGTGGTGCTCTGATCTGGTTCCTCACCAATTGAGCATGACACCAGTGTTCAGCAGTGTTGCAGTCCTGGGGGCAAGAGAGACACTGGAGAAAGTGTGGTAGCTTACCGATTGAGGACTTCATTATTAAAGGTAATACAGCATATTTATACAGGCGGGAGAGTCTGACTGAACTTAAACTCAACTATTCTCTCCAAAAGAGGAGCTCCCCATTATTTATTTCGAAAGAACTCAGAGCTGGATTTGAAGTGAGGACTCATGTGGCAGTCGTTATGTGCTTGTGTGCGTGAGTAAAAAGGCAATCAACATTTGTTTTGAAGAAATGACAGAATAGAGGGTTAGTTATCACGTTTTCAGGCAATTGCCAAATACCTGTTCGAAGCCTGTGCTCCAACAGAAAGGTATGTTCATTAGAGAGCATAAGGTCGCTGCTCTGGAACTCTACATCAAGCAAGCCTCTAAAAATAGCCGCTCTCTCATGCCGCAAGGCCTTGAGGATCAGAGTGGAGCTGAGCCGAACGGAGCCGGAGTAAAGCCTCGGCCCCGTGGACAGATGTTTCTGGGAACAGGTGGCTGGGGTTGTCCTCTGGATTTGCATGGCTGTGACAGACACCACAGACCTCACAGACATCAAAGGGCAGGAGCATGACTGCTAATGATCTGTGGAGAGAAGAAAGAGCGGCGGTTCACTAGCTGCTAGCTTTAGAGGCGCCAGACAAGGACACCCAACACAAAGTACACGGAAAACTTTCCTGCTACCGAATCTTTCCTATGATGAGGTAATGGTTTCTGCAACTGTTTGAAGTGCTTAAGGCCATATCACATCTTGTTGACTTTGAAGATGAACAACATTAAATGTGTGTGTATTAAATAAGGTTATTTCAGTACCTCAGCACCAAAGTGACCAATCCTAATCCAATCACTTCAAGTAGAGCATCAAGGGCAGGTTGGGGTTACTGAGAGAACAATTTGTTTTGATTTTGATTTTGAACATAATTGTTTTTGCGTGTTTTTGGAGCTGTGAAGTGTTTGGAAATTCAAAAATCTAAATGTTGAATTTCCATGATTCGGATTTTTGGTCAAGCCTTCCTACCCTCAAATTCCTGCAGTGTTTGTAGCTAATGAGAGAGACTGGTAGAATAATAAATAATTTAATGAACCTTTTTATTCTGAAGTAATACATGTCAGAAACATGCCTGTTTTAAGTAGCCCCCCAATGAATAAGTCTGGGGAAAAACACTCGTTAATCAAAGCTAAATATATTCAGAATCATTAATCCGCCTTCACAAATTAAAAAAATAACAAAAACCTTCCAGATCATGTTGGAGACCAGGCATGAACTCTTCCACATCTGACTTGATGAGATTTCTTTTTGCAAGCCAGCAATTAATTCAACGAGACAAGTCAAGCATCTCCGTCTACTCCCCTCCAGTCATCTGTCATATTTCCAGCTTTGATCTTCTTGAACCCAATTCATTAACAAATACAACACACAGACACTGAAAGATCGCAACAGAGTCCATAAAGTCTAATAAATAATGCATCCAGCCAAGGATCAAAACACTGGGTGAGCACTAGGCAATGGGTGGATATGTTAAATGTATGCAGAATGAAAGAGGAAACATGGTGGTACACAAATGAAAGAGTATCTATGATGTAGTTTCCAAGCTGCAGTTTCCATACAAAGAATCCTACACAGTAGTACTTGTAGTAGTACTCCTTCGGGTACTTATTTTAAAGCTTTGCAATGCTTGAGTTTGGAATATGTGAACACACACACCAAAGCCCATTCTAGGTACCGTCTATGTACCACTCCCTCTGTATCGCCTTTGCCAACTCCATCGGGTCTGAGCTGGCAACACCTACAGATTGTGAAACATAGATGCTGGCAAAAAGCCTTGCTAGCCTTGTGCTCCCTGCGTCTAACAAGGTGTGTAGGTGGTGAATTGGCTACGGGTGGACACAATCACATCACAGAAGTAAACGACCAATCAAAAACAAAGCTGTCGGGGCCGATGGGTTTGTCTCTGTGGATCCATTTCTCAGGTTTTGCAACTTGAACTGTTCATCACATGCTCCCTTATGTGTCGTACTGAATATTATACTACAACAGTGAGGGAAAATCACACAAAGAGTAATATGTTCCCTTAAATAATAGCTTTTGTAAGTCTAAAGTGATGTAATTCTGCCAATGTATGCTGGAAGAAATACTGACCGATCATCACTCCTGCTCTCAGTACTGGCTGTAAAGGATAGTGCTCTGTGGTGTGAGTCCACTTCAAGAAATATGGACAAAAATCCAATTCCAAAGGTCATAGCAGAGTGAACGAAGGCTTTAGCTGACAGATCTGAACAAATCAAGTCGCAGTATTTTAAGTCCCATTTTATGGCTTTTGGGACCGTTTTAATTGCTGAGCCACGGCAGACGGCATACATCCACGTAAGTCTTGTGCAGGGATTTTGTTGCCAACGCCGTCATACATGGGCATTACACAGGAACAGCACCTGACGACAGACATCACCACACAGCCGTACATTTTGAGTGGGTTGTTGGAAAATGTGCGCAGAAAAAAGAGGACTGTGGATTTTGGCCCGAGTACCTTCCAGAGGGAAAAACTTCATAGCGAGTGTGGAGGAAAAGAGTGACCAATGTTTCTTCCACCCTTCTTATGGGCAGTGAACAGAAAAAATAATCTGAACCTATCATGTACTCCAACAATGTACCCCGTCAATTAAAACTATGAAACACACAATAGCCCATGTGATAGACTGTGGCATTGCGGCATGCGAGCTTTCCTTGTGCGTGTGAACAAACATCGTCCTCCTATTTCACTCCTGAGTCGGCTTATTTAAGCAAAGTGACCCCATTCAGCAGGGGGGCTTTGGCTACATCTTGACTTGATTACTCCCTACCTTTAAATCCCACAGTGACCCCCTTCTCTTTTGTGCCCCGTTCAAATAAACACCCAGAAAAAACTATTATTCCTCCTCCTGTCCTCTAATGTTCTCTGGGTTCCCTCCTCGTTTTCCTCTCCCTGTTTGTTTTCCCTTTATTCATCCTCTGATGGGAGACACGCCATGACCTGATGGGAGGCACACCGTGACCTATGCCAAACCATCCCAACCCGGCCACACCACACAGACTCATACACATCATCGTGTTTCAGCTTCAGCGGCGGGGTTATGGTCTGCGTTGACTTTGTGATCATTGGGGTGTGACTCTGCTGATGTATATTCATGATCTCCTTCCAGGCGACAGTCATCTGAAGGCTCTTTGGGTTTGCTTTCCTGGGCTTATTTCCCGTTCAGTTAGAATAAAAGCAATTTTCCAAAAGCAGCAAACAGCTCTATCAAATGACCGTCCGCACTGAGAGCTGTAGTAACACGTCAACATGGTTTCAATCACAAGGCGACATCATGCTGTGTGTCCAACACCAACACAAGATGTGCCTCACTACAGGCCTTTTGGAAAACCCTGTGAATGTTGTATTACTGCCTCTACCACTCACACGTGTGTGTAAGAAACACATTTAGTCACAAGGTGGCCTTAATAATGCAGGCCTTTGTAAAAGGATGCATTTTTCTCCCAGCTCTCTTTCCTTCTGTGCATCCTCCATAATTGGAATATTGTCTCTGGGCTCTCAGTGAAAAAGCGCCCTCCAAGGTAATCTCCACCATCTTGGTGAAATGCAAACACAGTCATGGCTCTCCAGAGAAGCCGCCACCTCAGAGAAGTTTATTTTCTCCTTTAATAACATCTTTTATTAAAGCAGGGTGAAAACAATTATGGGTGTGTAAGTTCTGTGTCTTTAATATAGGCTTTTATTGAATAAGCATCCTCCCATCCGCTAAGGGAGGACCCCTGAATGTGACACAAGTAGTATTGCCTAATGTTTAAATGGGGGGTGCCTGAGGGTATAAAGGAAAGTAATTTGATTAGAGGTAATATGCACCAAACCTCCTCCAAAATTACTGTCTAATTCCTTTTTGCTGATAGGGAGAATAGCGAAGGTTCCTGAGGACCCTCCCCAAGCTGTACAACTGGCAGCCAAATGGGTCCACAATGTGTCCAAAGGCTTATATCATGATAAAATATCTTGCTTGACCATTGACCGGAAAGCGGTTACACTGTAGATAAGTTGATAAATGGAATGGACTTGTTTTACTTTCACTTGAAGGATTTGAGCTTAAATCCAGAGAATAAAGGCTTTAAGGAACTCTGATACGAAAGAAAAGAATAAGACAAAAGCCCTGTTTGCACCACGGAAACTATTTCCTGCATTTGTCCTTCATTCCATTCTCAAACCGGAACTTCCTGCCCTTGGGAACTTTCAATTAAACATTTCACAAGATTTTATTGAAACTCCTGTTTTGGGACACTGATCAGCAGTCCTGTCCCGCTGTCATGATCTCCCCAATTTGCAATGAGCACTCTGTTGCTCTTGCTGTTCCTTTCACCGCTTGTCCCCCGCTGCCCTTGTGACAGGTGATGTTGCTGCCCACCTCTTCTCATCTGCGGGAGTCAGACCTCTCCAGGATAGCATAACCGCCTGTCTGTAGTCATGCACAGCCAGACTGAGGTAACTCTTCAGAGAAGTTACGTAGTTCCTACTCTGTGGTCTAACAGTACTGTAGTACTTCATAATATAGTTCTGAACTTTTTGTGTGAAAGTGCCTGAAGATGTGTTGAAGCTAAGTAAATTGAATTACAGCAATTGTTGTGTTTAAAAGCCCATCAACTGATAAACTTAACTTATATTATAACAGAAATGATGTCTGTCATAAGGTTTCCATTTGATTTGAAGTGGTGTTATTGTCAAACCAAACTGGAACACTAATTTAGCTTGATGAAGGACACACTGCTGTTATGCTGTTAATTATTCACACTTAATTTCAAAATCACTCGAGAACTTTTCTGAATTTACTGCAAATACGAAACAGCACCAGCATAAAGAATAACTCTTTAAATCTGTCCAATGTTGTAATCTCCAATACATTCCAAAGTTTTCTGTTTCAATAACAAGTAAACTTTGTTTATTGTTCTCTTTTCCTCTCCCGCCTTTGAGTGGCACAGATACTGTACATTCCCTCTCGGTGGGTGTCATTAATCTGATTCTGTAGCTTCACCACCTCACCATGGGGTGCAGCAGCACGGAGACATCAAAAAGCATCTCCCTCCACAGACTCGCAGCCAAAGAACTGCTCAAAGTAACACCACCACGGGACGCAATGCAGTCGCAACTTCATTCAACACCACCCTGCTACATACACAACAGCATACTATACAAAAGTACCGTGTGAATGTGAACATACTGACTGATTTGTAAGACACATTTTGAGAGCAATATGCTTTCTATTTGTTCTACTGCAAGTGATTTGGAGTTACTTTGTCAATATTTTCAAAATAGCAAAAATGATGATAAATTAATGCTGACCTCACCAAATACGCAGGTCAAATCATAATGTTTGATAAATACACACAGACGGGTGACCGTTCTGCATGTTTTAGCTTGTATTCATATACAGTGTGAATGCTGGGTCAGAGACAGATCTGTCAGCATAAGAGCTCAGATTAATTCTCTCAATAACCAGTCAATGTGGAGAAGCAAGAAAATGAATAAATACCTTCTGGATTTTATTTCATTGATTTTTATGTTGCAAGCGTAAACATTTCACACACTTATTTCTATCTCTACTATTGAGAGATTAAAATATTATCACAGGAGCCAAATATGGGCATTTAAATGCATGAATTGTTGGAACAAAGTGAGGAGATCAAAGTATTTGAATTTAAAAAGCTTCTCTGGACAGTAACGAGCACAAGAGAGGTTCTGGGTTGTTGCACTAATTTTCAAACCCTAGAGCTATTGACAAAGAGGGAATGAAAAACAGAAAACACACACACAACAACACAGCTTCATCCAATTCTCCACATTCTAATCCCTTCTACAACAAAATTTGTTTGTTTTTAGAGGAAACATTCGATTCTTCCCAGGTCATCGGTGTGCATGTAGCGAAAACAAAATGGAGTGACCAGTGAAAAGGAAGCGGAAGCCTTTGAAGTGCAGGTCACATGACAGCGCATCTGAGCACAGGGAACATTATCAAATTTGTCAAACCTTCAGGTGATTAGGGCTCGTCTAATCCAAGGGGACGGACAGATGGTTGGTGAGGCAGCCTGTGAAATCCAAACCCTGTTTAAAAGCAGGCCGGTCTGGAGCACATGGCAATAAATATGTAAACCCAACCTGCTGTACATCGAACATGCCTCCTCTCATTCCAAGTCTTTCGTCGTCCCACATGTCATGCTTTCGGGGTCTATTAGTTGTAACGAACTGTAAAATAACCTTCAAATACACCTTTTGGAAGACTACAGGGGTATCCGGCTAAAACAGACCACAAATTCCTGGAGGCACAGATCATTTTCGGGATGGAGGGAAGGAGAAAGCGAGAGAAAACGAGAGGGAGAGAGACCCTCCTTTGTTTCTGGTTTGAATCAAAGGCTTACGGAAATATGTCTCGATGGAAGTAAACTGTTCTCAATGGGAAACGTGACCTCCGAAAGTGGCAAGGTGCTTTTGAGAGGCGTCGCGGGCTCCCCTCTTTACTTCTGAGAGGTGCGTTGCGAAGCGCCGCAAAATATGCGGGTGTTCCTCCCTTTGTTTGTATTACAAATGGCCCTGCTTGGGGTGAGAGGTCAAAGCGATAATCACATGTGTAAACACATCTCTCCTCCCCTGCAAGACCTTCTGCTTGACCCGGCTGTTTCCAGCAGGTAAATGTTTGCAATGCATCAACATATACAGCAGGGGTAGACGTGGGCAGAGGCGCACAGTGCTTTTTATTTATATCAGGCCCAGGCTTTCAAACAAAGAAAAGCTCAGACAACATAATGGCACCGAGTACATTTTCATGGATTCACACATGCAGGCAGGCACACACACACACACACACACACAGCTCTAATTAATAGCCTTTCTGCCTCCCGAGTCTGTGAG
Organism: Genypterus blacodes; assembly: GCF_046128005.1. Classification (NCBI taxonomy): domain Eukaryota; kingdom Metazoa; phylum Chordata; class Actinopteri; order Ophidiiformes; family Ophidiidae; genus Genypterus; species Genypterus blacodes. The sequence continues at coordinate 1,669,602 of NW_027466866.1, read as the reverse complement.
GCAAGTCCACCCTAATCCCTTGGCGCTTACTTTCGGAGTAATCAGCGTACAGCAAAATCTGCCTTTGGAACACTAATTAGCATCACTGATGTTATGCTCAGACTGTGACATGCAAATAGCCCAAAAATAAGTCCCATTTTCAAACAGACCCTTCTCGTCGACAGAAATGACTGTAGTTTGCACAAGTTCTGGCGGAGGCAGCCTAACAATGTGGGCTGAGAAAGAAATTGAAGGAGAGAGTGACGGATATAAGTAGGAAGTGAATGTTTGACTGTAAGAAGATATGATTAGAGTTCGTCTGAGTTCAGATTTGCATGTGGTGCACATTGACAATCACAAAATCCCTGAAGTGCACAGATGTCAGAAAAAAAACACTGAAGGCGTTTTGAACATGTGGCATTTTGGAAAAAGCCATTATTTGCTGTGTGTTGTGGCGGGGGAGTGTTGGGGCGCGGCGGCGGCGGAGTGTGTTGGCTTTTGCAGGGGGAAAAAAGTCATCTCAAAGCATAACTGTCTTAAAGTATCTCTACACTCATGGTCTCATTAAGGTATCTCTCTTGTGATTACTTAGCCTGTCAGTTTAGCATCTTGTCTTGCGGGTAAATTGGCCTGCACGCAGCCTAAAATGAGCAAACGTGGCGAGGTAACATCAAGAAGAATTGCCAGTGTCCACATGCCCGACGGGAGATATAAATTGCAAGTAATGGACTCTGAGAGCGCTGAGATGTTTATCCGACTTAATGATCAGAATCACACTGGAGGGACAAGGGGGCCCCGCGTGTGTGACAACATGCCAGAATGTGTCTGGATTAGGAGTGATGGCTGCCATGAATTTATGTATTAAATGCTGGAGTGAAACTATGGCTGATCGTTTGAGTCTTAGAGTCCTTTTTATTACCCACCAAATGTCTGTCAGTCGGCCATGTGAGAGCAATGTGTGCGGCGGGGGAAGGGGGGGCGGTCAGATCAACACAGAATGCAAAATAACAGATAATTGTTTCATAGAATGCAAAAAACAAGGATGGGATTGTGCTATTTTTGTGCTAATTAGCTACTGGCCGTGTCCAAACAGCCGAATCAAAGTAACCGCAATCATCCCTCGCCTTCTTAACGAGTGTGGGTGAGGAAACCATCACGGATTGACTTAACCATAACCCTCCACTGGCAAATCCATAAAGGGAACGAAGAACAAGGAATTAGAGAGATTTGCTGTGTTCTTCCAAATATACGAGCCAGACGCCAACATATCCCTCTTCTCTTATTCTCTCTCTTTCTCTCACGTTCTCTCTCTCTCTCGCCCACTCCCTCTATCTTGGTGTGATTGCATCCATATGCTCTCCAGGGATAGATGGGGTCAACACCCTACTTACTCACGCCACACTGATGCACTGACACTTGTGAGAAAACCCTTGCATGGACACAGTCACACAAACACACGCACAGACATTGTCATATAAATACAAACACCAAACACACACACCCACACACTCACTCAGTCTCCATTCAGCAGGACCCGACTGTGTAGCCTCAGAGCCTAACACAGAGGATGGGTTCCAGGATTTCCATGCCAGTGCTTAATTCCACAACAGGACCGTATGGAGTATGTTACTCTGCAGCGATCCAGCTCCTCCTCCCGATACATTTAGGATTGGCCCCTGAGAAGATCTGGCATCAATTAAGTGGCGCTCAGAAGAACCATGCTTGATGGGGCCCAATGGATCCTTCTGCCTTCAATCCCCTCTTTTGTTCAGCAAAGCCAGGAGAGGTCGTAAATTTGAACCTGAAGACAGCGTGCAAATTGCAGTCACACTTGCAAGCGAAGGGAATCAAGGCCAGGGGAGGGAGAAGGAATTAGGCCGGCCTCTGCCAATGGCCCAAATCCTTTCCTCTTTCCATCTCCCATCCAGTAAAACAGACAACACAAAACACACACACACACACACACACGGCTATGTACAACCTACACATGCTTTTACCAGGCGTGCGGGCGTGCCTACTGACAAAAAAGCAGATGTAATGTACCTACGCGCCAAAACACCAAGGCACACACACACACACACACACACACACAAACCAGCCAAACTGCTTGCACATTTTGAACTGCCTAGGAAACAACACAGCCAACAACTCAACAGCTCAAACTGTTCGCCGTCATCTCGCCATTGTTTTCCTTTGTCCCTCTTTTCCTCAATCTCTGTCCCGACCAAGCAGTCACCAACCAGACAGACACACACACACACACAAACATGATTGAAGGACATCGATAAAATCTGCTATAATGAACCCCTCCCCCAGACCTTGCCACTGACCTCTGGAAATCCGATTTACTCTGCCACATCTCTTATCATATCTCTGCTGTCACTCATAAATTATGGCAACATGACATTGGATGATGCATCGTCCTGGACCTCCACGGACACCCACGTGTATTCAGCGACCCCATACCACATCTGTTTCTTTGTGTATGTAAAGGAAAGATGAGAAAGTAGTAGAAGGTTTGATTTCACACATTTGCACCTCACAGGGCTGCAGTGTGTACAGGTAACTCGCCGCTTGTTGCCTTTCACACACCATGCAGGCACCGATTAAGTAATGCGTGCGGTATTAGCGGTGCATGGAGCAGGGGGGAAAGATGTGAGAGAGAGGGAGGGAAAGGGAGGTAGAGATGAGAGAGAGAGAGGGAGGGAGAGATGAGAGATGTGTTCTTTGTGCACAAATCTAGGTAAGTACTGGGTTTGCACAAGGGGTCGCAGGGTTAAACTTACATCGGACCAGTAGCAATTCAGTGGCCCGCTACCTCAACCCCAAATTCGTGGTCGGCAGATCACAGAGGAGAGGGTGTTCTCAGATTAGCACAGCGCCCATTTCAAAAAAAGTTATAAGATAAATAACAAGTGCGTTCTGCGATCTTAATCCTACTTGGAAAAAAACCTCAGTGGAGCCCTTGACCTTGTACACCACAGGCTTAACGTCGCACTTTGATTTGTCAACGATGACCACAACAAAGCTGCCACGCTGGCTGTTAGGGCCAAGGTCGCCTCTTCTTACGCACACCGTCATGTGATGGGGTTCTCAGATGTCCTCTATGTCCTACAAGTGTTATGGTCATAATAATAATAATAGGATTCTGATAATACCTTCATCCCATCTGGAGCAGCAATTATAATGATGAGGCTAGAAAAGGTTGCTAGGTTAACTAATCTGCTCTCTCGCTGCACCAAAACTTGGATCTACTACCAGTTAGTAACCTTACATCACCGTCTGCGTTCTTATTTCCTTGCCGATGTTTGCAGACGATCTACTGATTGGCAAAATGGCTAAATCTGTTCTGAGACATTTGATGCCACACGGGAATAACAACAAACACACTCACACAAAGGAAAAAGTGATCAGAAATGTTAAATACTGATGAAAGTGGAAAAAATGACTCTCTCACTCTTTGATACAGCGAAATATTGAGGCTTTGCCAGAATGTGAAACTAGAAACACCTCCTTCAGTCCCTGTGCACTTCTAAAACTCTTCAATAAACAATGGGAGAAGTTGTGACTTTCCCACATGTGAGGCCCACACCTTCACTCCCCTGCATGTTGAAAGCTTTAGGCCAAAGTGCAGTGTTGTTTGTTGTTTCATCACCGACTTGCGTTTTATTGGTGGTGACTTAAAAGCTCAACATCCATTGTGTGACATTGATGGTGAGTCGATGGTGAGTCGATGGTGTGTTATCAAAGGCACATCAGTCACCGCTTCTACCATCAACACAATGAAACGCAAGGCACACCATTTAACAAAACCCAGAGCCATTACTGCTGTGTGTGCAGGGTTTTAGGACCGAGGGAAAATGTTAGGGGTCAGAAAAAGTAATGTAGTGAGATTTAAAATGTATGAGGTCATATGTTGATGTGAAATAGTACCGATGGAGCCGTAGCGCTGAAATCAGAGCCGCATTTGTCCTGAACGTCCAGCGTCCCACAGTATCACAGTAAACCAAGTGAGTAGAAAGGGCATCCCTCTGCTTGAGCGAACTTCAACTTTGTGTCGGACATGGACACACACACGCATAGACACAGGCACAGACACACACACCTTCTTCCCTTCTTGCCAGCTATGCACAAGACTGATGGAAACCATAACACAGAGCTGAAGTCCTCTGGGGGATTGAGGAACGCCACACACTAACACAGCTCTGGTTACCCTGTAACCCAAGACCTAACAGTGCAGAGACAGAGAGACTCACACACTCACACACACACAAACACACATGCACAGAGAGAGAGAGAGAGAGTTTCGCCAGATGGATGGGATTTACTATTACCTGACAAATCTCTCAAATAGTATAACATGAAGTCATGATCACACTATAAAATGTTTTAGGGGTAATATTGATTGGTAATATTATTTTATTATTGATCTCCTTTGGCAATACATATGATTGAGAGCAATGTCAGTATTTTACATATTCACCATTCCAGTTATTATTGTACTTAGTAATTAGAGAAAAAACTGAAGAAAAAAAAATGAAGATATCAGCAAATCTCAGCAGCTCAAGTGTATGTATTGATAAATAATGTCGATATTCTTGTAAGGCAGGGTTCATATGAAATGATTCTTCTCAATTTGCTTTACTGAGATAAAAAATAAAAAATGTTTCCACAATATGATTGCAAATGTTGAAAAGTAGAAAACAATAATGTAGGAATATCTTTGAGATCCAAACACAGGGCAGGCAGAGAGCTATATTTGGGGAGAGGAGACAAATGAGGTCTTTGATAGAGATTTGAAGCACCATCGCATGTTCATTATGTGAGGTAAGACGCTGGGAATGTGCACGACAAAAGACAGAGAGGGAGCTAAACACATCCAGCAACCCAGAGAGAAGTTAATAACAAGTAGATAAAATGTCCTTCCCCCGCTAATCAACTTGCGAGCCAAGAGTAAGAGCAAGCATCTTCCTCATTCTCTCCAAGAGCGGCATAAATCCCTTTCATTACCGCAACTTGTATTCTGTTACATTATCTCGCCACGTTTGTTAATAGACGGAAAATGAGGAGGGAGGACAAACACCAGAGGGAGCGGCAAAGTGCAGCGGAGAGGCCGGCGCTGGGTAATGGTGATTGACTAAGCCTGCAGAGCACAAACAACCCAGCAAAGCAGGCCGCTCCTCACCTGAACCCCTAGCCATTTTATCTTTCTAATGAAGTGACCCCTTTTAACCTCCTCATAGCATTTGAAAAGTTAAGTTTAGTGATGGATAAAACTTATAATAACATGCGCTCAAGGACAAACGTCAATTTATAGTTCTCGGATTTTCTTGTATAGATCGTACTTTTGTCACGATAGGACTCATTGTGTTACCACGGCTCTTAAAGCAGGAGTTGACTGACTGAAATGTAAATGTTGGTGTGATAGCCGGCCTCTTGCTCGACTTTCTTCCTCGAAGCGTAATAGAAATATAAACACCTCCAGTCCACAGAAGTAAGACTAAACTAATCCCAGACACATCACCTCTGACCCCTCCGACTTTACGCCAGGGACCGCCGTTCCCCTGTGACAGCCATGCTCCTGGTTGTGCTCGCTCTGCTCCCATATCGGCTGCATCAACGTGACGTGCTGCTTGTGATGGGGGTCCAACACCATCAAGGAGGACGTCTGAGGAAATGCAGAACCAAAAAGAGTCCGGCGGTTTCCTTGAGGGATCTAACTCGGAGTCTGGGGCCCGGTTGAACTCCCTGGCCCCAGCTTTTGGAGTTCCCCAAAATGTTAGCATACAAGGCTGAAAGGTTAACTCCCAAAGGTGTTCGCAGACCTGAGAGGTGAGGGTGAAGACGGAAGTTTACGATTCATTGAGCTGAGGTCTTACATTTCTTAAAATAACTGAAAAATATGGTAATTGTGTTGTTTCATCGATAAATAATTAGGTCAAATTGGTGCCTCGTCTGTTCAGGTCTGTGGCTTGTTTACGCTGTACTAATTGCTCTAAGATGTAAACCAACTGTGCCATGGTCTTTTTATGTGCTTGGGCCTAAAATAAGGGTGAAGCTGAGAGAAACATTCACTCGGTGGTGTTAAAAGACACTAAGCTGGTCAGTTGGCGCTTGTTCTACACTGCCAGCAGGCCCAGCCTATAATTGGTATAACTAGTAGGGTGTTGAGTGTTGTGACAGTAAGCTGACAGTAAACAAATGACAGTAACACAACACTAGAGGGCTCCAAATACAACACTGCATTGGTATTCTGCTGTAGCTCTTCAGTATCTGTCCACATTTATGCTGTACATTAATTCAAAAATCAACACTGTGATTACGCAGCGCTTCCTCTTTGTGTGTAGTTTTCCCTGTAAAGCCAGAAGCAGACAAGCTTTGGCACAGACGCTGCATTTCAGGATTACCTTATTCAGACCTCCAACTATATGAACAGAGAGAATCAATTCAAACAATCTGCCTGGTGCCCTCACCTCCTTTTCCAACAGCCTATCGAAATGCAAATTGTGCAGGCGGATTAAAGTAAAAGCACATTTCCAATAAATATGCCAGTAGGAGCCCCTTGGTCTAGGAAGTTTAGATTGTTGATACAGGGTTGCTAGGAGATGGGAGCGTCCCCTCATTTTAAGGGTCACAAATGTAATGCTCCTAATTTGGGTGGGAGAGTGAGTCTAGGTAATTATAATAATCTCATACTTCCCACAGCTGATTGGAGATGTTGCGTCATGGACCTGTCGGTGCAGACGAGCAGCACAGAGTGGAATTATGTTTATAGTGGAGACAGATGGGGGATTTTCTCCTATTCAAGAATGTAAGACATCGAAATCATGGTAGGCTACATAGTGATATAGAAGTGTTGCACGAGTGTGTTGGTGTTGCATAAGCGTACCATTCAGTTAACCTAAGCATTGTAATTGTTATCAGCTGCACATTATCATCTATGTTCGACCATATGTGCATCATTTAACTTTCAGCACCGAGTATTTACAGAACGGCAAAAAAAAAGAAAGCACAAGCAGCAGTTGCAGGCCTCATCAAGCAGATTGCCAGACAATACATTCCAGCGACCTACAGAGACTCCTTCTTCTCTCTCTCAAACATATTCTGCTCAGCTTTACGACGCTGGCATGTTCTCGCACTCCTCCAACCAAACACAAAAACAGAACCTGAGCTGCACTCTGCACACTGGGCCGCTGTGAATCTCATTTGCATCATTTGAAGCATTTAGCTGACACTCGTTTCCAAAGCGGCTATTAGCGGTCGGGAGCAGGCAGGAGTTCACAGTCTAACTCAAGGGCACTACAGCAAGCAGTCTGATCTGACAAACTTTAGTGAAAATCAGCACAGATCCTAAAATGCAAATGTGCTCTGAGGACAGAGAAAGTGTGTGAGATAGGTGTTTGCTCACATGAAAGTATTACATGGAGGATACTAGGAACAAAGAGTAGTGAGACATTACTTGAAATAGCACAGTGGGTGTGTTGTTGCCTAGGAGCTGATGTGCTTATGTACTTTCCCCGACCTGTAACAACTTAAAATTCAATTCTCAAGTCTTTATGTGATGTTCTTTCTGCTTTGATTGATTTTAATATCTAACAAAGGTTGTGTTTCACAATTTTTACCATCTGGAGTTAGACTTGTGTGACTGTGAGACCGAGACTTGCGAGACATAAAGAGAGATGGAGAGAGAGAGAGAGAGAGACATAAAGAGAGAGAGAGAGCACTTTTCTGTAGGTGGCTGCCTGCATGCTTTTTCTCCTGCAGCGCTTCGTCTCACCGGGCATTCATCTCACTCGATACCATACAGTCTGGCGCAGATACTCATCTGGCAGGCACTGACATGCATTCAACTTATTAGATTGCTCTCCGCCACCACCATCATCACATCACCAAGAGAGGGATTATCTTTAAGAAGAATGGTGATCCATCCCTCCTGCAAAGTTGTAGAGATTTGTAGAAAGTCACACTAAAGCCGCTGTGCCAGGTCATGGCGTCCCAACAAATTACTGCGACACTTTATATTAGTTTCTCCTCCGATTTGTGCAACACTATACACGTCTTAAGGAGAAACGTGTCACCGGCTATTCTAAGTAATGGCTTCGTAGTGATGAAGCTGATAACGTCTCGTTTTTAAGATCCACCCTCCGAGCCTGTAAGGAGTCAGTGTTTTGGGTGGGTCACTTAAAATCAAACAGAGTTGCCAAACTTTACTCAAAACTAACTGTGACACTCTGTTAACAAGACTTGATGATTTTGGGGGAAATTCCGTCCTTTCGATTTTGTTTTGTGAGTCGGAGCGTTTCTGGCGACATCGGCTGTTCAATTACCAGGTCTGCAGAGAATCACTTTAACCTCAAACTCACATGAAAACAAATGATAAATATGCACTGGATTCATGTTGTTTTCATAGTTCTTGGCAGAGGAAAATAATCTTCATACTTACAACTTATACTACCTTGTATTTCACAGCTTACATGTTCAGGAATTTTACGAGACTCATAATAACGTTGAAACTTTGGTTATGAAACAGTCAACCCTTCACCATTCCCTCTACTCAAAATATGAACTAGCACTGTGAATCCTCGCCGCCGCCGCCATGTGTTTGTGACCCCCAGCACACCGAGGTGCACTAAAGAAACAGCAGACTGCCGCAGGAACCAAAGATCTGGCCTGAGCTCCGTCTGTCTGTGAGTAATTACTCGGCTGTATCTAGGGAACCTCCGAGGAGACATGCATCACTCATTTACTGAAAAGAAGAAAAAAAAAAACCTGTCAATGGCTCACAATGGCACTCAGGAGCGGCGTGCAATTAATTGATAAACGCCAGGACGTGATGTCCCGTCAGATAGTGTGGACGTGCTGCTAAAGAGCGCGCTGGGGCGTGAATCAAAGACGGAAAAATGCATTAAGAGAAAGTTAGTTGAAATGCCATTAACCTACCAAAGCCCCTCAACTGATAGCGGAGGGCAGCAGAGTGAGTTTTAAATTGCAGCAAGCCCATGAGATTATGGCAAAGTCTGCGAGTCTTCCATGAAATGCTGCAAACCCCTTTTGATTGCTTCTGACACGGACTCATGAAGTTCCATCAGCGAGACTTTGAATCTGAAAACCGTCATTAGGGATGCGGTAAATGTGTTTTGACCGAGTGATTATTGTATATACACACGCTCTGATTTATAATCAGATTGAAATTTTAGGGGGAAAAAATCATACTTTTCTTTGGAGGGTTGTATTGTAAATACTGCGAGGATGCCAGCATGACTACATGTTTCCCATAATAACGTTAGTATTAGACTCTTCCCAAAGGGCACCGTCAATAAAGCTGAGGGTTGAATTCCTTTTCGAGGCAGTGGACGACAAATCAGCAGACTTGGCACGTACAAGCAGCCCTCCCTTGCACAAGAATATTTGGTGGTAATACACACAAAAGCATGTGTAAAACGTACACGCTCACACGGACACACACACACACACAGACACACATCCTCCCTCCTCATCTCTCTCTGTCTGCTTTCTGTAGAGATTCCCCTGGCTTTGATTAATCTCCACCGTCAGGGGGAAGTTCCTGTGTTTGGGTCCCAACAGGCAGGTTGCCCACTCCACATCTGGAAGCTCTTGTCCTGCCATCTCCACACAGACACACACACACACACTCACACAAAGGCTGCTACCGCCAACGCACGTATCGACCAAAGGCTCTCTCGCACCTCATACTTTCCCTACTTTTACTATCTTAGACTTTCCTTTTCCTTTACTATTTGACTTACTTTGATTGTTTAATCACTATTCATGGGATCCCTGCTTTCTATAGTTGTTGCTTTAGGTCTCTATTTAGTTGTGTGCTTTTATGATACATATGATATATTTCCTTTTTTGTATTGACAGTCTATCTAATCAGATTATGCCTTGATGTATGAATCAAACAGAATAAAGAAACTCCCTCATCAAATCCACCCTAGGCACCTTTGATAACACAGCTGTCTGTGATCGTACGTCAGCTGCTCAGATAGTTCCGGATTGATGAGATCTATAAATCATCAACAGTACATAACCAGATTTTGTTGTAGGTGCCTCACAAGACGTTTTATGTATTCATTCATTCATTTACTTTTGAAGCTGCTACTTGCACCAACCATAGCTTGCGGTCTGTATCTGTATATTATAGATATAGAGATAGAGAGACACAGTTGGAGCACTGACTTTAATTCTGCAAACATCAAAAACAACAAAAGTCTGTGACCAATAACATTGTCACACCAGCGGGCAACATGTAAAAGACAAAAGAAACACAGGAGGGGCTCATATTGACTTGTGACTTCACTCATCACATGACAATGACTAATCAAACCCCTGCTAGCATAATAATCTAAATCAGGATACCATTGTGTTTTGGGTCTAAACACAGCAGACACATGCAGATATTATCCAAACTGATTTATAAGTCAATCTTGTGTAATCAAAACAGAACCCCATGACCAACAATTTACCAACATATCTGTAAAAATCACATTTGTATTTGCCAAAAAGTTCATGAGACGCATCTGACATCACAGACTGATCCTAACTATCTAACTAAGTATTCTGCAACTAAAATCCGGAAAAGCTTTGGGTGCTTCCGCTGTTGTCTGCTGCTATGCTCTACAAATCTTGTCTAAACTCTAAACACATGTCAAAGTCATGTTTTAGCCGCCAAATCCTGTGCATCCTTGTGTCCAAAAGCTCAGACAATAACTTCCATTGAGAGCCGGGATCTCTGTGCGATAAATCACCGTGTAAACACAGCCAGCAGTCCTGCTACACAGTCTCAGCACTGCAGTGTATTTATGGATTGGACCTTTAAGGAGTTAATGTGATTCTGTCTGTAATGAATGCATACAGTGTGTGTGTGTGTGTGTGTGCGCGCGTGCTAGGAACGGACTTACTCAAAGGTTCGTCATAAAGCCAAAGCCAAGGGAAGATGAGTGTGTGTTGAATTAGTCGCTGGAGTTCAGATTAAACGCCAGATACTGTGTGTGTGAGCATCGAGCTTCTCATATATGTCATAGAAATACACATATGCTTCCCTACATCTAACAACTCATCGTATAGATGTATACTCTGTGTATCTCCGTCTATATGGAGAGTTGAACAGATTTCAAGCGCAAAGAAAAGTAGTTGACAGTTTATTTTGTCCATTTTCTTTTGTTTCCTTCTTTTTTCAATTAAACACAAATTGCAAAATGTTACCTAGACAAACATTCCAATGTTTTATAGTCGAAAGGTAGAGCAGAGTTGTCACAAAAGACACAAACTGCTTGCTTGTTACACAGTTTTAATACATATGTCTGTCAGCTGATGTGCTTCACGCTGAAATGACGGCGTTTAAATATTAATGTACTGTTCCAGAGAAAGACGAGTAAAAGTGACACAGAGCGACTACTTCTGGTTTCTACACTTTGACCTTTTGTCTGTGTCTGTGTCTGTGTCTGTGTGTATGTGTGTGTGAGAGAGAGAGAGAGAGACAGGCCACCTTTCATTCCCAGACACTTCGTTAAGTCAACTTCCTCTCTCCCCTCAGACCAGCATGTTTTTGTAAAGTGTCACTCGCTGCTGTCAGAAATATGGAGGAGATTGTTCTGCTGCTGCAGCGTGTGTGTACGTTTGTTCATCGCCCCGGTTCCCATCCTGTCCATTTATCTGCCCAACTGGAGTGTATAAGTCCATGCCTGTGTGTATGAGTGTGTTTGCATGCCTGCAGAGGAGGGGATCTGTCTGCAGATGAGTGCTAGCTGTGACATGACACTGCCCCTCAGTGGACTGAGGCCAGAATGCAACATTATGGATACAAGAGCACGGCAGTAAGGCTGCATATCATAACAACAGTCAATCAGCTGTTAGTTTGTATGATAAGATCAATACTGGATCCAGCAATGGAAGGCAGAGAACCACAAGAGCACAACAGCTGACTGAAACAACTTCTCCTCCTTGATTTTGTTCTGATTTTCACTGATAAGATCCCATAGCTATCAAAGGAATAATGTGCTGAAGCCAGATGCATTTTTTTGCAGACCAAAGTTGAGTTTCTCTGCTCGGCTCGGCTCTGCACCCCGTAATAGAAAATGAGGAGGAAAATGAAACCGATTTTTCTCTTATTGATTTTCCTCTCAGAGGGTGGGCTGAATAGTGAGGTTTGGAATGCAGCAGGCAGTGAATCATCCCTTCCACCCTCTACAGGTCGTCCCTTTAACTGACACTGGGATAACCGTTGATTTAGCCTCAGACATATGCACAATGGAGCTGTCGTATCAGTGTCGTTGTATTAGTGCTGCAGTGATTGCTGTTGTGATTCTAAGACAGATTTCATGTTGAACGCCTCAGTATTTGTTTGGAGACGGTTATGAGAGCAGATGGATTTGTGGAGTGATGACAGCGATGACACAGATGGACGGAACAAATGTGAGAGACAGAGGAACAGCGATAGACAGCGAACAATGTAATAAAGGAGATGATGATAAAGTGAAACTTGAGATCAAGGCCAACAGATGGAGGGGCAAAGAATGTGACCAAAGTTTCTGGTGGCACTCCAGGCCAAGTTAGACGTCGGATACTTACAGTCGGAGGGAGATGAAAAGGGAGGGAGAGTGAAAATGACAGATGCGCAGCAGGGAAGTTCCAGGAAGGGAGAGGAAGAGACGACTATATGAGAGGCAGGAAGTGAGACTGTAGCACAAAAGGGAAACGAGCAAGAGATGAGCGGGCAGACAAAAGGGAAGATCTGTGAAATCAAAATAAAAGAGTGCAGAGAGGGAAAGAGAGAGGGAGAGCGTGCTTGAAATTAAGACAAGTGAGGGAGATCAGGAAAGCAAAAGAGCAGGGGAGAGGCCACGGCTCACCTTCCTTCGATTCAGCTGTGGAACAATAGCTGCCTATCACTCTGTCAGCACCTAAAGGCGCAGAGGGAGTGAGACTGCAGGGGTGACACGGCGTTACCATCAATGACCTATTGTCCGTGCATGAGGCTCCGCTAGCCAAGTCTCGCTCGGTTTCCTATTAAACAGGCTGAATGTATGAGTAATGTGCCGGGTCTGCAGGACGCTGGTCTCTTTCCCAAAGACTGCAAACGCTGTGAGTGTACAAAAGTGTTCAAACGGTGGACGCACGCTTGTGTTTGCGTGGGACAACACAGTGTGTAGTTAAAGGCCCACACACACAGACATCAGCTAATATATACGCTCACAGATTCAGCAGGCGCATAGACACAGTCGGACTTATGAACAAACACATAGTACAAACATGAATATTGAACAATGATGTCGTCTAATGGATGCCATTGCCTTCCTCCAAGCTCAGGCTCTGTTTCTATTTAAAGTTTTATTGTTTCTTGACAACCAGCATAGAGTGGAACAACCTAGAATAAACATCCATAGATTCCAAATAAGCATCTGTGTGTGTGTGTGTGTGTGTGTGTGTGTGTGTGTGTGTGTGAGAGAGAGAGAGAGAGCGAGAGAGAGAGAGAGAGAGAGAGAGAGAGAGAGAGAGAGAGAGAGAGAGAGAGAGAGAGAGAGCTCTCAAACATGGAAGCAGACCTGCATGTAGAAGTAAAGCGACGCACACTGAACATTTCATTCCAGTGGACAGAAGTCAGTACTGCATTAATTTGGATTGTAATGGAGAACGCAGCAGAAAAATCATTTGCTGCTAATCGTTCCACATTTTCAAACAAATCTAATAATGTTTATACAGTAGAACTTTCCAACTGGCTTGTCCCACACAATGTTGTCTTTTACTGAATCATTCTTCAGTGAAAATACCTTTTATGTGTCGCATGCATGTGGTTTGGATTCTTGAGCTAATGTGTGTTCTGTAATGCCCTCTGGTGGTAGTTTGTTAGTATTACAACCAAATGTATAATTCCCACCACTTTTTTTTTATCGGAAGAAGAAATAAGGCAGCTAACCTGAGCTATGATCCAATCAAATGCAATTAGAGGTCATTGTGTTGCTTAAATGATTTTTGTGGGTGTTTCTGAATTGAATTAGAAGTCACAGTCACTCACACAGCACAGCTATTTCTTCCTAAAAAATATTAATGTTTCTGAAACTTTCCTCTGAAACATTTCTTGAACTCTGAATTGGTTCACGTACTTATAAAAACAGTCAAACCAACAGGAAACGTGATTTCATTAGGCCAGTAGTGGTGATGGAGTGGGGCTAAATCTGTGAAGAAAATGTACAAGGAATGACTGAGTGGATGTTCCACTCTGTTAATCATCACTTACAAAGACTCCAATTTACAAATACATATATTGTCTGTCCTTATTTTCCTAATTTATATTCAAACATGTATACATAATTGAATGACCTGATTTATATTTCCAACTAAATCACTTCTAAGTTGTACTGTTCTATTTTTTTCCCTTGAAATGCTTGAAAGTGAATTCCAACCAGAAGTTATTGGTTGAATTAAAGGTTGAATCATTGGTATCGATCAGCAGCGCAGTCAAACCCTCACAGATATATTATGGTCATTTGGTCCAGGAGGGCAGCATCAATCTTACTTATTACCTCCTTTAAGCTTTCCTTATTGCAGCATCTTGTTTCAGACTCACTTTTCCCACAGAGGTGCGTGGCGGTGGAGGGTAGCTGAGGGAACCGCACGTTCAAGCATTGCAAACAGATCTTGCCTATGAAATGAATCTGAACCATTCAGGTAATTGGTATAAACTTACAACCTTACAGAACATGTGGGCCCAAACCTCAACACAGCCTCTTTTAAAGACTCATCAGCAGCCCAATGAATTTACTTCCCAAGTCATTTTGACAAGGTAATCATTTAGAACACAAGGCGAAGCTCATGGCCAACCATTGGTTTATTTGACTTCAGCCCACTACATGTAGAAACATGGCTTTTCCCTGACCTGTTAATATGGTACAGTTATTAGTCTGGCTGCAGCCCAGAACTGCTTGCACCCACTCAGCTCATTTCCACACGTAGGTCTGCTCTTGGTATTCAGCGTTCAAAGCCAGGGTCAATGTGGTTCTGGTTAGGAAGAGAAGCCGGGAGACAAAGACGCACAAGTAAAGAGAACGGCTGATGTAAATGTTCTCTTAAATCAACATGTTGGAGCACACTTCCCTCTATGATTTTGACATACAGAACTATAAACAGTGTAAAATAAATATCTGCAAATGATAAAGGGTTGCTTAGGGGTTTATCCGTCCCGTGTGTGTGAGTGAGCAAAGACTTGGGCGTGTATCTTAATCTCTGTGTGTGTATGCATGTCCTAATGGGAATTTAGGTAGAAAACTTAACAGAACTACACACACGTGTTTGTCGAGCAATAGTGTGTCATTGTGTGTGTGTCTGCTAGCGGTGCAGGGGGCGTGGAGGTAAGTGACGGTGGTTTCTTGGGCGTCTTTATAGTGCTTGTATGTATAAATATCCATGAAAGCCGCATTAAGAGAGCCAGCCAGGCAGCTAACTAGCCAGCCAACCAGTTACACACGGTGCCAGACATTCCACAACTGCCCCCCAAACCCCCCCCCCCCAACCCACTTCCTCTTCTTTCTGCTTTACCAGTAATAGCGACGTGCTTTGAAGCTTTGATGTGCCACACGTTCCAAATCAGCTTGTTATCTGCACACTTTAATGAAGAAATATTACTTGCACACTTTTGCTGCATCACCATTTTTCACGGTCTTTGAAGTGGGATGTTTCCACTGCATCCTAATTTCATTTTCCATGCAGGTCAACTACTCATTTCAATAATTTTCCTTAGTAAGATGACACATTCCAAATACTAATGGGTTGATCTTCATGAAAGTCTGCAAACGTGAATTCATTTCGTCCCATTTTCCAACAATTTGATCAACATTTTATAATGATTAAAGTTCAGGCTTGGCTTTGGCTATTACAGAGTTCTGAGGACTTTTATCTTCTTATATAGTACAATATAGAGCTTGGTGGCAAATGAAGAAAATAGGATATTGATTTGGAAAATGTGCTGTAATGAAAATAAAGTCATGGTTAGGTTCAAAGCTACACAATCCTATTTTATTTTACAGAACAGATCATAGCAGAGAAGAACACACTGACAGAAAGATTTACATGCATATTTCTACCATAGAATTGAACTCCCAGCCCATATTTCCATATTTTCAGTCAGACCATGCACACCAGTCAGTCAACCGTTGCGCTCTGCCCCGCAGACTTTCCATCCCCACATTCTCCAATCTGATTGACAAGAAGTGGAGCAGGAAGGGTGGGATGTGCGTTCAGCAGTAACAATGGTTTTCATGGTCACAGTCCACTGCACAGGACCATATAAATGTCATTCCGCCCTGGTGGGAGGAGGGGACAAGACGAGGAGCTCAAATCAGGATCACCCCAGTGATAATGTGTTCCACAGCCGCTGCACTGTAACCACCTGCAGGTTTAAATCACGTCCTCCATTCCTTAGCCCAACGGTGGTGTCAGAGGCAGGAATTGAACTGCTGGAATCTGGCACTCGAACTCAACATGCTCTCACACTCAGACACAAGCCTGTAATCTGGGGATAAATGGAATCGGGGTGAGGGAGGGTTGTCGGGGGGTTATAGCCCAGACAAGGCCTCCAAACCACTAAAGTGTCGCACGACCAACCTGTAGACAGCTTGGTCCTGCACAGTGTTGGTCGTAATTACAACCAACAGCAATCACGCTGAGGAGGAAACCTCTGTAAGATAACCCGACGTAGTTCTGGTATTGGAGGAATTGGGGTTTTCCTTTTGGAATTTCCAGGCAAGATCATGTTTCTGTTTGCGGAGACGAATTGTGAGTGAGCAACAATGTGGGTTAGACAGAAATCGGACCTCATATTTCAAGGTGATTTATAGCCAGTTTGGATTTGTTTGGCATGAGCCACCACATGGTGGTTAGCATGCATCACAACAGTGAATGTACTAGAGAACATCCAGAACATTATCAAAGGAAAAGGATTGGAGAGCTTGTTATCTCATTATTTATCCATCTAAACTTGGTTCTTGTTGTTCTTTATTTTTTGTAAGAATTGTTGATACGAAATGTTTATACGTCCTTATTTATTGTCTTCTTATCAAGCGCTATTAAGACTTTTTGTTAACATTTCCACAGGTGTAAGTGTACTTAATGACTGTAATTGGCAGGTAGTAGGAAACCCACACAAACAGCCTTTCTACTGGCCAAACTTGTGCATCTGCTCTTATCAGTGCCTGCCTAAATGAACTATGGTTTATTTGCCAACAGCTTCAGCCCACACAACACAAATAAACTACAGTGATGATAATCAATGTGCTAATATTTGCTGAAGAGTTTGTTTGTTACAACCTTGTGCACACATTAACCGAAGCACAAAGAAAAACACACACACACTAACAGTAAGGCCGGCAGGCTAATCCAAACAGCAGGGCTGCTCACCAGGCTTCCTCAGGCGAGTGGCCCTCAGCCCAGAGGGCACCAGCCTATCAAACCGCCTGCAGGGACTAACCGCAACACACAGCCCTGAGGGCAGATGTTCCACTCCAGCATACCAGCCATCAGCTCCTCGCTGCTGCATTATTGATGAACTCCTCCGGACAGCAGAGCTGTCTGCCAGACTCTGACTCTGCTCTACTCACAGTGGCTGGACAGAAATTCATGGGTTATACAACACGGGATAGATGAAAGGATGTAAGGATGGATAAACAAGTCTGAAAGAGATTACATGAGTGATTTGGGGCTCATGTGAAATAACAGCAGCAGGTCAGAACAGAAAATGCTGATATGCAGATGCCTCCAGTTATAGCAGCAGCCGAGAAAAACTGACCATCGTCCGTAACCGAGGGAGGGAGGGCGGAGGGAGGACACGCTTCTGAGGTGATTTCGAAGGAAACGGAGCTTTGTGTTTTAATGCATCAGACAGGGGAGTAAAGTATATGCTTTAGCATGCAGGTGGAGTAGAAGTAAAAGGTGGTGGAGGAGCAAAGGTTGGCCCAAGAATGTTAAAGTGTGAGTTGTATTGTAGGCTGTGGAAAGCTGGTGAGTAATGGTATGGTCTGAGAGAAGGCTAGCTTCCAGGCAAGAAAGACTGCAACCCTGGGAGCCTTTAACTGGCAGGGATACTATAAACCCGCCTTTTTAAAAGCCATAAATCAGGCCGAGTAGTCTGTACATTTCAAATAAATACTGGACTTAGGGGAAGCGAGTGGGGTGTGGGGATAATGGGTCGGATTTTGGCCAATCCGTCCCTGGTGGAGGTCTGTGGCTGTGTTGATATAATGGTCCTGATTTTAAGTCATCCACACAAGCAACAGATGTTTCTAAGTCCATTATCGGGGAATCAGTTCTTCTGAAACGATTAAAGCAGAAGCTGACTCAACTTCACCAGCCACTTTAGTAGTTAGTAGTATTGACATTCAGTAGCACAATGCTTATCAGCTTTAAAAAAGAAATTAATTTAAAAACTCCAGACGGCAGATGCAGTACTGTGAAAAACCTTGTTTACACGATTTACGTACTACCACCATTAATTCACTTAACAGACTCACTGTAGTGTGTGACGTGTATCTTTGTCTGTGTGATGACAGGCTGAGGGAACATGAGAGTTACACTGTCACTTTCTGTGCACTCTGTTGACACGAGCGACGACTTATGAGGGGTGAATCGTTAGAGATCAGATGTACATAGGAAGTGAGCAGG
Organism: Genypterus blacodes; assembly: GCF_046128005.1. NCBI lineage: Eukaryota > Metazoa > Chordata > Actinopteri > Ophidiiformes > Ophidiidae > Genypterus > Genypterus blacodes. Next base: position 1,650,951 of record NW_027466866.1, on the reverse strand, counting down.
AGGTAGGACTCCATTGAAATAAAAGACCCAACAAGGCAAGACGTGATCTGATGTAGAGGAGAGAGAGGGGGAAGAGGGCGACTCATCACGGTGTTACATTACATTACATTACATTACATTACATTACGGTCATTTAGCAGACGCTTTTATCCAAAGCGACTTACAATAAGTGTGTTCAACAAAGGTAGATAAAAGAACTTCAGGTCACAACTAAGCATGTTACTAAGCATGAAAGACTGAGAGAAAAGACAATACAGGATCAAAGGTTTTAATGTAGTAGAGGCCATATTGCCTCTGTGTTGCAGCCAGGCCAATGCTGCCTGTCTTCCTGAGTCCTTGTGCTGCTTGTGGGCATGGAGCCTACAGACCGGAGCTGTCACGGTCTTGCCGGAGACGCCAGGCGCACTCCCTTTCTCATCCCACCCACGATTTCCCCGGCTCCTTCTCCCCCCATCAGCCCCATCCAGCAGGCCAGCACGGGTCCTCCGACCGCTGTTTTGACAAGTGCTTTAGACATAATGTCACAGGGAACCCCGCAGCCTGCCAAAAATGCTAACTAACCATAACACTAATTAGCTGCAGGAGAATGGGGTTGGAAATGGGAGCTTGAACGGTGAGTGGTGGTGGTGGCGACCATTGTGGGGAGACTTGGACCTCGTCCTGATTGACTGAGGGAATAGACAGACCAAAAGAGGGGGGAGGAGAGGTGGACGGAGGGCCAGAGTGGAATATCAGGGACTCCATCTCCCTGCCTGCTGTGTGGGTAGCAGCGGGGCTTTTGGGTAGTGGGCTGAGTTTCGCACCGTGCGTCCCTGGTGTGTCTCCCGCCCACTTACCCATGATGCCATCAGTGTCAGCAGGGTTACGTCATCTCTAAGTGTTTAATGGTTTCATCGCCGTTAACCCCAAGACATTGAAGACAAATGAACTCCTTCCTGTTGTCATCCACATGTGTCTTTTTTCCCCCAGGGCTTTAATTCAGTAGAACCTTTGCAGCAATATTCTTTGACCTATGAGATGAAGATGGATACGGTATTCGAATGATTGAATCCTAACTGCTCTGTTGATGAATGGCCTTTTATTGATGCCAGTTGGATGACTGTTTTGCAGATGTCTAAGCTAATCTGACAAATTTGGCTTGCGGTGCTCAGGGTTTTCTTTGACAAAAGAGCGGCGAGCTCATGCTGTCGGCTGGGTAATCACTATGTGATTGGACCTCACACCCACATTATTAGGACAGTGAAGTGGCTGACCTTGCCTTAAGCAGATGAATGATGCCTTCAAGCTTTTACAAAACCAAACCAAGGGAATTCTTTCCCTCCAAAGTCATCTTAATGGGTAGAGTGATTTATTTGCTTTGATTGGCTCGATGCAATGAGTGAGGGAACAGAAACAAGAGACAATGGCAGTGACCAAAGACTGCAAGATTTCTCTAAGATCACAAATTTGCAAATGTCTTGTGGACATGTATAACCTGGAGTTAAAACAATAAATCCTTACAAAAGCATCCAAAAAAGACAAGACCAGTCCAGCAATAATCACAAGCAAGAATGTACCTAGACTTTGGTTAATGAATCGACATTTATTTGTGGTTTCTTGAAACATTGCAGAATTCAAATTTACAGAGAAAATGGCAATCAAGTTTAAGCTACAATGTGTTTAATGTTAAAAGCTGAGGGTGGCTTTGTGCCTGTGGTTTGGTTAGCTATCATGAAACCGCTACCGGTGCTTGTTGCTAATGGCAGAAACAAGGAACCCACAGGAGGAATGAGACACGACACCATTCTATTACTCATCTAATGGGTTCATCACTACCTCTCTAAAAGTGAACTTGAACATCACAGCCTGAACATGAAGAAGTGAAGAAGTCATCTGGCTATTCGAGGAGAGAAGGAACAACGTTTGAACTGTTAAATTGAAGCGACATTGCAAGATTGCGACACTCCACCTCATATTATTTCCTTTTGCATTATCTTATGTTGAATGAGTCCCCATCCAAACTGGCAAAGGAGTTATTTTAAACTGCTTTTTTTTAATACTTTTCAAATCCGTAAACATTTGGGGCCAGTCAAATCCCTGGGATGGATTCAATAAGATTTAATTCAATCGCCACAGTCGTTGCTGTAGGAAACTGCGACAATGAAAGAGATGTAGAACTGGAATTGAAGAATTGTGACATAAGTAACATTTTCAAAACAGGGATTCCCTTTTTATTACAAGATTTGGAACATGCACACTCGCACAACACACACACACACACAGATGTAATATTAAAGAAGTGATGTCAAAGGTAGATACTCTTTTGTTTCGTATGAGAAAAATAGAGAAAGAAAGTGCGAGTCCATGAAAATGAAAAGAAAGAGGAAAAAGAGAGAGAGTAAGAACGAGATCAAAGATTTAACCTGCAGTGGTTTAGTGGTTACAGGTTGTCCATTCACTGGACTAGGATGGACAACCTGTAAGCACTAAACCACAAACAATAACGGTGAGAGGTCACGACCCAACATGAAACCAGGGTCTCAAACACCTCTTTGTCAAACCGTCACCTGAGGATCTGACCCCACACAAGCTGTCAGAGGTGAAGCCAGGACGCGGAGGTGAATGCTCCAGGTGGTATCGCGTTCTCTGGGGTTGTTTTTGCCTTGGTAATTTGAACCACATGAGAATGATTCTGAAGGAGCAAACCTGTGGTTAGGGGTCATCCCCAAAGTGCTTTAATAGAGGAAAAGGGTCATTAGCACAACAAAGACAATCTCAAGGGTCACTCCACTTTGTAGACACGTCTGTATGAAAGGCAGGACAGCTTCATGCTAATGGTGACATTACATTATCCCCTGTAGGGTTTGATATGATTATGTTGAGGGTAGTTCGACTCCGTGAAAGTCAGCTTGTTTGTTAAAAGACAGTAAAAGTCCTGGAAAACAAATTGACATTTTCCATTTTCACAATCCATACCGAGATACAATTTGGCCAGAATTAGCTTGACAGGTGAGTCATCCTGTTTAGATCAAGTAGTCAAACTGACTTTCTCATTTTCCTGTTTGGCTTAGCAACCAAGTAGTCCAGTGTGTGTGAGTGCGTGTGCTTGTGCGTGCGTGCGTGTGTGTGTGTGTGTGTGTAAATCAGACCCAGAACTAATCGCTTCCAGACTGGAACACAGAATCATAAATCCACTCTGAGGCAGCGGATTATTCACACGCTTGTTCTTGTCCATTGCAACTGAGAAATTTGATTGAATCATTGCATTTGTTCAATATTTTTGAAAAGTGAAGCTCAGTTTAGACTTTAGTCAACACAAACTGCTGCACAACCTGAAACATACTTCCAAACACACACCAGTACTGCTGTAATTGATTGGTTTAATGTCTCCTGGAGCTATTAATTACACTAGCCGCATCTCTTACTTCATCCAGACACGGCGTGTAAACAGACTGACAGTTTACACTAAAGCATACACACACACTCGCATGCACTGCATATGTACACTGTAGCCTTCACCCATTTAATCGGAGACTTTAATGATTCCTGTGGTGAAATCAGGTACACAATTAAACATGCACGTATATAAACACACAGGCAGACACACACAGGCTGTTCTCCGTTCTGTTTGCCTGCTCTTGATCTAACAGACGCCTCTGTGTCCTTTCAGCAAAGCCAGTTTAAACAGTCTCTGATTTATGAGGCAGCAGCATGCAGCCAAAACAACGCCTCCGACCTCCTTTCCCACAATTCTCTCCTCCTCTGTCTTCCTCCGGTTCCCTCGCTCACTGTGGATGCAGACTGCAGAGAATCTGTCTCCTAGTCTGTGTGGCTACAGCGGAGCAGCGTTAAATAGTGTATGCAAAACAATTTCCGGACTTTTCCGAGGTGCTGCTGGGCCAGGACTTCATGAATACACAACGTGCCAGGGAGTCCAGACAAGGTTAAGAGAACTCTTAAGACAACTTTGCAACTTGTCACAATCCTAATTGGCCCAATGCAATATATCATTATTCAAGGCATATAGATTACTCGTGAAGTAAAGAATATGAATAAAGAATAAATATGAACCCAGGAGTTGTGGGAGCCATATCTAGGGTGAAAGGTTTCATTAAATGATCACATTTAAATCTCATTTATTTCAGCAAATGATTCTCAGAATGGAGGGAGGGCGAAAAAATACCCTGATCAGATAATAATATAATAACCTTTACTTTCTCTAAAGAGTGCTTACATAGCTAGCAGACTATTTAAAAACTATTTCAATTCGAAAAATCTTGACTCATTACAGCAATGACATCACCTAACAAACACAATGATGTCATCTAAACTTTTTGGCCAACTTTTCCTGCCTCCAGGTTGCACAAGGATCAATCCGTGCGAATTTGGAGCCATATTCGCACCAATTGATCCTCGTGCAGCTTGGAGGTGTCTGAAATTTTAAAGCTTCCTTCCTTGTCCAAGATATGGGCTCTTAAAGTCTTCTCAATTTGGCCAATTCATCCCAATTTCAGTTTCAACTTTTCTCTTTTGCCCTCTTTTTCTCTCCCTGGTTTTATTCATGGTAAGCCTGTGTGTGTTCTAGTTGAGGATTTCCCTCACATGTTGGATCTTACGTCACTGTCCTTGGCACATAGAGATGGACATGTGTCTCAGCCTGAGCTGTGCTGTGCAGGATGTCAAAGCCAGACAAAGGGGGGGAAAGACAAAGTTGTGCTTTGAGAGTTAAACACGAACAGCATCTTACAGGGTGAATCTGTCTTTAGCATCGCTTGTTTCCTCTCAGTGACCTCTATCACTTGTTTTCTCCTGGAGAAGGTGAGGTGAGGAAAGGGAGAAAGTAAATGATGGAAGGAGCAGCAGTAAACAGAAGTGGGACAGTTTTTCCCCACTGCCATCATTCAAGTCCAACGCTGACTGGAGACGAAGTTGCCAAATTACAAATCTCCAGATGTGCAGCACAAAAGTTCATCTCTCCTACTTGTGCAAGTCCACAATCCCCATATTTCATTAGTTCAGGGTTGGACTTAGATTTTGTGTGAACTCAACACTTAAAGAGTTAAAAGGGACTCATTTAGGAGTTCCAGCTCATTTAGGAGTTCTTATTAAACCTGTGATAGGTACATCAACACATTAACTGCTTCTTTTATTTTTACGGGCAGAAGCATCCACCACGGTTTTAAACTCCAGGGCTCTGACTTAAGGAAGACGATAACTCAAACGGTGCTTTTTTTTGTTTTAGAACAATCAAGGAGCTTCATCAGAAACCACTGAGTCATTTCTGTTGTTAAACTTTCTTTATTCATCGCAATTTAGTGCCGCCAGAAGAAGAACAGTTGTGGGAGAGGTGATGAAATCCCTGGTCCTCAATCCCAAATGGTGGACCTAGATGGCAATATGAGATTCGTTCACGATGGCCAATTTCGTGCTCTTTTGATCGGAATATTTGTAGCACAGATGATTGACAAGTTGATGTTTTTTTCTTTCTGTTGTAGCATCTGATCTGTATTATACTTACAAAATCTAAATCAAAAACTACTAAATCTAACTGAAACTTTATGATGCCTCAGTGTGGCATGCAATGAATTTATACGACCATTGTTATCATACAGTTTGCATGAGGCATTAGAAACACACACACACACACACACACACACACACAGGCACACACAGGCACATGCACACACATTCATTCCCAGTTTGTGACTCACCAGCGCATACAAGATTAACAAATTTAAACTAATTCATTCCTGCATGTCCATAAATCCCCGGATGCATTTATGTACTGAAGGGATGTTTCACTCTTTGAATACTGAACATTTCCAATCCATCAAAGTTTATTGCACAGGAGCAACTCATCACTTTGTTCTCATCATAAAGTATTTGCTGTTTTCATCCAATGGCTGCTTGTGCATCTCAAAATCAAGTCCCTGAGAAACATGTCCATTACATTCAGCATTCATTTGTTAATTCAAGGCACCTCCCTGTTAATGAGTATGTTTGTGTTGTGTTTAAAAGCTGTCCTGTTGAGGTAATTGATAACATGTAGCCGCTTTCTCTGGAAATCAACCCATACACACACACACACACACACATACACACAAAGAGAGAGAAAGACAAAGAGTGAGCTCGTCCTTTGCCTCAAACTTGTGTTTATTGCGTCTGTCCAATCGATGGCTTTGAGAGGCAGCTGTGCGTCCCTCCTGCTCAGAACAGCTCAGCCGTCATGGCAAATGTCAAGCCATCCACTAAAAAGCTACATGTGATAATGTAGGAGAGTTTTAATAGACTTGTGCTGAAAACCTTGACTGTTTTTCCCCATTGGTTTTGTGTCTGATGAGGAAAAAGTTCATAAGCCAGCTTCTGCCCACAGATGTTTCAGCAGCCTGCTTGAAACCAAGTGATAAGAGCTGGGAAGCCTGTAACTACTACAACAGCTTACTAATTGAGGTCTCTGTGCGCTCCTTTGCTTTGCTCCCAGTTGTGAAGATCGTCCCCATTGTTTCTGGGTGATTTAAGTGACTGAATGCTTTTGCAAATATGCCTCAATTAAAAATGTGTGATTCCTTAATGGGGACTTTAGTCTCAAAGTAGTTTTCCTAAATACAAGTGAACTGAGCTAAAGAGTTTTTTCTGTCCTGAGAGGATAAAATAATTAATACTATTCAGTGTTCTGGGTTAAATAGCTCTTTAGTAGCTGTATGGGACATCAGATAATTACGTAATGGTCACACATTTTCGGTGTAAAACCTGGAAGTATAGATCTTTGCCAAACTGTCATTTGTCTGTTAACATAATAGATGAGAAACATCTTTGTTATCTGAAAGAGATCCATTAAGCTGGCATCAAACGTTGAAGTCTTGGCCACTATAGACTTGCCAGTGTGTAAAGCTAACAAGCATTACATGAGAGTCTGTCGAGGATCCATGAAGTGAATTAGACCGAACAGGTCCGTTTGGCAGCAGCAAAGGCCTGGCAAGCTGGGCAGGAGCAGTGTGTCGTCTGAACCCATACTAAAGATGGAGTCCAGGGGTTGTTTTGAACAAACAAAAGCCTGAAACCAAACAACAACCGATTGAATCACAGCACGTTTATTTGTTATGCATGAGAGGAATAATGAGCATTTTATGCATGGACAGGATTGTACATCACCAAAAAGATCTCTGTTATTAATACATTTTTCCTGTCAAGTTAGGTTGTATTTGTAATGTTGGGGAAGTCTGAAATCATTGTTATTGCTTGTTTTCATGATGAGATGTTGGCATACAGCATTTGTTTGCAAGCACAGACTTTTCATTACAAATGAACAGCAAACATTTTGCAGGCAGGTCTGCTAGAACCCCAAAAAGTTGGACCATGGTTGCTTCCTGGTCCTGTTTGAGGAGAAAAGGCTGGAATTCTGGTTTGTGGTGATCCTCCATCTGTAACATTAGATCTGTGACACTAAACTAAGCCGGCAGAGGGTCAATGCTAATGCATATAATCCTAAATGCTGTGATGTACAAACAGGAACACAACAAGTCACACATCCAAAATGCACATTGTGACTTTTTCTGCATGGCTGAATGTACACATTGTGAGCAGTAGAGGGCAGATGGTGCCTTCTTGGTTTGTGTGTGTGTGTGTGTGTGTGTGTGTGTGTGTGTGTGTGTGTGTGTGTGTGTGTGTGTGTGTGTGTGTGTGAATTAAAATTAATTAAAGTCTGAAGTTGCTCGTCTTCTTACTATGATGACGAGACTTAGATCTCGCCGACTTAGATCTGCTCAGATTTCAGCAGATCTAAGTCTATACCTCTCCACCCTATTGAGGCTTTCAGCCTAATACGTTCTCTCTTAACTCTTATATGTGAGATGATGTCTCCATCTGGTGTTCAAATCCTTCTCTTTTCATCACCACAGCCAGCAAAAGATTTGCCCTCAGTAAATATAGTTCCAGTTTGGGATGTATTCACTGAGGTAGAGATTTAGCCTGCCTGAATTAACTGAAAAGTCTATTCAAGCTGGTGACAAAAACAATAAGACGTTTTGATTGACAAACACCCTTAACAAGACCTTTAGTTTTTAGTTTTGTCAAGTATTTTTCTGCAGAGGCAGAGATGAGACTTCTGATGAAGGAAGAGAAAGAAATACAGAGAGCAGCAATAGCCAGAAGACACAAAACTTATAGAAAAACGTTCCAGGTAAGTAAAAGACAGAAAATGGCATAAAGAAAAATTGTAGGAGGTACTGTGATTATGTGATACTTGTCTAAAAGACGTTTGCTTGGTTTGTTCGTTTCTAGTTTGTCAAGTTTTACTAAGCAATGTATGTATGCAATGAAACTTAACAGGTTTTTAAACTAGAATTCCCATGATGAGTAAGATTTCATCAGTGGAATCTGACGCATTGAAGCATTTACCTTGAGCAACAAAACACAAAACCTGTTTGACAGTAATGGTTTATTCACACACACCATATTACTGTGTTCACTGACAGTGTTCACTTCAGACAAAGTGCAATCAATGGTACTCATGAGGCAAAACTCAGTCATTAGTTAAGTAAACCTGATTGGGGTAAAGGAAAGATATGTTGTGCTAAGGTAAAACGCTTCCTAAAGATATCGCAGTTATTGTATTAACTTGTAACAATCTGTTATGTAATGTATGTGTGCGTCAACAAGACATCTAAGACTAGTGCGGGTTGATCTGCAGATCACCCTTTGAGGTCGAGACCAATCATGTGTGTAATATGGTTGTGGTTTTATTCTTGAATTGAATGATTATATTTTTCCCTGTTGATGTCTTTTATATAAAGATTATTTATAATCATCAAACATCAACTCCATTCATTTTTTTATTTGTTTTTGCAATTTGTTTTTATTGAAGCAAACTTTGTCATGACATGACATTGCAAGTACAGTTGTAGGATATTTTGGAGATAATTTTTTATATAGAAAGCGGTGAAAGAGGAGGGAGAGAGAAAGAGAGAAGGAAGGAAGGTTGTATTATCACTACTATTGTTGTTAAACTTTATACATAGACCCTGAGGTAGAGTACAAGTAGACTGAAAGTGCAATGATGTCATAGGGTTTTCATTTTTGCAATTCATTTATTTAATTGCATAGTTCCAGGTAACTTGTAACACAATGCTCACCACGGTATTGAGCAGTACTCAAAAACATAAAGACTGGACAACTTCTGATTGGCCACCTGGTGGATTGGCTGATGGTGGGTGTGGTTCTGGCTAGAATGTGTTATGATTCTAGGTAAATCATTACACACCGCTCACTTTCTGTCACAGTATTGATCAGAACTCTGAAACCACACCCTCTCTACCTGCGTGTGTCCCAGCTCCCACAGGTGACGGAGTATGTAGAAGCCTCTCTTGGATGTTATCATCAGATACTCTTCATTTTCTGGCTGCAGTAAGACACTGTACCGTGCATAAACAAATGACTGGCAGAAGCGTGAGAGCACCAGCAGATAAAGGGCGTGTCTCTCTGCCTTGTTCAGCGGAAGGACACTCTCCCTGCCTGCTAGGACAGGTCCACCCACCTCTATGGGCTTAGGGTGTTCAATCATCAGGTACATGATAGTGATAGCTAAATCATAGATACAGTGCCCACTGCTCATGCCCCCAAAGTCAAGGATGCCAGAAATTTTTTAGCCATCATTCTCATCAGGTTGGACAAGCACATTGAGGTCGTTGAGGTCCCCATGATTAATGCCTAAGAAAAAGGGATTTACATGTATTAATAGAAACCAGACCATTGTGGAATAATAACAAACATGCTCAACTTAGCCTTTGCTGCCCTTTGCTGGTGGACAACAGTTCTGAATGCTTTTTTGCCCTCAAGTAACAGTATGTAGGAGAACTTGTAGTGTGGAAACATCACACTCACTCTTGCGAAAACTAGCGCGTGCAGGGACCACAGAGGTTTTGTACCCTTGAATGACAGACTTCACAACCTCCTGGATAGGGTCTCCATTCATTACATAGATGTACTCTTCTAGCATGGGAACATTCAACAAACTCCACTTGAATTCATCTCTCTGCAGCACGCTGAGTTCAGGGTGTTCCAACTGGACTAAACAATGTTGTTAGGAAAAAAGAAAAAGAAGATGATTTAAGTCAACACCATATGAACCACCATAAGAACAGATTCTTCAATGATGAAACAGGCAATTAAATGCAAAAACAAAGGTAACTGCTGTGATCATTTTCATCCATACATTTCAATGTCTAGAAATGTATCTTTGTATTAATTTTCTATTTAGAAAATCTCCTAAATGCCCTTTTGAAAATGTTATTGTATAATTCCAATGTATTCATCCTCTCCTCCCAGGTGTCCTGCTGTTTGCTTTGGTTTCTGTTCTCTTGCAGTTCATCATCACTAAATAACTCTTTGTATATTCCTATGTAGATACACTAGTTATTTAGTTCATTTGACTTGCATATTATTGATATTCTGTAGACTATTCTAAGGGCAGCAAAATTAATTTGCTGAATTTATGATATATTCATAAAACTGCAAATGTTCCTCTGTGATTTGACTCTTTTACCTCTTGAAGGACTTTGACTATCTTGGCTGCTGTCTTGCCAGTTTCATAGAGTAACTGTGGGGAGTAAGGGACCTTGGAAATGGTGATTCCAGGTAAATAAGTCAACAGCCGCACCAGGTACTTCTGACAGCCAAACCCACAGTCTGCAAACAGTAGACATTATTCACATGAGAGACATGTTCTTTGCCTGCACATCCTCCTCTTATTTACCTATTTATGTAAAGCCTGCGTGCGTGCGTGCGTGCGTGCCTGCCTGCCTGCCTGCCTGCCTGCCTGCGTGCGTGCGTGCTTGCGTGCGTATAAATATATATATATCACAGCATCTTGCATGATCCTTTCAGTTAGATCAGCCACAGTGACATTGTGAGCAGCTGCTACGACACAACAAGCTGCAAACCTCTTTCCAGTAACACAGGAAATCCTGCCTTACACATACTCTCTCTCTCTCTTTCTTTAGCCCAAAATTGTCACATGACACTAGTCTGGGCGAATGTTGAATTTTAGCATTCCGCAAATTTTACACTCAGCAATCATGCATTCCTAACAAGAATACAAACTGTATATCCTGAGGCAGGGAACAACTCAGACATTTCTCTCTCTCTCTGTTCTTCAGCAGCTGGGTGGGGATTTTCCTGCACATCTGGCAACCAGTCGGGAAACAGTTACTGAATTAAAATGCATAGATCCGTTTCCGTCTACACTCCTGTTTTCATGGTTAGCTTGGTGTCTAATTGCCAATCCTGCAGTAGGAAATAAATATTGCGCTCCTCTCTGTTTCTTTGTTTACATTTGGACAAGCGGAACACAGTAATAAGCTCCGTTAGTTGATAAATAAGTGTCCCGAATCCGTGAATGTCCACGCATCGCTGTTGGGAAAATGTTTGGCTGTAATAAACGGCACTGACATTTGAATCGCTGTCCTACCTGCAGACGAACAACGTAGTAAAATCACTGCTGAAGTCCAGCAGAAAGTTCACGTCCAGGCTCAAGTTGCCAGAACGCAACTTCCGGTGTCCGATGTTTTTATTTTTTCAAAATAAATGTAGATTTCGCTTCTCTGTTTCATCATTATTGAGAGGTCAAATCTTGTGTTTAAAGAAATGACGTGCAACTAAGAGTTAATAGTGCGTGGGAACGGGAAACACAAGTCCTGGCCACGGCATAAATAAATAGCGTGGCTTATATGGTTGTGGGTTTATCTTTCAGTATTTTGTGTAAATCTAAAATTAATATGTAAGATCAAATACATTACGTAATTTAAGATGAATACATATGGGACAAGTGTGAGCGGTCACTGTTAGACCCATCGGTTGTAGATTATTCTTTTTAAATCCACATTCTTAATTAAAGATTAAAAACAGGTCAATTTTTGAGAGCTGATGAACTAAAAATGCCTTAGTTCTCCATTCTCAACCTTCTTTATTCTTCACCAGGTATTTTGAATTGCAGGACAAATTCAATATTGCACAAAATGTTGCTGATCCTTTTCTTTTTTTGTTTTCTACTGTCATTAATTCTTGCTTGTTGATGTAAATTCTATCATTAATCCCTCAAATTAGTAAACTAATACCATGATACAAATGTTTTTTTCCTGTTTATGTCTCATATGAATTTACTGACTTGATTTGTTATATTTAGAACATCCTCTGAATTCATTTTAGAATACTTTATTGAAGGTCTCCAGGTAATGAAAATCATAACACACCAATCATCACTTCCTGTCACAGTATTGAGCAGCACTGTGAAACCACACCCTCTCTACCTGCGTCTGTCCCAGCTCCCACAGGTGACGGAGTATGTGGAAGCCTCTCTTGGATGTTATCATCAGATACTCTTCATTTTCTGGATGCAGTAAGACACTGTACCGTGTATAAACCAATGCCTGGCAGAAGCGTGAGAGCACCAGCAGATAAAGGGCGTGTCTCTCTGCCTCTTTGAGAGGGAGGACACTCTCCCAGCCTGCTAGGACAGGTCCACCCACCTCTATGGGTTTAGGGTGTTCAATCATCAGGTGCATGACAGTGATAGCTAAATCATAGATGCAGTGTCCACTGCTCATGTCCCCAAAGTCAAGGATGCCAGAAATTTTGTAGCCATCATTCTCATCAGGTTGGACAAGCACATTGAGGTCATTGAGGTCCCCATGATTAATGCCTAAGAAAAAGGGATTTACATGTATTAATAGAAACCAGACCATTGTGGAATAATAACAAACATGCTCAACTTAGCCTTTGCTGCCCTTTGCTGGTGGACAACAGTTCTGAATGCTTTTGTGCCCTCAAGTAACAGTATGTAGGAGAACTTGTAGTGTGGAAACATCACACTCACTCTTGCGAAAACTAGCGCGTGCAGGGACCACAGAGGTTTTGTACCCTTGAATGACAGACTTCACAACCTCCTGGATAGGGTCTCCATTCATTACATAGATGTACTCTTCTAGCATGGGAACATTCAACAAACTCCACTTGAATTCATCTCTCTGCAGCACGCTGAGTTCAGGGTGTTCCAACTGGACTAAACAATGTTGTTAGGAAAAAAGAAAAAGAAGATGATTTAAGTCAACACCATATGAACCACCATAAGAACAGATTCTTCAATGATGAAACAGGCAATTAAATGCAAAAACAAAGGTAACTGCTGTGATCATTTTCATCCATACATTTCAATGTCTAGAAATGTATCTTTGTATTAATTTTCTATATAGAAAATCTCCTAAATGTCCTTTTAAAAATGTTATTGTATAATTCCAATGTATTCATCCTCTCCTCCCAGGTGTCCTGCTGTTTGCTTTGGATTCTGTTCTCTTGCAGTTCATCATCACTAAATAACTCTTTGTATATTCCTATGTAGATACACTAGTTATTTAGTTCATTTGACTTGCATATTATTGATATTCTGTAGACTATTCTAAGGGCAGCAAAATTAATTTGCTGAATTTATGATATATTCAAAAAACTGCAAATGTTCCTCTGTGATTTGACTCTTTTACCTCTTGAAGGACTTTGATCATCTTGGCTGCTGTCTTGCCAGTTTCATAGAGTAACTGTGGGGAGTAAGGGACCTTGGAAATGGTGATTCCAGGTAAATAAGTCAACAGCCGCACCAGGTACTTCTGACAGCCAAACCCACATTCTGCAAACAGTAGAGACATTATTCACATGAGAGACATGTTCTTTGCCTGCACATCCTCCTCTTATTTACCTATTTATGTAAAGCCTGTGCGTGCGTGCGTGCGTGCGTGCGTGCGTGCGTGCGTGCGTGCGTGCGTGCGTGCGTGCGTGCGTGCGTGCGTGCGTGCGTGCGTGGGACACATTATGTGGTTAGTTTCTTGGCCAAGTAGGCTGTTCTCGCTGTGTGTGTATGAGGGGTAATAATTCTGCATCAATAAAGCAATCCACTGGCTTAAAAAAAAGAAAAGCCACTGGTTTCTTTCAACTTTATTAATGTTAAAATTAGCCATTTAACTGAATCAAGTCTTTTCACCCCTCAAACCTTAACATGACTGTTTAATCAGGCTCCTACCAATGTCTTCAAGGCTCAGGAGTTGTCCTGTGGTGGTGGGCAGGACTGTTTGGACAGGAAACCCATGCTGGTGAAGGATGGTGATGGCGTGAGTCTGCACCTGAATCAGAGCAGGATTCTTACTGTCTTCTGTATTCATGATCTTCAGGATGTAGTCACCACCCTCAGTGACTGTTAAGTGGAAGTTCTGGTCATAGTAGCTGGGCAAATCGCGAATTACTGACGGAGTCAGCTTGTAGAGCCTCATGACCATCTCAGACACCTGAGAGTGGCTGAGATCGGGTTTGGCACTTGTCTTATTCATCTGTGCTGCAGGAAAAGCACATAACATCAGAAAACAAAGAAACAACACTGCACAAGGCATTTAGGGTCAAATATTTCAAATTTAAATTAATTAAAATTTAAGAATTATCTCATATCAGTAGTGTCACATTGACCCTTAAATGTACACATACAAACCATTACTAATAAATGAATGTTTATGACAAGGCAAGTAGACTAGCAACTGAATGAATGCAAAATGAAATGGTGTCGTTACATCAACGTATGAAGTGACATGGAATTTAAGGCAGGTAAAAATGTTATATTAGTAAGCGTGAATGATGGAAAAGAATTAAAAATACCTGAATGCGGTTCTGACATAATCAAACCGTCAGAATTTCTTATTAATCAGAGCTGAGTGACACCAACTCATTAGTTAATCTCAAAACCTGTATTGTTGAAGCGATGTGGTCCTTAAAGCCGGATCACGGAACAGCTGGTGGTCTCTCTCTCGCTCTCTCTCTCTCTTGAAAACTAAAACTGAGAAAGAACATGAACCGAGAACAGAAATCCTTAGCTCAGAGGAATGTCTTGGCTGTTTCTTTTGCTTTCACCCCAGGGTAAGTGAGAGAAACTGGTTTTTGGTGCCTGACTATTTAAGTCCTTTGTAAATGTTTGTTATTTAAATTTTGACAGTTAGGAAACGCTGCATGATCAAAACTTGCATATCTACATATCACCATTCACCTATTTAAATATTAAAACAATCAAATGAAGGAAATAAATTGACATGAATGCAGACACAATAAATAAAAGCAGTTTTACTATAAACAATTACTTTGACTTTTATATCTCTAAAGTAATGATATATTCCACGTTAACCCACATTTGCTAGAAACTTCAGAGTTGGATTCATTTTCAAACTTAAGATGTTAGAGAGGAAAAGAGCCATTGAAGATTTGCATATTGGTAGAGAGGTTTGGAAGATGTGTGTGTGTAGCCCAAAATAGAAGGGAGAACAAATGACATGACTGTTCTTAGTCTTCTTGAAATAATTTGGCCCATATCATCAGCTCTTCCCAAAAATATTTTGGAATCCTGATTTTCTTTATTCTTGATTAGGAAAATGTCTGCAAAAGGTGTAAGGTGCAGAAGAAATACATATGCTAGAATCACTCCTGGATTGGTCTGTCTAGACTCTAGAGTCTAGACAACAATCATTTGCCACATGTAGGAAATGAATAGGGCCTCTTAACTGCTGCAATTCCCGACCCACACAAACAGAAAGGTGGCAGACTGACTGAATAATGTACATCAAACTGAGCAACACTCATCAAACTCACAACAGAGTAGCCACAGCAAAGCAATGAGAGAGAGCCACAACAGGAAGCGCCAAATGTCCATTAAGACTTGGACGGCTTCTGATTGGCCGTCCATTGTTTTATGATTCGACGTAACTCATAACATATTGCTCACTTCCTGACACAGTATTGATCCGCACTCTGAAACCACACCCTCTCTACCTGCGTCTGTCCCAGCTCCCACAGGTGACGGAGTATGTGGAAGCCTCTCTTGGATGTTATCATCAGATACTCTTCATTTTCTGGATGCAGTAAGACACTGTACCGTGCATAAACCAATGATTGGCAGAAGCGTGAGAGCACCAGCAGATAAAGGGCGTGTCTCTCTGCCTCGTTCAGCGGAAGGACACTCTCCCAGCCTGCTAGGACAGGTCCACCCACTTCTATGGGTTTAGGGTGTTCAATCATCAGGTACATGATAGTGATAGCTAAATCATAGACACAGTGCCCACTGCTCATGTCCCCAAAGTCAAGGATGCCAGAAATTTTGAAGCCATCATTCTCATCAGGTTGGACAAGCACATTGAGGTCGTTGAGGTCCCCATGATTAATACCTAAGAAAAAAAGGGATTCACATGTATTAATAGAAACCAGACCATTGTGGAATAAGAGCATACATGCTCAGTCTAGCCTTTGCTGCCCATTCCTGGTGGACAACAGTACTGAATGCTTTTGTGCCTGGAAGTATCAAAACTCAACATGAAGGTATGGAGGAAGAATAGTAGTGTAGAAACATCACACTCACTCTTGCGGAAACTGGTGCGTGCAGGGACCACAGAGGTTTTGTACCCTTGAATGACAGACTTCACAACCTCCTGGATAGGGTCTCCATCCATTACGTAGATGTACTCTTCTAGCATGGGAACATTCAACAAACTCCACTTGAATTCATCTCTCTGCAGCAGGCTGAGTTCAGGGTGTTCCATCTGGTCCAAACAATGTTGTTAGGAAGGAGAAGGAAGGAAGGAAACAGAAAATGGAGAAAAGAAGGGAAAAGAAGATGATAAGTCAACAACATATAAACAAAGAACATATTCTTAAATGATGAAAACAGGCCATTAAAAGTAAAAAGCATTCAATTCAATTCGTCTACAAATGTATCTTAATTTTAAGTATTGTAAAATGTCGCTCTGTGATTTGACTCTTTTACCTCTTGAAGGACTTTGACCATCTTGGCTGCTGTCTTGCCAGTTTCATAAAGTAACTGTGGTGAGTAAGGGACCTTGGAAATGGTGATTCCAGGTAAATAAGTCAACAGCCGCACCAGGTACTTCTGACAGCCAAACCCACAGTCTGCAAACAGTAGAGACATTATTACATTAGAGACATGTCTTTGCCTGCACATCCTCCTCTTATATACCTGTATATGTAAAGCCTGTGTGCGTGCGTGCGTGCGTGCGTGCGTGCGTGCGTGCGTGCGTGCGTGCGTGCGTGCGTGCGTGCGTGCGTGCGTGCGTGAGGCTACTTCTTGCTTTCGTGTTATCTGCATTCCAACACAACCTGGAACTGATAAGCAGCAATAAATCAAAGGATAATTACCCCACATCACATGTCATGTGGTAAGTTTTCCACACCTTCTGGCCTTGACCCAAGAGGCTGTTGTCACTCTTTGTGTTGGAGGGAAAACTGCCTTCAAAGTCATCGTGCATCAGTCAAGTATGTGCTGGCCTACTTGATCAGTTTCCTTTAACTTTATGCAAATAAGCAATGTTTGATCAGGTTCCTACCAATGTCTTCAAGGCTCATGAGTTGTCCTGTGGTGGTGGGCAGGACTGTTTGGGCAGGAAGTCCATGCTGGTGAAGGATGGTCATGGTGTGTGTCTGCACCTGAATCAGAGCAGGATTCTTACTGTCTTCTGTATTCATGATCTTCAGGATGTAGTCACCACCCTCAGTGACTGTTAAGTGGAAGTTCTGGTCATCATAGCTGGGCAAATTGCGAATTACTGACGGAGTCAGCTTGTAGAGCCTCATGACCATCTCAGACACCTGAGAGTGGCTGAGATCGGGTTTGGCACTTGACTTATTCATCTGTGCTGCAGGAAAAGGCATTTAGGGTAAAAGAAAAAATATATATATCACAGCATCTTGCATGATCCTTACAATTACAAACCTCTCTGAGTAACACAGGAAATCCTGCCTTACACATACTCTCTCTCTCTCTTTCTTTAGCCCAAAATTGTCACATGACACTAGTCTGGGCGAATGTTGAATTTTAGCATTCAGCAAATTTTACACTCAGCAATCATGCATTCCTAACAAGAATACAAACTGTATATCCTGAGGCAGGGAACAACTCAGACATTTCTCTCTCTCTCTGTTCTTCAGCAGCTGGGTGGAGATTTTCCTGCACATCTGGCAACCAGTCGAGAAACAGTTACAGAATTAAAATGCATAGATCCGTTTCTGTCTACACTCCTGTTTTCATGGTTAGCTTGGTGTCTAATTGCCAATCCTGCAGTAGGAAATAAATATTGCGCTCCTCTCTGTTTCTTTGTTTACATTTGGACAAGCGGAACACAGTAATAAGCTCCGTTAGTTGATAAATAAGTGTCCCGAATCCGTGAATGTCCACGCATCGCTGTTGGGAAAATGTTTGGCTGTAATAAACGGCACTGACATTTGAATCGCTGTCCTACCTGCAGACGAACAACGTAGTAAAATCACTGCTGAAGTCCAGCAGAAAGTTCACGTCCAGGCTCAAGTTGCCAGAACGCAACTTCCGGTGTCCGATGTTTTTATTTTTTCAAAATAAATGTAGATTTCGCTTCTCTGTTTCATCATTATTGAGAGGTCAAATCTTGTGTTTAAAGAAATGACGTGCAACTAAGAGTTAATAGTGCGTGGGAACGGGAAACACAAGTCCTGGCCACGGCATAAATAAATAGCGTGGCTTATATGGTTGTGGGTTTATCTTTCAGTATTTTGTGTAAATCTAAAATTAATATGTAAGATCAAATACATTACGTAATTTAAGATGAATACATATGGGACAAGTGTGAGCGGTCACTGTTAGACCCATCGGTTGTAGATTATTCTTTTTAAATCCACATTCTTAATTAAAGATTAAAAACAGGTCAATTTTTGAGAGCTGATGAACTAAAAATGCCTTAGTTCTCCATTCTCAACCTTCTTTATTCTTCACCAGGTATTTTGAATTGCAGGACAAATTCAATATTGCACAAAATGTTGCTGATCCTTTTCTTTTTTTGTTTTCTACTGTCATTAATTCTTGCTTGTTGATGTAAATTCTATCATTAATCCCTCAAATTAGTAAACTAATACCATGATACAAATGTTTTTTTCCTGTTTATGTCTCATATGAATTTACTGACTTGATTTGTTATATTTAGAACATCCTCTGAATTCATTTTAGAATACTTTATTGAAGGTCTCCAGGTAATGAAAATCATAACACACCAATCATCACTTCCTGTCACAGTATTGAGCAGCACTGTGAAACCACACCCTCTCTACCTGCGTCTGTCCCAGCTCCCACAGGTGACGGAGTATGTGGAAGCCTCTCTTGGATGTTATCATCAGATACTCTTCATTTTCTGGATGCAGTAAGACACTGTACCGTGTATAAACCAATGCCTGGCAGAAGCGTGAGAGCACCAGCAGATAAAGGGCGTGTCTCTCTGCCTCTTTGAGAGGGAGGACACTCTCCCAGCCTGCTAGGACAGGTCCACCCACCTCTATGGGTTTAGGGTGTTCAATCATGAGGTGCATGATAGTGATAGCTAAATCATAGATGCAGTGTCCACTGCTCATGCCCCCAAAGTCAAGAATGCCAGAAATGGTGTAGCCATCATTCTCATCAGGTTGTACAAGCACATTGAGGTCATTGAGGTCCCCATGATTAATGCCTAGGAAAAAAGGGATTCACATGTATGGATAGAAACCAGACCATTGTGGAATAATAACAAACATGCTCAACTCAGCCTTTGCTGCCTTTTGCTGGTGGACAACAGTTCTGAATGTTTTTGTGCCTTCAACTTACAGTGTGTAGGAGAACTTGTAGTGTGGAAACGTCCCACTCACTATTGCGGAAACTGGTGCGTGCAGGGACCACAGAGGTTTTGTACCCTTGAATGACTTCACAACCTCCTGGATAGGGTCTCCATCCATTAAGTAGATGAACTCTTCTAGCATGGGAACATTCGACAACCCCCACTTGTATTCATCTCTCTGCAGCACGCTGAGTTCAGGGTGTTCCATCTGGTCAAGACAATGTTGTTAAGAAGGGAAGGCAATAACAGAAAATGGAGGAAAATAGGAAAAAGAAGATGACTAAAGTCAACACTATAAGAACCACCATGTAAGATATAAAATATAATCTATTTATTGTAAATATAAGAATTGTATGGTCAACATAAGGTTACATTCACACTCAAGATACTGGCTCCAAATCGTCTGAGCCAAATAAACAACACTCAGTAGACTCACCAGGGAAGGCCCAAGGAACATACATATGACTAGAAGTGGAGAATAACTACCTGAACTTCGAGACAAAGACGGTAAACACTTCGCCCATCAAGGGCTCTGTCTGTCTCACGCACACACACACACACACACGCACTCACTCACTCACTCACTCACTACACATAGACTGCGTCACTCACACACCACACACACCCCCATCAATTGGTGACGACCTGTCTGAGGTCTCTTCATTTTACATGTGTGACTACTATAGAAATGCAGATTGTATTGTATAGTTGTTTTGTAACATATTTGCAGACAGCAGCACTCAGGACAGGACACATAGCTCCTTAAGGCAGAGAAGCAGACAAATCTAGGTTCTTCCCTGTAGAGCCTGGGTCACTTACAGGCGGACCGCGGTCCGGATCCGGACCCAGACGCTATCCCATACGGACCCGGACCTATAGTCAACAAATTATTAAATTATTTTTAATTTTGACGGGGCGCTTCTATTTTAAGCGGCACAGCTTTTCTAGACTTTAGTTAACGGCACTGGAATAGACGGACCAGGACATTTACTAACCAATCGCGTGCAAGTTAAGCCACCCACCTGATGCACTCGGCCAATCGTGGACCAGGAAATTTACAAACCAATCGCGTACGAGTTAAGCCACCCACGTGATGCTACTCAACCGATCAGATCTGTACATTCAAAAAGATAAACATTGCGACTCTCAGTGCAGACAGAGGAAAGAGGTGAAAGGCGAGTGACAGGCGAGAAAAGTAACGTTACAGCGAGAGAAGACAGACAGGCAAGTGAGTGGGAGTCAGAAGAGGTACAATAACAATGGCGCTTTCTAAGAAGAGAAAAGTTGACGGCGAAAACAGAGCTTTCAACATGGAATGGACCGAAGTATACATGTTTATTCTTCCCGTCGCGAGCACAAAACCAATGTGTTTCATATGCTCAGAGACCGTGGCACTTATTAAAAGTGGCAATGTGAAACGCCATTATGAGACAAAGCACAAAGCTTTTGAACAATCATACCCAACCAAGTCTGAACTGAGGTCCCAGAAAATTAGCAGTCTCAGAGCCCAATAAGATCAGTCCACCAGGATCTTAACCCATTCATTCACTGCCCAACAACGTGCTCATGAATGTTCCTTCAGACTTTCTTGGATTTTAGGTCAACACAAAAAGCCCTTTACAGATGGAGGTGTTGTCAATGAGTGCAGTAGCAGAAACATTACTTGAGGGTAAACAAAAAGAAGAGCTTTGTGACAAAATTAAGCAAATACCTATGTCAGCATCATCAGCCACAAAGAAAAGTGAAATATTAGCCCAGGATGTGCTAGCCCAGCTGGATGAAGCCATTCATAAGACGCCTTGTGTAGGCTTGGCTGTAGATGAGTCCACTGATGTGTCTGACAATGCTCAGCTGTTAGTTTATGCAAGATTCTTCAACAAAGACAAGAAAGAGTTCTGTGAAGACCTGTTAGGTGTAAGTTCCCTTCAGACCAGTACAAGAGGAGAAGACCTGGCCATTAAGGAGATGTTAACAAAGCGAGGAATAGAGCCAAACCAAGTGGCTTCAATAACCACAGATGGAGCCCTTGCCATGATGGGGAGGGAGAAAGGAGCTGTGGCAAAATGAAAGAGGACAATCCTGAGCTAATCTCTTACCATTGCATAATTCATCAATCTGTCCTATGCTCCACCCTGCCAGATGAGCATGCTGAGGTGATGAACACAATGATGAAAATGATAAATTTTCTCAGGGCATCCTCTTCTTGTCAGCATCGCATGCTCAGGGAATTCCTCAGAGAAGTTGATGCAAACGCTGATGATCTTTTGCTTCACAACAATGTGAGATGGCTCAGCAAAGGCAGGGTTTTGGAGCGATTTTGGTCCATTAGAAGGGAATTAGCGGCTTTCTTGGCAAAGCTGAGAAGTCAGAAAGCAACACACCTTTCTCTCTTTTTAAATTGTGAAAAAAAGATGGATAATGTGGCCTTTTTGGTAGATATCACTTCACACCTGAATGAACTGAATTTGAAGCTACAAGGCAAGGACAATTCAATTTGTGAACTGATGACAGCTGTCCGCTCCTTTCAGATGAAACTTGAGGTGTTCAAAGAAGACCTACAGGGAGACTGTGCACACTTCCCAGCAGTGCAGGAACAGGTCCAGGGACAGAGAGATGTGTCTTCTTTTGTTGACTTTGTTGATAAGCTGATTGAAAACTTCAGCAAACGTTTTGACAGCTTCAGCTTTGGACAGCAGCTCACCATGTTCATTCAGAACCCATATCTCATCACCGATGTCAGAGGGTTCTCAAAAGAAGTCACACAGCACTTCAAGTGGGCAAATGTTGGCTTTTCCGGAAGGTACTGATTGATCTCCAAGCAGATGTGACCCTGAAAGAGCAGTTTGGAAAAACTGACCCTGCCACTTTCTGGCTCCAAATGGTCTCTGATACAGCTTTCCCAGGGCTGAGGAAAGTAGCACTGTTCATCTTGACCATGTTTGGCTCCACATACAGCTGTGAGGCAGCTTTCTCAACAATGAACATTATTAAAACTAAATATCGTTCCAGGCTCACCAATGAGCACCTGCACATGTGCATGAGAATGGCCCTGACACCAATCAAGCCCAGATTTAAAATCTTGGCAGGACAAGCTAGAGTCCAATTCTCCCACTGAACAACAGAAAATGGGGAAGTGGAAGGAAGAAAGATGAACTGTAAAATTTTTAAGATGTTTTGAGATTCGTGTTTCTATCCGTTGTAAAATTGGTTGAGACTGTTACGTTGAGATGCAAGTCAAGCTGCTGCTACTTTTAATTTTTTTCTGAAATTAAGCACTTTATTTTAGCTATTTTATTTATTTTCTCTATTTAATTTTTAAATGCAGCCCTTCTTATATTTACATTTAAAGTCAGTTCAATGTTAACAATAAATTTTGTTGAAATGTTTTCAACTTGTACTTTCCTTGATTTGACAGTCCATTGTTGATTACAGACGTTGATACAACTACTAGGCTACTTCTGTATATATCAAAATCATAACGCAAGTTAGACATTATCATGTTCCGGACCTTTGCCTGAGAAGATTTTCTCTAACTGGACCTCTTCAAATTTTAGTTGAATACCCCTGCTGTAGAGGAAGACCCGCATGTGCTGTGCGTCCTACGTACGGCCATGCGTTAGACATTCTAAGGTTGATCCGTTAGCCGGAGACCCGCATGTGCTGTGCGTCCCACGTACAGCCGTGCGTTAAACATTTTAAGGTTGATCCGTTAGCCGGAGACCCGCATGTGCTGTGCATCCTACGTACGGCCATGCGTTAGACATTCTAAGGTTGATCCATTAGCCGGAGACCCGCATGTGCTGTGCGTCCCACGTACAGCCGTGCGTTAAACATTCAAGGTTCTTTCCCGTAGAGGGGGTTCCCGCATGTGCTGTGCGTCCCACGTACAGCCGCGCGTTGAACATTTTAAGGTTGATCCGTTAGCCGGAGACCCGCATGTGCTGTGCGTCCCATGTACAGCCGTTCGTTAGATAATTCTGGGTTCGTCCGTTAAAGGTTGTCCAGTGTAGTAATATTGCGTTAACTGCTCATTGCTTTTTAACATAGACAAAAGGTATATTTAGATTCTGATATACTTTGTGCTGGGAATTCAACTGTTAATGACTAGTGATATTTCTTTCATTCGGAGACTTTCAAAACGTTTCAATGTTAAATAAATTGATGATTGTTCAACTTTGATTTATCTCGGTTTTACCGTTTGTGTTATGACTTCGGCTTTTCAGAGATACTTGCGTGTCCGCGTTATTTCAACTGGTAGAGACTTTTCGGCTTGCTTTACTCAATAGGGCGAAAAGAGGTTACTGAGTAGGAAACATTCAGCTAAATTATGTTTGGAGAACTTTACGCGCACCACGCCTCCGACTTGGTGAGAAAGGGATCTGAGAAATAGAACTCACCAAAATACGCATGAACAGCCTCTGGATTAATAAGAATATGTTTTTAAAACACGTTTTGAAGACAACTGTGGAATTACGTCTCTGAGTTCAAAGGAAAAGAATACCTTAGAAAACACGCGTCCGTGGCAAGTACAACATAAGGCTTATTGACCACGTTTAGTTGAAGCCTCTGAGCTAGTTCAAGGGTATGACGAATATCACTTACTAGACACACTTGTGTCCGACGTAACGGGGACGAAGCCCGTCGACAAATTTAGAAGGATATTCTGCTATTCAGCTCCTCGCAACCCAAAACTTCACCGGAACGCATTAGGGAATTAGTAACCTGGCCAGTAAGCAAATCTTTAGAGATGGAAGTATTCTCGGTTCGAACAAATAACATCATCCTAAAGTAAATAAGAGCGTAGAATCAATACTAAATGCATCCCGAATTCCCGCACTGATAGAATGATCCGAAACCAAAACTTCTTATTCGTAACAGACAATTGGCGTATCTATGTACAGAATCAACCGATTTGAGACTAAATTATCAATAGCAAACTAATATTTTATCTTATGGAGTCAGATAAACGAGATCATTTCAACTACAAAACAATAACAATATTTTCAAGTTGCCAAAAATGGAAACATTCTACCGGCCTTTGCCCGTTCCCATTGGCTCTGTCGTTGGACCAAAGGGCGGGACTTCCGGGTTTTACAACCATAAGAACAGATTCTACAATGAAGAAAACAGGCTATTAAATGCAAAAACAAACTGCTGTGATCATTTTCATCCATATATTTTTGTCTAGAAATGTATCTTTGTATTAGAATTCTATTAAGAAAATCTCCTAAATGCACTTTAAAAAAAATCTGAAAATGTTATTGTATAATTCCAATGTATTCATCCTCTCCCCCCAGGTGTCCTGCTGTTTGCTTTGGTTTCTGTTCTCTTGCAGTTCATCGTCACTCAATAACTCTTTGTATATTCCTATGTAGATACACTAGTTAGTGACTTAGTCATTGAGTTCATTCAACTTGCATATTATTGATATTCTGTAGACTATTCTAAGGGCAGCAACATTAATTTGCTGAATTTATAATATATTCATAAAACTGCGAATGTTCCTCTGTGATTTGACTCTTTTACCTCTTGAAGGACTTTGACCATCTTGGCTGCTGTCTTGCCAGTTTCATAAAGTAACTGTGGTGAGTAAGGGACCTTGGAAATGGTGATTCCAGGTAAATAAGTCAACAGCCGCACCAGGTACTTCTGACAGCCAAACCCACAGTCTGCAAACAGTAGAGACATTATTACATTAGAGACATGTCTTTGCCTGCACATCCTCCTCTGATATACCTGTTTATGTGAAGTGCGTGCGTGCGTGCGTGCGTGCGTGTGTGAGTGAGTGACACGTCATGTGGCAATTTTCTTGACCATGGAGGCTGTTCTCGCTCTGTGTGTTGGAGGGAAAACTGCCTTTAAAGTAATTGATAAAGCAATGCACTGGCCTATTTGATCAGTTTCTTTCAACTTTATTCAAATTAGCCATTTTAACTGAATCAGTCTGTTCACCCCTCAAACCTTAGCATGACTGTTTAATCAGGCTCCTACCAATGTCTTCAAGGCTCATGAGTTGTCCTGTGGTGGTGGGCAGGACTGTTTGGACAGGAAACCCATGCTGGTGAAGGATGGTCATGGTGTGTGTCTGCACCTGAATCAGAGCAAGATTCTTACTGACTTCTGTATTCATGATCTTCAGGATGTAGTCACCACCCTCAGTGACTGTTAAGTGGAAGTTCTGGTCATCATAGCTGGGCAGATCGCGAATTACTGACGCCGTCAGTTTGTAGAGCCTCATGACCATCTCAGACACCTGAGAGTGGCTGAGATTGGGTTTGGCACTTGACTTACTCATCTTTGCTGCAGGAAAAGAAGGCATTTAGGGTAAAAAAGAAAAGAAAATATCACAACATCCTGCATGATCCTTTCAGTTAAATCAGCCACAGTGACATTGTGAGCCGCTGCTCTGACACAACAAGCTGCAAGCCTCTCTGTGTAACACAGGAAACCCTGCCACACAAATTTCACATTACACAAGTCTGGGCCAATGCTGAATTTCAGTATTCAGCAAATGTTACACTCAACAATAATGCATTCCTAACAAGAATATAAACTGTATATCCAGTGAACAATTCAGACATTTCTCTTTTTCTCTCTTTCTCTCTTTTTCTCTCTTTCTCTCTCTCTCTCTCTCTCTCTCTCTCTCTCTCTTTTCTTCAGCAGTTGGGTGGAGATTTTCCTGCACATCTCGCAACCAGTCGTGAAACAGTTACTGAAGTAAAATGCATGGATCCGTTTCTGTCTACGCTCCTGTTTTCATGTTTAGCTTGACGGGTCATTGCCAATCCTTCACACAGAAATGTCATTACGCTCTTCTCTGTTTGTTTGTTTGTTTACATTTGGACAAGCGGTACACAGTAATAAGCTCCGTTAGTTAATAAATAAGTCGCCTGAATCTGTGTATGTCCACGCATCGCTGTTGGGAAAATGTGTGGCTGTAATAAACGGCATTGAAATTTGAATCGATGTCCTACCTGCAGACGGACAAAGTAGTAAAATCACTGCTGAAGTCCGGCAGAAAGTTCACATCAACGCTCAAGTTGCCAGAATGCAACTTCCTGTGTTCGATGTTTTTAGTTATTCAAAATAAATATAGAATTCCCTTCAGCTCTTTTTCATAATTTTTGAGAGGTCACATCTTGTGTTGAAAGAAATAACGTGCTTTTACGAGTTAATAGTGCGTTGGAACGAGAAACATTACTCCTTGCCACGGCATAAATAAATAGCGTGGCTTATATGGTTGTGGGTTTATCTTTCAGTATTTTGTGTAAGCCTAATATTAAAATGTATGATCAAATACATTACGTAATTTAAGATGAATACATATGGGACAAGTGTGAGCGGTCACTGTTAGACCAATCGGTTGTAGATTATTCTTTTTAAATCCACACTCTTAATAACAAAATAAAAACAGGTCCTCAACCTTCTTTATTCTTCACCAGGTATTTTGGATTGCAGGACAGATTTAATATTGCACGATATTTTGTTGATTCTTTTCTTTTTGTGTTTTCTGCTCTCATTATTTATTGCGTGTTGATGTAAATTCATTAATCCCTCAAATTAGTAAACTAATACCATGATACAAATGTTTTTTTCCTGTTTATGTCTCATATAAATTTACTGACTTGATTTGTTATATTTAGAACATCCTCTGAATTCATTTTAGAATACTTAATTGAATGTCTCCAGGTAATGAAAATCATAACACATTGCTCACTTCCTGTCACAGTATTGAGAAGCACTGTGAAACCACACCCTCTCTACCTGCGTCCGTCCCAGCTCCCACAGGTGACGGAGTATGTGAATGCCTCTCTTGGATGTTATCGTCAGATACTCTTCATTTTCTGGATGCAGTAAGACACTGTTCATTCATTTTCTCATAAAGCAGCCAAACCCACAGTCTGCAAACAGTAGAGACATTATTACATTAGAGACATGTCTTTGCCTGCACATCCTCCTCTGATATACCTGTTTATGTAAAGCGTGCATGCGTGCGTGAGTGACACATGTTCATGTGGTTTGTTGGCCAAGTAGGCTGTTCTCAGTCTGTGTGTTGGAGGGAAAACTGCCTTTAAAGTAATTCTGCATCAATAAAGCAATCCACTGGCCTATTTGATCAGTTTCTTTCAACTTTATTAAAGTTAAAATTAGCCATTTTAACCGAACCAGTCTGTTCACCCCTCAAACCTTAGCATGACTGTTTAATCAGGCTCCTACCAATGTCTTCAAGGCTCATGAGTTGTCCTGTGGTGGTGGGCAGGACTGTTTGGACAGGAAACCCATGCTGGTGAAGGATGGTCATGGCGTGAGTCTGCACCTGAATCAGAGCAGGATTCTTACTGTCTTCTGTATTCATGATCTTCAAGATGTAGTCACCACCCTCAGTGACTGTTAAGTGGAAGTTCTGGTCATCATAGCTGGGCAAATCGCGAATTACTGACAGTGTCAGCTTGTAGAGCCTCATGACCATCTCAGACACCTGAGAGTGGCTGAGATTGGGTTTGGCACTTGTCTTATTCATCTGTGCTGCAGGAAAATCACATAGCATCAGAAAACAAACAACACTGCACAAGGCATTTAGGGTCAAATATTTCAAATTTGAATGAATTAAAATTTCAAACTG
Source organism: Genypterus blacodes (assembly GCF_046128005.1). NCBI lineage: Eukaryota > Metazoa > Chordata > Actinopteri > Ophidiiformes > Ophidiidae > Genypterus > Genypterus blacodes. Next base: position 1,622,652 of record NW_027466866.1, on the reverse strand, counting down.
TCACATTGACCCTTAAATGTACACATACAGACCATTACTAATAAAACAATGTTTATGACTAGGTAAGTAGACTAGCAACTGAATGAAGCAAAATGAAATGGTATAGTAACATCAACGCATGAAGTGACATGGAATTTAAGGCAGGTAAAAATGTTATATTAGTAACCGTGAATGATGGAAAGGAATTAATAAAAATAAAAATACCTGAATGCGGTTCTGACATCAAACCGTCAGAATTTCTTATCAATCAGAGCTAAGTGACACCAACTCATCAGTTAATCTCAAAACCTGCATTTTTGAAGCGATGTGGTCCTTAAAGCCAGATCACAGCACAGCTGGTGGTCTCTCTCTCACTCTCTCTCTCTCTTGAAGACTAAAACTGAGAAACTAAGAGAACAGAAATCCTTAGCTCAGAGGAAAGTCTTGGCTGTTTTATTTGCTTTCACCCCAGGGTAAGTGAGAAACTGCTCTTTGGTGCCTGACTATTCAATTCCTTTGTAAATGTTTGTTATTTAAATGATGACAGTTAGGAAACGCTGTATGATCAAAACTTGCATATCTACATATCACCATTCACCTATTTAAATATTTAAACAATCAGATGAAGGAAATAAATGAACATGAATGCAGACACGTTTAACAAAAGCAGTATTACTATAAACAATGACTTTGACTTTTATATGTCTAAAGTAATGATATATTCCATGTTAACCTACATTTGCTAACTGGAGTAGTCTTGGTGTTACAGAATTGTAATAATTGACTATTGGATCATTTTCTAGAAGCAAGTCCTTGTAACACAAACTGGTGTATCTACATAGAAATGTAGAAAGAGTTGATCAGTGAAGATTGCAATGGAGAAAACATGGTATGCCATGAAACATCCCAAGGGGGGCAGTGCTGTGACTTACAAACAGGAACACAAGTCACACATCCAAAATGCACACTGTGACCTTTTCTGCATCGCTGAATGTACACATTATGAGCAGCAGAGGGCAGATGGTGCCTTCTCGCGCGTGTGTGTGCAGGTGTGTATGATATTAGAAGAAAAGATATGGGGAGAATTGTGTTTTTTATTTTTATTTTTATTGTCAGGTCGCATTAATTAGTTGATTAAAGTTTGAAGTTGCTCCTCTTCTTAATATGATGAGATTCAGATTTCTGCAGATCCATTTCTATACCTCTCCACCATATTGAGGCTTTCAGCCTAATACGTTTCAAACTCTTATATGTGAGAGGATGTCTCCATCAGGTGTTCAAATCCCTCTCTTTTCATCAGCACAGCCAGCAAAAGATTTGCTCTCAGAAATAAGACAAGACAACAACAACAAGACATCTAAGACATCTAAGACTAGTGCGGGTTGATCTGCAGATCACCCTTTGAGGTCGAGACCAATCATGTGTGTAATATGGAGGTGGTTTTATTCTTGAAATGAAGGATTATATTTTTCCCTTTTGATGTCTTTTATATAAAGATTATTTGTAATGTTAAAACCATCAACTTAATTCCTTTATTTAATTGCATAGTTCCAGGTCACTTATAACACATTGCTCACTTCCTGTATTGAGCAGCACTCAAAGACATTAAGACTGGACAACTTCTGATGGCCACCAGTTGGATTGGGTGATGGTGGGTGTGGTTCGGGCTAGAACATGTTGTGATTCTAGGTAAATCATTACACATCGCTCACTTCCTGTCACAGTATTGATCAGCCCTCTGAAACCACACCCTCTCTACCTGCGTATGTCCCAGCTCCCACAGGTGACGGAGAATTTGAATGCCTCTCTTAGATGTTATCATCAGATACTCTTCATTTTCTGACTGCAGTAAGACACTGTACCTTGCATAAACCGATGACTGGCAGAAGCGTGAGAGCACCAGCAGATAAAGGGCGTGTCTCTCTGCCTTGTTCAGCGGAAGGACACTCTCCCAGCCTGCTAGGACAGGTCCACCCACTTCTATGGGCTTAGGGTGTTCAATCATCAGGTACATGATAGTGATAGCTAAATCATAGACACAGTGTCCACTGCTCATGTCCCCAAAGTCAAGGATGCCAGAAATTTTGTAGCCATCGTTCTCATCAGGTTGGACAAGCACATTGAGGTCATTGAGGTCCCCATGATTAATGCCTAAGAAAAAGGGATTTACATGTATTAATATAAACCAGACCATTGTGGAATAATAACAAACATGCTCAACTTAGCCTTTGCTGCCCTTTGCTGGTGGACAACAGTTCTGAATGCTTTTTTGCCCTCAAGTAACAGTATGTAGGAGAACTTGTAGTGTGGAAACATCACACTCACTCTTGCGAAAACTAGCGCGTGCAGGGACCACAGAGGTTTTGTACCCTTGAATGACAGACTTCACAACCTCCTGGATAGGGTCTCCATTCATTACATAGATGTACTCTTCTAGCATGGGAACATTCAACAAACTCCACTTGAATTCATCTCTCTGCAGCAGGCTGAGTTCAGGGTGTTCCAACTGGACTAAACAATGTTGTTAGGAAAAAAGAAAAAGAAGATGATTTAAGTCAACACCATATGAACCACCATAAGAACAGATTCTTCAATGATGAAACAGGCAATTAAATGCAAAAACAAAGGTAACTGCTGTGATCATTTTCATCCATACATTTCAATGTCTAGAAATGTATCTTTGTATTAATTTTCTATTTAGAAAATCTCCTAAATGCCCTTTTAAAAATGTTATTGTATAATTCCAATGTATTCATCCTCTCCTCCCAGGTGTCCTGCTGTTTGCTTTGGTTTCTGTTCTCTTGCAGTTCATCATCACTAAATAATTCTTTGTATATTCCTATGTAGATACACTAGTTATTTAGTTCATTTGACTTGCATATGATTGATATTCTGTAGACTATTCTAAGGGCAGCAAAATGAATTTGCTGAATTTATGATATATTCATAAAACTGCAGATGTTCCTCTGTGATTTGACTCTTTTACCTCTTGAAGGACTTTGACTATCTTGGCTGCTGTCTTGCCAGTTTCATAGAGTAACTGTGGTGAGTAAGGGACCTTGGAAATGGTGATTCCAGGTAAATAAGTCAACAGCCGCACCAGGTACTTCTGACAGCCAAACCCACATTCTGCAAACAGTAGAGACATTATTCACATGAGAGACATGTTCTTTGCCTGCACATCCTCCTCTTATTTACCTATTTATGTAAAGCCTGTGCGTGCGTGCGTGCGTGCGTGCGTGCGTGCGTGCGTGCGTACGTGCGTGCGTACGTGCGTGCGTGCGTGCGTGCGTGCGTGGGACACATTATGTGGTTAGTTTCTTGGCCAAGTAGGCTGTTCTCGCTGTGTGTGTATGAGGGGTAATAATTCTGCATCAATAAAGCAATCCACTGGCTTAAAAAAAAGAAAAGCCACTGGTTTCTTTCAACTTTATTAATGTTAAAATTAGCCATTTAACTGAATCAAGTCTTTTCACCCCTCAAACCTTAACATGACTGTTTAATCAGGCTCCTACCAATGTCTTCAAGGCTCATGAGTTGTCCTGTGGTGGTGGGCAGGACTGTTTGGACAGGAAACCCATGCTGGTGAAGGATGGTCATGGCGTGAGTCTGCACCTGAATCAGAGCAGGATTCTTACTGTCTTCTGTATTCATGATCTTCAGGATGTAGTCACCACCCTCAGTGACTGTTAAGTGGAAGTTCTGGTCATCGTAGCTGGGCAAATCGCGAATTACTGACAGTGTCAGCTTGTAGAGCCTCATGACCATCTCAGACACCTGAGAGTGGCTGAGATCAGGTTTGGCACTTGTCTTATTCATCTGTGCTGCAGGAAAAGCACATAACATCAGAAAACAAAGAAACAACACTGCACAAGGCATTTAGGGTCAAATATTTCAAATTTAAATTAATTAAAATTTAAGAATTATCTCATATCAGTAGTGTCACATTGACCCTTAAATGTACACATACAAACCATTACTAATAAATGAATGTTTATGACAAGGCAAGTAGACTAGCAACTGAATGAATGCAAAATGAAATGGTGTCGTTACATCAACGTATGAAGTGACATGGAATTTAAGGCAGGTAAAAATGTTATATTAGTAAGCGTGAATGATGGAAAAGAATTAAAAATACCTGAATGCGGTTCTGACATAATCAAACCGTCAGAATTTCTTATTAATCAGAGCTGAGTGACACCAACTCATTAGTTAATCTCAAAACCTGTATTGCTGAAGCGATGTGGTCCTTAAAGCCGGATCACGGAACAGCTGGTGGTCTCTCTCTCGCTCTCTCTCTCTCTTGAAAACTAAAACTGAGAAAGAACATGAACCGAGAACAGATCCTTAGCTCAGAGGAAAGTCTTGGCTGTTTCTTTTGCTTTCACCCCAGGGTAAGTGAGAGAAACTGTTTTTTGGTGCCTGACTATTTAAGTCCTTTGTAAATGTTTGTTATTTAAATTTTGACAGTTAGGAAACGCTGTATGATCAAAACTTGCATATCTCGTATCACCATTCACCTATTTAAATATTAAAACAATCAAATGAAGGAAATAAATTGACATGAATGCAGACACAATAAATAAAAGCAGTTTTACTATAAACAATTACTTTGACTTTTATATCTCTAAAGTAATGATATATTCCACGTTAACCCACATTTGCTAGAAACTTCAGAGTTGGATTCATTTTCAAACTTAAGATGTTAGAGAGGAAAAGAGCCATTGAAGATTTGCATATTGGTAGAGAGGTTTGGAAGATGTGTGTGTGTAGCCCAAAATAGAAGGGAGAACAAATGACATGACTGTTCTTAGTCTTCTTGAAATAATTTGGCCCATATCATCAGCTCTTCCCAAAAATATTTTGGAATCCTGATTTTCTTTATTCTTGATTAGGAAAATGTCTGCAAAAGGTGTAAGGTGCAGAAGAAATACATATGCTAGAATCACTCCTGGATTGGTCTGTCTAGACTCTAGAGTCTAGACAACAATCATTTGCCACATGTAGGAAATGAATAGGGCCTCTTAACTGCTGCAATTCCCGACCCACACAAACAGAAAGGTGGCAGACTGACTGAATAATGTACATCAAACTGAGCAACACTCATCAAACTCACAACAGAGTAGCCACAGCAAAGCAATGAGAGAGAGCCACAACAGGAAGCGCCAAATGTCCATTAAGACTTGGACGGCTTCTGATTGGCCGTCCATTGTTTTATGATTCGACGTAACTCATAACATATTGCTCACTTCCTGACACAGTATTGATCCGCACTCTGAAACCACACCCTCTCTACCTGCGTCTGTCCCAGCTCCCACAGGTGACGGAGTATGTGGAAGCCTCTCTTGGATGTTATCATCAGATACTCTTCATTTTCTGGATGCAGTAAGACACTGTACCGTGCATAAACCAATGATTGGCAGAAGCGTGAGAGCACCAGCAGATAAAGGGCGTGTCTCTCTGCCTTGTTCAGCGGAAGGACACTCTCCCAGCCTGCTAGGACAGGTCCACCCACTTCTATGGGTTTAGGGTGTTCAATCATCAGGTACATGATAGTGATGGCTAAATCATAGACACAGTGCCCACTGCTCATGTCCCCAAAGTCAAGGATGCCAGAAATTTTGTAGCCATCATTCTCATCAGGTTGTACAAGCACATTGAGGTTGTTGAGGTCCCCATGATTAATACCTAAGAAAAAAAGGGATTCACATGTATTAATAGAAACCAGACCATTGTGGAATAAGAGCATACATGCTCAGTCTAGCCTTTGCTGCCCATTCCTGGTGGACAACAGTTCTGAATGCTTTTGTGCCTGGAAGTATCAAAACTCAACATGAAGGTATGGAGGAAGAATAGTAGTGTAGAAACATCACACTCACTCTTGCGGAAACTGGTGCGTGCAGGGACCACAGAGGTTTTGTACCCTTGAATGACAGACTTCACAACCTCATGGATAGGGTCTCCATCCATTACGTAGATGTACTCTTCTAGCATGGGAACATTCAACAAACGAAAAGAAGATGATAAGTCAACAACATATAAACAAAGAACATATCCTTTAAAATGATGAAAACAGGCAATTAAAAGTAAAAAACATTCAATTCAATTCGTCTACAAATGTATCTTAATTTTAAGTATTGTAAAATGTCGCTCTGTGATTTGACTCTTTTACCTCTTGAAGGACTTTGACCATCTTGGCTGCTGTCTTGCCAGTTTCATAAAGTAACTGTGGTGAGTAAGGGACCTTGGAAATGGTGATTCCAGGTAAATAAGTCAACAGCCGCACCACGTACTTCTGACAGCCAAACCCACAGTCTGCAAACAGTAGAGACATTATTACATTAGAGACATGTCTTTGCCTGCACATCCTCCTCTTATATACCTGTATATGTAAAGCCTGTGTGCGTGCGTGCGTGCGTGCGTGCGTGCGTGCGTGCGTGCGTGCGTGCGTGCGTGCGTGCGTGCGTGCGTGCGTGCGTGCGTGCGTGCGTGCGTGCGTGCGTGCGTGCGTGCGTGCGTGCGTGCGTGCGTGCGTGCGTGAGGCTACTTCTTGCTTTCGTGTTATCTGCATTCCAACACAACCTGGAACTGATAAGCAGCAATAAATCAAAGGATAATTAACCCACATCACATGTCATGTGGTAAGTTTTCCACACCTTCTGGCCTTGACCCAAGAGGCTGTTGTCACTCTTTGTGTTGGAGGGAAAACTGCCTTCAAAGTCATCGTGCATCAGTAAAGTATGTGCTGGCCTACTTGATCAGTTTCCTTTAACTTTATGCAAATAAGCAATGTTTGATCAGGTTCCTACCAATGTCTTCAAGGCTCATGAGTTGTCCTGTGGTGGTGGGCAGGACTGTTTGGGCAGGAAGTCCATGCTGGTGAAGGATGGTCATGGTGTGTGTCTGCACCTGAATCAGAGCAGGATTCTTACTGTCTTCTGTATTCATGATCTTCAGGATGTAGTCACCACCCTCAGTGACTGATAAGTGGAAGTTCTGGTCATCGTAGCTGGGCAAATCGCGAATTACTGACAGTGTCAGCTTGTAGAGCCTCATGACCATCTCAGACACCTGAGAGTGGCTGAGATCGGGTTTGGCACTTGACTTACTCATCTGTGCTGCAGGAAAAGGCATTTAGGGTAAAAGAAAAAAATATATATATCACAGCATCTTGCATGCTCCTTTCTTTGTGAGCGGCTGCTACGACACAACAAGCTGCAAACCTCTTTCCAGTAACACAGGAAATCCTGCCTTACACATACTCTCTCTCTCTCTTTCTTTAGCCCAAAATTGTCACATGACACTAGTCTGGGCGAATGTTGAATTTTAGCATTCAGCAAATTTTACACTCAGCAATCATGCATTCCTAACAAGAATACAAACTGTTTATCCTGAGGCAGGGAACAACTCAGACATTTCTCTCTCTCTCTGTTCTTCGGCAGCTGGGTGGAGATTTTCCTGCACATCTGGCAACCAGTCGGGAAACAGTTACTGAATTAAAATGCATAGATCCGTTTCTGTCTACACTCCTGTTTTCATGGTTAGCTTGGTGTCTAATTGCCAATCCTGCAGTAGGAAATAAATATTGCGCTCCTCTCTGTTTCTTTGTTTACATTTGGACAAGCGGAACACAGTAATAAGCTCCGTTAGTTGATAAATAAGTGTCCCGAATCCGTGAATGTCCACGCATCGCTGTTGGGAAAATGTTTGGCTGTAATAAACGGCACTGACATTTGAATCGCTGTCCTACCTGCAGACGAACAACGTAGTAAAATCACTGCTGAAGTCCAGCAGAAAGTTCACGTCCAGGCTCAAGTTGCCAGAACGCAACTTCCGGTGTCCGATGTTTTTAGTTTTTCAAAATAAATGTAGATTTCGCTTCTCTGTTTCATCATTATTGAGAGGTCAAATCTTGTGTTTAAAGAAATGACGTGCAACTAAGAGTTAATAGTGCGTGGGAACGGGAAACACAAGTCCTGGCCACGGCATAAATAAATAGCGTGGCTTATATGGTTGTGGGTTTATCGTTCAGTATTTTGTGTAAATCTAAAATTAATATGTAAGATCAAATACATTACGTAATTTAAGATGAATACATATGGGACAAGTGTGAGCGGTCACTGTTAGACCCATCGGTTGTAGATTATTCTTTTTAAATCCACATTCTTAATTAAAAATTAAAAACAGGTCCAATTTTGAGAGCTGATGAACTAAAAATGCCTTAGTTCTCCATTCTCAACCTTCTTTATTCTTCACCAGGTATTTTGAATTGCAGGACAAATTCAATATTGCACAAAATGTTGCTGATCCTTTTCTTTTTTTGTTTTCTACTGTCATTAATTCTTGCTTGTTGATGTAAATTCTATCATTAATCCCTCAAATTAGTAAACTAATACCATGATACAAATGTTTTTTTCCTGTTTATGTCTCATATGAATTTACTGACTTGATTTGTTATATTTAGAACATCCTCTGAATTCATTTTAGAATACTTTATTGAAGGTCTCCAGGTAATGAAAATCATAACACACCAATCATCACTTCCTGTCACAGTATTGAGCAGCACTGTGAAACCACACCCTCTCTACCTGCGTCTGTCCCAGCTCCCACAGGTGACGGAGTATGTGGAAGCCTCTCTTGGATGTTATCATCAGATACTCTTCATTTTCTGGATGCAGTAAGACACTGTACCGTGTATAAACCAATGCCTGGCAGAAGCGTGAGAGCACCAGCAGATAAAGGGCGTGTCTCTCTGCCTCTTTGAGAGGGAGGACACTCTCCCAGCCTGCTAGGACAGGTCCACCCACCTCTATGGGTTTAGGGTGTTCAATCATGAGGTGCATGATAGTGATAGCTAAATCATAGATGCAGTGTCCACTGCTCATGTCCCCAAAGTCAAGAATGCCAGAAATGGTGTAGCCATCATTCTCATCAGGTTGTACAAGCACATTGAGGTCATTGAGGTCCCCATGATTAATGCCTAGGAAAAAAGGGATTCACATGTATTAATAGAAACCAGACCATTGTGGAATAATAACAAACATGCTCAACTCAGCCTTTGCTGCCTTTTGCTGGTGGACAACAGTTCTGAATGTTTTTGTGCCTTCAACTTACAGTGTGTAGGAGAACTTGTAGTGTGGAAACGTCCCACTCACTATTGCGGAAACTGGTGCGTGCAGGGACCACAGAGGTTTTGTACCCTTGAATGACAGACTTCACAACCTCCTGGATAGGGTCTCCATCCATTAAGTAGATGAACTCTTCTAGCATGGGAACATTCGACAACCCCCACTTGTATTCATCTCTCTGCAGCACGCTGAGTTCAGGGTGTTCCATCTGGTCAAGACAATGTTGTTAAGAAGGGAAGGCAATAACAGAAAATGGAGGAAAATAGGAAAAAGAAGATGACTAAAGTCAACACTATATGAACCACCATGTAAGATATAAAATATAATCTATTTATTGTAAATATAAGAATTGTATGGTCAACATAAGGTTACATTCACACTCAAGATACTGGCTCCAAATCGTCTGAGCCAAATAAACAACACTCAGTAGACTCACCAGGGAAGGCCCAAGAAACATACATATGACTAGAAGTGGAGAATAACTACCTGAACTTCGAGACAAAGACGGTTAACACTTCGCCCATCAAGGGCTCTGTCTGTCTCACGCACACACACACACACACACACGCACTCACTCACTCACTCACTCACTACACATAGACTGCGTCACTCACACACCACACACACCCCCATCAATTGGTGACGACCTGTCTGAGGTCTCTTCATTTTACATGTGTGACTACTATAGAAATGCAGATTGTATTGTATAGTTGTTTTGTAACATATTTGCAGACAGCAGCACTCAGGACAGGACACATAGCTCCTTAAGGCAGAGAAGCAGACAAATCTAGGTTCTTCCCTGTAGAGCCTGGGTCACTTACAGGCGGACCGCGGTCCGGATCCGGACCCAGACGCTATCCCATACGGACCCGGACCTATAGTCAACAAATTATTAAATTATTTTTAATTTTGACGGGGCGCTTCTATTTTAAGCGGCACAGCTTTTCTAGACTTTAGTTAACGGCACTGGAATAGACGGACCAGGAAATTTACTAACCAATCGCGTGCAAGTTAAGCCACCCACCTGATGCACTCGGCCAATCGTGGACCAGGAAATTTACAAACCAATCGCGTACGAGTTAAGCCACCCACGTGATGCTACTCAACCGATCAGATCTGTACATTCAAAAAGATAAACATTGCGACTCTCAGTGCAGACAGAGGAAAGAGGTGAAAGGCGAGTGACAGGCGAGAAAAGTAACGTTACAGCGAGAAAAGACAGACAGGCAAGTGAGTGGGAGTCAGAAGAGGTACAATAACAATGGCGCTTTCTAAGAAGAGAAAAGTTGACGGCGAAAACAGAGCTTTCAACATGGAATGGACCGAAGTATACATGTTTATTCTTCCCGTCGCGAGCACAAAACCAATGTGTTTCATATGCTCAGAGACCGTGGCACTTATTAAAAGTGGCAATGTGAAACGCCATTATGAGACAAAGCACAAAGCTTTTGAACAATCATACCCAACCAAGTCTGAACTGAGGTCCCAGAAAATTAGCAGTCTCAGAGCCCAATAAGATCAGTCCACCAGGATCTTAACCCATTCATTCACTGCCCAACAACGTGCTCATGAATGTTCCTTCAGACTTTCTTGGATTTTAGGTCAACAAAAAAAGCCCTTTACAGATGGAGGTGTTGTCAATGAGTGCAGTAGCAGAAACATTACTTGAGGGTAAACAAAAAGAAGAGCTTTGTGACAAAATTAAGCAAATACCTATGTCAGCATCATCAGCCACAAAGAAAAGTGAAATATTAGCCCAGGATGTGCTAGCCCAGCTGGATGAAGCCATTCATAAGACGCCTTGTGTAGGCTTGGCTGTAGATGAGTCCACTGATGTGTCTGACAATGCTCAGCTGTTAGTTTATGCAAGATTCTTCAACAAAGACAAGAAAGAGTTCTGTGAAGACCTGTTAGGTGTAAGTTCCCTTCAGACCAGTACAAGAGGAGAAGACCTGGCCATTAAGGAGATGTTAACAAAGCGAGGAATAGAGCCAAACCAAGTGGCTTCAATAACCACAGATGGAGCCCTTGCCATGATGGGGAGGGAGAAAGGAGCTGTGGCAAAATGAAAGAGGACAATCCTGAGCTAATCTCTTACCATTGCATAATTCATCAATCTGTCCTATGCTCCACCCTGCCAGATGAGCATGCTGAGGTGATAAACACAATGATGAAAATGATAAATTTTCTCAGGGCATCCTCTTCTTGTCAGCATCGCATGCTCAGGGAATTCCTCAGAGAAGTTGATGCAAACGCTGATGATCTTTTGCTTCACAACAATGTGAGATGGCTCAGCAAAGGCAGGGTTTTGGAGCGATTTTGGTCCATTAGAAGGGAATTAGCGGCTTTCTTGGCAAAGCTGAGAAGTCAGAAAGCAACACACCTTTCTCTCTTTTTAAATTGTGAAAAAAAGATGGATAATGTGGCCTTTTTGGTAGATATCACTTCACACCTGAATGAACTGAATTTGAAGCTACAAGGCAAGGACAATTCAATTTGTGAACTGATGACAGCTGTCCGCTCCTTTCAGATGAAACTTGAGGTGTTCAAAGAAGACCTACAGGGAGACTGTGCACACTTCCCAGCAGTGCAGGAACAGGTCCAGGGACAGAGAGATGTGTCTTCTTTTGTTGACTTTGTTGATAAGCTGATTGAAAACTTCAGCAAACGTTTTGACAGCTTCAGCTTTGGACAGCAGCTCACCATGTTCATTCAGAACCCATATCTCATCACCGATGTCAGAGGGTTCTCAAAAGAAGTCACACAGCACTTCAAGTGGGCAAATGTTGGCTTTTCCGGAAGGTACTGATTGATCTCCAAGCAGATGTGACCCTGAAAGAGCAGTTTGGAAAAACTGACCCTGCCACTTTCTGGCTCCAAATGGTCTCTGATACAGCTTTCCCAGGGCTGAGGAAAGTAGCACTGTTCATCTTGACCATGTTTGGCTCCACATACAGCTGTGAGGCAGCTTTCTCAACAATGAACATTATTAAAACTAAATATCGTTCCAGGCTCACCAATGAGCACCTGCACATGTGCATGAGAATGGCCCTGACACCAATCAAGCCCAGATTTAAAATCTTGGCAGGACAAGCTAGAGTCCAATTCTCCCACTGAACAACAGAAAATGGGGAAGTGGAAGGAAGAAAGATGAACTGTAAAATTTTTAAGATGTTTTGAGATTCGTGTTTCTATCCGTTGTAAAATTGGTTGAGACTGTTACGTTGAGATGCAAGTCAAGCTGCTGCTACTTTTAATTTTTTTCTGAAATTAAGCACTTTATTTTAGCTATTTTATTTATTTTCTCTATTTAATTTTTAAATGCAGCCCTTCTTATATTTACATTTAAAGTCAGTTCAATGTTAACAATAAATTTTGTTGAAATGTTTTCAACTTGTACTTTCCTTGATTTGACAGTCCATTGTTGATTACAGACGTTGATACAACTACTAGGCTACTTCTGTATATATCAAAATCATAACGCAAGTTAGACATTATCATGTTCCGGACCTTTGCCTGAGAAGATTTTCTCTAACTGGACCTCTTCAAATTTTAGTTGAATACCCCTGCTGTAGAGGAAGACCCGCATGTGCTGTGCGTCCTACGTACGGCCATGCGTTAGACATTCTAAGGTTGATCCGTTAGCCGGAGACCCGCATGTGCTGTGCGTCCCACGTACAGCCGTGCGTTAAACATTTTAAGGTTGATCCGTTAGCCGGAGACCCGCATGTGCTGTGCATCCTACGTACGGCCATGCGTTAGACATTCTAAGGTTGATCCATTAGCCGGAGACCCGCATGTGCTGTGCGTCCCACGTACAGCCGTGCGTTAAACATTCAAGGTTCTTTCCCGTAGAGGGGGTTCCCGCATGTGCTGTGCGTCCCACGTACAGCCGCGCGTTGAACATTTTAAGGTTGATCCGTTAGCCGGAGACCCGCATGTGCTGTGCGTCCCATGTACAGCCGTTCGTTAGATAATTCTGGGTTCGTCCGTTAAAGGTTGTCCAGTGTAGTAATATTGCGTTAACTGCTCATTGCTTTTTAACATAGACAAAAGGTATATTTAGATTCTGATATACTTTGTGCTGGGAATTCAACTGTTAATGACTAGTGATATTTCTTTCATTCGGAGACTTTCAAAACGTTTCAATGTTAAATAAATTGATGATTGTTCAACTTTGATTTATCTCGGTTTTACCGTTTGTGTTATGACTTCGGCTTTTCAGAGATACTTGCGTGTCCGCGTTATTTCAACTGGTAGAGACTTTTCGGCTTGCTTTACTCAATAGGGCGAAAAGAGGTTACTGAGTAGGAAACATTCAGCTAAATTATGTTTGGAGAACTTTACGCGCACCACGCCTCCGACTTGGTGAGAAAGGGATCTGAGAAATAGAACTCACCAAAATACGCATGAACAGCCTCTGGATTAATAAGAATATGTTTTTAAAACACGTTTTGAAGACAACTGTGGAATTACGTCTCTGAGTTCAAAGGAAAAGAATACCTTAGAAAACACGCGTCCGTGGCAAGTACAACATAAGGCTTATTGACCACGTTTAGTTGAAGCCTCTGAGCTAGTTCAAGGGTATGACGAATATCACTTACTAGACACACTTGTGTCCGACGTAACGGGGACGAAGCCCGTCGACAAATTTAGAAGGATATTCTGCTATTCAGCTCCTCGCAACCCAAAACTTCACCGGAACGCATTAGGGAATTAGTAACCTGGCCAGTAAGCAAATCTTTAGAGATGGAAGTATTCTCGGTTCGAACAAATAACATCATCCTAAAGTAAATAAGAGCGTAGAATCAATACTAAATGCATCCCGAATTCCCGCACTGATAGAATGATCCGAAACCAAAACTTCTTATTCGTAACAGACAATTGGCGTATCTATGTACAGAATCAACCGATTTGAGACTAAATTATCAATAGCAAACTAATATTTTATCTTATGGAGTCAGATAAACGAGATCATTTCAACTACAAAACAATAACAATATTTTCAAGTTGCCAAAAATGGAAACATTCTACCGGCCTTTGCCCGTTCCCATTGGCTCTGTCGTTGGACCAAAGGGCGGGACTTCCGGGTTTTACAACCATAAGAACAGATTCTACAATGAAGAAAACAGGCTATTAAATGCAAAAACAAACTGCTGTGATCATTTTCATCCATATATTTTTGTCTAGAAATGTATCTTTGTATTAGAATTCTATTAAGAAAATCTCCTAAATGCACTTTAAAAAAAATCTGAAAATGTTATTGTTTAATTCCAATGTATTCATCCTCTCCCCCCAGGTGTCCTGCTGTTTGCTTTGGTTTCTGTTCTCTTGCAGTTCATCGTCACTCAATAACTCTTTGTATATTCCTATGTAGATACACTAGTTAGTGACTTAGTCATTGAGTTCATTCAACTTGCATATTATTGATATTCTGTAGACTATTCTAAGGGCAGCAACATTAATTTGCTGAATTTATAATATATTCATAAAACTGCGAATGTTCCTCTGTGATTTGACTCTTTTACCTCTTGAAGGACTTTGACCATCTTGGCTGCTGTCTTGCCAGTTTCATAAAGTAACTGTGGTGAGTAAGGGACCTTGGAAATGGTGATTCCAGGTAAATAAGTCAACAGCCGCACCAGGTACTTCTGACAGCCAAACCCACAGTCTGCAAACAGTAGAGACATTATTACATTAGAGACATGTCTTTGCCTGCACATCCTCCTCTGATATACCTGTTTATGTGAAGTGCGTGCGTGGGTGCGTGCGTGTGTGTGAGTGAGTGACACGTCATGTGGCAATTTTCTTGACCATGGAGGCTGTTCTCGCTCTGTGTGTTGGAGGGAAAACTGCCTTTAAAGTAATTGATAAAGCAATGCACTGGCCTATTTGATCAGTTTCTTTCAACTTTATTCAAATTAGCCATTTTAACTGAATCAGTCTGTTCACCCCTCAAACCTTAGCATGACTGTTTAATCAGGCTCCTACCAATGTCTTCAAGGCTCATGAGTTGTCCTGTGGTGGTGGGCAGGACTGTTTGGACAGGAAACCCATGCTGGTGAAGGATGGTCATGGTGTGTGTCTGCACCTGAATCAGAGCAAGATTCTTACTGACTTCTGTATTCATGATCTTCAGGATGTAGTCACCACCCTCAGTGACTGTTAAGTGGAAGTTCTGGTCATCATAGCTGGGCAGATCGCGAATTACTGACGCCGTCAGTTTGTAGAGCCTCATGACCATCTCAGACACCTGAGAGTGGCTGAGATTGGGTTTGGCACTTGACTTACTCATCTTTGCTGCAGGAAAAGAAGGCATTTAGGGTAAAAAAGAAAAGAAAATATCACAACATCCTGCATGATCCTTTCAGTTAAATCAGCCACAGTGACATTGTGAGCCGCTGCTCTGACACAACAAGCTGCAAGCCTCTCTGTGTAACACAGGAAACCCTGCCACACAAATTTCACATTACACAAGTCTGGGCCAATGCTGAATTTCAGTATTCAGCAAATGTTACACTCAACAATAATGCATTCCTAACAAGAATATAAACTGTATATCCAGTGAACAATTCAGACATTTCTCTATTTCTCTCATTCTCTCTCTCTCTCTCTCTCTCTCTCTCTCTCTCTCTCTCTCTCTCTCTCTCTCACTCTCTCTCTCTCTTTATCTCTTTTCTTCCGCAGTTGGGTGGAGATTTTCCTGCACATCTCGCAACCAGTCGTGAAACAGTTACTGAATTAAAATGCATAGATCGGTTTCTGTCTACGCTCCTGTTTTCATGTTTAGCTTGACGGGTCATTGCCAATCCTTCACACAGAAATTTCATTACGCTCTTCTCTGTTTGTTGATTTGTTTACATTTGGACAAGCGGTACACAGTAATAAGCTCCGTTAGTTAATAAATAAGTCGCCTGAATCTGTGTATGTCCACACATCGCTGTTGGGAAAATGTGTGGCTGTAATAAACGGCATTGAAATTTGAATCGCTGTCCGTTAGAAAAATGTTCATTGGGTTATAATATGGGATAAGAGCATGCTGAAGTCCAGTACAGGAGGAAACAAGCAGTCTGACTAGAGACAATCTTATGATTGACTCAGACAGTGTGCACCAAGATGTTTCCTGCTGATATTGATCATTTTTGATTCACTCAGGTAGTGTGTCCTGTTAATATTGTTAAATTGATCAAGACTGTGAGTGACAGGGACAAAGTCCTCTGGCAAACATGTATAAGATGATGATTTGAGCTATTGAAAATCAGTCAACCCACACTGCAATGACCACACATTGTAACTGACTTGACTCTTGCTGCAGCAATAAATTCTCAACCCAAGTGTTCTGAAGTCTCTGTGCCTGAAGAAAAGCATTCCCCTGACAACTTGGTCCTACGAGGCGGATGCAAACATCCTTCCTGACTTAAAACTGAGTCCTGGGAAATGAAACAGTGAAGTTTAAAGCAGATGAGAAAGTGTGCTGTACGTTTTTCCCAGAACGAGGAAAAATTATAAAAATGGACTCACCCAGCTGAGAGCAGGAGTGCAGGGATTGTGTGCTGGCTGCAAGTGGAGTGGAGCAGAAATTGAAAGAGCCAGATTGGTTTGTGTGATAAGGGGGGAACTCCCAATAATGCTAGCAGTGCTCTGTTACAGCATGATAAGGGCATGTCAGGGCATCCACGGCACATATCTATGTAAATACAGCAAATGGGCGGATACACAGAGAAGTCTTCAAATGACTCCAAAGACGGATGTCTCTGGCAAATGCCAACTTGTATTATCAAAAGTGTGTCCCTGCAACTTATTGGGTCGAGATATGTATAATTGTTGAACATTGGAACGGTCTTGTCTGACAGAGGTATGCGGGCGCACTGAATGTCACAAATTTGTGTGGTCCAAGGCATAGGACCACACAAACTGTGGACTGCAAAGAAGGCTTTATGGCGTCAATGTTAACCCAAAAACATGGCCTGAAAGACAAACCGTTAGCATATTATTCTACCAGGTTAGATTCTGTAGCTTGCGATCTCTGGTGGCAGCTTCAATGGCAGTACAGGCATCAGCAACGATAGTGCTCTTTCATTCTCTGACACTAAAGGTGCCGCATGCAGCCTCAGTTATTTTGCTACAAAACAAAAGATCTTATCTTTCACCCTCCAGACATCTCTCCTGCATGACAGTGTTACTTTCACAACCGCATCCAACACTTGAAAGATGCAGCACACTTAATCGTGCAGTTCCAGTTGCTATGGATGGGCAACCACATGATGGTCTGAAGGACATTTCTGAAAAAGTGCTACCGAGGTCAGATCTAACAGATACTCCATAGGCTAGAGCTGACATCACAATGTTTGTGGATGGGTCTAGCAGAAAAAATCTTGTTGGAACAAATGCAATGGTTTTGCAGTTGTTACTCAAACTGAAACTCTGCTATCTAGACCATTACCAAAACATTACTCAATGCAAGCAGCTGAATTAGTGGCTTTAACAGAAGCATGTAAGCTAGCTAAAGGAAAGACTGTCATCCATCTTTTTGCGCAACAGTGGAAAGATAGGGGCATGGTGACATCAACAGGGAAAGACATTAACCATAAAGACTTAATTTTTATTTTGTTACAGGCAGTGCAATTACCTAAGAAAGTAGCAATATGTAAGTGTGCCGCACATACAGGCAAGGATGAGCCAGTCTCACAGGGAAATGCGAGAGCAGATGTAGCGGCTAAGGGGGTGGCTACCAAACATGAGGTGATGGCACAAGAGAAGGCCTCAACTCACATAGATCAGGATATCGTTAGGGACATGCAAAAGGTGTTACCTACCTTAGAGAAACAAAAATGGATGAACAAAGGGGCACAACAACAAAAAGATGACATCTACAGGTGACCAGAGGGAAAGCCAATATTGCCCTACGACCTTTTCAGATATGATGCAGTATTGAGCCATGGACTAAGTCATGTCCCAACAGGAGGGATGGTATCAACAATATCAAAGGTGTTTACAGCATATGGCTTTACTAATTACTCAAAAAAAAAAAAGTGGTTTAGCCTGCACAATATGTACTAAACATTAGCGGAATATATGAGAAACATGCTAACAACCGGAGAGGAGTCTTGTGCTAATTCTCCAGATGGACCAGTATTGGAGCAAGCAGATACAGTGAGACCTGGTGACTATTAAAAAGAAGAATTGGTCAATTCTTGTGGGAAGGCCACTATCAGGAACTGCTCACCACACCGACAGCAGTCAAAATGGCGGAAAGGATTTCCTGGTATACACCTATTTCACTGTAAAATAGTACCAGAACTAGGGAAAGATTAGACACACCGCTTTTCCTGGAGGTAGAGGCTGGCAACAAAGGGGGGTCTCCCTCATAGTGGGAACTTGTCTCAAACCCAGTGAAGAAACCAACGGCTGGACAGGAAATTAGGGTGTGAAAACAACCTAGGGAAAGGAAATGGAAAGACACAGACCTTGGCATCCCATCAGACTGCCAGGGTTGTGCGGGATCAGAGGCAGTATGTGTCTTCTCACGATAATAATCCTTCTAATAGTGGGACCTTTAATTTGGTATGAAACCCAGCTGTTAGAAGAAAGGACGGACAATAATAATATAACGACCATAACACCAATGATTGGACTCCTACATAGGGCCATAAGAGACTTTACAAGGAACCCAATTCCTAATCAAAGCCCAAGAAATTGACAGAACAATGTAAATCCCTTTCAGTATTGTTTCCCTCAGCAAAGAGAAGAGGCATCCCGTCGTCAGTGACAGCCTACAAAGGAAATTACACCTGCAAGACAAGAGACCAAAACCTACACAATTTCCCAGATGGTTGTTGTGTAACAACTTTAAACATCATCAACGATCAGGGGAACTATTTGGCTTTAACCAATAGAGGTTCGACAATTATACCGTCAAGGGCATCTCCGAGCAGTTTGCCCCGACATCACTAATGGCCTGGCAAAATGGAATGGCACTGGATATGTTATTAGCCAAAGAAGGAGGCAGGTGCAAAATGTTTGGAACTTTCTGTTGCACCTTAATCCCTCACAAATCATAGATGGCAGTATCACCGAGGCCCTGCAGGGATTGACATCACACTTGGGGGAGCTCGCAGAGAATTCAGGAATCAGCAACCCCTTCAGCCAGATGATGGAACGATGGTTTGGGAAATTGAGCGGACTCATCACTTCCATTCTAATCTCCATCTTTGTTGGCATCGCTGTTCTGGCAACCTGTGGATGTTGCTGCATTCCGTGCATACGGGGCCTTCTACAGAAACGCATAGACACTGCCATGACGAAAACCATGTATCAGCAGATCCAGGATGAAGATGATCTAGACCTTTTTTACCTCGGGGCCCAACCTTTCCAGTACAGAGGGGCCCGGGGCCCATTCAAATATTAACACTGAATTGATTATCTTACTCTTGATTTGATTTGTATTCAATAACTTTATGTAATCTACTAATAGTTTAACAGGCCTAAACCTTGTCAAATGACATGAACCATGTGCTTATCACAAAGATATTTATCTATTTTTCAAACATAAACCAGCACATACAACAACATGCCGAACAACAAAAAGGAGGGACTCATAAAAACTGATGAAAAAAACTGGACATGTGATCAAATTATGGGGTTGATAAAATAAATACATTGAAAATAATGTTTTTTTCTTAAATAAATAAACTGTATAAGTAAAAGTAAAGTGCAAATGAAAATTCAGCCTTCTAATCTGAAAATTAATTTAAAAGGTGCATGGCAGAGCCAGAACTTGCTCTTCATAACAGTGACAAATGAAAAATAACAGTTACAACTCAATTTTTTTACTTCTTACACAACTCAGACATGATTAGATCTAGTCTAGGTGGAATGGAGAAAAGGCAAACTCCAGTTGCCTCCAGTGTTGATCTGAGTCTGTTTCGGGCTTTGGTCTTAGTTGTGGCCAGCCTAATTAATTAATTAATTTAATTAATTAAACTGTTGTGCCACGGCACAACAGTCCAGGCGCAGCGTCACATTTCTTTAGAACACGGATCCAAAGTCTGGCTTCTTACCGGCTGCCTCTCCAGTGTTCATAGACGTGACAATTTCGCACATCATCCCAGTGTTCCTCGCGGCGTCGAGCGCGGTGTTTTTTTTAAAGTGTGTCCATTTCTTTTCGCCTGGTGAGACACCTGCCGCGGTCCCGCTACCTCGCGTGTATGACGTCACAGGGTTGAATGAATGAATGAATGAACAGCTGATCGGCCCTGATCTTGTCGTTTGTCTGTGAATCTCCACACCTCTTTTTTGTTGATTTTTCCCTTCAAGTGCACTTTCTTTTCTAAAATCCCCAAATAATTTCTAAAAGCCTGTTTGACGCTGCAACAACTGAGTCTCGTGGCTCTCACGGCCCACAGGTGCAAAACAGATTTTTTTTGGCGGCCCCATGGTTAAGAATCACTGATCTAGACGAGGTCATCGTGAATGATGCCTAGAGTGGGTGTTGAGACAACACCATTGAGTGAAATCGGACAATGACTTGTTTGAAGAAAATCTTAAGAAGAGTTAAACAACAATGACCTGATTGGTGAAACAGATGATGTACAAACAGAGGCGGACAGTAACGGAGTATATTGACTTGAGTACTGTACTTAAGTACACTTTTTAGGGATCTGTACTTTACTCGAGTATCATGTTGGGGGAGTACTTATGACTTTTACTCCACTACATTTGAAAGGCAAATATCGTACTTTTTACTCTGCTACATTTCTATCCATAACCATAAGTACTCGTTACTTTTTCTAAAAAAAATAAAAAAGCGGGGAAACCCTGTGGATTCAGTATTTTGTTGTTCCCTTCTCGAACGTGATTGGATTGTACAGGTGCCACTGGCAAGGACAGCCTATCAGCAATCCGGAGAATGTCGGGGACTTTTAGCTTCGGAAAAAACGGCTCGGAAAAACTACCTCAGATAATACTAGTCCCGTGCGAATACGACCCTGTAAAAATTTATGTATGTCCAAACGTAGTTTTTCACTGTTTCTCGTGCATGGAGGCATGAAGCCCTCGGTATCGTTGGCAGTCGAAATATAATAGCCTGGGGCAAAACCGAAGTGTTCTGGACATACGAACACCGATAAAAAAAAGATTGTCAAACTTATCAGAGGCTGAGACTACCACCACTGTTGATGGGTTATATTTGTCTTCATTAGTTATTATCAACTTGTCACACATAGGCTTAGGAATACTGTGTGTGTGTATGTGCGTGCACGCGTGTTGTCACACATACACACAAATTAGCTGCATTTTCTTTTTTCTTCTTGCACATAAACCCATTCATTCAAGCACAATTTTATTTTCAAAATTTGAACATTCTTCAAGGTATTAACATTAAAGATTCCATAAAAACTCCATCCAGAAGGTTTCTATAGGTAAAGGTAAGCACTGTGGCAGTAATAATACAATATTTAGAAAATGTACTCTTGATACTTAAGTACTTTTAAAAACAAGTACTTCAGTACTTTTACTTAAGTAAACATCTGACTGTAGTACTTTTACTTGTATTGGAGTCAAATTTAACAAGCCGTATCTGTACTTTTACTTAAATAATGAAGCTGTGTACTCTGTCCGCCTCTGTGTACAAAAACTGTTGTCAAAAAACTATGTATATATATGAAATGATTTACCTTTCTGGAAGTAAGATTATATTTTGTGACAATATCCCATGTAGTATAAACAGGAGGGAAATGCTAGAAAAAAGTTATACTATGGGATAATGTGAAATCCAGTACAGGAGGAAACAAGTAGTCTGACTAGAGACAATCTTATGATTGACTCAGACAGTGTGCACCAAGATGTTTCCTGCTGATATTGATAACTTGTGATTTACTCAGTTAGTGTGTCCTGTTGATATTGTTTAACAGATCAAGACTGTGAGTGACAGGGACAAAGTCCTCTGGCAACCATGTATAAGATGATGATTTGCGCTATTGAAAATCATTCAACCGCAATGACCACACATTGTAACTGACATGAGTCTTGCTCAACTTAATAAAATCACTGCTTAAGTCCAGCAGAAAGTTTACATCCAGGCTCAAGTTGCCAAAACGCAACTTCCGGTGTCCAATGTTTATAGTTTTTCAAAATAAATGTAGAATTCACTTCAGCTCTTTTTCATCATTATTGAGAGGTCACATCTTGTGTTTAAAGAAATGATGTGCAACTACGAGTTAATAGTGCTTGGGAACAACCTGGCCATGGCATAAATAAATAGCATGGCTTATATGGTTGTGGGTTTATCTTTCAGTATTTTGTGTAAGCCTAATACTAAAATTTATGATCAAATACATTACATAATTTAGGATGAAAACATTTAGGACAAGTGTGAGCAGTCACTGTTAGACCCATCGGTTCTAGATGTTTCTTTTTAAATCCACATTCTTGATTAAAAAATTAAAAACAGGTCCATTTTTGAGAGCTGATGAACTAAAAATGCCTTAGTTCTCCATTCTCAACCTTCTTTATTCTTCACCAGGTATTTTGAATTGCAGGACAAATTCAATATTGCACAAAATGTTGCTGATCCTTTTCTTTTTTGTTTCTGCTGTCATTAATTCTTGCGTGTTGATGTAAATTCTTTCATTAATCCCTCATATTAGTAAATTAATACCATGATACAAATGTGTTTTTTTCTGTTTATGTCTCATTTAAATTTACTGACTTAATTTGTTATATTTAGAACATCCTCTGAATTCATTTTAGAATACTTTATTGAATGTCTCCAGGTAATGAAAATCATAACACACCAATCATCACTTCCTGTCATAGTATTCAGCAGCACTGTGAAACCACACCCTCTCTACCTGCGTCTGTCCCAGCTCCCACAGGTGACGGAGTATGTGAATGCCTCTCTTGGATGTTATCGTCAGATACTCCTCATTTTCTGGCTGAAGTAAGACACTGTACCGTGCATAAACCGATGACTGGCAGAAGCGTGAGAGCACAAGCAGATAAAGGGCGTGTCTCTCTGCCTTGTTCAGCGGAAGGACACTCTCCCAGCCTGCTAGGACAGGTCCACCCACCTCTATGGGTTTAGGGTGTTCAATCATCAGGTACATGGTAATGATGGCTAAATCATAGATACAGTGCCCACTGCTCATGTCCCCAAAGTCAAGGATGCCAGAAATGGTGTAGCCATCATTCTCATCAGGTTGTACAAGCACATTGAGGTCGTTGAGGTCCCCATGATTAATGCCTAAGACAAAAAGGATTCACATGTATTAATAGAAACCAGACCATTGTGGAATAAGAGCATACATGCTCAACTTAGCCTTTGCTGCCTTTTTCTGGTGAACAACCGAACTGAATGCTTTTGTGCCTTCAAGTAACAGTATGTAGGAGAACTTGTAATGTGGAAACATCACACTCACTCTTGCGGAAACTAGCGCGTGCAGGGACCACAGAGGTTTTGTACCCTTGAATGACAGACTTCACAACCTCCTGGATAGGGTCTCCATCCATTAAGTAGATGTACTCTTCTAGCATGGGAACATTGGACATACTCCACTTGAATTCATCTCTCTGCAGCACGCTGAGTTCAGGGTGTTCCATCTGGTCAAGACAATGTTGTTAGGAAGGGAAGGCAGTAACAGAAAATGGAGGAAAAAAGGAAAAAGAAAGATTATTAAAGTCAACACCATCTGAACGACCATAGGAAAAGATTCTACAATGAAGAAAACAGGCAATTAAATGCAAAAACAAACTGTTGTGATCATTTTGATCCATATATTTTTTTCTAGAAATGTATCTTTGTATTAAAAGTATATATTAAAAAAATTAAGAAAATCTCTTAAATGCACTTTAAAAAAATATGAATATGTTATTGTATAATTCCAATGTATTCATCCTCTCCCCCCAGGTGTCCCGCTGTTTGCTTTGGTTTCTGTTTTCTTGCAGTTCATCGTCACTAAACAACTCTTTATATATTCCTCTGTAGATTAACTAGTTAGTGACTTAGTCATTTAGTTCTGTGATTTGACTCTTTTACCTCTTGAAGGACTTTGACCATCTTGGCTGCTGTCTTGCCAGTTTCATAAAGTAACTGTGGTGAGCAGGGGACCTTGGAAATGGTGATTCCAGGTAAATAAGTCAACAGCCGCACCAGGTACTTCTGACAGCCAAACCCACAGTCTGCAAACAGTAGAGGCATAATTCACATTAGAGACATGTCTTTGCCTGTCTTTGCCTGTCTTTGCCTGCACATCCTCCTCTTATATACCTGTTTCTGTAAAGCTTATGTCTGTGTGTGTGTGTGTGTGTGTGTGTGTGTGTGTGTGTGTGTGTGTGTGTGTGTGTGTGTCTGTCTGTGTCTGTGTCTGTGTCTGTGTCTGTGTCTGTCTGTGTGTGTGTGTGTGTGTGTGTGTGTGTGTGTGTGTGTGTGTGTGTGTGTGTGTCGAACTGATTTAATGAGCCATTCGCAGTTTCACTGTACCGGTGTGTGTGTGTGTGTGTGTGTGTGTGTGTGTGTGTGTGTATATATATAGTTTAGTCTACACTCATGTGGTACGTTTCTTGACCATGTAGGCTGTTCTCACTCTGTATATTTGCGGGAAAAAATTCCTTTAAAGTAATTCTGCATCAATAAAGCAATGCTGCACTGGCCTATTTGATCAGTTTCTTTCCACCATAAAATTAGCCATTTCAACTGAATCAGTCTTTTCACCCCTCAAACCTGAACATGACTGTTCAATTAGCCTCCTACCAATGTCTTCAAGGCTCATGAGTTGTCCTGTGGTGGTGGGCAGGACTGTTTGGACAGGAAACCCATGCTGGTGAAGGATGGCCATGGCGTGTGTCTGCACCTGAATCAGAGCAGGATTCTTACTGTCTTCTATATTTATGATCTTCAGGATGTAGTCACCACCCTCAGTGACTGATAAGTGGAAGTTCTGGTCATCATAGCTGGGCAGATGGCGAATCACTGACGGCGTTAGCTTGTAGAGCTTCATGACCATCTCAGACACCTGAGAGTGGCTGAGATTGGGTTTGGCACTTGTCTTATTCATCTGTGCTGCAGGACAAGAACATAGCATCAGGAAACAATACTGCATGAGGTATTTAGGGTTAAAGAGAAAAATATATATCATAGCATCCAAGCATGATCTTTACAGTTAAATCAGCCGCAGTGACATTGTGAGCAGCTGCTACGACACAACAAGCTGCAAGCATCACTGAGTAACACAGGAAACCCTGATCTACGCATACTTTTTCTCACACAGGAATGATATTACGCTCCTCTCTGTTTGTTTGGTTACATTTGGACAAGCGGTACACAGTAATAAGCTCCGTCAGTTGATACATGAGTGGCCCGAATCTGTGAATGTCCACGCATCGCTCTTGGGAAAATGTTTGGCTGTAATAAACGGCATTGAAATTTGAATCGATGTCTTACCTGCAGACGGACAAAGTAGTAAAATCACTGCGGAAGTCCGGCAGAAAGTTCACATCAACGCTCAAGTTGCCACAATGCAACTTCCGGTGTTCGATGTTTTCAGTTATCCAAAATAAATATGGAATTCCCTTCAGCTCTTTTTCATAATTTTTGAGAGGTCACATCTTGTGTTGAAAGAAATAACGTGCAATTACGAGTTAATAGTGCGTGGGAACGAGAAACATTACTCCTTGCCACGGCATAAATAAATAGCGTGGCTTATATGGTTGTGGGTTTATCTTTCAGTATTTTGTGTAAGACTTATATTAAAATGTATGATCAAATACATTACGTAATTTAAGATGAATACATATGGGACAAGTGTGAGCGGTCACTGTTAGACCCATCGATTGTAGATTATTCTTTTTAAATCCACACTCTTAATAACAAAATTAAAAACAGGTCCTCAACCTTCTTTATTCTTCACCAGGTATTTTGGATTGCAGGACAGATTTAATATTGCACGATATTTTGTTGATTCTTTTCTTTTTGTGTTTTTTGCTCTCATTATTTATTGCGTGTTGATGTAAATTCATTAATCCCTCAAATTAGTAAACTAATACCATGATACAAATCTTTTTTTTTCCTGTTTGTGTCTCATATAAATTTACTGACTTGATTTGTTATATTTAGAACATCCTCTGAATTCATTTTAGAATACTTAATTGAATGTCTCCAGGCAATGAAAATCATAACACATTGCTCACTTCCTGTCACAGTATTGAGAAGCACTGTGAAACCACACCCTCTCTACCTGCGTCCGTCCCAGCTCCCACAGGTGACGGAGTATGTGAATGCCTCTCTTGGATGTTATCGTCAGATACTCCTCATTTTCTCATAAAGATTATTTATAATATTAAAACATCAACTCAATTCATTTATTTATTTATTTTGCAATTTGTTTTTATTGAAGCAAACATTGTACATGACATTGCACATACAGTTGTAGGGTATTTCAGAGATCATTTTTTATATAGAAAGCGGTGAAAGAGGAGGGAGAGAGAAAGAGAGAAGGAAGGAAGGTTGTATTATCACTACTATTGTTGTGAAACTTTATACATAGACCCTGAGGTAGAGAACAAGTAGATTGGAATTGCAATGATGTCATAGGGTTTTCATTTTTGCAATTCATTTATTTAATTGCATAGTTCGAGGTAACTTATAACACAATGCTCACCTCCTGTCACGGTATTGAGCAGTACTCAAAGACATAAAGACTGGACAACTTCTGATTGGCCACCTGGTGGATTGGCTAATGGTGGGTGTGGTTCTGGCTAGAATGTGTTGTGATTCTAGGTAAATCATTACACACCGCTCACTTTCTGTCACAGTATTGATCAGCACTCTGAAACCACACCCTCTCTACCTGCGTCTGTCCCAGCTCCCACAGGTGACGGAGTATGTAGAAGCCTCTCTTGGATGTTATCATCAGATACTCTTCATTTTCTGGCTGCAGTAAGACACTGTACCGTGCATAAACCAATGACTGGCAGAAGCGTGAGAGCACCAGCAGATAAAGGGCGTGTCTCTCTGCCTTGTTCAGCGGAAGGACACTCTCCCAGCCTGCTAGGACAGGTCCACCCACCTCTATGGGTTTAGGGTGTTCAATCATCAGGTACATGATAATGATGGCTAAATCATAGATACAGTGCCCACTGCTCATTTCCGCAAAGTCAAGGATGCCAGAAATGGTGTAGCCATCATTCTCATCAGGTTGTACAAGCACATTGAGGTCGTTGAGGTCCCCATGATTAATGCCTAAGACAAAAAGGATTCACATGTATTAATAGAAACCAGACCATTGTGGAATAAGAGCATACATGCTCAACTTAGCCTTTGCTGCCTTTTTCTGGTGAACAACCGAACTGAATGCTTTTGTGCCTTCAAGTAACAGTATGTAGGAGAACTTGTAATGTGGAAACATCACACTCACTCTTGCGGAAACTGGTGCGTGCAGGGACCACAGAGGTTTTGTACCCTTGAATGACAGACTTCACAACCTCCTGGATAGGGTCTCCATCCATTAAGTAGATGTACTCTTCTAGCATGGGAACATTCGACATACTCCACTTGAATTCATCTCTCTGCAGCACGCTGAGTTCAGGGTGTTCCATCTGGTCAAGACAATGTTGTTAGGAAGAGAAGGCAGTAACAGAAAATGGAGGAAAAAAGGAAAAAGAAAGATTATTACAGTCAACACCATTTGAACGACCATAGGAAAAGATTCTACAATGAAGAAAACAGGCAATTAAAGGCGAAAACAAACTGTTGTGATCATTTTGATCCATATATTTTTTTCTAGAAATGTATCTTTGTATTAAAAGTATATATAAAAAAAAATAAGAAAATCTCTTAAATGCACTTTAAAAAAATCTGAATATGTTATTGTATAATTCCAATGTATTCATCCTCTCCCCCCAGGTGTCCCGCTGTTTGCTTTGGTTTCTGTTTTCTTGCAGTTCATCGTCACTAAACAACTCTTTATATATTCCTCTGTAGATTAACTAGTAAGTGACTTAGTCATTTAGTTCTGTGATTTGACTCTTTTACCTCTTGAAGGACTTTGACCATCTTGGCTGCTGTCTTGCCAGTTTCATAAAGTAACTGTGGTGAGCAGGGGACCTTGGAAATGGTGATTCCAGGTAAATAAGTCAACAGCCGCACCAGGTACTTCTGACAGCCAAACCCACAGTCTGCAAACAGTAGAGGCATAATTCACATTAGAGACATGTCTTTGCCTGTCTTTGCCTGTCTTTGCCTGCACATCCTCCTCTTATATACCTGTTTCTGTAAAGCTTATGTCTGTGTGTGTGTGTGTGTGTGTGTGTGTGTGTGTGTGTGTGTGTGTGTGTGTCTGTCTGTGTCTGTGTCTGTGTCTGTGTCTGTGTGTGTGTGTGTGTGTGTGTGTGTGTGTGTGTTCGAACTGATTTAATGAGCCATTCGCAGTTTCACTGTACCGGTGTGTGTGTGTGTGTGTGTGCGTGCGTGTGTATATATAGTTTAGTCTACACTCATGTGGTACGTTTCTTGACCATGTAGGCTGTTCTCACTCTGTATATTTGCGGGAAAAAATTCCTTTAAAGTAATTCTGCATCAATAAAGCAATGCTGCACTGGCCTATTTGATCAGTTTCTTTCCACCATTAAATTAGCCATTTCAACTGAATCAGTCTTTTCACCCCTCAAACCTGAACATGACTGTTCAATTAGCCTCCTACCAATGTCTTCAAGGCTCATGAGTTGTCCTGTGGTGGTGGGCAGGACTGTTTGGACAGGAAACCCATGCTGGTGAAGGATGGCCATGTGCTGTGTCTGCACCTGAATCAGAGCAGGATTCTTACTGTCTTCTATATTTATGATCTTCAGGATGTAGTCACCACCCTCAGTGACTGATAAGTGGAAGTTCTGGTCATCATAGCTGGGCAGATGGCGAATCACTGACGGCGTTAGCTTGTAGAGCTTCATGACCATCTCAGACACCTGCGAGTGGCTGAGATTGGGTTTGGCACTTGTCTTATTCATCTGTGCTGCAGGACAAGAACATAGCATCAGGAAACAATACTGCATGAGGTATTTAGGGTTAAAGAGAAAAATATATATCATAGCATCCAAGCATGATCTTTACAGTTAAATCAGCCGCAGTGACATTGTGAGCAGCTGCTACGACACAACAAGCTGCAAGCATCACTGAGTAACACAGGAAACCCTGATCTACGCATACTTTTTCTCACACAGGAATGATATTACGCTCCTCTCTGTTTGTTTGGTTACATTTGGACAAGCGGTACACAGTAATAAGCTCCGTCAGTTGATACATGAGTGGCCCGAATCTGTGAATGTCCACGCATCGCTCTTGGGAAAATGTTTGGCTGTAATAAACGGCATTGAAATTTGAATCGATGTCTTACCTGCAGACGGACAAAGTAGTAAAATCACTGCGGAAGTCCGGCAGAAAGTTCACATCAACGCTCAAGTTGCCACAATGCAACTTCCGGTGTTCGATGTTTTCAGTTATCCAAAATAAATATAGAATTCCCTTCAGCTCTTTTTCATAATTTTTGAGAGGTCACATCTTGTGTTGAAAGAAATAACGTGCAATTACGAGTTAATAGTGCGTGGGAACGAGAAACATTACTCCTTGCCACGGCATAAATAAATAGCGTGGCTTATATGGTTGTGGGTTTATCTTTCAGTATTTTGTGTAAGACTTATATTAAAATGTATGATCAAATACATTACGTAATTTAAGATGAATACATATGGGACAAGTGTGAGCGGTCACTGTTAGACCCATCGATTGTAGATTATTCTTTTTAAATCCACACTCTTAATAACAAAATTAAAAACAGGTCCTCAACCTTCTTTATTCTTCACCAGGTATTTTGGATTGCAGGACAGATTTAATATTGCACGATATTTTGTTGATTCTTTTCTTTTTGTGTTTTTTGCTCTCATTATTTATTGCGTGTTGATGTAAATTCATTAATCCCTCAAATTAGTAAACTAATACCATGATACAAATCTTTTTTTTTCCTGTTTATGTCTCATATAAATTTACTGACTTGATTTGTTATATTTAGAACATCCTCTGAATTCATTTTAGAATACTTAATTGAATGTCTCCAGGCAATGAAAATCATAACACATTGCTCACTTCCTGTCACAGTATTGAGAAGCACTGTGACACCACACCCTCTCTACCTGCGTCCGTCCCAGCTCCCACAGGTGACGGAGTATGTGAATGCCTCTCTTGGATGTTATCGTCAGATACTCCTCATTTTCTCATAAAGATTATTTATAATATTAAAACATCAACTCAATTCATTTATTTATTTATTTTGCAATTTGTTTTTATTGAAGCAAACATTGTACATGACATTGCACATACAGTTGTAGGGTATTTCAGAGATCATTTTTTATATAGAAAGCGGTGAAAGAGGAGGGAGAGAGAAAGAGAGAAGGAAGGAAGGTTGTATTATCACTACTATTGTTGTGAAACTTTATACATAGACCCTGAGGTAGAGAACAAGTAGATTGGAATTGCAATGATGTCATAGGGTTTTCATTTTTGCAATTCATTTATTTAATTGCATAGTTCGAGGTAACTTATAACACAATGCTCACCTCCTGTCACGGTATTGAGCAGTACTCAAAGACATAAAGACTGGACAACTTCTGATTGGCCACCTGGTGGATTGGCTAATGGTGGGTGTGGTTCTGGCTAGAATGTGTTGTGATTCTAGGTAAATCATTACACACCGCTCACTTTCTGTCACAGTATTGATCAGCACTCTGAAACCACACCCTCTCTACCTGCGTCTGTCCCAGCTCCCACAGGTGACGGAGTATGTAGAAGCCTCTCTTGGATGTTATCATCAGATACTCTTCATTTTCTGGCTGCAGTAAGACACTGTACCGTGCATAAACCAATGACTGGCAGAAGCGTGAGAGCACCAGCAGATAAAGGGCGTGTCTCTCTGCCTTGTTCAGCGGAAGGACACTCTCCCAGCCTGCTAGGACAGGTCCACCCACCTCTATGGGTTTAGGGTGTTCAATCATCAGGTACATGATAATGATGGCTAAATCATAGATACAGTGCCCACTGCTCATTTCCGCAAAGTCAAGGATGCCAGAAATGGTGTAGCCATCATTCTCATCAGGTTGTACAAGCACATTGAGGTCGTTGAGGTCCCCATGATTAATGCCTAAGACAAAAAGGATTCACATGTATTAATAGAAACCAGACCATTGTGGAATAAGAGCATACATGCTCAACTTAGCCTTTGCTGCCTTTTTCTGGTGAACAACCGAACTGAATGCTTTTGTGCCTTCAAGTAACAGTATGTAGGAGAACTTGTAATGTGGAAACATCACACTCACTCTTGCGGAAACTGGTGCGTGCAGGGACCACAGAGGTTTTGTACCCTTGAATGACAGACTTCACAACCTCCTGGATAGGGTCTCCATCCATTAAGTAGATGTACTCTTCTAGCATGGGAACATTCGACATACTCCACTTGAATTCATCTCTCTGCAGCACGCTGAGTTCAGGGTGTTCCATCTGGTCAAGACAATGTTGTTAGGAAGAGAAGGCAGTAACAGAAAATGGAGGAAAAAAGGAAAAAGAAAGATTATTACAGTCAACACCATTTGAACGACCATAGGAAAAGATTCTACAATGAAGAAAACAGGCAATTAAAGGCGAAAACAAACTGTTGTGATCATTTTGATCCATATATTTTTTTCTAGAAATGTATCTTTGTATTAAAAGTATATATAAAAAAAAATAAGAAAATCTCTTAAATGCACTTTAAAAAAATCTGAATATGTTATTGTATAATTCCAATGTATTCATCCTCTCCCCCCAGGTGTCCCGCTGTTTGCTTTGGTTTCTGTTTTCTTGCAGTTCATCGTCACTAAACAACTCTTTATATATTACTCTGTAGATTAACTAGTAAGTGACTTAGTCATTTAGTTCTGTGATTTGACTCTTTTACCTCTTGAAGGACTTTGACCATCTTGGCTGCTGTCTTGCCAGTTTCATAAAGTAACTGTGGTGAGCAGGGGACCTTGGAAATGGTGATTCCAGGTAAATAAGTCAACAGCCGCACCAGGTACTTCTGACAGCCAAACCCACAGTCTGCAAACAGTAGAGGCATAATTCACATTAGAGACATGTCTTTGCCTGTCTTTGCCTGTCTTTGCCTGCACATCCTCCTCTTATATACCTGTTTCTGTAAAGCTTATGTCTGTGTGTGTGTGTGTGTGTGTGTGTGCGTGCGTGTGTGTGTGTGTGTGTGTGTGTGTGTGTCTGTCTGTGTCTGTGTCTGTCTGTGTGTGTGTGTGTGTGTGTGTGTGTGTGTGTGTGTGTGTGTGTGTGTGTGTGTGTTCGAACTGATTTAATGAGCCATTCGCAGTTTCACTGTACCGGTGTGTGTGTGTGTGTGTGTGTGTGTGTGTGTGTGTGTGTGTGTGCGTGCGTGTGTATATATAGTTTAGTCTACACTCATGTGGTACGTTTCTTGACCATGTAGGCTGTTCTCACTCTGTATATTTGCGGGAAAAAATTCCTTTAAAGTAATTCTGCATCAATAAAGCAATGCTGCACTGGCCTATTTGATCAGTTTCTTTCCACCATTAAATTAGCCATTTCAACTGAATCAGTCTTTTCACCCCTCAAACCTGAACATGACTGTTCAATTAGCCTCCTACCAATGTCTTCAAGGCTCATGAGTTGTCCTGTGGTGGTGGGCAGGACTGTTTGGACAGGAAACCCATGCTGGTGAAGGATGGCCATGTGCTGTGTCTGCACCTGAATCAGAGCAGGATTCTTACTGTCTTCTATATTTATGATCTTCAGGATGTAGTCACCACCCTCAGTGACTGATAAGTGGAAGTTCTGGTCATCATAGCTGGGCAGATGGCGAATCACTGACGGCGTTAGCTTGTAGAGCTTCATGACCATCTCAGACACCTGCGAGTGGCTGAGATTGGGTTTGGCACTTGTCTTATTCATCTGTGCTGCAGGACAAGAACATAGCATCAGGAAACAATACTGCATGAGGTATTTAGGGTTAAAGAGAAAAATATATATCATAGCATCCAAGCATGATCTTTACAGTTAAATCAGCCGCAGTGACATTGTGAGCAGCTGCTACGACATAACAAGCTGCAAGCATCACTGAGTAACACAGGAAACCCTGATCTACGCATACTTTTTCTCACACAGGAATGATATTACGCTCCTCTCTGTTTGTTTGGTTACATTTGGACAAGCGGTACACAGTAATAAGCTCCGTCAGACGGACCTGCAGACGGACAAAGTAGTAAAATCACTGCGGAAGTCCGGCAGAAAGTTCACATCAACGCTCAAGTTGCCACAATGCAACTTCCGGTGTTCGATGTTTTCAGTTATCCAAAATAAATATGGAATTCCCTTCAGCTCTTTTTCATAATTTTTGAGAGGTCACATCTTGTGTTGAAAGAAATAACGTGCAATTACGAGTTAATAGTGCGTGGGAACGAGAAACATTACTCCTTGCCACGGCATAAATAAATAGCGTGGCTTATATGGTTGTGGGTTTATCTTTCAGTATTTTGTGTAAGACTTATATTAAAATGTATGATCAAATACATTACGTAATTTAAGATGAATACATATGGGACAAGTGTGAGCGGTCACTGTTAGACCCATCGATTGTAGATTATTCTTTTTAAATCCACACTCTTAATAACAAAATTAAAAACAGGTCCTCAACCTTCTTTATTCTTCACCAGGTATTTTGGATTGCAGGACAGATTTAATATTGCACGATATTTTGTTGATTCTTTTCTTTTTGTGTTTTTTGCTCTCATTATTTATTGCGTGTTGATGTAAATTCATTAATCCCTCAAATTAGTAAACTAATACCATGATACAAATCTTTTTTTTTCCTGTTTGTGTCTCATATAAATTTACTGACTTGATTTGTTATATTTAGAACATCCTCTGAATTCATTTTAGAATACTTAATTGAATGTCTCCAGGCAATGAAAATCATAACACATTGCTCACTTCCTGTCACAGTATTGAGAAGCACTGTGAAACCACACCCTCTCTACCTGCGTCCGTCCCAGCTCCCACAGGTGACGGAGTATGTGAATGCCTCTCTTGGATGTTATCGTCAGATACTCCTCATTTTCTCATAAAGATTATTTATAATATTAAAACATCAACTCAATTCATTTATTTATTTATTTTGCAATTTGTTTTTATTGAAGCAAACATTGTACATGACATTGCACATACAGTTGTAGGGTATTTCAGAGATCATTTTTTATATAGAAAGCGGTGAAAGAGGAGGGAGAGAGAAAGAGAGAAGGAAGGAAGGTTGTATTATCACTACTATTGTTGTGAAACTTTATACATAGACCCTGAGGTAGAGAACAAGTAGATTGGAATTGCAATGATGTCATAGGGTTTTCATTTTTGCAATTCATTTATTTAATTGCATAGTTCGAGGTAACTTATAACACAATGCTCACCTCCTGTCACGGTATTGAGCAGTACTCAAAGACATAAAGACTGGACAACTTCTGATTGGCCACCTGGTGGATTGGCTAATGGTGGGTGTGGTTCTGGCTAGAATGTGTTGTGATTCTAGGTAAATCATTACACACCGCTCACTTTCTGTCACAGTATTGATCAGCACTCTGAAACCACACCCTCTCTACCTGCGTCTGTCCCAGCTCCCACAGGTGACGGAGTATGTAGAAGCCTCTCTTGGATGTTATCATCAGATACTCTTCATTTTCTGGCTGCAGTAAGACACTGTACCGTGCATAAACCAATGACTGGCAGAAGCGTGAGAGCACCAGCAGATAAAGGGTGTGTCTCTCTGCCTTGTTCAGCGGAAGGACACTCTCCCAGCCTGCTAGGACAGGTCCACCCACCTCTATGGGCTTAGGGTGTTCAATCATCAGGTACATGATAGTGATGGCTAAATCATAGACACAGTGTCCACTGCTCATGCCCCCAAAGTCAAGGATGCCAGAAATTTTGTAGCCATCATTCTCATCAGGTTGTACAAGCACATTGAGGTCGTTGAGGTCCCCATGATTAATGCCTAAGAAAAAAGGGATTCACAAATATGGATAGAAACCAGACCATTGTGGAATAATAACAAACATGCTTAGCTTAGCCTTTGCTGCCTTTTGCTGGTGGACAACCGAACTGAATGCTTTTGTGCCTTCAAGTAACAGAATGTAGGAGAACTTGTAGTGAAAACTAGCGCGTGCAGGGACCACAGAGGTTTTGTACCCTTGAATGACAGACTTCATAACCTCCTGGATAGGGTCTCCATCCATTAAGTAGATGTACTCTTCTAGCATGGGAACATTCGACATACTCCACTTGAATTCATCTCTCTGCAGCACGCTGAGTTCAGGGTGTTCCATCTGGTCCAAACAATGTTGTTAGGAAGGTAGGCAGAAGCAGAAAATGGAGGAAAAAAGGAAAAAGAAAGATGATTTAAGTCAACACCATTTGAACGACCATAGGAAAAGATTCTACAATGAAGAAAACAGGCAATTAAATGCAAAAACAAACTGTTGTGATCATTTTGATCCATATATTTTTTTCTAGAAATGTATCTTTGTATTAAAATTCTATTAAGAAAATCTCCTAAATGCACTTTTAAAAAAATCTGAATTTGTTATTGTATAATTCCAATGTATTCATCCTCTCCCCCCAGGTGTTTCTGTTCCCTTGCAGTTCATCGTCACTAAATAACTCTTTATATATTCCTATGTAGATTAACTAGTTAGTGACTTAGTCATGTAGTTCATTTAACTTGTATATTTTTTATTGATGATTTTTTTTTTAGTTCTCTATTAGAGACATGTCTTTGCCTGTCAAGTTAGTGTGTGTGTGTGTGTGTGTGTGTGTGTGTGTGTGTGTGTGTGTGTCTGTCTGTGTGCGTGTGTGTGTGTCTGTTCTCACGTGTGCGCGTGTGCGTGTGTGCGTGTGCATGTGTGTGTGTGTGTGTGTCTGTGTGTGTGTGTGTGTGTGTGTGTGTGTGTAGTGTAGCCTACACTCATATAGTACGTTTCTTGACCATGGAGGCTGTTCTCACTCTGTATGTTTGCGGGAAAAACTCAATCAATAAAGCACTGCTGCACTGGCCTATTTGATCAGTTTCTTTCAACTTTATAAAATTTCGCCATTTAACTGAATCAAGTCTTTTCACCCCTCAAACCTTAACATAATTGTTTAATCAGGCTCCTACCAATGTCTTCAAGGCTCATGAGTTGTCCTGTGGTGGTGGGCAGGACTGTTTGGACAGGAAGTCCATTCTGGTGAAGGATGGTCATTGCGTGTGTCTGCACCTGAATCAGAGCAGGATTCTTACTGTCTTCTATATTTATGATCTTCAGGATGTAGTCACCACCCTCAGTGACTGATAAGTGGAAGTTCTGGTCATCATAGCTGGGTAGATCGCGAATTACTGACGGCGTCAGTTTGTAGAGCTTCATGACCATCTCAGACACCTGAGAGTGGCTGAGAATGAGTTTGGCACTTGTCTTATTCATCTGTGCTGCAGGAAAAGAACATAGCATCAGAAAACAATGAAACAATACTGCATGAGGTATTTAGGTTAAAAGAGAAAATGAAAATATTACAGCATCCTTCATGATCCTAACAGTTAAATCATTGTCCCGTTTCACAAGTCTGGGCGAATTTTAGTTACAATCAACATGGACTCCTTATTAGAATACAAACCGTTTATGCTGAGGCAGGAGACATCAGACAAACCCTCTCTCTCTCTCTCTCTCTCTCTCTCTCTCTCTTTCTCAGCTGGCAACAAGTCGAGAAACAGATACTGAATTAAAATGTTTGAATCCACTCCTGTTCTCTTGGTTAACTTTGTGGGTAATTGCCAATATGAATCACTGGCCTACCTGCTGATGTGCTACGTAATAAAATGATTTCTTCAGTCCAGTAGGCTGATTGGTGGGTGTTGTTCTGGCTGTCTTGAAATGTTCTATAAATCCAGGTGACTCATAACACATCGCTCACTTCCAGTCTGTCCAGTTCTGAGGAGCATTCTGAAACCACACCTCCTCTATCGCTTTTCCTTCAACAGTCACTGCAGTGTGAATAGTTAGCAACACTTGGTATGATCCCTACCACTGAGATTTTTGGTCCACCTGGAGTCCTAACCAGTACCTAACGCACCTGCAGGTCTTGATATAGCGCCACAGCAGAGCAGTCCATACACAGATCTTTGAGGTACCCCTTTAGACAAACATACATATAAGCCACACAACTGGAAGAACACAACTATTAGCACACAATATGACAAAAAATTGACCATACTTTAGTAATCTCAGTGTTGCCCAATGCCACATTTCTCATTTTAATAATAACCCATCATATATATTGAATCGTATTCAGCAAGAGCTCGACACATGATTCGACTGAGACATGCCGACTGACTGACCTGACTGCAGTTCACTTCAGATCTCTGTCTTGTATGGAATATGGAATTCAGAGAACACAGGGATTCATAAAGGCTTTTTAACATCATCTTATATTTGGATTATCACAGTGTCACATCATCTCTTCTGTGTAATGAGTCATCTTGTTAACTACGAGATGTACAGGAGAGAAAATGTACTAAAGGTCTCATAGCAAATGAAGAGCTCATGTCATATTCCCATTGAAAGACAAGTGCCTGAGGGTGTTTGCATTTGTGGTTGGTTGTATACAAGGGTGCGGCAGTAGCTCACTTCATAGGGAACCGGTTTGGGTCGCCTGTTTGAGTCCCGTTTGGACCAAGATAGTGAACTGGCTGGTGCGTTGCCAGTTTGCCTCCAGGGCACTGCTGTGGTGCCCTTGAGCAAGGCACCAAACCCCCAAAACTGCTCCAGGGGCATTGTATCATGGCTGCCCCGCGCTGACCCCTCTGTAATGCCTGTCTTTGTGTGAGAGGGGCATGCAAGACAAATTTGAGATTGACCTGTCTCCATGGTGACGTGTTCGCATGTGATTTGACCCAATATAGTTTCTTCTAATAATTATATATTCATATATATTCAAGGACTATAGACACCCCCCTATGTAACTTGCTTTATTCATCACAAACTTTCTGTTGAGGTAACTTGTGAAATTTCTCACTGTAGCGTTAGACATCTTCGCAGCAGTCTATCGTTATAGCAGTCAACAAAGCAGTTAGCTCACACCCTCTTGTGGTGAATATTCACGGGAGAACAAATACAGACCGACACCATCTGGGAACTCAAGAACGTTTATTTGCGCATGCACGCAGTATAAATAGTGCGCGCAGGCACACACGTCACAACAGAAAAATAACGTCATAACATAAAATACAACAACATAACGTCACTGTGTATGCCACTCAACATGACTTTGCAACTCATACCATCAGATATGTTTAACACTCACATATGGTGTCAGTATGCTGTTGACTTTATTTGCATATTATTTTACCAGCTCAGTCTGTGAATCCTGTACAAAATATTCTGCTGCATGTCACCGGAATATTCATAAGACATCTACATCAGGGCTAACACACTGCCTGAACCAGTGCTAACGGAATAATTCCTTCACTCGTTCATATTTGTGCTTCATTATGCCTACAAACATGACATCTATTACTACTGCCATTGTTAAAGGGTACTTATCCTGAGCACAGAACAGAACATTTGTCCTGAATAGAACTTGTGTTGTGTGTTTATGAAAACCTCACCAACTGCTCCTTTAATTCAGTTTTTCTGTGCAGTGCATCTCAGGGAAAAGTTGAGAAAAAATGAAAAATTCATCGTGCTTCCATCTGTCAGCCCATATTCATTACATGGCCTTGGCCACTGGTTCAGTAATTTTCCTCTATGTGCTCTCCTCAGCTAATCACATGCGTAAATGTCCCATGGCACCTTACTGAAGGTATCATGTCACAGAAAACTTAAAATACAGTTTGTGTTCTCCAGGCCTCCTAATCAAATATCCATCAGGCATATGTGTACATTCACGTTGTGTTATGGTTGCTCCTGACATTCTTGGAAAATGTTTTCTGCAATGAAGTGATTTTTCACTTTTAAAAACAGTCTAGGTTGTGTTCCGTGCTCAGTCATGGTTCACCTTCTCTCTGAGAGCTGCTGCTTTCCTGCCATCATGGTCTAGTCTCTTGCTGATTTTAGGTTATCAATTTATTTTTTCAAAGCCACAGCCACCCCAGCACCCCTCTTTTTATCCAGGTATGGTTGTTGTTGTTGTTGTCCACAATTTTCTGGGCAGCAGATCAGGTTCAGTGTTCCTGACCCTGTAAACATGTAGAACATACAACCAGCTGAAGCATCCTTTGTACAATTTCAGAAAGTACTTATTTTTGATATTCATCCCTTTGTGCCAAGCCAAGTGATCCCACTCAGCACCAATTCTGAAGAATGATACCATTGATTTCCATCCATAAGAAATCAAACATATTTCTTATTTATGTGTACACAGTGTATAGCGGTCCTTCCTCACCTCCACTGATTTCCACACTGCTGATGCTTACTTTGTCAGTTTTAAAATCGACTCGCCCCACTGCTGTGTTGTACATGTAGACATAGGGCCTCTTGTTTTATTCTTCCAATATGATTGGATGATGTAAGTATCTTACAAGATGGAGATGTATAAGAATGCAATTTGTTTACATGACTATTGTGTTTCTATACATTCAGACAGAGCAAAGCACACAGCATGTCAGGAGGAAAACCTCTGGAAGAAAGCTGCCTAAGCCAATACTTCAACATAAAACAAAGAGACATCTCATCAGCTCAAACACCAACTGGGAAAAAGAGCATCCTGATTTCTCCAAGGCGGTCTGTTGGTCTGCAAAGAGACATTATGTACTGTAGGCTCACCTCTGTGCCACTCAGGGGCTCAGTGGTTTGGATGTGGTATTTGTCTTAGATTTTTTTAATTGTTCCTTAATGTTTATTTGGCTACTTGCTATTCTTGTTATCCTGTCAACAACCCTGCTACTCTATGAATATTGCAGTAGCTGCTCCTCGTTAACTTGCCCCACAGAAGCTGTAGTTCTCTTGTACCTGAGATCGTAGAGTCCGCAAGTGACCCTGCTGATTTATGATTTTCTCTGTGCTGGACACCGCTGGATTCTCTCAATCTTGCCTGATTGCTTGCCTGATTGTTTACTTCATATGATTGGTCGGCAGCAATTCCAGCTGCCACCAGTAATCTGACTGTCTATAAGATGGTGGCTCATCAACAAAACGGAACCAACCCAAGACCTGGTGCCGAAACCTTTGTATGTGTATGCCCATGTAGTCTCTGTAATATAAAAAAAAATAGGTAAAAAATTGATACATTGATATTCAGGCATAATCCTACATGACAAGCTTCACACCAGCTGCTGGTCCTCCTGCTCTCCTGGAGTGCTTCCTCCAATCGTAGGCATGTTGTTGTTTATTGCCAAGTCCAAGTGATGAAATTCATGTGGCACATTTTTACATTTGCCACATTCCACACATGATAAGAAGAAAATCACAACTGATTTAGAGGCAATGCAAATGGGGTGCGTGTGCATGTGGTGTCCGTGTGCATGTGCGTGTGTTTAAATGTTAACATGCACCGACCTTGTTTGTCCAGGTCACCATCTGCTCAACAGAGCTTTATTTAATCATTCATGATAAATGTTAATGCTATATGATACCCGCTGTATCTGCTACCTGCTGTTAAATGATTCACTCGCCTTTTTCGTAGCTAAAATGAGAAGAATGCTGGCTTGACACACACCCGGTGAGGCATTTGCTTCCCAATTTTAAATTAAGATCTTTGTTTAGGTAATCAAGTGAACTGGGGGTTTGCCTTTGAAATTATGAAATTATTTAGATTTCTTCAATGTACATTGAGGTTTAATGAAGACATCTCCAAATCCCAATTATATCCCGTATCTTTGGGAACTCATAACTTTTGCCATGATGACAAATTGACAGCATTGTATCTATCTGACTGAAAATACAGATGTTTCAATTGAGATTCTAGAAATATACCTGTAGTGTCAGCCACGAGTCAATAAATTGGCACTATTCCAACTTAGAAAACAGCACCATTCATCACAATATCATTAAATAAAGATGAGTGATGCCGACCTCTTCATGGAGAATTAGGAGCGGTTATGTCGGCTTCATTTGCATGTGTGGCTTGGTATGGATTCTCCCATGGGCCAGTTAGTTGAATAATCAAAATACTGGACTGCGTGAAATGAATTGCTTCACAGCATCTACAGTACAGCATGATTCTTATTCCATTATAACGAGGCTGAATGTAAGTATGTATGTGTTAGTCCACAGTCTTGCCTTGACTTCTGACACACCTGCACCTGCCTGCAGTCAGACATCAGTATGTGTCTCACAGTCAATTTACTACAAATGAAAGAGATTCACTCATTCATGACTTCCAACGCTCATTTGGAGCCACCCGAGTTTGAATTCATTGATATGTTCAGGACAGCTGAGCATCGCTAACAGACACTCATGGCATTACATTACAGCCAGTTACATGATATGGGGAACTGCAGCAAAAGAAGATAAGGAAGCAGAATATTAATCTGCACGACATAATGCCATCTCTGGGGTTTTAGAAAAGTATGGAATGGAAGCAGTTTGGGGCAGTTTTTTCATTAATGAATTTAGGAATGCTTACAATTAAACCCCCTACAATAAGTCAAACCCTCTCTGATGCTCATAATGCGTTGTCGGTGTGAACCCTAGCAGAGGAACCCCTGTCACCCTACTGGCCACCATTCCGAAAAATGTCCTCTATATTTTGGGGGTCACGACACATCACACTGACACTACGGCTCCTATCATGTGATCTTTTCCATCTAGTCTTTTCTAGGCACTCGCAGCACGTGTGATCAGAAGATAGGAGTGATCCATCACCACTGCTGGGGTGATAAACGGACACAACTGCTGATTACCAGTCAGCTGCTGCATCCTTCTCCAGGCAGAAAACCAAAACCATCACTCCCATACTGCTGTTCAAATAAAACCCCTAAAGTGAAAGTGGTGCCAGGGGAGTGTGCACGAGATGAGATACAACACCCTCACACACACACCCTCACACACACCACGGGCTCAGCAATCACGGACTATCTGACAGCGACCCTATTAATACAACACACTAATTATGTGTGTGGTGGGTAAAGTGTGTCTATGTGCATGTGTGGTATAGAGAGGGTGCAGGGAATATACGTGGGGAGAGAAAGAGTGAGTGCGAGAGAGAGCAAGAGAGAGAGAGAGAGAGAGAGAGCAGAGAGAGAAAATGCCTGTTAACATAAGTGAGGCTTCTCTTGAGCTGTAGACCAGACCAGGAGCTGAGTGGACCGAGTGTAACACATTGTTCCCCCTCCACACAAGACACCACGGCTTCTTCACACCGGGAAATAACCACAAGTGACAAGAGGTAAGAAGATTAACACTCAGGAGACAGCTGGATGTAGGAGGTCAGCGTAAGAATACAGATAGAACAGATTTATTATGGATTCATGAAATTATTCAGGATCAGAATTATTTATTCTAATTTTTTTTTTGTCGTGTTTAATCCCAGGCTGTCATCATGTTTGTAAAAAAAATCACTTTTGAAATACTTGACATCTCAGGGTGGAACAAAGCATGTGCTGTATGTAAAAAGAGGAATATGTATGGAAATATTTGGTGTTTTTAAATCTGTGTAAATCCATTGAGCACTTTTATGGGATTTGTTGCAGTGGTTTATCACACTGGTGCATGCACGCACAAAATTGTGTGCAGACCTGATTTCTTTCAGGTCTCAGGTAAATTGAATATGATTGAATATTTAACAGTAATATGTGACCATGAACTGAAACACTGGGGGCCTTAATTAAGAGGTAATGTAATCTGTGGCCTTCATTGCTTAAACTCTTTTGTATGTTGCGTCTCTTGTAGTTATTCTCATCTATTTAACATCAAATCTTCCAATTCCTGTCAGGAGGGCATTTATGGGAGAAAGAGTCATCTGCTATAATTTGTTGTTAAAAAAAAGTAGGAGAGACATTAAATAAAAGAGAAATATGTCAGAATTATATGGTTGTGTAATCGATTATAACGTCGGTGTTAAGAGCAAAGCAGAGTGTGGTCGCTGTGACACATTGACTTTGACTCAGGTGTCTTTTCAAATCTGCAGTTGCTGCTTGACGTCGTGTAAGCTGGATATTGATTTAGCCTTTGTGCTCCAGAGAACCTTCTTGTCACACATGCTCTGTATTTTATTTTCCCCAGTCCCAAACTGTCAGAAACCATGGATTGGGGAATAATTGAGTATTCTCTCAGTACATGTGTAAATACTATGGAAACCCTGGTATTTGACTACAAACTCCACAGGTGATAGAAAAACCTGCCACCAAACAAAATGAGAACAGAAAGCTCAATATTTCTCTCTTTGCAGTAAGAGGGCAGATTCAGCACGTTGCAGAGGCTTTGCACCATCAGTGAGCGCTGCGGTTGGTCACTGCCCTTAGGGCAGCTCTAAAACTGCAGATTTTGTTTCTCCACAGGCATCAATACAGAGTAATCTCTCACCTAATGTAGGAGCCAGCAGGTACCACGGGGGGTCAGAGAGCACAGTCTTAAAATCCCTTTGCCAGACCATCACAAGTCTGAGTCATCTTTTTCTTGCTTTCATTAGGGAGAAAGACTTCCTATAATTGAATACAATCTGTGGCTCTGCTGACAGGCTGGCCTGAAAAGAATGAGAAATCACGTTTGTCAAGATATTGATATTTTGATATTAATAAATAAACAAGCTGTTTGGGTGAGGTGTAATGTGTACTTGACTGTGTGTCTGTGTGAATGTGAAAACAAATATTGTGAACACTTGGCTTTTGAATCAATGTGTCAGGTTTTCTCTCTTGTAGTTCATCACATAGGGAACATACTGTATCTCTACATATGTGGATGGAAACATACATTACAGACATAGTGAATCAATATTAATGTTGCATGCAGGCAGGCAGAATGCTGCTGTGCTCATGTTATCATTCGC
Source organism: Genypterus blacodes (assembly GCF_046128005.1). Classification (NCBI taxonomy): domain Eukaryota; kingdom Metazoa; phylum Chordata; class Actinopteri; order Ophidiiformes; family Ophidiidae; genus Genypterus; species Genypterus blacodes. Next base: position 1,578,501 of record NW_027466866.1, on the reverse strand, counting down.
TCTCTCTTTGGCCTCTGAGCGTTAAACATGAAGTGGATGCTTATTTAGTAAAACGCTGAGGGGATTTTCTCCACCTGTTAGGAGAGCAACAGGCACCTTGACGGACATTAAAAGCTTTGGAATGCTAATTCAGTTTGTAGTTTAGAGACCATAGTGGAGATCGCACAGGCAAATTGAGAGATTTCTTATGTGCAAGTGAGTTAATGGAAAGGAAGCGCTGCCCCATGTGACTAACACATGACTGCTGATTCTGTTTCCAGCTTCTGCTCGGTCTGAACCGTGGATTGGAATTCATTCTTATTCTTTCTGTGAGACAGAAAATTACTTCTGGCTGAAATATGTAAATATATGGGGAAAATCATTGTCCTGTTTTTCTGCATTTACAGTGGTCACTGTGTCATTTTCATCACTATTTGCCTCCAAATGGGAAACTGTCATTCAGCTGATTGACCATCCTCTCCTGCTCTATGCAGAGTCAATGTGACAGCAGACAGTAGCTAAGCACATGAATTAACTTTTCATGCGCACTCCATCAAACTGACAGCTGGCAGCAGACTCTCATTTTCAAACCTTTCTGAATGTTCTCGCTGAAGCATCACATGTTTTCCTTTTGGTTAGGTTTTCTACCAAGAATCAACAACACTATCAAAAAATAATTAAATGCAAGCAGTTTCTTCATTTTGGAATTGTGTGATATATCTTCCTTACTTTCATGTTGTCCATCCAGCTGCGATAAAACCTTGCTCCCGGTTTGATAATTACTACCAAATTACATTTCGTAGACGTTAGAACATCAAAGCCTCCAATGATTTCAAATCTAAGGAGTCATTGCTTCCGGGTGTGTGTTCCTTTGAAGATCAGGTATTTTTCAGGGGCACCTTGTCGACAATGACAAACTGCTGCTTAGTGATTTGCTTTAATGTTCCTGTTATGCACAAACTCCTGCTACCGGCGGCACAATGCCAAGTAAAAAATTGGCCTTAGGCAAGATGTGACTCAAAGGAAATGATCTGCTATTTCTGAAATTTATGGTGTCAGAAAGTGTCATAGTGTCAGAAAAAAGTATAATAAAGTGAATTACAATGAGTACAATAGGGTTCTCTACTGGGAACTGATAACTGTGAGTGAGACTGAGTGACAGGAGACACTTTGTCTGCAGACCCTTTCTGCAACTTAATTTGATGGGTGTGATGAAAATTCCATTCTCTACATTTGACCCTCCACATTTAATGTCAGTGGCATCACGATCGTCTCTTATCTCCTGACACCTTCAAAGCAAACAACCTCCTTTGCTCAGTTAAAGGTTTTCAAATGATTGATCAGTTAAAAGAAATGTTTGAGGTGGTTAGATAACTCTGTAGCTCCTCTGTTTGCCCGTCGATTGCCATTAGTCGACTCCAGGGTGTTTTACACCGCACAGGCTGGCATTAGTGCAGCAATCTCTCTAATTAGTTTGCTAATTTGCTCAGAGAAAACTCTGCAAAGTTTGAAAGAACCAAGGCAAAGCTTTCAAAGATTTAAAGAGTAACTGAGTTCATTCCATTGCAGAGGAGCTGGGAGACGGGAAACTGAAGTCCGGGGTTTTGTATTGGACTGTGTTATTAATGTATGTAAATTAGATTGGACATAATGTAATACTAAAAGACTGCTCATCTAGAAACCAAGGTTGAGAAAGTCAAGATACATTTGTGTTGTTATTGTAATTTTTTTGTTGACCTGTCCTTGGAGCCAATGGGCGCCAAACCTGCAACTGTCTCAACCAAATTGCAGTTCAAACAGCCCCTCTTCGACTTTGCCGCAAGTGAACATCACAAGCGTCATTATTGCGAGGCTTTTATGTTGGAATGTGCAGTGCAGTCCATTAAGCCAATTATACATTTGTGCTATAATTGACAGGTGATAATTACCAGCATCTGCTTCCAGTCAGCTCTATTCTAAACACCAACCTTTCTTCAAATTGACTTCTGATCTTTTGTCTTTTTTTGTTTTTCCAGTGAAACTAAAGCTCTTCAGGATGTTCACATACAACTGCTCCTCTTCTCTAATGGCTGACAGAGGCGGGTGGGGTTGTCTTCCAGAGGAGTGTGGCAATCTGTCCTTTGGCCTAAATGGCAGCCACGTCGAGCCAAACGATGTGTGTTTGAACGAGGACGAGTACTTGGAAAAATATCTGGGTCCTCGTCGCTCGCCGGTGTTCTTTCCCGTCTGCCTGACCTACCTGCTCATCTTCCTGGTCGGCGTGGTGGGGAATGTGCTGACGTGCACCGTCATCGCACGCAACAAAGTGATGTGGACGCCAACTAACTACTACTTGTTCAGCCTGGCGGTGTCCGACCTGCTGGTGTTGCTGCTCGGCATGCCGCTGGAGCTGTACGAGCTGTGGCAGAACTATCCCTTCCTCCTCGGGAAAGGTGGCTGCTACTTCAAAACCTTCCTGTTTGAGACCGTCTGCTGGGCATCCATTCTCAACGTGACAGCTCTGAGTGTGGAGCGCTACATCGCCGTGGTGCACCCGCTTCGTGCAAAGTATGTTGTGACGCGTACCCATGCCAAACGTGTCATCCTTACCGTGTGGGGTGTGTCGGTGTTGTGCGCCGTGCCCAACACGGGTCTGCATGGGATCGCCACCCTTTACGGCCCCTCAGTTGGGCCCGGTGGGAACGGTACCCTGAGCGTGGAGATTCCTGATTCAGCCATCTGCACGCTGGTGAAACCACGGTGGATGTACAACCTGACCATCCAGGTGATGGCCTTGCTGTTTTTCGTCCTGCCCATGCTCACCATCAGCGCCCTCTACCTGCTCATCGGGCTGCGGCTGAAGAGGGAGAAGATGCACCAGGTGCTGGAGGCCAAGTCGGGCATGGGGCAGGACAGCTTCTGTAATGTCCGCACAAAGCAGCAGAAGGCCCGACGCAGGCAGGTCACCAAGATGCTGTGTGAGTATCAAACCCTCTATGAGTCCTCTTGCAGTCACGCCAAGCACAACAATTCCAGATCAGCTATTAACAATATGTGTGATTCCACTTTGCCTCTGATGCCTCCCCTGGCTCTGCTTTGACCCTGTGGAATAATTCTATTTTAATCTTTTATGACCTTCAATAATACCTTTTGTTTTAGATTATTTCATTTAATTTTCACACTCTTGCTTTTGTGTTCTCATAGCAACCATTCTTTTCTTAATCTTGCAAGGTTAGAATGACTTTCTGCATTATTATTCCTCTCCCTCCATTGTGATGCTCTCCTTTCTGGCCAAAGCATGTTTCTGATGAAGGAGCACTGCTTTTACAGATAGCAAAATGAGGAATTTTGTTATCTTAATTCTATTAATTGAATGAATTTCCTTTTCACCTGCTTGACAGTAAAAATTATAGAATGAAAAAGAAATGAACACATTGTTGATTTGTTTCATTTATTCCCAGCATGACAACGTCAGCGTTCATTGGTGGTGACATTGATGTTACTCAGCAAAAAGTAAAAGGTTAATTTAAACTTGATTCTATACAACCATAACCACAGTCTGTCCACAACCAAGTAGCTTTATTTGTCTGAACTCATCCATAACTGACTCAGGTATGTACCAACGAAACGGTATGTTTCTCACACATTGAATGTATATTCATGATGATGAAAGACAACAAAAACAGATAAATAAGCTCAGATAAATGAGCCTTAGTAGCCTTTGTGCCAAGGTGAAACCAAGCGTAGAGCAGAACATCAGAGTGCATACGGCTGTGAAGCAGGAATATTTATACTTTATTGAATCTCATTGATCTCCTGACCAACATGCATCAAATCCTTTACTATCAACGCCTTTGATAGACTATATTCATTACTGATGCACATAATATTAAATCAACACCGTAGATTCATTCTTTCATTAACTTTGCCTTCACCTCGCTGTCTCTATCTTCTCTCCATTTTTATCTCCCCCACTTCAGTCGTAATCAGCAGCTTATGTTTAAAGAGTTTGTCAAATAACATAAGATTCTGGCGATGAAAAAAGAACAGCCGTCCTATATTATCCTCCTCTCTCTCTCCTTTTCTGTCTCCAGTTGTGTTAGTGGTGGTTTTTGGGATCTGCTGGGCCCCGTTTCACACTGACCGCCTCATGTGGAGCTTCATCAGCGAGTGGACCAACAGCCAGCTGGAAATCTTCCAGTACGTCCACATCATCTCCGGAGTGTTCTTCTACCTCAGCTCTGCCGTCAACCCCATCCTGTACAACCTCATGTCCACTCGCTTCAGGGAGATGTTCAAGGAGGTCATGTGCCATCGGCCGCACCATGCCACACCCAGGACGCACTCGCTCAGCGTCACCAGGGTGACCCTCCGCAGCACCCTGAGTGACACGCCTCCGAGCAACGGCACGGCCATTGTTGAAGCTGAGGTGGAAGAGGGCGTCTGCGGGTACGGCAGGGTGAAGGACGAGACCAGTTTTTCATGTTAGAAACTGGAGGAGGAGGAGGAGACGGAAAAGGCAGCACATAGGTGGAAGGATGGAATAGGGATTAGAGAGACGTCACAGCCATCAACATCCATGAGTGGCGCCACAGCTGCTCCATAGCTCTCCATATTCCATATGCACTCAACCCACACTGAAGACAGTATGATCACACTGAGACCACATCACATGTCAAACAACTCCAAAATGACAGACGTGCCCACGGTTTCCATTTAATGCTGAACAACAAGTCTGAGTAGCTACATGTGATGTGCTGATGAAAGTGGAAGAAGCTCACATATCAGATACGTGTTTAGTTTACGTGTTGAAATGGACGCAATTGTTGGAAGTCATTTATTGTCACGCCACACTTTGACATCTCACCTCGGTAATTAAAAGATGAGGCTCACCAGGTTTGTGATTCATACAAACGCTAGATTCACTTTTCCTCTTGGACAGTCTGAACATAATAATAAGGTCTTAACTGACTTTGCTAAGATGGTCAATCATCTTTACAGATCATGAGAAATATAAATGGTAAAAAAAAAAAAAATTCTCTGACATTGCGCTTTGATCATGACAAAATTATGTCATAATCAATGTCATAAAGTGTTGTTATAATGGAAAGAAGTACATGTATTTTTTTGCTGCTGTAATGGTCTGTGACTCACTGTATGTTTGTAATTATTCCTACTAAATGATTTGTATTGTCAGTAACATAAATGTTTATCATTTGCGTATATTAAGTGTCTTCAATGAGCGATGAAGCATCATTTATGTGTCCGTGTAAATACTTTGTGCTGAATGTCTCTATTCTTCATTTTCAACACAATGCATTCTTTGTGCTGAGATGTTAAAACAGCTGTGGGAAAACAAAGTGATTTTGATTGCATTACTTAACTGAAACAGCTTCAGGGTTTTTGTTGTTGTTGTCAAGTTCAATAAATATGTGGATTTGGTGTATTGGACATTTTGTTTTATATTTTGTCCTGCAGAGTGGATTGTTTTAAAGGTTTCGGTCCCAAATCTCCTCCTTATCTTACCTTGTTTTAAAATAAGATTATATCAAACTGTGTTTATCCCCAGGGAAATTGCCGGTTTCCAGCATGCACCCTGCCTCTCTCCCAGTGATTGCTGGAATGCTGCTCTTGTGACCCTCCACAGTGAGTCAGTGGATTAGAATGGAATAGATTAACAAATACTTTACTGATCCTCAAGGACACTGAAGAAATTGAGATTGAAGACGGGTGAAAGGAGTGAAGTGTTTGGAGGTACAATGGTACTTTGGATTTACATAATCTATTAGTGGCAAATGAAAGGTGTGTGTGTGTGTGTGTGTGTGTGTGTGTGTGTGTGTGTGTGTGTGTGTGTGTGTGTGTGTGTGTGTGTGTGTTGGGGGGAGGTTAAATTGTTTGAGTGCAGCAACAAAATAGGCTTAAATCTATGAGTCATCTAATGAACCAGGCTAAGAGCCCTTTTTTCTTCTTCTTCATCATCATCTTAAGAGACGAAGTGCAGCAGGTGAGGAGATGCACCCCCAGGAGGAGGAGGAGGACGAGGACGAGGCGGAGGAGGAGGAGGAGGAAGAAGAGTTGTTCTGTTCAGTGTGTTTACCATTTCTTTTATTGAATGCTTGAATATTTTGTGTAATTTCCTTCTATTAGAAAAGATACTTCAAACCTTTACAGAGCTGAAACCTTCATTTCAACTGTTTGTGTCACAGTTAAATCTCTATGAGGACATGAGGGAGGTTCTATCAAATTCACTTAAGCTTAATATTGTTAAAAGTTACAGACTCCATCTTTAAATCCAACGGGGCAGATCTCCACATGCTGAGTTTGAGCTTCAACAGCTGTTCATTTACTTTCAAAGTTCCCCGGTCAAAGAACTTTTCAGAAGTGCTGGAGCCGATCAAATTACTTTGGAAATGTCACCATGGTTCCCCACCGAGAGCATGAATGTTCTCCCTGGGATTTTCACAGGATGGAACCTCGGCAGCACTGCTGACTGTTACCCTTTTAAACACTCTCCAAGTCCCCTGTGAAGACGCCAGCTGTTACCATAGCAGCCTGCCTCCGGAGATTGCAGATTGTTCTTTAGACAAGTACGATTTTACTGCTCCAGCAAGCCTTTAGCTGAATATATAGAAATAAGTAACAATAATTACTACTACTGAACCATAAATATCTCCTTTAAAATGTTTCCTCTCTCACACTACGCAGGCAACAACTCCTGACTCATTCATTAGCAGTATATAGAGTGCTTTTATCCTGTTTATTTAAGTTCAAATAACCAGATGTGCATATATGAGCACATCTCTTGCTGCAATCTGCTGCACAACATCAAATATAATATCTTAGACAGCAAATCAATGGTGCGGGCCAGGTGAACAAGAACCTCTCGAGTATACAGCAGGTACGATCAGGTTGAGACTGACTGCGGAGGCCGATGGCTTCTCTTGTTGAGGCAGAGCCGCATTGATTTTCTGTCTTTAAAACTGCCTGGCCCTCGCTGTGATCACAGCCGCGCAGAAAGCGAAGAATCAATGCTCGCAGTGGAACCAAATTGTACCAAGGCGAGCCAAAGTAGTGAATGCGCTCTCTTCTGCGGTGGCTTGTTTAAAGCAGGAGGCTGAAACCTTAGAAAATATCCAATTAGTTGCACACACACATAAACACATTGACAAAAAGTAGAGAGAGTGCATTTTGTCGGCTGTTGTCATGTAGTGATGCATTGTGGGTGATTTTGATGTTGCCCAAAACAGCGGCTCCATACATTTAGGGCATTTAGGGCACCATATGTATTCGCGATATATATTTAGCAACAGAACCACAAAGTAGAAGAAGGTGACATCAGCCTTGACTGAGACCAGCACTCAGCCGCACAATTACAACACAAAGGAGGAGAGACAGAGAGAGAAAAGCCATCCAACCTGAGCTGTGATCACAAAACACAGAGGTGCTGTGATCCTTGCCCGGTCATTTTCCTCCTTTAGTCTGGCAGCAAACTCATTTCTGTCTTTTGTCGATCTGGCTCATAAATCCTAAATCCTGTATTTGAATGCGCACAGTCGTGACTGTGAGCTGCGGCAGCCAGGTATTTATTTTTAATCAAGGACAATATGGCAGCTTTGAAATATAAAGCCCCCTTTTGGAGCCCACCAGTGTGCTTTTGTTGTTACTTAAATTACTTTTGACAACTCACACCCTCTCTCTCTCTCTGTCTCTTTAGGGTGCTAATTTGATTTTTTTTTTTCCAAACAGTTGTGCAGGAAAGTCTCCGCCAAGGTGCTGAAGGAGAGAGAGAGACTTACAGGTTACATTACATTACGAGCATTTGGCAGACGCTTTTATCCAAAGCGACTTACATTACATTACATTACCACTAGGGCTGTCAATCGATTAAAAAAAATTAACTAATTAATCGCACAAATTTCTGTAATTAATCGCGATTAATCGCGATTAATCTATCAAGAAATTAATTGCATTTTTCTACTTAAGACTGAAGCTTATAATGAATATCTTTTAATGTAAAATCATCAAATGAATGTAGAATAAACACAAAGAAAGTACATTTAAATTCAAAAAACATTTTAATGAACAGTGTAAATTCAAAAAAGAAAGCTCTCATCTCTCATCCTCATACAACGTGTGTATTCTTGACACGATGGTTCCTCTCGAGGGTAAATTATAAGAGGTATCTCCCGATGCAACACGAAGTACTTCTCTCAGTCCATCATCCTCTACTGTGCTAACTGGGCGGCAGTTTTTAACAATCCAAGTAACCAAAGAATTGGTTAACCTTTCACTCACGGGTTTCGTCATTCGCCCACGAGTGCCACACTCCTGTAGAGTAGCCTGGCGAGGTCCTGTGGAGGTACTTGCAGCGGGGTGTTTTGCTCTCAGGCGATACGTCAAAGAGGTGGTACTTCTGTGGTAGTTGAATTCGGCTTTGCACACTGTGCAAATTGCTTTTGTTTTATCCAAAGAGCCGTTGGACAACTTTTTATACAGAAACTTTCCCCCTAAAAGTCCGTCGTTCGCCATCTTTCTGCCAATGACTCTCTTTTAATAAGAAAAGATGGTTGCCCGCGCAAGTGACCAAAGGTTATGGGTCAGCCACCACCGGAAGTAAACAAAACCGCGTTAATTGCGTTAAAAAATTTTAACGCATTAAAAGTTTAAAATTAATCGCCAAAAGTAACGCGTTAACTTTGACAGCACTAATTACCACCCTTCGCAGAGGGGGGAGCAATTGAGGGTTCGGTGCCTTGCTCAGGGGCACCTCGGCAGGGACTCAAACCAGCAACCCTCCGGTTCCCAAGCTGAAGCTCTACCCACTGAGCTACTGCCTCCCTCGGTTGTTATGTAAAGCTTGTCTCTTTATGGAAATCTTGTTTCTCCAGAGAGAGAGAGAGAGAGAGAGAGAGAGAGAGAGAGAGAGAGAGAGAGAGATTGGTCATGAGCTGCTTTTTGGTGCATTCTTTGTTTGGTGTGATCGTGGCTCCTCACACCTGAAGCTCCTATGCAATTAGTGTGGGGAAACTCTGCCGGGCGCTCATGAATTCTGAGGAAAAAAGTCTGTGTGTGTGTGTGTGTAATGTGTGGGAAATTCAGTCAAGCATTATAATCCACGCCAACCTGTCTTTTGATGTTTTTACCGCAGACTGCTTTTGATTTTACTCTTTCATGAGGGTCGTTTTATATAAGCCACTTTCCATGCAGCTCTTCCATAGGCGATAGTCGCTGCTGAAGGTCGATCCCTCTGCTCCTCTTCCACATCCAGACCATTCATGCATTATTGAAATGCAATAAAATACAAGTGTATCATATTCCCACAGTGATTTCTAACAGGACTAAACATATTGCAGTAAATGATCAAGGTGCAATAAAGGAAAAAAAATGATGAATATAAAAGAAGAGGGCACTCAAACTCTATCATCGTTACATTTACATACACATGATTTTTAAGCGACACAAATTGACATAAACATCTATCTTTCGTCCTTTTAACAACGTCTGGATCCAAAATAGGCTCAGAGACTTTTGAGAAACACCCAAAAGATGAATGTTCTCAAATTCCATCTCAAACTAAAGCTGATTAGTGTGTTGCACTGATGATGGAAGTGAGAGGCTCATTTAGTCAAAGCCTTGAGTGAAAAGCCTACATTCTGGTGCACATCTCTCCGTCTGGTAAATATTTCATTCACTTCTTCTGCATACTTGTACAGCACATGTATCCATCTCGGAGGCGCGGCGTATTATCCGCTTGCTCTTTGTCTTATATATAATGAAGGCACTTCACTAGGAGCTGTGGTTTAGCCATATGTGTTTCAAAAGCTTGTCAAGGCTTCAGAAATGACACGTTGAGCCGGCATGCAGAGTATCACAGAGCGGCCAATCTAAATCCCACCTCCTGCATATGAAATCATGCGGCAAATGTGTGTGTGCGTCTATGTGAGTGAGACACTTCCAATTAGCATAGCAGAGATCAAACAAAAGAGTATTTGCTGGCCTTTTGTACACTTTTCAAAATGGTTTTGATGTGAGTGCTCTTTACCTTTCAACCTGACAGCCATTTACTCTTAAGGTCGTGTCATGCGTGTGTGAGAATGACATTAGAGGCAGCAGGACTTCAGTTTCCATCGCTCCTCCGTCTGACAAACCCAACGAACGTTTGATTCCACCATATCAGCTATCAAACTTATCCACTAAGTTGTTGTTATAGCGCTACCATCAGGTCTATTGAGTGCACATGAAAACTGACTCACTCATGACTTACATCACCTGTTGAAGAATGAACCAAGCCCACTTCACAGTCCATTATGGCTCTGACGGTGGGGGAAGATCGAGAAAATACTCTTGCTTGTTGCAGAACTTCTACCTACCAAATATTGTGACAATTGAACCAAAATTGAACCCACTTCCCCTGAGAAATAGTGTGTTGTCTGTCAACTGTTGGCTGACCTCCTCTTCCTCTCTTTACCCCATTCCATTATCATCATCACCCTCTCATTTTGACAAAAACGCGAGACACACACACACCTCAGAAATCAGCGTTAACGTGACACAGAATGGTCAAGTAACACATATCAGCAGTATTTGCACAAGTCCCAAAAGGATGTTAAACCGTTTGGCACAGTTCCTCAAATCATAAAAGAGCCTGGCACACGTTGAAGCAGTTGGATCCAGATGCCAGGGACGCATGAGGAAGCAGATTGGCCTCCACTGAAGTAGCACTTTACAGTAGCTGGTGATTGCTGCACAGCCTCATCTTCACAGAGGGGGGTGAAGATAGAAACAGGCACAGGGACAACTTCCCTATATTGGCTGGTAAATTCAGACGCTAGTGTTGTTACAACACATCACATCTGCAACAAAAGCTCAGAGGCCAAAAACAACAAATCCTCTTTTCATATCAGAAGGATCTTTGGGTTGTCGAGATGCAATCGTGCTGATAAAGTGAAATGAAAGTTATGAAATTGAAAATCAAGAAAATCTCTACTTATATGAGAACTAAGAACAAAGGTCTCTCTCTCTCTCTCTGTCCCTCTCTCTCTATCCTCTATCTCTCCCTCCCTCTCTCTCTCTCTCTTCCTGTTCCTGTTGCCCACCTGAGCGTTGGAGAGGAGGGAATCTCTCTCTAAATTCCCTCTCCCAAGCTTTCTTCCTTTTCCTTCTCCGTTAAGGTTGTTGGGAGTTGTTCCCTGTCATCCTACAGAGCTCTGGGCGGGTCGGGGTCCATCTGTTGTTGTGGGCCTGTGAAGCCCTTCAAGATATAGTGTCATGTAATATTGACTTGGGTCGGAGTGATTGGGGTCAAAGGTCAGTGCCTCTCCAGAAGCTGCTGGATAAGTAAATTGTTTCATCATCTCTCTCCCCCTAAAACACAATAGTATTCTCTGATTTCATGGACAATTCGCCAGTTTACATCGAGTGCCTCAAGTGTCCTGTGTACTGACAGTCAACATTTGGATGCTGTTGCCATAGAAACTGGATGCCCCCATGCACCTGAGGGTGAAGGTAAACACAGGTCTCCGGCGTCCTCCACAGGCCCATCAGCCAACAAAGAGCCAGCTTGTTCTCTGACATTATGTTTCCTCCTTCATGTCGAGATAATATGACACAAACAACAAAGCAACAGAGGAAAGCTGTGCGCTAAGCTCGTGCGTGCTCTGTTTGCTTCAGATCAAAGGCAATTACAGGCTTCCTGGACACACAGAGACATCACACAGTCAAGAATCATAACTCTCCAAAAAGTAGTCAGTCGAGTGGCAACATGATGAGGATGAGGGTGAGTTTTCTGGTCTTAAGTGTCCCTGACAAAAGCAAATCATGCTCGGGTATCAAGAGTGCAGTGATTGGAGAGTCTCGCCATCTGAGCTTCATCTGTCACTGTAATATCGGCCAGCACTTAATCAAAACTAAATACAATGGGGTTTAAACGAGCGACTCAAATTAATATTTCGTTTCTGGCAGCACAGACTGCATGAAACAACGACTCATTACTTACTTTCTTTCACTTTGCTTTCTTTCCAATGTCCAATTCAATATATCACCATCCGACTTAAACTTCTGCCACAACAACATTTCTTTTTCATGCAAACGTCTTCAAGCTTGATCATTCTTGTGGTTCCATTAAGCTTAATTCTCTCTCTCTCTCCCTCTCTCTCTCTCTCTCTCTCTCTCTCTCTCTCTCTCTCTCTCTCTCTCTCTCTCTCTCTCTCTCTCTCACTCTCTCTCTCTCTCTCTCTCTTGCAGGAGAGACAAGATTTACATAAAGAGACAAGCTTTACATAAAAACCTGTAAGTAGAGCATCCAAACCAATTACACTATATAACTCACCAATTGCTTAATCGCCAACCATGGAAATGACAAATTACACATTCGGAGATCCACTCTCCATGCAGAACAAAACCCCATTGGACCTGTAATTAGAGCCCATTTATAAATATATCTGTTGCCATGTTCTGAGCAATGGCCGAGGCGGTGACGTCGGGCTTCTAATTATATGTTTCATATTAAACACACGATTGACAATGATAAGACATGACAGAGAAGAACGAGCAGTCTCATCCCCCAATCCAACCCAGCGACCCAGAAGAAGAAACCCAGGAGCTTTATGGGTCTTGTCAGCACCAGATCATTAAAAATCCAGACACACTTTGTTTACATGTGTCACAATTATCCTAAACTATACTGCAGTCTGTATTTTACCACACAGCCCACAGAGACTCCAGGAGATTCATCTTATACAATCCAAGGGAAGAGTAGCAGTAAACATATCATCACCCATAAACAACACAGTCTGCCCCGTTTCCCCGGTAACAGACATGTCAAAGAGCTTTGTGTATGTGCAGCGGCATCTCTAATCAACTAATAGACGTGGTGAGTCGAAATTAGTTTCTCAGCATCCGCTCTGTGACGCGTCAGATATCAGCGCTCAAAATGGAGCAGCGTCTCTCTGCTCCGCGAATCGGTGTAATTTAGAAAATGAGTCAGTCTGCGAAGTGGGTTGCGTGTTGTAGTTTCATCAAAAACCCCATTAAGGCCGTGACAAGTCAGGGACAAGGAAGCAATGTTCAATAGCCAGGCCTGCTGTGTCTGCTTTGATGAATCACCTGCGTAATATGGAAACGGCGGTGCGGAAAGAAAGCCTCACAAAGACACGGGGCTCACACGAAGATCCATGTTTATGAATGATAAAGCAGCTGCATATGAATGTAAACATCCTGTTGAATATGGAGGAGGACACACACACACAAACCTCCAGCAGAGTCAATTATGGAGGATGATACTCAGTTGACCTGAGGGGGGGATAAGTTCAAGTTAAAGACATCCCAGTTGAACCTTGGTTATTATTATTTAGCAGTCAGTGTTTTTAGAGGCGTACAGCATGTTTCTGTGTTCAGTAAGGCATCAAACCAACCCCCCTAACCCCGGCTGCTAACCTCACCGTCACATCCCATCTGTAAATACGTGGATGGATTTCTGTCCTTTCCACCTGTTGTGTCTCTGATTGTGCTGTCCGCTCCGCGCTGTGTCCTCGTCACACACAACATTGACTAAAGACGAGCGTCACATGATTAAAACAGTTTTTCCTCACTTAACAAGTCAATAAGTCCTGCAGGTAATCAATCACACATCCTGCAGAAGAAACACAATTTAAATGGTAAATGGAGTGTAGCCTTATAACACTTTTTTTTATCTGATGATCCAAAGCGTTTTCCATATACACACATTCACATACTGATGGTGTGTGAGGATGGTGTGTGAGTAATGATAAAAGGGAAAGTGTCAAATGCGTGATGACTGACCTCAGATTAAATCCGCTGGTAAAAGCAGAGAAGTAGCAATGAAGGACAGAAAATTAGCAATTGAAGCAAATCAGACTTTGCAATAAGATCATGAAAGTCACTCCCCTCTTAATTTAAAACCAACTGTCCCCCCCACACACACACACATACACACACACACACACACACTGATTCATACTGGGCATTGCCTGGATGTCATCCTCTGCAGTCGTGTGAAGAGGCCTGAGTGTGTGTAACAGGACAGACAGCTGGAGAGAATGTACGTGAAGACTTCTTCTGATGCACGGCAGCAAAAGAAGCAAAGAAGGAGGCATTTTATTGGACTGCATACATTTTCCTCCTCTTTTCCTCCTTAGTGGTTGGTGACCCTTTGAAGCACAGCAGGAGGTCCTCTCACCCGTGAACAGCTCAGTGTGGGTGCATAGGTGCCCGTGAGCACAAAAGCATATGGATGGGTTTTGACTGCAATTACAATAAAAAAGAAAGGAAGAAAACATGAATAATTAAATGTGCCCGTTAATATAAAAAATGCATGTGGGAGAAACAGACAAACTTAACTACTTAATTCATGGCAAAGCAATGTAAGATAATACTAAATCGTCATCTCAGATTTGAATGGTGATCCATATTCTTGTTACCGAACAAACCAAAGAATCACCAGAAGATCAGTTTCATCTCAGTGTTACGCTGAACTGGAAGTGGAGAGAGTGGAGACTTTCAAAGGTTGCACGTCGGAATTATTTGTAGAATCCCAGTGATTGTATTGATTCGGAAGCAATCACTTAGAAATTAAGAGTCAATGCAAAACCCACTTAGTATGTAGCTGCTTTCTCAGCTTTGTCACGCACAACCAAAGTCACAAAAGCCACAGGATCACTGGCAATACAATAAAGAGTGCAGAGGAGTGAACAGTGACGTCTTTACTGTGCCCGAGAGGCTCCGGAGTTTTCTGTCCAATCCATCCAATCCCTCACAGATCCAGCAATCACAGTATTGTTCTTCTCTCGTCTTCTGTTGGTTTTTGGCACTCCACCACTTCGCCATACTTCAAATTACAGACACCATTCAAACATTAACCTGTCCAGAATATTCAGGACATTCTTGCTATGGCTTTTTGGTGTTTGGTGTTTCATGATTTCTGATATTTAAACACATTAAAATCTGTTCAACTTGTCTTCAGGTACTTCTTCCTACTTTCAGGCACAGAAAGCATTCAAGCATTTTTCCATCCCTCAAACTTCAGGCATTCAGCTTTTGTGTGTCTCGATTGTGTGTCCACCTTACTGGACAAGGATGTGGGAGAATGTGCACATGATATTCATTCACAACATTGTTCCTGTGTTCTCTCCATTTCTGCCCAACGCCTCCATTATATCACTTTTTTAGATAGTCAAAACAAATACTGGAAAATGCTGAAAATTATAACCTTCATAGTAACAGAACTGTGAAACCTTAGACTATAATTTGTCTTAATCTTCTCTTCTGAAGAACCATAGAACATAATTAATTTGTGTTCCCTTCATGTAATTGTCTCTCTGTCTCTTAGTAAACTCTCTGAAGAAATAACCCAGCACATAATTATCTCTTTCATTTGTGCCACAGACATAATTCAAACACTTAATACATGCGTTAATGGACACCTAAATTAATAGTAGTATTAGAAAAGATCACAGCGATTACTTTTAAGTGATCATGAATATTCATGTGTTTTATCTGACATCTACCTAGTTTCATGAGGTCATGGATGATGACCACAAGGAAAACAATTATGCGACGATTATGCCCTGAAATTAAGAACTGAAGGGAAGTATTCCTCCCACTCCTGCTAATCTGATGCACACACACACGCACACACACAATTTCTGTACACATAATCTCACCTTAACTGGTCTGATTTGTTGTGTCCATGAGTGTGTGTGTGTGTGTGTGTGTGTGTGTGTGTGTCTGTTTGTGTGTGTGTGTGTGTGTGTGTGTGTGTGTTTCTTTTCTTGTTTGATGAAAATATGCCTTTGCACATACACTGCTCCATCTAACATACTGGGTTTGAGTACCAGACATCATAGTGTGTGTGTGTGTGTGTGTGTGTGTGTGCGTGTGCGTGTGCGTTTGTGTGTGTCAGCATGAAGCTGAACTTAGAAATGGGATGATGAATAATGAATATGTTTTCTTGGACTAGCTGTCAGTCTAGATGTTTCTAGAATCCATCAGCTCTGCCACATTTACATTTATTTACATTTTAAAGTACAATGTTACGCAACAGCACCTGATTTGAGGTAGAGGGATTTGACAGCTCAAGTTGAGAGGACAAGTCCAGGGCCTTATTGACTCAAACCAAAACAGACAGTTGGCGAAGTGAAGTGTTTCACTGAATAAGCTCTCTGGAATCTGCTTTGATGAAACAAAAGGATTTGAGTATGTTTACTGAAATTATACATTATACAATTTTATGAATAGATAAAATCAATAGTTAAACAAGATGACCCAAAAACTGAGAAGCTGAGAAGTTATAAAGGTACACAGACATGCACATCTTATATGCAGATGAGCACACCCACACACACCCACACACCTGAGTAAAGTGGTACTCTCCAGCTCAGTCTTTGGTTTCATTTGTGTCATACTCATCCATCTGTCTCTTGTTGTGATTTGACATTTGGGCCATTAATCGTGTGATTGTATTTGTCTCTGAATGTGACACGAGTCTCTTAAAAACGTACTACTTAAAATTAAATGTTTTTCAATAATTGATCCAGGAATTGTATTACTGTGAACTCAAACACGCAGTTAGAAACACGATGTCTTTATCAAACTGAAAGTAATCGCATTGTAACGCTGCACTGCTTGGACCAATAACAACTCTCATTTATAGTCACCTACCAGCAGCACCACCCAGCTGAGCAGCAGCACAGGTCTCACGAGAATCATTGCATCCTGTAGCGCGTTCAATAAATCCGGATCAAAACAGCCGAGGGGAAGATGAGATTGGAAGCTTGGAAGATTGTCTCTCTGATTTAGTTTAGTTTCAAAGTCTAATCAAATCTGTGATGTTTTTCTTCACATCCCTCAAACGCCTGTTCCCTGGTTATTTTTTAAGACAGAGGCAATTTGTTTTGAGATTGCACTCTTTGAACGTATCTTTCAATGTCTTTGGGCTAATAACCATTTAGAGGTGAGCTGATGGTGATGAACAAGTTTATTTCCCTCAGAAATGAAGAAGAAAAACAACTTTGACATGTACTGGATGAGTCATTTGATTCAGTGATTCAGCCGGATACATCGTTTGTTCACTTTGGTCTCATTACTCTTTTATATCTGAAAGCATCTGGTTATTCCAACATGGGCTTGGTTCAGAGCCCGGTGAGTAATTACCACAGAAGACCAAAATCATAAAGTGACCTCCTGTTGGACACTTTCACAAATGTTTGTCAATTAAAGGGATGCATCTGCGTACACAAAGGCACACACACACAATGTAACTAATGTAACTCAAAACTGAATAGATGTACTGAAAGAAAAAATAAGATAAAGTATGTAAGTGTGAATCACCAAGTGGTGAAAATAACAAAATGCATAAGAGTGTGCATGGAAACATTTACTCTGACAGGCGTTTAGTTCCACTTTTAATAGCTAACAGGGTTCGAGTTCAGCAGCTCAGCCCTAGATTTTAAATAAATCTACGAAATCTGCTTCAGTTGCTGAGTATTTCATGGATTCCTTCCATGTCCAGACCTCTTTATGCTGCAGGACTAATACTGGTTTAAGATCTGACCTCAAAATCGCACACAGGCGACCTCTATTAACCTTCACATGACAGGCAGCTACCCCAACGTTCTCCTGTAAAATTGTTTGATGAGATGTTTGGAATTCATTTTCCCCCTCAAAGACCTCGTGACCTGTCCGGGACCAAAGCAGCCACAAAGATCACCCACTGTGAAGTTTCAAAGGAGTTTTTCATGTTTTTCACTTCGTTTTAGAGTAGCAGCAACAAAGAGAATTGCTCAAGAACATCAAATGTTCCGCTACAGCTTCAAAAAAGGGAAATGTCTCGCCGAGAAGAAATAAAACCCATCTTATAGAACATCAACCCATACATGAGTTAATTGATATGTTCTGAGCCTGACACATCGTGAGTGAGACCTAGAATGTTTTAAAAGCAAATATCTTTTTCTTTTTACCCATCAACAACATTCCCTTTAGCTCAGTAATTATGTCTAAAAAGATTAAACAGAGTTGTGAAAGATGGGCGAATTAGACCGTTTGAGCTCAACTTAAAGGCTTTCAGACAGACCCTTAACTTTAGTGGTAAGAGAGTCTTACACTTTTTAATTGATTTTAATTAGAGATGAATTTATGCATTTCTATTATTTTATTTCTGTTCTATCATCTAATATGGTTTGTGTAATCTATCATTTGTGTAGGCAGCTGTCACCACCTACCCTATAATAATATAACCTACCCCCTCCTCCAGGTCTTGTGTATGAAAGAGCTTACCTGTCAAATCGCTGCAATCCTCCTCCCTCCTCTTCCTCCTCCTGCTCTTCTTCCTCCTCCTCCGTCCGCGCCTATTCAGAGCAAATGTCTGGTATCTACAGTATCTGATTTTTTGTTCTCTTTATTCAAAAAGAGTGGTTTCTATGTGTATTATGTAATTAATGGTTTGATCTATTTAATAACATAAAGAGGAAAGTGCCAGAAGTAGAAACACAAAACACCTTCATCTTGAAGGCACAAACTGACCGAACCTCAAAGCTCTATTTGGTGATAAGTGCATATAGAGACTTAAATGCTGGTTGAAAATCCGCATGGCTGCCTTTCAGCTCACTTTGGTCTCTATTCTAGAAGAGTAGGAGAAGTGTTGTTGCCGTAACAGAAATGACCTTGTCAGTCTGAAAGCCTGTTGTGATTCATTGCATTGTAGGGTGAAGAGATCTGAGTCATACCAATGAATCAAACACGTATGAAACATTTATTAAAACATGTATGAACACTTTGGCATCCTCCTCCACGTCCTCAGTAATAGTAGCTCCCAAACACAGCCGCCATGCAGAACAAGCTGTCCTGAGAAGGTAGAATGAGTGAGTGAGTAAACTGTATTGAAGAGCGTTTGAGTTTCCCCTCAGAGTAGAACAGAACAAAGGCACTTACATTCATGAAAACATCTTCGGCGTAGTTATCTGTGTCTGAATCCCACAAACACCTAGAAGACACCCTGTGAAAGACAGGAGAAAAGGGAGCTGAGTGTTAACAAATATTAACAAATATGGATGTTCAATATTTTGAGCCCATGCACTGGATGGAAAAATATGAGGATGTGAATGAATAAGAATAAACAGCTACAAACTATAACTGACTGACAAATACAGCTGACGTGTGTGTGTGTGTGTGTGTGTGTGTGTGTGTGTGTGTGTGTGTGTGTGTGTGTGTGTGTGTGTGTGTGTGTGTGTGTGTGTGTGATCCCCCGATGTGATGCTGGATATGAGTGTCTAGATACCAAATGATTGATAATAAAAGCTAAATAAAAACAGCAAATAATGACATCACCAACTGAGCTAGAGGACACATATTCCCTTTTCGGATCCACTCACGATGTCACTGTGCCTCCCACACAAAGATTCTCTCTGGGTGATAAAGACAGACGCACCTCAGAGTGGATTAGCCTGGGACTCTGATCACTGATGCAGTGATTCATAGACCAGGAGCCATGCTGAGAGGGAACCATTGCTTGATTTCCCCACAGAGAGAAAAAAGCTCAAAATGCAAGGACAAATCCTGCCGAGTCTTATGTCTTGGTGGGTGTATGGAAACTGAGTTGCAGTTGAAAATGTGAACGTGCAGACATATCGAGCTTCACTGAAACGTTTTTCCGACTAAAATGGAATCACAACATCCTCCCTATGTCTTCAAATGCACAGTAAACACACTTACGTAAACTAAATACTTGTTTTTCGAATTGTACTGTACAAGATCACTCACTTGACTCCTTGTCCACGTTGTTCTCCGATGACCAGCTGTACCACAAGCTTGTATCTGTCAAGCCCCACACCTACAGAGAAAAAGAAACTTTGCAGTGATTTCACAGTAGACTTATTGTGGCATTTTATCTATACTGATTGTATTCCTTTTGGGGTTTGTGTAGTTCTGTAACCATAAAGCTCATTGTGTTTCTACTCTACACAGCTGTAAACATGAAATCTCAAAGGAATATCAAACCACCTACTGTGCAATTGCTTTGAGATTGCAAGGTTGTGGTTTGATATTGCTTTGGGATTTCATGTATAGAAAGAACAGAGAGCGGGTTTATGACTCACTCTTCACTTTGTCCTTGATAGTGTTTGTCAGTGAGTTTGTCAGCTGTGGGATCTCCTCCGAGTTGTACTGCAGTCCAGACAGCCTCTCCCTCAGTACTTCGCGGATACACTCCTTTACAATGGCTGGTTTGAACCTGGCAAACACGGGGATTGACCGCAGTAATGTGTCACAACCACCCATTTATCAGCATCAGCATGTTTGTTCAACATACGAGACTAGTGACTGGAAACGTCCCGCTGTCAAAAAGTAGCTAAATGTGTTGGCTACAATGCTAGCGTTAGCTTCACTCATAGCATTGAGTGAGATATTTTATCGCCTTTGACAAACTTACTTGTGCTGGTGATTCGGTCGTATGAGGTACGTGTTAGACTCCTCCATTATAAGTCAAAAACGTAGCTACAGCAAGCTAAAAACAGACCCATTAGGCAGACGGGTGCTAACATGCTAGTTTTAGCAAGATAGCAGCCGTTACCATAGCGACGTCAGTTCTTCGTCTCCCGTTTCTAAACAAGGCGTCTGTTTAGTGCGTTGTGACAGAGAGACCAGCAGGTGGCGGTGCTGCACGCATCATCTGAGTTTCGTTTCCCCCGCAGTCCATCACTGGTCGGTTTGTTTTGTTTTCGTTTGTTGAAACTTGACAGCAATACTAGCTGACCATAACCAGCTACTGGAAAGATATGTAACCTGCTTAACATCCATTATCTATTTCTTACTGCTGTCCACCTGATACAGTATAATATGATACTACAAGTATTACTACTACAAGATACACTTAAAGATGGATAAAGTGAAATAGTTTATATCATTTGTGCCTTTAACACAGCCAACAGACTGTCAATTGACTCATCTTTATTTTTAGTAACTGAGACATTGTTCAACGTGGTTTTCGTCATTCTTTTTGGGCGTGGAACTGAAACTTAGGGAATCAGACTTTGAGTTTCATTTTCCCCACAGCTCTATTTTGGTCAGCTGTTCTTGCCCAGCTAGTCTTTATCAGAAGGAGTTTGTGTGCTGCACCGATCAGCTGAGAGAGACAGGCACAATGACACAACTGCAGGAGTGGACAAGTGTCTTCCAGCAAAAAGCAAGCGAGCTAAGGGAAGGGGACACCTGGAGTCTGGAGTTTGATGATTCCATTGAGCCTCATAAACCAGATCATGGCTGGCAGCAGTACATCAGGAGTGCAGCTGCAAGGTCAGTGTGCTGAACTCTTCTACACATTATTGCTTGTCTTTGTTTTAAACATTAATCAATTAAGATGTCTTAAAATGTGTGTAAAATGTTTTAATTGCGATGTTTTAACAGCAATGTTTACATGAGTTTTAATTTTTTTTTTACTTTTGAAATTAATAATTAGACAGCCTTTCTGATGAAATGATGTCATGGTGCAAAGTTTCAAAAAGATAAAGAAAGAAGCCTATGAGTGAGACAGAAAGGAGGACAGGTCTCTGTACATTCTACTTCCTGGAATAAAGAAATCCATGTCCCCTTTTCTTTAAAAGGTTTGGATGCTCCAGTTGCAGGAGAACCTGGCCATCCAATCGGGTGATGGTGGTTTTCCACATGCGCCTGGCATCTGGTGTGGGTGTTGTCAAAGTGAGGCGTTTCCGTCAGAACTGCAAACGGTGCAGCAACGCCCCGATGGAGGAACCAGATATCAGCCCTGAGAATGTCTGCACCCTGCTGGAAAATCTGGTGAAGAAGATCAGAATAAAGTGCTACAATGAAGCCCCAAAAGAACCCCCTAGGCAGTTCACCAATTATGATGTGAAGTCACCCCATGAGCCGACCCATTGTGAGGGCTGTATTAAAGGCATCTGCAACAGAGATGAGCAGACCGCTTCCTCTTTTTCTTTTCAGTGAGAAAGTCATTCATGTCCTCACTGAAACAAAAAAGATTGTCAGCAATTGCTTTAATTTTGCTCAAACTTGCACAATCATTAGATTTCTTTAAATCATGTGCATATGAGGTCTGTTATGTCTGCACTCGGGCATCAGACACACTTCAAATCCGGAATGTAATAACTTTCAAATACGCTGGGCTGCTTTATTTTCTTGTGGTTGAAGTATAAATGTTGTTAATTTGTTTTTTGAGTCAGTTTACATGAACATAAATCTGTCTAATTTCACCCTTTGAGACATTGTATGTGATACATTTTATTTGACTTATTTATCTGGTTTGTGTAGCGATTGTAAGAGAAAAAAGAAAAATACAAAAAAATGTGCTGCAAATAAAACTTCACTAAACCCTCAGAGTACAGAGTCTGTCTTATTTGGCAGGGATTCAACAAGCTAAAGAATATTTAAAAAAAATAGTATCCCTGACAGAATCCTATCATATGGAAATTGCATACAGAATAGCAGTATGTGCGTGTGTATGTGGGTGGGGGGCCGGCATCGGAGCACACCTGTGTCTTACAAGTTTATTTGCATTAGACCAGCAGGTGTGACACTGAAGCCACTTTGGTCATCTGCAAGTCACACACAGGTGCAAAAAAGAGAATTTGTCACGGCATTGTTTTGTATTTTATAACCACCGACAGGGAAAGTAGCTGTCTGGTGAAGCCTTGTGTCCCCCACATCATTTGCCCAGCGGTGTATTCGTGTCACACTAGGTCGCACAGCCGTACTATGTATATCTTGTCCACTAAGGCAGAATTTAGACCTGCAAGAGTCTGTTTGGGTAGGTAGAGGGTAAGTCTGCACTATTTGGCTATAGGTAGATACAGATAAGGCCACAAATCAGCTGTTATAATCAAATCATGCAGTTTTTCACTAAGAATCTAATGTTCTAGTACATGTCTGACATAGTAACAGCAACACAAAATATGATGCATATGTGTTTGTGTACATTTCTGCCTCACAGACACAGCTGAGACTGAAGACGCTCTGACAAAACTTCTCATCAATATGTCGTTGAAGGATACAAGTCTGAAGGTAAAGTGTATTTTGATACTATACATTTTACACAATAGGTAGTATTTACAACTTGGTGCACAGTAACTCTCAGAGACATCCACCCTCACCCCAACCTGCTTTAAATTCCAGTGGCTCCATCCTTCAGTGTATCCCACTCTGGCTCTGATAATCACCCTCACACAAGGTAAGCTTCATAATCAACCCTGTATTATTGATATTGTTAGATTTTATGAACAAGGTCTCATATCTACAATTCATGTCAGTAACAATCCCAAAATGAAGCCCAGGGACATTAGAATATGAAAAATATAGGATTATAAAATGATCAGTCAAACCACTGTGCTGACTAAATAACTAAAGATATAAATGAAGCTTTCTTTATCTGATAATTGCTTGTTTTAATGTGATTTTGTCATTTTTTTCATGAGTTTAGCCTAATTTTACTCATGATACACCATCAAGGGAGTACAAACTGAATACTTTGCCCCATTGTAGCCAGTTTGTAATGTCATATGTACACTAGTAATATCGCAAAACACACATTAGTGCTTGATTCATCTGCCACTTACCATCCATTATCCAGTTCAGAAAACAAAATGTCTAATTCTAGTTTGTTGCATGCAGGTTTTAGTGTTGTTGTTGTTGTTTTTCCTCCTCAGCTCCATGCGGCGCCGAGATCATCAACTGCTCTGAGCCGAGCTTTCCTGCCCTGCTGGAGGCTCTGACCCCCGTGTTGTCCCTCAGCGCCATACGTCCTGTCTACAACACTACAACCCGCACCAATGTCAGCACGTACTTCACCATGTACGGGATCCAAGGAGTGGTAGGTTCGGCTCGCAGCAGACCAGCAACACAGCAACACATCCAGTTATAAAGTTCTTTGTTTATGTCTTCCAGGATGAAAAGGCTCAACTCTTGATTACAAACCTTTGGCTTAATTATGTAAGTACAATTTTCCAACCTTATCACATTAAAATGAATTAAAAATGCTTGTGTAATTAAAAACCAACCTGCTGGCATCATCTCCATCATCTTCATCGTCTTGTTTCAGGAGTGGATGAATGAATTTGTCAGCTGGGACCCAATTCAGTGCGGCACTGACAAGATTTCTCTCCCCAGAACTAAGTTCTGGGTGCCAGATATTGTAATCGATGAATTGTGAGTTCCATGTACTTTACTGTTTGTGCTCAGGCTTTAAGTTGAATTTTAAAGGTGTCCTGCTCTCATTTTGTAAACGTTTTACTGATGCTTTCTGTTTGTTTGTCTTGTAGCATGGATGAAAACACAGCCCCCCATGCCCCATATGTGTATTTGTACAACGACGGGCGGGTGTTCAACGGCATCCCAGTCAGAGTGATCAGCGCCTGTAACCTGGATATCTACACATTCCCCTTTGACATCCAGAACTGCACTCTCACCTTCAACTCCTACCTCCACATGGGTGAGACCTCCAAGACAGAAGGACAGATACTTCATCGTGTATATTTCTATTAAATAATCTGCTTCGTTTCGTCTCGTCTCCTAGTGATGGACATAAAGATGTTCCTGAGGAAGCCAGTAGAGAAAATCTCAGAAATCTCCAAACTCATGATGACCACCATGGGGGAGTGGGAGCTGCTGGACATCACTCTCCACGAATACATTGACGACGGTCCAAATTCCATCGATAAGCTTGCATTCCATGTACGTTTAATCTGTATGGTTTAGAAATACATTTGCAACTCAGGAGTTTAAGGCGTAGGACTGTTCAGTAACTAACATTAATAGACATTTGGACCGACTGAACGCAACATTGAGAGCCAATCTCCTGACACTGAAAGGAACGTGAGAGGGATGTTCTCTCTGTTGCACAGGTGAGGGTGAGACGCAGACCCACCCTGTACGTGGTGAACCTCCTGATCCCCAGCTGCTTCCTCATCACCGTCGACCTCTTCAGCTTCCTGCTGCCGCCGCAGAATGTGGACCGGTCCTCCTTCAAGATGACCCTCATCCTGGGCTACACCGTCTTCCTGCTCATCATGAATGACCTGCTGCCTGTCACTGGAAACGCCATCCCGCTCATAAGTCAGTAGAATCCATCCTGAAGGATTTGAAATGGTTTATTGAGAGCAGATATTAGTGTCAAAACTCTTTATGATAAAGGATAAATATTGTACATATGCAGGAAGACAACAGGCCCACGTACACTCAATCAACTTACGATTGTTTTCTCTGCCAGATGTGTTCTTCTCTCTCTGCCTGGCTCTGATGGTGGCCAGTCTGCTGGAGACGATTCTCATCACCAAACTGCTGTATGGCTCTGATAACTTCTCTCAAGTCCCCCGCTGGGTCCAAGTCTTTGTTCTGGAAATTCTAGGCAACTTAGTTGGCCTCCCTCCAAAGCCTAAAGAACAGAGAGACGCAGGTAAGCTATTTATAAAGTTCTCCTGCCTTTATCTGTTACTTAAATGAATTGAGCAGAGGATGAGGATGTTAAGAAATATAAGCATTCGTGTCTCATGAGCTCTCTCGTGTTTTATTGTGGCTCATCAAAAACTAGAGGCCAAAGCCAGAGCGGTGGTGGCAGAGCGTCCAGAGCAGACTGGGGCAGGGGCGGAGGAGAAGGCCCTGGAGGAGCTGAGGAGGCTGGGCAAGGACCTGCGGGCAATCCGCCTCCATGTGGACCAGCAGAATGGCAGCCAGAACTCAAAGGACTGGATGCAGGTGGGTTTCATCATTGACCGCCTGCTCTTCGGCCTCTACATCCTCTTCATAACTGTCAGCTTTATTACCATCATCATAATCTGGGTGAACTCTTACAGACAGTAGAGCCCTGTTCTTTCTTTTTGGCGATTCTATTTACATGGCTTAGTAATCTAATGTTTCCCGACTTGCTTTTCCTTTCCGTTTCCTGACTATGCTCACTCTGTACATCGTGATTTTATTTTATTCATAATGATTTTCCTGTAGCTGAGAGACATTTATGCTGCACCTTTAGTGAAATAGCTTTACCGTGGCAGTTAGATGACGTTTATGTTGATTTGTGTCATTGTAGAATGAAGGAAAACGTTTGTGAACAGAATAAAAGCACTTGGAAAAACACTTTCATAGTATTTGGTGATTGACATCCAGTCAGTTTTGTCTGAGCAGTAATTAATTTCATTTAAAGGTTTTCATGTGTCAGACACGATGTTGTGTTGTATTTGATGTCTTTCACACACTCTCCTGAGTCGTCCTATCGACTTTATTCCATATAGGTTCATATCATATCATATCATTTGGGGTCCTGGTATTATGATAGTTTACCTAAATGGAATGTTAACACCACAAGTGTCGTCAGTGACACTTGTGTGTTTCGTGCATGTCTGTCAAAAATGCTCCTCACTGAAATTGTCTATGTAGTTTGCTCCAAGGTTTTGGCGCCCTCTTCTGTGCGGGACATCAGGGCAAAAACAAACAAACCACAAAACTAAGACACACACGCACAAATACATTGACACTTTTATAGTATGTAATTATTTACCAAGTGACTAATTAGAATACACACAATGGAACTGTGTAAGATTCATACCAAATAAACATGCAGACTAAATCAATGGCCAACATTACAAGATAAACACTTTGCATAATTAACAAAGCAAAAATCAAGTGCTGTATATTTATAATAGTGGTGCCAAAAGAGGTTCTTGTTTTGAAGTAAGAAGATTGCAATTAAATGAAAGCAAATCTTAATTGCTTCAATTGTGCATTTTACTTCCCTGTTTATCTTTTAATATCTGTGTGACTGGTCACTTCAGTTTGGACTAATCTAAGGCCTCAATCTGGCTTTCAATTAATTCACTCCAAGTTGTAGTGTTGGAATTCTCTCCAAATTCAAACTTATCTTGGAATATTTATCCATTTATCCATTCAGGTTTTGTCTAGTTCTCACTTCAAAATATGTGCAGAGCTTTGCAGCAAAGCCCAAAGCAGCAGCGCACAACTCAAACTAACAACCGCCTTTGACCCGATGTTAATGTTTTTAGCGCTGCCAGCTGAAAGTCAAGCCTTCTAATCTTCTGCTCATCTTCATCTCTGTGCTCATGCATGGTAAGTACACTTGCAACATACACATAAGTGAATTATATCACAGAAAATGCTTGTTATTCATTTCCAAGCCGCAGATTGTCTCTTTGAAATCTATGGAAATTCTTCCATTGAGGCAAATTTATGTGATTTCCATTAAGAAAGATGAAATGGGCTTTAACTCTTATGGATAATATGCTATAGAATAGATGAAGGACATTTCACTGAAATACACACAGATAGTGTGGATATTAAAGTTCACACTGTTACTTGAGCCAATTTACCATTCTCCTCTTCCTCTGCAGCTCCGTGCAGCTCCGGCATGTTGCATTGTTCCCGGCCTGAGCCCCCGGCCCTCCTGGAGGCTCTTCAGCCGGCCTTCAGCTTGAGCTCCATTCGACCTTCCATGGATATGTCAGCCACAAAAGTCAACATCAGTTTCATCATGTATGGCATCCTGGATGTGGTGAGGGACACATATTAAAAACTGTAATAGTCTTTAGTTTTATTTCTGCCTGTACTGTCATGACACATTTACTGTAATGACATCTGTGTGTGTGTGTGTGTGTGTGTGTGAAGGCTCCCTCTTGTGAAGGTTGGCATTTATTAACCATAACATGACATGATGAAATTACATTTACGAACAATATTTCCCACACACACACACAATTTTCTGTTACACACACTGTACCAACTTCATGAAGTGGTTTTCTTTTTCAGGATGAAAAGGCCCAAATCCTGACAACATATGTCTGGATGCAATTAGTAAGTTTTACAGTTCTGAAATCAAATCAATCCTGTAAAAAAAAAATGTAATGCTATAATGAATGTAGCCTTATCTCATACATGTGACTTTGATTTCACTAAAAGTGTTTTTCAGTTGTTTTTCTTACCAAACAAGTTGTAGATGTATAGGTTCATACTGATCCAGGGCCAAGGTTCAGTGCTCACTATTAGAGCACTGTAGCTTACTGTGTGTGAATATGTGTGTGTGTGTGTGTGTGTGTGCTGTGATTCAGCTATGTGTCCCACACTGTGTGCTTGGTGTTGCAGGACTGGGACAATCATTTCATCATTTGGCACGCAGATGAATGTGGTGCTGAGAGGATATCTGTTCCAAGAAAAAAGCTTTGGGTACCAGATGTGGTGATCAATGAAGTGTAGGTCTCATGTCTCTGTCTCTGCCTCAGATAGTGGGGATATCTCATGAGATGATTGCTTATGAGTACATCATAATTGCTGTGATTGCTTCCAGGACTCACAAGTATTGTTCTTCTTGTCCTAAGGCTAACCCTAACACTAGTTATAACCCTAAACCCTCTTCAGCATTCAGCAAAAAGTTTCAGCAATTGCAATCACAGCACATTTTCTTCAGGAAATCGATTTCTAGTTAGATATAATAATTAAAGTGTGTGGTTATGGGGAATTGTGCACAAAAGACACATTTCTGTATTCTTAGCAAATTTGCTATATTTATATTTTTATATCATTCTCCCATCTTGCAGAGTTGATAAGAACTCAGCTCCTTACGTCCCGTACGTCTACCTGTTTTCTGATGGTACCGTGAGCGACGCTCATCCTTTCCGAGTCGTCAGTTCCTGCAATCTCAACATCTACACCTTCCCCTTTGATATCCAGATCTGCTACCTCACCTTCAACTCCTACCTACACCGCAGTGAGTAGCGAAGCGAGTAGTGAAACCTTCCCAAACCCACTTGAACTGTCATGTTAATGGGAATTGACCATTTGACCGTGAGGAAACAAATCTTCTTCTAATGTTCTTTTACCTTGTTATCCAAGTGTTAAAGCCTCAAGCGGTCTGAATGGTTGTCTATGTCTCTTGCCCAAGACTCACATACTCAACAAATAACCTCAACAACACAGACGGATATATTTCAGCCCTTGTGCATCAGACTCATAACTTATCAGTCAACTCTGATTGGTACCACTATGTGCATAGAAGAGGTATTAGCTAAAGTGAAACCATAGCAGTTGCACATCATCATTTGTATCAGTCAACGTCAGTGTTTGCCACAAAAATGCATGATAGTTAACTCGCTGAAAGTATAAATCCTGCAAATGAAGGCGCAGTGTGTTCATGTTTCATTCTGTCTCACCAGCCTTTGGTTTCATTTCAGAGAGTGACCTGGAGCTGAACTTACAGGTCCCTGTAGAAGAGATTGTAAATCGCTCGAAAAACGTGATGGCAACTAATGGAGAGTGGCAACTGGTCAATATCACAGCGGCGAAAGCTGAACTGAACGCGTCAGATGGACAGCCTTATGATGAGCTCCGCTTCTTTGTAAGTCATTATGAACTGCAATGCTTCAACAATCTTATTTTGTACAATTGTATTCACTGTGAACTGAAAGGGGGAAACAGATCAAATGTGAAAGAGTCTATTATCTATTGACTTCATCAGAGCAAGTAAGAGCAAACCTCCTCCTCCTCCTCCTCCTCCTCCTCCAGGTGACAGTAAAGCGCAGACCCACCCTGTACGTGGTGAACCTCCTGCTCCCCAGCTGCTTCCTCATCACCGTCGACCTCTTCAGCTTCCTGCTGCCGCCGCAGAATGTGGACCGGTCCTCCTTCAAGATGACCCTCATCCTGGGCTACACCGTCTTCCTGCTCATCATGAACGACCTGCTGCCTGTCACTGGAAACACCATCCCGCTCATAAGTCAGTTCAATCATACTTTCATTGGCACTTTTGTGTAAAAACAATAACACTGATCATGCAAACTCAGTTATAAATGAAGGGGAGATATGTATTTTTTTTGATAACTACATCATGGTTAACAAAATGCAATCCTTCCTATAATAAGTATCTAATATTATGTTCACTGATGCTTTTATTCTTTGACTGTACTGCTCAGGATTGACTCTTTACTGATTCTTTTTATTTCCTTCTTGTCTCAGATGTGTTCTTCTGCCTCTGCTTGGCCCTGATGGTGGCCAGTCTGCTGGAGACTCTGCTGGTCACCAACCTGCTGTGTGGCTCTGCTTGCGTCTCTCCAGTCCCTTGGTTGGTGAGGGTGATTTTCCTTCAAATCCTGGGCTGCCTGGTGTGCCACCCTCCAAAACCCAGAGATCGCAAAGACACAGTCATCCAAAATTCTGCTGTGCACGGTACGACGTTACACCTATGTGTGTGTCATTTAGACTAGGTAAACAGTGAAGTAATCATCTGAACTATTCAATCTATAACAGAAATGAGGGAGTCCCCTCTGGCTGTAGAGAAGAGAGAAGCTGATAAGAATCCTCCAGAGGGGAGGGGATCGTTGCTGGAGCACAAGGCCCTGGAGGAGCTGAAGTGGCTGGGCAAAGATCTCCAGACCATCCGGCACCACATGGACCAGCAGCTGACTGTGAGCCAGAGCTCAGAGGACTGGATGCAGGTGGGCTTCATCATTGACCGCCTGCTGTTTGGCCTCTACATCCTCTTCATAACAGTCAGCTTCATTACCATCGTCTGTCTGTGGGTGCAATCATACAACATGTGAGGGTCAAACACGAGGACAGTTTGCCCTTGAGCTGACATCTTTCTGTAATGCATATTAATATTTGCTGATGTAGTTGAATTTTGCATGCAACTGAAGAGTGCTATTCATTTTAAGAGTAATTACAATAGTCCTCTGCGGCCTTTGTGAAAGTGGTGTTGTTAGTTTGAATGTCTTGTACATGGAGAACACAGGACAATTAAAGCTTCATTATCAGTTTCATCAAAAATTTCCTCTGCATATTCAAAATGTTTGCGTGTAATGACTTTGCATGGCGTGTGTGATTCAATAAACTCCTCTGTGGTTTGTTGAGGCGTGTGTCTTCTTCCCTACCTGACCCACGTCATCAACACGTCTCTGGCCTCTGGCTCTTTCCCCTCTGCTTTCAAGACTGCTAGAGTCACTCCGCTTCTAAAGAAACCAACTCTTGACCCTTCAGACATCAAGAACTACAGACCGGTATCCCTTCTACCCTTCCTATCTAAAACTCTTGAACGTGCTGTCTTCAAGCAACTGTCACTGTACCTCCACCAGAACAACCTTTTGGACCCCCACCAGTCCGGCTTCAAGGTGGGCCACTCGACCGAGACGGCCCTCCTGGCAGTGACCGAGTCACTCCAAACTGCTAGAGCGAACTCTCTCTCCTCTGTCCTGATTCTCCTGGACCTGTCTGCAGCATTCGACATGGTGAACCACCAGATCCTTCTCTCTACCCTTGAGGGAATGGGTGTCTCTGGCTCTGCGCTCTCCATGTTCGCGTCCTACCTGACAGGTCGCTCCTACCAGGTAACACTGAGAGGTTCTGTTTCGAAGCCACGTAGGCTCACCACTGGGGTTCCGCAAGGTTCGGTCTTGGGCCCTCTTCTTTTCTCCCTCTACACAACATCTCTTGGTTCGGTTATCCACTCCCATAACTTCTCCTACCACTGCTATGCTGATGACACCCAGCTGATTCTGTCGTTTCCTCCTTCTGACGCCCAAGTGGAGACGCGCATCGCTGCTTGCCTGGCAGACATCTCGGGGTGGATGTCGAAGCACCACCTGAAGCTCAACCTGGACAAGACTGAGATGGTGTTTCTCCCAGGGAAGGGCTGCCCGCACCGAGACCTGGCCATCACCATAGATGACTCCGTGGTGACGTCCACTCGGACCGCGAGGAATCTGGGTGTGACCCTGGACGACCAACTGTCGTTCGCGGCAAACATCGCTTCGGTGACGCGTTCCTGCAGATTCCTCCTCTACAACATCCGGAGGATCCGTCCCTTCCTCACCGACAAGGCAGCGCAGGTGCTGATCCAGGCTCTTGTCATCTCCCGCCTGGACTACTGCAACTCCCTCCTTGCTGGCGCCCCGGCTTCCGCCATCAGACCTCTGGAGCTCGTCCAGAAAGCTGCTGCTCGTCTGGTGTTCAACCTTCCCAAGTTCTCCCACACAACTTGCCTTCTCCGTTCTCTACACTGGCTCCCCGTAGCTGCTCGCATCCAGTTTAAAACTCTGGTGCTAGCCTACAGGGCAGTGAAAGGAACAGCTCCTTCATACCTCCAGGCTATGGTCAAGCCCTACACCCCCGGCCGACCACTTCGCTCTGCTGCCTCCAGGCGACAGGCTGCCCCGGCACTCAGCGGCCCCTGCTTGCGATCGATGCGGTCACGGCTTTTCTCTGTTCTGGCACCTCAGTGGTGGAATGCTCTCCCGACTGATGTCAGGACAGCGGAGTCGCTACCCATCTTTCGCCGCAGGCTGAAGACCCATCTCTTCAAGAAACACTACCCGGATCCTCCCTCTTAGGACATCACCTACTCTGTCCTAGCTCTTCTGATGCTCTTGTTTTCTAATCTTTCATTTCTAATCTGTCCTTTTGTTTTTTCTCATTCATCATAGTACCTAACTTATTGCACTTCTACTCTAGCTCTAGTTATGCTCTTAGCTGTTGGTTTAGGAAGGAAATGCGCTTACGATTTCTTGTGACCTGAAGTTCTTTTATCTACCTTTGTTGAACACACTTATTGTAAGTCGCTTTGGATAAAAGCGTCTGCTAAATGACCGTAATGTAATGTAATGTAATGTGTGTTCACTAGAACTGTGACCTGTTTGCAGAGACTCTGGCCTACTACCAACGTCAACACACAACCTGTAAAACCTACTACTGTCAAAGAAGATGATCGATACTTTATTTGGGTATGAGAATGTGATAGAACCACATCCAAATTTGAATTAATGGTTGTAAAATACGTGTGTGTGATGTCTCCATGTCCATCACAGTTACAGTTACAGTTTTTAAAGGTTAAATCACAGAGAAATGCAGACTCCTCACTCCCCATTCAAATAATGCAGGATAAAACTTGATAAATATAGGAAACTGGGTATAGATCTATTCAAATTTCAAAAAATATCTGCCTTACAGTACATTGGACTTGAATATTACTGTAAAGAGGCTCAGCAGGTGTGAAATTAAAAATCTGCATCAATTACAAAATCACTCTTTCTCCTGGACTGAAGCTGCAATCCTGCAATTCCATTCACAAACGTGCAAAAAGTTGCTTGGTCATTTAAATGATATTAATAAGGGGCGGTGAGGGTAAGGGAGGTGACTTCAGGTCATCAAGTAAACACCTTTTAATATTGTGATATCTATTAAATATTGTAATAACATTTGCAGTGGAGATATTAAGTTAATGTACCCAAACATTACAACCTAAATGCAAACTGCATGTACTTTGTAGAAACAGGTCTGAAACATGGGGTTTGCTGCACATTTGAACAATTAACCACCTGCATGATAGCTCTGCCTCGCCCAAAACACACACGAACAAGACAAAAGTGTATCTAAGCAAACATGAGAGACATAACCTGTCTGATTCAACCCTGAGACTTCCCCAGAGGCACAAGTGTTCGTGCAGCGTATTTTATGACAGTTACAGTCTACTAAGTATGATGATGAGTCAACAGCATCTGGAAGTATGATCAGGGGTGTGTTTCCTTCTGTCTTTGTTTAGAAAACTGAGACATTGTCTTTAAATTGAGTTGACAAAATGACAGCAGCAAAGCCGTCTGAGCTCCTCTTCCTCTGTTTCGTGATGCTTCATGGTAAGAAGAATTCTGATTGATCCATTTATTTATGTGATCGATGTTAAAAGATGAAACAACTATGTACTATGTATTCAAACAACATGGAAAGTTTGTGACAGTGATTGTTAGTCAAGTTTGAACAAGCCATTTAAAACAACAAATGGAGCTCAAAGTGCTTTACATGATGTACATATATATTTTTTATATAGTGAATACATTAGGCAGAGCAGTTTTGAGTAGTGGAGAGGTTTATTCATATTTTGTCTAGTCTTTAGTATTTTTATTGTCTCAAAAAACGATAAGACGGTTCTCATTTATTTAACTTGTATTTTCTGTGATAGACATTTAGACAATTAACAAATAAAACGTTTTAAATGGCGTAATGTTTAAAACTCTCTGTTCTGAAATCTGAAATAAAATTGATTCGTGGGCACTCTTGGACTGTACTAATGCTATAGGGGTGTGGCACGAGCGACCACATAGCAGGGGCTCAAAGAAAGGGTCTGCCGCGCCCCCATATGCAAACGTATATTGGTACGGTCCAAACAAATCAAACTATGGAAAATCTGTATTGTTGTTGCTATTGAATCGTTTTTTAATGCCATTTCTGAGGGGGTAGACCTTACAGATGTACAATGAACAATGAAATAATTCGTTTTAAAAAAAAGTATTTATGTTTTATAAACCAACAAAATAACAGACTAATTCAAATTTTTCCAATATCCACATTTTTCCACTTGTTGCTTCGTTGGTCAAATTTGTAATATGTGTCTGTCAGAGGAAGCACTACTACTAACCATTACAATTCTACTAGCAATCGTGGTTGAGTTTGAATGTCTTTGGGCTCTTTCATGGCTTCAGGTTTTGTAGCAGCGTTGAATTGCAGCAGCCCAACTCCAGAAGCCTTATTTGATGAACTAGAGAAGAATCTATTCAATAAAAAGAATCTGCGTCCAGTGCAAAGCTTCTCAATCCCACTGAATGTAACCGTCAGTATCACGGTGGTGGCGCTGGTAGAAGTGGTGAGTCCACACAAATCTAATGATCTGTCCAGCTCAAGCTCATTTGAAATGAAAACGCACCTTACTGCTGAATGAGCTTCACTTGAAAATACTGTTTATCTCAACTGCAGGATGAGAAGAAGCAGAACCTTGAGACGTTCATATGGCAGGTCCTGGTAGGTTTTCAGTCAAGTATTTGAGAATGTTATAGCTTGTAAAAAATCTTTCTGCACAGGTAGATTTACATTAATTCACGTGGATTTATTTTCTTCATTAAAACTTCCAGAATATGGATTAGATAAGTGGTATTTCTGGATTTTTTTAGAATGAAACCCCTTCATGTGTATCCCTGTTGCATGATGTACATTACATTGCGACCATTTGGCAGACACTTTTATCCAAAGCGACTTACATTACATTACCACCCTGCGCAGAGGGGGAGCAATTGAAGGTTCAGTGCCTTGCTCAGGGGCACCTCGGCAGGGACTCGAATCAGCGACCCTCCGGTTCCCAAGCGGAAGCTCTACCCACTGAGCTACTGCCTCCCTATAGGTGCTGCTAGAACAGCTAGAACCGTTTACATTATGCATTCTGCTGTCCACTGTAGGAGTGGAAGATACAAGGGCTGAGCTGGGATGCGAAGGAATGTGGAACTAACAGAGTTTCTATCCTGCGAGAAAAGCTATGGCTGCCAGACATCACCATTGCAGAGTTGTATGTATTATCCTCTCTATAAATAGTAAGATTAACCAACAAGAACGTGAGTGATGATACCATGTCTAAGCATATTTGTCAATTTTCTATTTTAGTATGGAAGGAGACAACTCTCCCAAGACTCCCTATGTCTACCTATACAACACAGGTCTTATAAGTGACGATAAGCCAGTCAGGGTTGTCAGCTCCTGCAAATTAGGAATCTACACTTTCCCCTTCGATGTCCAGAACTGCACTCTGAGCTTTGGATCGTACATACACTTTGGTAAGCTCCAACCAAAAGAAGCTGAAATTGTAATCATTTTCATTTTAACTCACATGTATTAGTGAAGATTACTAATAATACATCATTACAGCGTTGCCGTAATAACTGATATGCTGTTTAATATGAATCCAGGCTCTGATATAATCGTCTACGGTGTAAATGCTGAAGCCATTCTACAAGAGTCTCTCGATGTTTTCGAGTCCAATGGGGAGTGGGAGCTGGTGAACATCCAAGCATTCCCCCATGTGCTGGCTTTAGAAAGTGGATCTTTCTCTGAGCTCAAATACCATGTAAGCACATTTTGGGGTTTTAACATCACCTTAATATGCTTACTGTAAAGTCCAGGGTTGAAGAGATGAGAATACAAATTGTGATCGGCTTAAATTCAATGGATTCCAGCACTGGACATGTTTTCATAGCAGAATAGGAACATCCTGCTGTTCGGCGTTCTGGGAGTGAGATTTGTCAATTAATCCGTTCCCGCCCTTCAAAACAAACACCTGCCTGTAGTCCTGCCAACGCCACTACAACCGATAAAGCACGGCAACTAAACACCAGGCAGTTTTGTTTTGTAAATTTGATATTAAGGGTAATGAGGCAGAGTGATGAATAAATACAGCAGCACATATCGTCATCTTTCTATGACATTTTCAGGTTCTGCTGGTTGATCACATTTGGGAATCCATCCATCCAATCCATTACACCATTGTGCTTCAGTTCTGCCTTTTTAAAAGTGGAGACAGCGAGATGACAGGAAGCTGGAGAATAGAGAGGAAGCTGCATGCATACATTGTATCTTCTCTTCCCCAGATCATCCTAAGACGTAGGCCAATGCTGTACGTGGTGAACCTCCTGATCCCCAGCTGCTTCCTCATCACCGTCGACCTCTTCAGCTTCCTGTTGCCCCCCGAGAATGTGGACCGGTCCTCTTTCAAGATGACTCTCATCCTGGGCTACACCGTCTTCCTGCTCATCATGAACGACCTGCTGCCTGTCACTGGAAACTCAGCACCTCTTATGAGTGAGTGGGACCACTGTCTGTCTGAATGCCCACAAACCCCCACCTTAGATTTGATGGTTAGTGGACATTATGTATAATTTGATTCACTCTATTTCAGTTTTGTTGTTTTGTTTCCTGTAGATGTTTTCTTCTCCATCAGTCTGGCTCTGATGGTCGGCAGTCTGCTGGAAACGCTGTTTATCACTAAGATCCATTATAGCAGCAGCCTCTACGCCGCGGTGCCGCCCTGGATCAGTGTCCTGGTGTTGCAGTATCTAGCCCGTGTTGTTTGCGTCCCTCCAAAAAAACCAAACCGAGTCACAGTCTGCTTGGGACCAGCTGTCAGAGGTACAGTGGGTGGGGCAGTGGAAGAATAAGAATTATGAGTATCATTATTAGTAGTATTGATTATTATTATTATTAGATGTAGTAGTACAACAACAAATAAGGGATTCGTCTGCTGCCTCACAGAGAGCTTGAAGGATTTTGTCACTAGATGGCAGCCTTGGTCAAACTTTCAAGAACTTTTTCAGTCAAACTCTCTTTGTTTGATTTTCAATAGAATCAAAGAGGATCAATGGCATTTCCAATTTAGGAGCAGATTTGAGGAGCATCTCAGGTAATGTAAGCCTGAAACCTCCTCTGGACCCCAAGGATCCAGTGCTGGCGGAGCTGAAGAAGATGAGCAGGGAACTCCTGGCCATCCGCACTCACATTGACAAACACTTACAAGGCACCAATACCTCACAGGAGTGGAACATGGTTGGCCGTATCATCGACCGACTGCTGTTTGGATTATATGTCATCTTCATTTCCGTCAGCTTCATCACCATGATCTGCATCTGGCTCAACTATAAGTCATATTCACCATGACTGAAGTCCTGTGGATTTTTGTTGCCAACTCAGTTTTCAGCATTGAAAGTTATTTTAATTTTCAATGTACAGGCTTTGTAAATAATAGTAATAAAGCAATTTTATACTATATCACAGACTACTTGTTTTTTTATGCCTTTATGTACTGTCATGTTTTAGTTTCAAAGTCATTAATGTGCTGTAGAAAATAAGGTTTAGAATAATATATGTAAGCAATTTCAGTCGCACTATCATATGTATAGTTGATACATGTTAATCGACATTTCTAAACGTCCTTAATGAAGCAAAATGCTTGATATCTGTATTTGTGTATTAAGTGAGTGTATTAAGTGAAACCGAAGTTCTGTAAAGAAAAATCTCTGAGCACATGCAAACTGCTCAAACTACTGCTTTTCCACGCAGCATCTCAATCTAAGCTGTTTTGTTAGACAAGCGCTCACATTCACTAATTTAGTGCAACCTGTGTGTGATGAAGTGTTCACACCTGCTGAAATTACATTATTGAAAAACAAAAAACTATTTGCGTTTAAGTACATAAAAAACTGTGCAGAAAGAGCCAGGGGCAGAAATGTTTAGCAGAAGTCATGCAACAGTGTGTAGACTCGAGTCAATATTAGCCTGTAGCTGCTGTAACCTATTGAAGAGGAAAGCTAACAGCGGCCCGCTT
Organism: Genypterus blacodes; assembly: GCF_046128005.1. Classification (NCBI taxonomy): domain Eukaryota; kingdom Metazoa; phylum Chordata; class Actinopteri; order Ophidiiformes; family Ophidiidae; genus Genypterus; species Genypterus blacodes. Next base: position 1,540,382 of record NW_027466866.1, on the reverse strand, counting down.
TGCCCTCCCATTAGCTGTGAAAGAACAGCGGCAAGAGTTTCTGCTTTGTGATAAGGCACTTTAGTTTGACTGGACTGAAGCAGAGATGACAGAGGTAAAGCCACCTGAGCTCATCTTCATCTGCTTCATGCTGCTTCCTGGTAAGGAGCAAAGAAATTTCTGATTATCCGAATGCAAATTGCTTGATTAACTCTTGCGTGACTTCTGCTCTTGTACTACTTGTAAGGTTTCTTAAAATCTGTCATCTGTCATTGAGGATACTAACTAAACAAATGCAATGAAATGTGTGTCTTTGCTCGTTCTGTAAGAGTTTTGTAATAACTACATGCTAGATTTCCCTTGTTTCATTAGATGAGATGGGATCATGAAACTGTACGTAAAATCATAATGTAACTTGAATCGAAGAGTATTTACAATGTGTACAAACAATGAAAAACATTTATGACTGGTTTGCAGTCGTCTTTTTGATCTTATTTTTGTTCTTCCTCAGGTTTTGTAGCGGCATTGAACTGCAGCAGTCCGACTGCTGAAAGCTTATTTGATGCACTACAGGATAATTTATTCTCTAAAAATCTTCTGCGTCCTGTTAAACAAGTCTCAGTTCCACTTAATGTAACAATCACAGTAGTTGTGGCAGCGATTTTAGGAGTGGTGAGTCCAAAGATATACATTATACACTATATTTATCATTTCCTGTACATACAAATGTTATTTTCATTTTATTTTACTTGTTATGAATAATTTTAAATTTGAATGAGTGTTTATTGCCGTCAAACTATACTCTATCTCTACACAGGATGAAAAAGCTCAGCTCCTTTCAACTTTCATATGGCAAAACATGGTAAGTTACCTGAGAACAAATGCATTTTGACTCATGTCTAACTAATGCGGTTTACAGTTGTTACCTCTTTTCAAATCACATCTGAAAAAGCATTTTGCGTTTTGTGTGTCGTACCTACGTATATTCTCTTTATTTCTTGACTGCAGGAGTGGGATATTGAAGGGCTGAGCTGGGATGAGAAGGAATGCGGCACCTACAGAATCACTGTCCCTCGAGAAAAGCTTTGGGTCCCAGACATCCTCATCACTGAGTTGTAAGTTAAAAGGGTCTTCATCAGAAAGCAGCAGCAGCAGCATTTACAGCTTTGATAGACCTGGGCTTTAATTTCTTTTTTTTAGCTTTTATTTTGGATTTAAAGCCACACGTGACTGTTTGCTACCTGATCAGTCAGTCAGCTTGTTCTAAATCTTGGTTCGGTGTTTCTATTCTATTCTAGTATGGAAGAAGACAAATCTCCCAAAAGCCCCTATGTCTACTTATACAACACAGGTCATGTAGTTGATGATAAGCCAGTAAGGGTTGTCAGCTCCTGCCAATTAGGAATCTACACTTTCCCCTTCGATGTCCAAAACTGCACTCTGACCTTTGGATCGTACGTGCACTTTGGTAAGCTACAACCAAAAAAGCTCATTTCAGTCACAAGCAGCCACATACACACACATCATGTAAATGAGGGAATCATGTATTCTTACCATGTCTTATGTGTGTGTGTATTTGTTGTGCCACATCGCATCGCTTCTAATTAACTAAATATTACCCCAGGTTCAGAATTACGGACGTTACAGAGCGAAACAGCTGAGGAAGCTCTGCGGAACTCCAGAGAGCAAATAGAGAGTAATGGGGAGTGGGTGCTCCAGGGCATCGACATAAATCCAATTATTCTGAAATTTCCGGGTGGAGATTACTATTTACTCCAATACCATGTAAGCATCATTTATTATTTAAAATGCTTTCCCAGTCATTATTTCTCAAGATGATGTTCTGTTTTTAGTTAGTATGAAAACTGTGATACCATAAGAACATAATGGAAAGCAACTATAAAACTATGTTCAAACTCTCTGTCAAACTATCAAGCACTTCAATTTCTCCACCCCAGATCATCCTGAGACGTAGGCCCATGCTGTACGTGGTGAACCTCCTGATCCCCAGCTGCTTCCTGGTCACCGTCGACCTCTTCAGCTTCCTGTTGCCGCCGCAGAGTGTGGACCGGTCCTCCTTCAAGATGACCCTCATTCTGGGCTACACCGTCTTCCTGCTCATGATGAACGACCTGCTGCCTGTCACTGGAAATGAGACACCTCTTATAAGTGAGTGGGATGTATGAAGGTATCAGATTGTAAGGAAGTCTTTTTTTGTTAAATATTGAACTTATTTGCACATTTACCACTGTTGTGACACATCCGCGTGTCCTTGTCCCTTACCAGTTAGACTTGAATTCACAAACAGACAATCAGTTGAGAGAACATAGCCTGGAGGAAGCAAACGATTGAACATGGAGAAGAAGCCCCAGTATCGACAGAAGTCTTCCTCAGGGCGACGCATACACACTTCCAGTCTGTACATAGGAGCACATGTGTGCTTAGTAATTAATGGGAGACTCTGTGACTCTATCTAATAAGGACCCAGGAGAAACACTGCCCGGCTGTAAACAATAAGAAAAATGACAATAAGAAGAAAAGCCCAGATACTGCATGCACTGCAGTATGAGATAGAAATAAGCATAGGGGTTATTTAGATGGTGAAAAATCATAGTTTGTTCTATATTATGACTGGCTGCCATTTTTAACCATTTAAACCACTAAATCTTCTTTACGTCTTTATGAATCAATGATGGTTAGATAAAAGTGTTCTTATTTTCTTTGTTTTCCTGCAGATGTGTTCTTTTCCATCAGTCTGGCTCTGATGGTTGCCAGCCTGTTGGAGACGGTGTTTATCACCAATGTCCAGTTCAGCTCCAGCCAGTACAGCGCCGTGCCGCGTTGGCTTCGGATCTTGGTGTTAGACTATCTAGCCTATGTCGTCTGCATCCCTTCACAAAAAAACAGCAACCGGGTCACCGTCAACATCCGGGCACCCGAGGATGGTAAACTGACGCGGAATAACCTCACTGTCTCTGGTGTGGAGTTGCTGTTCGTCTGTATAGGCCACGCCCATTTTTTCTATCTCCGCCTACAATTTGGGATGAATTGTTACACAATCGTAATGAATGGCACAAAAGAGACAACATCATCCAAACTTTGTTGTTTTGGCAGTGGGCGGGAGGGGTGATCCTGCTCTAGTCAATAATCTGTTCAATCTATCTACTGGGCCTTGGCGGAGGTATGCACTAACTGCACTGTTTTCCACAGAATCACCAATGGGCATCAGTCACATCAGCTCCCCATCATTGGCAGTATTGGCTGTGCGTAAGTGTGACCCGGGTCCACAGAAACCTCCCGCGGACTCCACCCTGGACGAGGTGAGGAAGCTGAGTGGAGATCTGGCTGCCATCCGCCACCACATAGACAAACACTTTCACAGTAGCCACAGTTCAAACGAGTGGCAGATGATCGGGATCATCATCGACCGTCTGCTGTTCGCCATCTACATCATCTTCATCTCACTCAGCTTCATTACCATCATCTGTATCTGGTTCGTTACTCATTCATCCTCAAAATAGTACTTTGCAAACAGTCAAACATGGCGACTGGATACACAGAGAACATGATGCCAGAGAAGGAAACAGTTTCTAACTCCCATAAGAGGAGGTGTTAAAAAAATACAATGGATGACTGGTTACTGGAGGTGTTAAACAACAAGTTAAGCTATCCAGTGTGTGTTTATTATCTGGATCCATTCATGTAGCTTGTTGTATTTGTTGTTGTTCTTGTATATATTTGTATATATCAAATGTTATGTGGATCAGGAACTACTATAATGGGGTGAAGTCACAAGAATATGAACGGCCACGTCTGAGTATCAAAATAAATGTAAATTTCACAGTAAAATGCACATGAACACGTCTGTTGCCTGGTCATTGGTCATGTGTGTGTGTGTGTGTGCATGCGTGTGCGTGTGTGTGTGTGTTACACTGTGATTAGATGTTTCCTCCAGTAGTTGTATGCCTCAGAAAGGTGCAGGAAGTCAGCATGAAGCCTTGGCAGCAGAAGTGGAGCCTCGTCTGCTCTCTGCTCTTCCTGTCAGGTAACACGTCATTTTGTCCTTTTTGCTCATTTGTATTTAATATTTAATATCCAGAATTATGCTTCTGATGTTCTCATGAGTAATAAGTGTTGTGACTGTAAAATCTACTTTTTTAGATAGCAGTCTGTAAAGCTTCACTGAATTTAATGTAGAATGCAAAACAAGACAGTAGGAGAAAAGTGGAGTGGTTCCTTAGGGCGCTTCGTTAGTGCAACATAACCACGCTCTGCTTATATTCAGTCAAGCTCTTAAACTTCTGCTTGACACACAGCTATCCCATACTGTATGTGAGGAACCTGTTTGGCTAATTGCCCAGCGTGTAGCTCTGCCTTGAGGGTCAGACTGTCAACACTTAGTGAAGGAACAGTAAATATCAGCTGACCTCATTGTAAGCACAGCGAAAGAATACTTTTACATTGTTATGTTTTAAAGAGAGATGAGTCTGGTTTGTGTGTGTGTTCCAGCTGTTTCAGATCAGTGTAAGTAGCAAAGAAATTCATCTTTGCCTCAACAATTAGTAGATTTTGAGTTTGTTGTTATTTTTGTAATGATAATCTAACATGATATTTGTTTGCTCACTGACGCTCACCTGTTTTCGCGTGTTTCCAACATTCCAGTTGCATTTTGTTTAAGTGTGGACATACTGTGGGATACTTTGAGCCCTTGATATATTTTTAAGGGGTTTGAAACTGCAGCTTTTTCCTAATTAAACATTTTTTGAAGATATATCTTTGTCCTGATCCAAGAGAAGATTTTGTGTCATTTTAAAATGTATGAAGTATTGCGGTTGTGCATCAGTATGAATTAAGGTGCTGTATGTGGAGTGAAAACAGGCTCTGGTGCGTGTCCTCAGTGTCTCTGTGCTACAGTAATCTCACCTGCAAAGAAGGACACAGCGGTCCGACCTATGAGTCAATGCAGAGTGTGTTTGCCCTCCAAGCCTTCAGGCCGGCAGTAAACCTCAGCAACCCCACAGTGACCAACATCTCCTTCACCCTGTACGCTGTGCTGGGGGTGGTGAGTTCTTACATCACACTAGATTCTTTCAAACTGCTATATAATCAAAGCTCAGATTGATTGATCATGTGCCATGTGAGGTTTACCTGCTTAATGTTCGCAGAATGAGAAGACACAGATTCTCTCTACCTTCCTGTGGCTCAGGCTGGTAAGTGTAAAATGTCAACTGTTGCATAATTCTATTGGAATTCTTTGCAGCTGATCTTGTTTCTTATTGGGAAGTGATCAGTGTCACTCTTTCCTGCAGTATTGGCATAATGAGTTCCTGGTTTGGGACCCTGATGTGTGTGATGGCGTCACTAAGATCTCGCTCCCTGTCAAGCACCTCTGGTCTCCTGACATCATCATCTATGAGTTGCAAGTGTTTATCTTCCTCTTTTTTACATCTTCACCTCAGCCCATGCAGCACATTTGATGGAATTTTGGGACCTGATTAGAAGACACACTCACAAACATTGATGAAAGTGTGTATCCATGTGTTAAAGCTCATTAACATATAGAGATGTTTTCCAACTTTCCCATGAGTTGTTTTCTGTCATTGTGTCTTCCCTTGTCTGTCCCTCCCTGCAGTGTTGACGATGACGTGTCCCAGGCGTGTCCTTATGTCTACGTCAACTACACGGGTCACATCCGCTGGGACAGGATGCTGCGGCTCGTCTCTGCCTGCAACCTGAAGATCTTCAGCTTTCCTTTTGACGTTCAGAACTGCTCCTTCACCTTCGGCTCATACATGCACACCAGTAACCAAACTTAGATCGACTGATTTATTAAAATCTTCCATTTCTTTCCATGGCTGATGTGTCCCTGTGTGCCCCAGTAAAGGACGTGAGGGTGAGCCCGGCGCTGACCTTTAAGGAGATGTCGGGAAACTCCAAGCGTTACCTGGAGGCCAGTGGAGAGTGGGAGCTGGTGGAAATACTGGGAGAAACATCCATCCTCAAGTTTGGCATTGACGAGTGGGACATCATCACCTTCTGGGTGAGGGATCCCCTCATGTTTCCTGCACCCAGAGGAACCTTCAAGGGTTTCACAAGCTTCACCTTCAATTCTGACAATGAACAAATCTCCATATGTGCTTCACTGCCTTGTTGCCTAGGTGATCATAAAGCGGCGTCCGGTTCTCTACGTGGTCAACCTGCTCATCCCCAGCTCCTTCCTCATGGTCATCGACATCCTGTCTTTCTACCTGCCCCCACACAGCGTGGACCGCGCCTCCTTCAAGATGACCCTCATCCTGGGCTACACCGTCTTCCTGCTCATCATGAACGACCTGCTGCCCAGCACCGCCAACGGCACGCCCATCATAGGTCAGAGGTCATCCTATGCGGCAGGCCGTGGCGCTAACAGAGCCGGTCTGAACTCATAGTTGCCCTATATTGTAAACATTCAGTGATTTTAACCTACAGTTCCTTTAGTCAACATTATTTAGAGGAGGGATGAAAGTCAACAATTTGAATAACTTGAATAGCCATCAAGTAAATTTTAGAGAAAACACTTTAGACTCTTCTGACCTTGTCACCCTTTGGTGCGTCTCCTTCTCACTCAGGCATCTATTTCTCCGTGTGTCTGGCTCTCATGGTGATCAGTCTCCTGGAGACGGTCGTCATTACCAACGTCCTCCATCGCAACTCACTGAAATACAGAGAAGTTCCTCATTGGGTCAGGGTTGTTGTCCTCAGACACATCGCCAACCTCATCTGCTACCGCCAGCCGGAAGACATGCAGCCCCCTGCTGAGCCTCAGGGGGGGAAACCCGAAAGGTCGGACGGCTCTTCAGGTTCACAGATCATCCAACTGCACGACAGCCAGTCACCTGCCCCGCACACAGCCAGCGACGAGGACAAGACAGCAGGTTCACCAGTGATTAGATACTACAAACAAACAGACACTTCACTAACAATGTTGGTCGCTTTTCAATCCAATGTGACCTCTCACTTCCCCCCCTTTTTCTGATCCAGTTACCATGGAAACGTTTCCCGCTACTATGCCCGAGCTGCAGCAGATCTGCCAACACCTGGGCGAGCTCCGCGGCCACCTCACGTCTCTGCAGAAGGAGAGCGAGCTGCAGGACCAGTGGTGCCACGTGGGCTACGTCCTGGACTTCCTGCTCTTCCGCATCTACCTGTTGCTCATCACCTGCTACGCCATGGTCATCATCTGCATGTGGTGCATCTGGATCAGCCAGGGCTGACAGGACAGTCAGTCAGAGCAGTGCAAACATCCAGCAACATTTACGGACTGATTTTCCAGCATGTAGTCGTAATTTATTTAATGTTTAGGGAAATGATATGTCATGTAAGTGTTGATATTTACAGAAAATTGCCCATTGACCTAATAGTGAGTGTGTGTGAGTGTGTGCAAGCAAGCATCAACTAAGTACCTTTTTAAATCACAAGATGTCGCCATTGCTGTGATTAGACCTCTTGACTCGTACTTGTGAAGCGGTTGACTCCCTACTTAAAAAAACAGATCTCAGACTAAATCTAACAGTCCAGAGTTCAGCTGGACTTTGTGCTAAACGCGGAAAACATCTGATCATTAACATTTGTGTTTTTATAAGCAGACTTTCAAACATAAGGAGATAAATCACTCTGTCTGTCATTAAAGTGGGTAACAGCAGAATGCCGTTTTCAGATTGTTACCTGACCAAATTGGATTGAACAATGGAAACCATGAAGCAAGAGACACTGGAGCTTGAACTCATAAATCAGTTTACCATAAAGGAAATGAAAGCAAATGTGAGCTCAATAATAAAAAGACATTAACGGACCTTCATCACTAAGCTTCAGATAAATATGAATAAGTAAGAGCACCGAGATTCATTATGTCCTGAAATGAAAACACAGGAGTTACGGATCAACAGTCTGGCCAGTCTTTTATTGACAACATAATTAGAGAACAAAGGCAAATTAACTCAAATAATAGTCATAATAATTAAGGTTTTTAATAGAAATCTCTCTGTAGTGCACTTTAAACGTCCCAAGGCAGTCCAGGGACAAGCAGTCTGCTGAGCGGACGGGGGCGTTAGCGGGGGTCAGAGGTCAAATCAAACCGTTACCAAGGGGCAGGATGTCAATATAAAACTTAAAACAACATTTATTGCTTGAAGCTGTCTGTCAGGTGTGATCATGATTCGATGGAACTGTGGAGCATCGACTACAAAAAGCTTTTCAACCATTCATTTGTACCAGGAGGAGAGTTGAGTGGTTTCTTTCCTTCATTTTCAAACAACATGTGAGCACTGAACAAGTCTGTCAATGAAACATAATTCGGTCCAAAAAGAGTGACGTCTGCATTTTGGATTGAGAACGTAATAAGTGTTATCCATGTGACACGATCCGTGCGGTAACACGTGACCGGGTGAGGATCCGTGTTCTACGGAGGAACATCGGAAAAAACTCCCCGGAAAAAAAGTGAAATCCCGACTTTCCCCTCCGACCTAAAACAGACTGGATCAGTGCAATAACCTGGACTCTTGTTATTAAGTCAAAAAACATCGGCTTAGAAAAAAGATTAAGCGCTGATTCGGCTGATGCAACCTTCATCAAAAGGGCCGCAACTACAGCAGGTACACATCTGCACACACACACACACTCTCTCTCTTTACAATAACCTTATTCGCTCACCTACACACTCGCACGGAACATCAGCGCACACAAAGCAGCACAAATATGGAGCATTTGCAGTTTCATTTAAAAAATCTTTGCAACACTTGGACTCTTGAGCGCCTCCCTCAGTCCAGCCCTTCTCCTCTCCTCTCACATCCCTATTGCGACTCCACTGGCGAGCGCACTGGTCCCAGAGGCACATACAGTGCGGGTTATGGCTAAAACAGCTTAAAACGGGAGGGGAACGTGTTGGGGATAAGAAAAGGGATCAATTCAAAACCCTCAATGTCTCCAAATCTTAAAATAAGAACCCCCAACGTAAATATCATCTGTTAAACCATTTAAACTTTGATCTATTTGAGCTTTTCTTCCTCTAATTCTGCCATTTTAGGGTCACGAATCTAAGAAGCTGCGATTGTCTGAAGCAGATCTGAAACCTGCCTTAATGTTTGCGATGGTTACTGCACGTTTCTCTTAACTGGCTGCCTAAATGACTTGGTCGCTAAATGGTTGTTTCTATCCTGCAGCTTAGTCCTAACGTCTTTATATTAACTTTAATACACTGGTGAACATAACTGTGCCTGCACACGTGTTAAGCTGCGAAGGAAGACTTGAGGAAGCGTTACTATAGTCCTGAGTAGACAGCCTTCATTCCAGCTGTCGGAGCATTTAGATTAAATCCCCCCCAAACATCTGGCAACCCAGACGGACCAAAACAAATGTTTGCACTTTGTGCTGTGGCCCCGAAAAAGAAGGAGGGCGAGAGCAGAAAGGGAGGTGGTGAGTAACTACAATCATGGTCGTGTTGTGCTTTCTTCAGTCTCGTGCGTCTCTTGGGTTACCGGCACTAGCTCCCGCCTCCCTCGTCCTCCTGTTCCTCCATGTTTTTGCGCGCCATCCTCTCCCTCCGCTCTGCCAGCCGCTGGCATCGAGGACAATCCTTGCCTGTCCGGAAACAGCTGCGATGGAAACAGGCGCTGCACTCTGAAAGAGGGGAGAGAGAACCACAAAGTTAGACACCAAAGCCTTCAGGCAGAGATCCCTGATCAGCAGAGACACAGGATCCGACCTCGCTTAGACAAACATTGACGCGGCCTGCGACAGTTTTAACCTGTTTGACCGCTTTGATGACAGTGGGAGGAGGCGTTGGGACGGCCCAACAGCACAGCCAATCACACTCAGACCTGAGGGAGGACGACTGAGGTGAGCGGATATAAAAGCAGAGGAGCTGGAAGACAGCGAGACAGAAGGTAGGAGGAAGCAAGCGGACAAGTCTCAGAGTCTGCACACCGCACCCAAGACACGCCCAGACCAGACACACCCAGACCAGACGCCCCAGATCAAAGTCTTTAACCCCCTAAGAGCCACTAAACTGCCTCAAAGGTTTCATCTTCAACCAAAGAACTTGATTTGATTTTGTCTCTACAATATCACCGAAACATGGAATGATTGAACATGACGAGCAAAATAAAATTCAACAAGTTTATTCCATATTCACATGAGGGTGGGTGGGGTGGTGGATCTTAAATAATTAATAAAAGCAACTAAAAATCACAATGTACACATTCATTCTGAAACAATATTCACAGGCGCACAATGAAATGATCTCAATTAAAATAAAAACACAAACAAGTGGCCAATGTTTCCTCTCAGAGCCGTCGGGTTTGCATGCGAACAGAAGACTACTGCTGATTCACACACACACACACACACACACACACACACACACACACACACACACACACACACACACACACACACACACACACACACACACACACACACACACACACACACACACACACACACACACACACACACACACACACACACACACACACACACACACACACACACACACACACACACACACACACACACACACACACTCTGACTCGCCGAATCTACCAGACTCAACAAGAAGGTTGGCTGGATTCCTGCCTCGACTCAGAGGGAAACACTGGCAACAAACGTGCCATTTCATGTCCAATCGGAAATGCATGACAGACTAAAGTGTAAACGTTAATGAACGCTGCTGCACCCTGGTGTCTTTTACCAGCCAGAGAGGATTTACCCCCAAACCAAAGACTAACCAAGAAACAAAGCAGCAACAGCAGCAGCAGCAGCAGCAGCTCAGAGGCAAAGACAAGCAGCAGGAAGCCTACAGCACCACACACACCAACACCAACGTGCCGCTCTGCAAACCCCTCAGAGACCAAGACCAAGACAGAAGACCGTCACCAGCTCTGTGCCCAGGAAGTCAATGTCAAAACAGGAAGGGAGGAGCGAAACAAACTCAGGCCGAAGGATGCCGAACGTTGCCGAACGTTAGAGCAAAGCGGGAGACAAAGTTGGTCAGGCTGCACAGAGAACATTACTGAGACATTCAAAAATTTTATCAGACCGATTACGGCCACGATCGCAGATTTTCCTGAAGCGTTCCAACAATAATGTGAACAAACTCTGTCTGATAGTCAGGATCTGTGTCTGCACTGTAAAGTGCTGGGAAGCAAACTGGAGGTCACCTGATCCTCTTGTGTGCACAGACGCGTTCATCTTTCAGCTTTCGTCTTCCCTTTCAGTGAGTAGACTTTGCTCTTACTCTGACCCCGCCCCTCCCTAAGGCGCGTCCGTCTCATCTATCTCTGTGCTTTGTCCCCCTTCTGTCCCCTCGTCCTTCTCCTCCCTCACCCTCCTGCCCCGGCTGAGCCTCACGGCTCTGCGGCTCTTGCGGGCTCTCCAGCTGGAAGCGCTCGTCTCCGCCGCCTCCTCTACCACCGCCGCCTCTTCTACCACCGCCGCCTCCTCTACCACCGCCGCCTCCTCTACCACCGCCGCCTCCTCTACCACCGCCGCCTCTTTCCTGCGACCTTCCTCCCCGCTGTCCTTCTCTTTTTTGTCCCCACCCCCGCCTGCCTCGGCCCCGCTTCTCTCTCGGGAGAAAATAAAGGAGAGCTGCTGCGATTTCAGCAACTTCATAAATGGGAATTTCTCCTGTTTTAATGCACCAGATTCCGTGTTTCCTGTCCCGGCCTCCCCCTCCCTCTCACCTGGCGTCTCAACTTTCTCTCCCTCCGCTTGCTCTTCTACCTCACTTTCCTTTCCTTTCTCTTGTAATACTGCTTCACGCTCTTCCTCTTTCACTTCAGTCCTTCCTATCTCCACCTCCATTCTTAAGAGACCCTTGGTTATCTTTTCAAAACTCGGTAACTTAAAAACTTTCTTCTTGTTTCTCGTCGTCTCTACGTCCTCCAGACTTTCCGTGCTGCCCCGTGTCTCACTGTCGCTGGCTGAACTCTCCCGTCTGTCTGTTTTAGCGATGCTCTTTGTTAGTCTGTCTAAGTGAAGGACCTTTAGCAAGCTGACACTTTCCTTTCTTTTCTGCACATTTCCATCTTTCTCACACTTCACACCCTCCTCTTTTCTGCTCTCCTCTACTCTTCCATTCTCTTCCTCCTTCTCCGTCCTTTTTCTTTCCCGTCTCGCCTCTGTGGCGTCTATCAGCCTCTCCCCTGCGTCGCCCCTCTCCTCTCGCTCCCCCACTCCCTCACTCCATCCCTCCTCTGCAGCTATCTCCTCTCCCCCCTCCCCCTCCCTCCTGTCCTGGGTAAGTTCCCTCTCCAGCCTGCGGGGGTTGGAAAACTTCCAGTCTCTCCACGGAGGCGCTGTGGGCGGACGGGTCAAGGGGAATCTCAGGCCGCCCAGACCGGCCAGCGGGGGGGGCTCACCTTCGCAGCGCTGGCACTTGTTCAGCTGGAAGGGGAAGATGATGTCTTTGCCGTTGCCGCAGAACTCGCAGACGAAGCCTTTCCCCTGGCACAGCTGGAGGAGGGCAGAGCAAAGGTGACACTGATGTATTGATCATAAACGATTGACTGACGCGATTCCATTACATTCAAAGGAGCACAAACATGTTTGATCAAGTGGCTGGATAACTGGGAAAAAGAAGAGGGGCTATTTTACCACACAGCCGGCGACGTGAGCGGTGCCCAGTTTGAGCAGCTCTTTCATGCGGGGAGCCAGGTCGCCGCTGCGCACGGCACTGAGGTCATTCAGAGAGAAGAGATGAAGGTCATCTGTCAGGTGACCTGGGAGGCAATCAAACTGCTCCAACACCCTGAGGGACACACAGAAACACACACAGGGTTGTTGTGTAAATAGAACATAGGGGGTAAACGTAACAGTAGACTTGATTGTGGTCGTCGCTCACTCTTTGGCCAGGCGACACGTCTTAAAGAGGTTTTTCATGTGGAACAGCTGCACCCTCAGGACCTGAACAATAACGGCAACAAACAGTGAGTCACATAAACACATATGTATGTTCTAAACACGCTTTGATGCTTTATAGTTAACAAAAACGCTTTCTATCGGCTCTGATGATTCTGACTCACCCTGACGGCCTCCAGGGCTTTGATCTTCTTGTACAGGCCGCTGTTGATGTCGTTGGGGTTGAACAGCGGGTCCCCGGCGATCTTGCTCAACAGATCCCGGGCGAAGTTGCTGACATAGTATTTGCTGAAGTCCCACTTCCTCAGCACGCGGCCCGGAACCACCGCCTGGGCGTTCTCGTGGCAGCACTGGCAGAAGTACCGGCCGATGTATTCACAGTAGCGCAGCCGCTTGATGTAATCTAGGGCGAGGATTTTAAATGCGAATAAAAGTCAAGCATGATTAGGACACCAAGCCATGAAAACATATGTGATGGAGTTTGATTTTCATTCTTTTAAACTAACTGCACACCTTATTGCATGTAACAACCATAGCTTACAAGATTTTGGTCTATTAGATATGTATTTCTAGGGTTGTTGCTTGTACCTGGGTCGATACGGGTGCCACATCCAGCACAGCGGTAATTTTGTTTAGCCACAACGATCTTCCTCCTGGCAGAAACACACACACAACACAAAAAATACAGAATTAAAGGTGGAGAACACAGTGGACAGAAAGATAAATCTACTCAAAGCAGATAGCTGAGGCCGTTGGACTCACTTGGGTGCAGGGTGAATGTTGAAGATGATTTGTGGCCGCGGCGGCGCCCACTCCAGGTTGCCCCGGACGCGGATCCTCAGCTTGTAGATGTCGGCGTGCTGGCCGTCATCGGGTGAGATGGGCAGAGAGTCTGGGATGGGCAGCAGCTAAGGAGCAGATTGTAAAGAAGCAGAAGAAGAATTAACTACTGATGTTACCATCGGAAGACCTGTGTGCGAGGAAGGAGAGTGTGTGCATCTGTGTGTGTGTGAGTCTGTACCTTCTGTGGAGCATCTTGTTCCGGAACCAGCCAGTCGAGCTCGGAGGCGGCGGGAAGCTGCATTCCCTCAAACTGCCTGAGCAAACCCATGGCTACAGACTCAGCAGAGTTGGACTGGAGGAAGGAGGGAGAACTGGAAAGAGGACAAAAATGAGCTTTTACATTTTCTTGAAAATATGTAGCGGAGCAAAGTTCACCTGCCTGAATTTTGGACTTACATGGAGTCGGAGCTGAGGAAAGACTTGTTGCTGGAGCTCACACTGCGCTTAATGTCTGCATCTGGAAGACACAGCAGCGCAAATGTAAGGAGACATCAGGTGTAGAAGCAAGAGGAGAGAGGAGAGGATTAACTTCTGTCCAGCAGCCAAGGACACTAAAAGATCGCTTTCTTAACAACTTCATGTTTGAGGGGTTTTAGAGTAAAGAACTGTGAGTTGTGAGAAGACACAAAATTTAGCCACAAATGACTAATGGCTGCCATTCCTTTCCTACCACAGGTTTGGATCATTTACAGTAAGATGATGACTAAGATGATGAGATGTGATCAGGGGGAGGAAAGAATCCTGAAGAACTCCCTGACACATCCCGGATTAAATCCAAGCATGCAGGAAAAGCAGAGAGGAATTCCATGGTAGGATTTGTCTATCTAGCACAGCAGAAACAAGGAGAAGGCAAACTAGAAGCAGTACAGGTTTGGCAGGGCTGGACTGTGTGACCTGTCATACGACTCCAAAAGGCTTCTTTAAATGCGAACGTCAACATTCCTGCACGTTTGTTCATGCTGCTTGATTTCAAAGTCAGAACTTACAGCATGTTAAAGTAGAAGGCAGGTAGTTACATGCAGGACAAAACTTTACAACACTAATCTGATTCTGATTGGCCTGGATATTACATGATGATCATCTGATGCAATACTTTCACTAATTCTGTTGACTCAGGGTGCCGGCCTCCTTTCAGTCTGCTTCACTGAAGCCTCTCGCAAAAGAACAAAGAAGCAGAAGATGCAAAATAGCCACAAGCAAACATACACTTTGTAATTTGAATAGCAGGGAAAAGATCACGCGAGTGTGTTGATCTCGCCCAATCTTCTGACAAATATGTTCAGAAACGATGACACGACAACACACGACCGTTCCTACTGACTTAACTTTGATGTCCTAAGGTCTTCACACACATTTGTACAGTATAGTCTTTCATAAGTTTCATCAGATGAAAAACATCACTTTAAACAATCAAGCAAGCCAAGTGAAATCTGGTTTTACATCAGATTGCAACATTATACTGATAAACTGATTAACTGGTGCCAAGTTCATATGTTACCAAAGTGCAGGTACGGTCGGACAGAAAAACACCTGGTGTGTTTTATGAGAGCCATTTATCAGCCCCAACTCCTGCCATCTACCATTCCACAGCGTGATGAAGGAGGTGCAAAGATCATCAATCACACCACCATGGAAGTGCTTGAATAATGGATGGGTCGATGAAATGGGTGGACGGATATTACAACAAATTCTGGAGCCTTCAAAATAAATAAATAAATAAAAACAAGCCACTGGATACTTGACGAGCCTCTCCCCATAAGCGCCCCTGAAGTCCGGCAGGTACACACACACACACACACACACACAAACATACACAAACGTTACTACTCCTGCAGAACCACAAGTCTGGAGCAAGCATCGCAAGACAAACAGCAAAGCTCATAAATTAGCCGAGGTAAGGAGGCGGCTGGCTGGCACCCAAACTGACAACAGTAAAGTCACATTCCGCCAGAGGGACGGAGACTGAAGAGGAAACACCTGGGAGTGTAAGAGAGTGAATGTCCCACCAGGCCACAGATAAACTGCAAATTATTCTTTTTTTTATTATCAGAGCAAGAATCTGTGAAATGTGTCTGAGCTGAGTACAATGGCAGCTTTGGGACAGAATCGATCTTACTGTAATCATATGATTAGGAGGAAATTAGGCAATAAACTGAAAAGGTTCAGTGTTAAATGGGATGAAAGAGGAAGCCATTGTCAGTTTGGATTGGAGCCATTAGCCTCCCCTCAGAGGGAGAGAGAGAGAGAGAGTGGGGGGGAGGGGGCAGTCTATGCGTAGCTGTGGAGCCCGGACCACACGTCCCGCCTGCAGATACCTGAGAAGAGGGATGCGAGTGACAGGGACAGGCCGCTCTGAGACACCGCCAGCAGGGACTGGCCCTCACAGCCATCTGAGAGACAGAAACTAACACTCAAACACCACAACATTTGACACACAAATCCTCCGCTGGGTTAGACCGCAGGTTTCCCAGGCGAGCGTCACCCTGCACTGCTGTGTTGGCATGGGTGTGTACATATGCAAACACATACAGCCCCAACATGTCTGCATGCACATGTGGCTGTGCATTCCCGCAAAGACCCGGTAACACACACACACACACACACACACACACATAAGGAACCTTTGCACATAGTACATGCACAAACAAGACCCCACCAGAAATGCGAGTAGTTTTCACAGCATTTTGCATTATTATGTTTGTTGCGTTCTGTAGTTAGTTACTATTTTTGACATATTGAAGAAGCAGAGCACAGAAAAGTCATCAGGCGGATACTGCATGAAATGTACCAGAGGATTCCACTGATCAGCTACATTCTATTCAATCACAGTGTCCTCAGAGTAACATGATTGAATGTAAGAATACTCAGACTAATATAACCTTTTACAGTCACAGTGATGTCGCCTTCCATGACCTTTGTGCTCCGGCCCACATTAACTTCTGTATGGTCCGTGGTAAACCGTAATCATTTGCTTGGCATATGGAGTCAGCGATGATGAAGTGATGGATTATGACAACAAACAAATCATTCACTCAATCATACAATGACTTCCCCACTGGCAAAATTAAACATTAAAATAGAATTAAAGTTTGGTTAGACAGTTTTAGATAAAGTTCCAAGATACACTCAAAAACTTTTCTTCTAATCTGATCTAAAATGTAATAATTGTGTATAGATTTCTCCTCTGTGTGTTAGTGGTGTCAGGCGTTCCCTCTCTCTACCTCGTAGCTCGAACTCCTCCACCTCCTCAGCCGATCCAGAGTCGGACTGGTAGGAATCCTGCGAGCTCCTCCTGGATCCTCCACTGTCAGTGGAGTGGAAAACTGCACGGGAGGAAGGTGAGGAGAGAAGGAGGATATTTGATTGATTTGTTTTGTGGGAAACGCATTCCCAGGTTTGCCTTCGTCACCTATGTTACCACAGCACCGGTTGAAGGTGCCAGTACATGCTTACCGTGCTGAGAGGCTGCACAGGGCGGCAGGCGGCTGCGGCGGATCTGCTGCCTCCGAAGGCGGATCTTCTGCTTGAGCTGCTGGATCTCAGAGTCACTGTCGCCCTCCTCCTCGGCCCCCTCCTCCTGGCGCCGCATGTTGTACTTCATCAGCTCAATGGCTGCAATCAGGGACTCCGAGATGCTGAAGTGAGCATTCTCCTGTAGAGCACAGAGGGGATGAGCGCTCAATAGGGGGGGAAGACTGACATGTGATGCTCTCACTATATGAATCAGTCTCATTTCATCCAATAGATTTGTTTTTAATGAAGTAATTATACCAAGGCCCAACCTTCTCAAGATCAGCACAACTGCCAAAGTCCTGCTCTGACAGGTAACTGATGAGGCTCTGACCCTCGGACGGCTTCCTGAACATTCCATCACTGCTGTACTGAGACCCATCTGAGGTGACCAAACATGAGCAGGTCAACAAATGAAAATCCCTAAACATATGATGACACTGCACAAGTTAATCATAACAATCATTAGAATAAAAATGTGTAGCTAAAAAATAAATTCTTAGGTTTATGAGACACTTCATCAAAATGCACGAGACAAAATAATGAACAGTACCACTTAGAGAGAGAGAGAGAGAGAGAGAGAGAGAGAGAGAGAGAGAGAGAGAGAGAGAGAGAGAATTACAGCAGGTAAAGTGATGCTTATGTTACCAAAGCAATAACAGTAAACAAAACACAGGCGTTGGTTAGGTACTGCAAACTGCAAACCGTCAGACTCACGAGACTCCATGTAGAGGGAACCGGAGGAGCTGACATCGCTGCACTGAGGTGCAAAGGGGCTGTAGTTCTTCACACAGCAGTCGCCACCCGTCGACTCTAAACAAGCAAACGGGGCCGTGAGAAGAGGCTCCTATCGGCTGAATGCCATGACTCAGCAAAATCAATAGGGGGAAACATGCGTCGCCGTATGTACACAAACCATGGAGAGGAAGTGATTAAAGGCCGGTTTAAAGCCTTCATTACTGACCGACATCCACACATCGATGGAGATGGATCACTTTAGTGCATGCAGACATAAATATGACTGAACACGGGGACACACAGGTCAAACCTCCGCCACTGCTGACAGACATTATGAGAGATAACACTTCTTAGTCTTCTAAGCTCATTACTTTCCATGAAGGAAATTAGATTTGAAATGTAATGTTTCATTGTGGTCACTAAGAATCAGTGTCTTGCATTATCTCAGGTTGAATAGATAAACATTGAAATAATAACAAAAGTAAGAATACTACTGTTGACACTGTGCCAAAGGAGCATTAATTCAACTGTGTGGGAATTTCTTTAGCCAGTAGCGTTTCAACACTTTTGTCCACTCCCATTTAATTAAAAAGTAACATCCTGTCATGTAATGAATACAGGAAAGCAACTTTACTATCTCTGACCCTGACATGTGGCTTGTTACAATCTTCTTCGTGGGTGATGTCACGCTCCTATCAGGCCAAAAGCTACAGTAACTCAACTGTATCATGTTGTGAGAAATGTGTGCATGAACACACGACAACACAAGAACTAATCAGTAATGTGGCCTTGGCCTTATCACATCCATTTGACCCAAAACAAAACACAACCAATGAAGAAAAGAACAAAAGGAGAATCTGAAACATAAAGCGTACAAATCAAGAGCTGAGGGCGAAGCTGAGAATGGGAGGAAAGGGGTGAACACATCACCATGCGGAGGAAAGGAAGGAGGGTGGGGGGAGGGGGGGAGTGTTTAGAGATGGAGCACAGTAACAACTGCACTGCCAACCTGCTACCGGATCTTCAATTATTATGGTGATTTTCCGTTGGCCCCCTCCTTTTGCATGAAAAACAGAGAAGAGAGAGAAGGTGAGAGAGAAGGAGAGAGAAGGAGAGAGAAAGAGAGAGAGAGCAGAGAGAAAAGCACCTAAAAAGCCAGGAAAGGGGAATTGTGTGACCAGAGCACAGATCTTACATACTTACGGGAAGTGGGCACCTTCAGAAAAAGGATGTGGCGCATACAAAGAACCCAGACAGCTGAGCCATTGTCATCACCACCTAAATCTCAAATGAACCTTATTCAACCTTTCTGCAAATAATAAACCAAACTGCGTCTCGACCAGCTGCAGGGAGCAAAAATATAAACCCTAAGATACTTGAAACCTCGATTAAACAACTTCAATTGAAACCTTACTGCTGCAACCAGATGAGTTCCAAACGATTACTTCTTAAAACTATAAATATAACACAATTACCGTGCAAACGCAGTTGCCGTGTAAGTTACCACCTTGTGAACTCACCTTGCCTGAGTTTCTGACTGATGCCCGTGTCAGAAAATGAGCGTGTGTGTCCTCGCGCCCCTCGGCCTGGACCTCTCTGGCCCTCAGAAAAAGACAAACGCCTGGCAGGGGGCAGAGTGACGGCACTCTTTCCGGCGGTAGGGTCCTGGTTCTGCCCCTGATCGCTGCTATGGGCCGAGCTTTGAGAGTCACGGCGACTGCGTTGCCCAAGGTTACCGATAGCCAGGTACTCCGGGCCGTCATCGTATTCACCCTCGCCCGAGTCGCCGGCCTCAGGTTGAAGGGACGTGGGCGACGGGGACTCCGTGAGCGAGATGCGCGGGAGCACCGAGGGGCCAGGAGGGGACGTTACAGCCTGCTCGCTCTCCCCCGGCACAGACACACACACCCAGGGAGTTCCCGGGGTGCTGGCTGAAGAGGTAGTTTCTGCAAACCAGAGAAAAAAAACTGTTACAAATCATCATCATCCAAGAATGATCAGGGGACTTTTTCCACTAAAGGCCTGTTTCACATTCACCAGGCTCCACACATTCAAAGCTGGGAAAGAATCCATATTAAATCCAAAAACAGGCAACAGCACTGTTTGATAAGTATGGTTATGGAACGCAGCGCAAATCAGTCAAGTGACTTAAATGAGCACAACTAATTCTGATTGAATTTTGCAGGCATATCAGCACATTTAGTTTTTGCACTTCTCGATCTTGTCCTGGCTGGAACAATCGGGCCTGTGTATGGTTCAATCAGTAAGTCTATTCACATACAAACTGTGGTGTATTCATAGTGGCACACACACACACACACACACACACACACACACACACACACACACACACACACACACACACACACACACACACACACACACACACACACACACACACACACACACACACACACACACACACACACACACACACACACACACACACACACACACACACACACACACACACACACACACACACACACACACACACACACACACGTTGATTAAAGAATCTCTTTGTTTGCTACATTCAATGTACAATCTCAAAGAGTCACATGAAGCCTGGAGCATAATTCAACTCTTCGCCGAGATCTTCACTGACGGCTCCACAGTTTGACCTCTATAATATAACTGCACCCATGTTCAGAGGGCGTACTGTCATCACTGCTGTCTGCTCGTCTGTCCATCAACTAACAGTATGTTAGATATGCATCTTCCAGCAATTCAGCAGAAACTACACTTTAGATTAGAAACCAACCATCATCCCCCACAAATTCATTCCACAAACAAACGTCTGCTCACTGGTGTCGTTGCTGTTTTGGGAGCAGCCCCCTGTGGTGGTGCCAGAAGCGTGGCAGGTGGTGTCGGCGTCTCGGAGGGAACAGTTGGAGTAGGTGAGTCTGCGGTTAAGAGCCGGGCCCCTGGGACCTGAGTCGGCATTCCTCCAGGCCCCGCTGGAGCCGGGCAACACGCACAGACTCTGGCTCTTCAGCAGGCCCAAACATGGCGAGCTCTTCAGCGGGGACAGCTAGAGGATGAGGAGGGAGGAGATTAAGAAATAATACAGGCTTTGTCCCGACAGTTACCCTCGGTTCTGCGTGACCGTCTAAAAACTGCAAAAACGCTCAGAGCCATAAACAAAGAGTAACAACACAAAACAATGGTGGTGTGTATTCTAAAGTGTGCATGTGTGAGCGTGTGACCCACCCCGACAGTATCTACAAGGGCCAGCAGCCTGGGGTTATTCTGCTCCACGGCTTCCAGGCACTGAAACATGGCGGTCACATGGGGCTCGCTCAGCAGAAAGGCCTCATCTGAGAGAGACAGACAGAAATTAGGACATGCAACGAGACAGATAAGAGACGGGACAACAGGGAAAACACGAAGGGGACGTGAGAGAGGGGAGAGAGGATCAGAGATAAGAGACGCATAGACGACGAATATGAATGCCCGAACCGGACCGTGTTCCTCACCGTTGTAGTATTTGCGCGTGTGTCCCAGATGCCTGAGTAAAGGTCGCAGCTGAGCCGACAGCATGTGAACCTGTAAGCTGTGGAGCAGCCATCGCTCAGCCTTGTAGCTTTCGCCACCGCTCCTCATCCCGCTGCTGTGCACCGGCTCCAGCTGACTGAACTGTGGGTGGACGGAGAAAGAGAGGGAGGGAGGGAAAGAAGACATTAGAGCAGAGATAGAAGCACAAGGAAATGTCCCAATGTGTGAGATGGACAGACAGATAGATAGACAGATAAACAGATAGACAGGAAAGGAAAGGAGGGCAAACAAGAAACCAATCATCACATGACAATTACATCACGGCTGACCCCGGTGCACTCAGCAGCACCGGAGCCGGTGAGCCAGATAATTAGATTACAGCTGTGAACTGGCAGAGCTGTTGCACAACCCTTCGCTTCACCTTTAACACTCGCACAGAATGGGGTCAAAGGGCTAAAGGGGTCTCTCACAAGTGGAACAGTAAAGAGCTCGACAACACAACGAGCGGGTGGGAAACCGCCCTGCTTGTTGTGTTGTGTTGTCTCCTGGAGCGGTGGCCAGTTTGCGTTGTGACATCGTACCTGTTCAACGTGCGAGGCCAGATGGGGGCTGATGTAGCGAATGCACCAGACAAACTGCCAGTAGTCTTTCTGTTTGTAGTACACCTACAACACAAAGCCAACCCTTAGAGGACACCGTGCCCCAGTTACACACAATACCAGCTCCAGTACACACAATGAGCCTTTACAGGGTGCTTTGTACTGGTGCCTACAGTTCAGCTTCCTCTATATTGTATACTGCAACTGATAGGAGATAATATCATAACACTAGAAATGAGGGCAAAATAACATAAGTGAGAATATCATGGGTGACGTTGTTCTGAGCGCCGACCTGCTCGTTCTTCAGGCCGTGGCTCAGGATGTTATTCATGTCCTTGTGGAGCCGCTGCAGGCCGCCGTAGCGCGACCACACGTTGGGGTTGTTGGTGGATACCAGTCCCTCCACCGTGGTCTTCAGGCTGGACAGCAACTTCCACTGCTCCCTCCTGGGATACAAAACAACAGAGGCGGGGGGGGGAAGAGGGGAAGGAGAGAGAAAGCAGGAAGTTTAGCAATGGGGAAGGAGGTGAAAATGTGCTGATGTTAGCACTTTGTGGTGGCTTGGAACAGATGGCGAGTATTCATAATCTTTCCTGGAATTTAGAATCTGCTCATCAGCAATTAATACTCCGTCTAACTTCATTTTCCTCTGAGCTCAGTGAATAAGTGGAGCTGCTGACCTCACTGTGAACAGCTTGTTGATTTCCGCAATCACAAGGTGCACCATCACATACACTGTCCTGTTACTGGTTCACAAGCAGACCCCTGAGCAAGGCACATGCAGAGCTCTTTACTGAGCACAGAAAGAGTTGAATTATGTCCACTTGCCTTCATTTCCCATCATTTAAAAGAGGCTGTTTCACGTCAGATTTAGACAGATTTACTCTTTAGGACACAGCAAAGCTTCAGCTCCAAACCTCTGTTATGACACTAAACTAAACATTCCCAGGTCACATTCCCACAGCCATAAAGTGCTTGCTCATGTACAGGACTTCCTCTGTTTTTCCTTCAGTCAGCAGTCAACTGAACCTCTACTGCAAACTAATCACATCGCTGCAGCAACACAACTACGTGACAACTATACAGTGTCTGACGTACAGACACCTGATCTAACCTCCACAAAGAATGCAAACAGACACTGAATCACACAATAGCGTCACCTGCTTCAGCCATCTGCATGTTAAGTCTTTATGGCATTGTTAAAACGTGTCGTATAAATCTCAACCTTAGTCCGTAATCTAACCTAAAAAGGCAAACTAGACCTAAAACAGCAGTTTAGCAGTTTAACAGCAGCACTATCACGAGTTCAACTACCCAGATAATCGAATTACATCGTGTAACCTGCAGAGAGTGGCAGAATGTTGTGGGACATTCCTCACATGGAGTAGAGTAATGATGAATTTTTGCAAGGAGAGAGTTTGTTTGAGTGTGTATGAGTGTGTCAATTTAATACTAGAAGGTATACAATGAGTAGGTAGTTGGGATTAAAGATTAACTTCACAACTCATTCACTCTCCCAGTGTTTATGTGCATGTGAACATACAACAAGGAGTTAGTCAGTTAGTTAGTTAGTTAGTTAGTGATCCGACTTTCCAATAATCTGTGCACGTACTGATCAATTTAATTAATAAATACTAAAGGGACAAGGCATACATGTACATTAGTAAGTATTAAAAGAGCACATGTTTAAACTTCAGGAGGAAGAGGAAGTAAAGTAAAAGGGAACAAGATATCTTAAACTTGTCTCATATTTCAGGTTTCGCTTCCTCACAAACAAACTGCCAGGTAGCTACAACTGACAGAGGCTAGCACGATGCTAACATGCAGTCAGACAACACGTACTGCTTAAATCGTCTAAGTAGAGCCTTGTTAACGTGGTGTTTCACAACAATAAGCCCGAATAAACCGTAATTAGTCGGCTCGGTAGTTGGATAGAGAAAATAATGAAAAATGTTAACTATTCGCTGTAATAGACTGACATGAAAGGTTGTTAGCTTTAGCATTGCAGCTAGGTGTCCAACGTTAGCACAAGCAGCCAGTCGCTAGCTGCCTGGCTAACCAGTCCGCAGCGCTTCATCTGCTGTCGTTAATAATGTTATTAATAGCATTAATCGTTTCTTAAGTCAACCGATGAATGTGCTTTCTGAAACACATTGTGGGGTTAGGTTCGGTTCAGTTTACCCCCCACGGTCTGCTCGCCGTAGCCAGCTAGCCAGGGCACCGGGAGCAGCCCCGCCTGTCACCCACCTGCGCTCCTCCGCCTCTCCCTCGGCGGTGATCTCCATGTCCAGCGGGGCAAACCGAGGGCCGTAGCGAGCCGCCAGCTTCCTCGCCAATTCCTCCCCTCCCGTGTGCTTCCAAGGGTAGCTTGCAGGAGCTACGTGGACTCGCCGTCTTCCGCCATCGCTACTCGCCTGTCACAGCAAGGAACCAAAACAGAGGAGAGGCCGCATGACATGCTGCTGTCACCGGGCGGGCAGGGGGCGGAGGAGACAACACGGCGCTCGGCCCACTTTTTACCCTGTAATCATCACCCGATTTACCCCGGAAGACAATTTATTTCTCCTTGTGCAGATGTAAACATTTTTCTAAAGTGTTAAAAGAGGCGGGGTGGCTGAATCAGAAAGAACTTTCTAGCAAAACGTTGGCAGTTTATGGTACACAGATTGAACGCTAGATCCTGCTGCCATCTAGTGGTAATAAACGACATTGCAATCACCACTGCTGACTTGTATTTGAACTCTCCCTCCCTCTCTCCCTCTCACACACACAAACCCACCCACACACACACACACACAAACACACACACACACTTTCGTTCATATCCTCTTATTATTATTAATATATTATATTAATTAGGGTTAGGATTGTGCAGGATTTTATGCTTATAATTCGCCATGAACACAACAGAAGTAGAGCAAAGCATTGGTCCTTCCTGCGAGTCACCACTTTCACATCCTATCCGCGTGATGGCGCCAAAGCCTTAAACTCTAACTAACAGGTAAGCTTGTATAAAAGTTTATGTGAATTTCTTTTCCTTCACTTGATGGCAATAGAGAGTCGGGAACATGTTTAACTTGAAACAGGAAATCTAACCACTCATTTTAGGTTGGTCTGTGGATGACCTAAGAGTGAATAATTGTGCTTACATAATACATGCAGGCACACATGTACATACACTGGACACTCCAATGAACTAACCAGAATTGAGGTTTACATAAGACTTCCCTTAACTGTGACATTTTTTACTTTAAAACTGTGGATTCTTTTGTCTGGTTTCGTGCTGCTGAGGCGAGATAATTGTGGGGGGAATGAGGAATCTTAACACATTCAATCAATCTCTAGAAATGTCTTTCGAGGAAGAAAACTTGACGTTTCTCAGAGAGAGATGTTGTAACTGATCTTGTGACTGCATTTTTACACCATTTCTGCAGAATTTCACAGTTCTTCCAATAAAAAGTATTGTATAAAATCACAAATGTTAAGAAAGTTGGAATCTACTTTGTAAACCTATGCGGTTTACAAAACTAGTATTGGACCAACATCAGATAGATGAAAGTTATTACAAATATTTTTCAAATTATCTTATTAATTATGAATTTTCTCACATTTTTCTGTTACATTTCATTAAGTTTGGCTTGATGAATTGAGCACTTTGTAACCTTAGGTACAAAGGTGACACATTTAAAAAAAAGTAACATAATAATAATAATAATAATATAATAATAATATTGATAATAATGATAATAATGATAATAATGATGATAATGAGAATGTGATTTATACAGCAAATATTAAGGACATGTAACTTCTTACAATCATGTCATTCTAAGCAGTGTTGGAAAAGTAAAACATCTGCTCGTGGATGAATACATAAATAAATACAGATTTTCTGTTTATTGTGGTATGAAATTTATGTGCTTTTAATTCTCTCTTTCATGCCTTTAGAATCAAAAGTTTAGATGATCAAACACACAGTCAGGTGAACAACATTAAAGGGAAAATTAAATATTGATTTTGGCTTTAAAGCTTCAGTCAGTGACCTAGAAAACACACCCAGCAGTTAATCACAGAGCTACGGCAGAGCAGCAACCTGTCTTGGCACAAACACAGAATAAAAGAAAGCTTGCGGCAAAATCTATCAAAAACTAAACCAACCAGTTTCATTCTTCATCTCTTTTATCATTTGGCTATTATCTGGCAACAATTGTGTGTCATTTGTACAATTGTAATATTTTTACTTGTTGTGCATTTGGGAGCTGAAGGATTCTTCTTGCTCTGTTCTCTTCTGTCACACCTGTTTCTCTGAGGGCCCAGAGGCTGAGTGATTGCATCTTAAGGACACCTAAGCTCATCTAAACCAAACATTAAGTCATGATCATGTGGAAACAATATTCAGTAACACTTCCTGTAATTCAACCACAACATTTATAATTATAATAATTATAATTGTCTAAACTGATATGATCACCATTTGTTATTTCAGCATATCCAATGAGTTGTGTCATGATAATTAGTTAACAGCTACCATGGCTGTACAACGTGTGCAAGTGCAGATCTGTTCAGAGGCACAGAAGGAAAGGTTTGGAAGATCCTTCAGTAAATATCCAGTGCCAAGCTTCTTTCATTACAGTTGCAAGATGAGTCGTTATTAAAGACTGCTTCTTTCTGCTGCCGTGCCATTCATTCCATTTCCAAACTCATAAATTGGATGTGTGCAACGTGTTTGGCAACTACAACACGTGCTCTCGTTGCGTGTGTCGCCAGAGTCACGAGAGTCATTCTGGAGATGGAAAATAACTGGTTTCAGTTGTCTTTAATGTACTAATAATACACACACACACGCACGCACACACTGTCAGTACCACTGTAGCTTTTTCTTCTTCATACTGTTCTGTGGGATATCTTCATCAAATCTTTGATTACAAGACTCAAGAAGAAAACAGGATAAGAGGGTGAAAAGGCCAAACAAAATGACAGCAAAAACTGTTGATCATATTTTAAATCATAAAGCACTGGATTATAACAGACTGTTGTTGTGTTGGGATGTTTGATACAGTGCTGTGTACTGAATTTTCCCCATGTTTGATATCTTATGTGAGTTAACTTGATGAAATGTCTGAGAATAGAAGCAATTACAGAAATGGATGTGTGTGTATTTGTCAGATTTGATCTCTGAAATGATATAACACTGACGAGCAAGTGAAAACCACACTTTAGTTAACAAGATATTTCTGTACCGAGATTTGCATCGGCTCTGTCAGCTCGAGGTGATGAAGGCAGTGAAGTTACATACCAGCATTGTTTGAAAATAACTTTATGAGCGAACGCTAAGCACTAATTCAGCCCTGTCACATAGGTGATGACTCGCCAAGGATGCAGTCGTTTCGCATTTCACACATGCTTCTGTGCGAGTGTCACTTTGCTCAGGAACGCAGTGACCTGTTAACTAATCCACTTGCTACATTGTATGAGTCTCTGGATCTGGATAAGAGCATAACAGAGCCTCAGTATTAAAAGCCTTGAATAGTTCAGCGTTGTTAGCTCAATGATCTCAACACGTCATATGTTATGACGTATACACACTCACAGATAATCAATCAATCCCTATCCGGAGGGTAAGAGGCATGACTGAATAGTTTGATCATGATGAGTATGGGAGTCATATGCAATGACGTTTATAGTCACATTACTTCATTCATAACCATCATCACAACAATGAGGGCTTTGTACAGTCTGGGTCAAGTCAAGGTGCATTGAAGATGTTCTGATACAAAAGCCTTGATTTTGAGTGCGTTTGTAATGTTGTGGTTAAATGAGACCAATAAAAAGACACCAGCATTTATAATAAAACAGTAATTTATTTTTGACTTAAAACTAAAATCGTCTGAACAGCACATTACAAGGGCGTTAAGATATTTTCTCCAAGGCTCAGTGATCACTTTCATACAGTACACTTGGCATGTACACTGCATCTCCTTCAAACAAAAAAGAAAGAAAAAAGAAAGAAAGACTAAAGAGAAACAAGCCCGTCTGCAGAGAGGGAACTTCCCTCCTGTAGAAAGATGACTGATTGTACAATTTACCGACCATTTGGTTTGGTTCTAAGCCACAAAGAGAGAAACCAGGCCGCCTGATGACAGCAGGCGGCGGCACAGGAGGCACAAAAGACGTGACGCAGACAGGACATCCCATAATATGTTCGTACACAATCAACTGGGATCCAGCTTCAGTTGTGAAATGTTCCAACAGATTCCGTTTGTTTATTCCAGGTATTGTCATCTTATTATTTTTCATTGTAAGCAAAGTCGGTGTTGGTGCACTACAATCAAAACCTAAATGCTGCGTTCATTAAATACATTAAAATCTGCTATGTAACAAAAAAAAACTTTTTTTTTCTGCATACGAGTCAAAACAGCATTTACATGAAAACAAAAAGATGGCTCCTCCTTTCCTCTCTTCCCTCCATCCCACACAGACACTGTTCCATTTCCGTTCCCCACGACCCTCGGCTACTTCTTCCACCCTCCCTTCCTTCCTTGCCTCCTTCTCCCCTCGTTCTACAATCATTCACCGACACACAACTTGACATCACAATAAGAGTGCTGGATAAAAACGTGAGGTAAGAAAGTGGTTTGATTATAGATCATGCAGAACATGCAAAAAAAAAAAAAAACAGCAACACAAATATAGGGAAGGAGAAAGTAGAAAAAATATAGAGTGTGCATTTAAAAATGGAACAAAACGACTTACACAGCTTTGCGTCTTTGGTTATAAAGTAGGTCGAACAATTTTTCACAGCTTTTGATCCCCCCACCCGCCCCAATTTATGTCTTTATTTCATGTTTTTAACAAAGAAACGGCAGAAAGAAAACCAAACCCATAATAGTTTTCTTTATCCAAACATCCCATCACAGATTTCAGAACAGGCATCCTGCTGTACAAACCCTCCTCACTTGTAATACTTTACACTTTACAAAATATACATTCATCCTGGATTTCACCTAAGAGCTCGACTTTAGTGTTCGCACTGTTTGATGAGAAGAAAAAACTCTATTATGGAATTTATTGCCTACTTGGGATCTATTTTGTTGCGACAGACGTGTGAATTCGATTCTAACATGTTCCAAAACGACAGAACACAAGGTTTTGTTTTTTTCGATAAGTATCTCTGTGACATTGTTCATTTACATCATGAAAATAGCAGCCCTGAAATAAATAAACGTAAATACTAAAACTGAACAAATGAAAGTATTATGATTCATGTCAAAGTACGGTGGCTCTGAGAAAACAACACAAGCTTTTTGTTGCAGCATTTAACAAGCCAAGGCTCGACTCCCCCCTCCCTCCCTCCCTCCCTCCCGCCCGGGTCCCCCTCTGCTCTAGGGAGGACGGATCCTCACCCTCGGCTGCTGCCGGCCCCTGGAGTGATGTCGGGGCCATGGTGTGGGGATGTTTGGGGAGGGCAGTGCCACGTCCCTGCTGGGTGTTTCACAGGACCTTTGTGACACCGGCCTCCCACGCAGGGCTGCACCGACAACATTTCGCCCCCGACAAATCAAGCTCTGTGCTCTTGAAGCCCCGTCTCTTAAGCTTCCCCCCTCCCCCTGTCCTTTTTTGTAGCCAGCTGTTTCTTTAGGCGTGCCACGGGACCTGAAGACTTCTCCGGCGACGACGGTAACTGTCTTGGTGATGGGACGGCCCGGTGACGGCAGCGCACACTGAAGCATGGCTCTTGATGCGAGCTGAAGTCAGGGTGGCAGACGAAAGACGCCTCCCCTTTTTGTCCTCGAATGGAGCAGATCAAATGCAGAGCAGAACCTTTTGCGTTATGGAGCTAAGGGGACAGTCTTTGCTAACAGGATCTTCCACTCCTGTCTAAGGGAGGTGCGTGTTTGGTTGTGTATCGAGGGGGGAGAGCGATCACGCCGAGGTGACGCTGGGCTGGTGAGGGACGCTCTGACCCCCCTCGTGGTGAGCCAGGGGCGTGTTTGTGTTTGTGGTGGCCAGGTGCTGCTGCTGCTGCTGGGGCGGCGAGATGCTGCCGGCCGGGCTGACCTGGGTGGACAGCTGGTTGAGCTGGTCCGAGTTGGCCAGCGACTTCAACACGGCGTTCTCGCGCTCCAACACAGAGTTCCTCTCGTACAGCTCCTTAATCTGCTCCTTCAACACCTCCACCTCCTCGCGCACAGCATACATCAGGTGACTCTTTACCAGGTCCTGAGACAGAGAGAGGGGAAGAAACGTGTCATACTACAACTCCAGGTATCAATCTGACAAACTGAAACATATTTAAAATCTAAAGCACGTGGAGAATAAAGACGCCTAATCTTGCTCCAAGTGTGTATTACCCGTTTCTGCACAGTCATGTTCTGTCATCATCTTGTTGCAAAATTGTTGAATAATTAATTAGGTGTCATTTTAATCTTTTTTTAGAACAAGTAGTTGATAACAATCGATTAATCGCGACAGACCTACAAGTGTGACCGTCTGTTTCCTCCTAAGTGCTGTGGCTTCCTCCGGTAATGTAAAACAAGTCACTTCCTGTATGGCAGAGGGTTTTTGTGACTTAACGCCTCGTAAATACCGATGACGCACCAAAGCTTCGATCAGCTCTTTATTGTCGTCATTCGATTGTTTAATGGTGACGTCTGTATCAGTTCCAACTAAAACGACATAACTGTAATTTTCAGCGACGCAAATCAAATTAGTCACTGTAGAAGCTCGCAGAGAATGTAGGTCAACGGATTGAAACGATTCCGGTTTTTCCAGGCAGCGCAGCAGACGCCGGCGAGTGTGTGCAGAAGACTCACCATTGCCTGTTCAATCTTGTTATCGATGGCAACCACGCTGGCACCGGATGCACTGTGGGGAGAAAGGAAACGAAAGTTAC
The DNA here is from genome assembly GCF_046128005.1 of Genypterus blacodes. Classification (NCBI taxonomy): domain Eukaryota; kingdom Metazoa; phylum Chordata; class Actinopteri; order Ophidiiformes; family Ophidiidae; genus Genypterus; species Genypterus blacodes. The sequence goes on along the minus strand of NW_027466866.1, from coordinate 1,509,425 downwards.
CACACATCTGTCAACCCATCCTTTTGACTCAGTGCCAAATCTGTTCCCCCGGGATTTGATTTCTGTAACAGCTTTAGTACTAAGTGGCATTATTTGTAAATAATCTCCGAAAATTCCAAGGACACGAACCTCAACCTGAACAACAGCCTGCTTCTGAGAATGAGATCACATGGGGGGAAACCACACTTAGATATTTCCAAGTAAAAGCTGAGCGGAGATTAAATGTTCCCAAACCATGTGATGAGCAAAGCTTAAACGACTTTAGTGTACTTAACAAAATAAGAGGAGCGACATTTTTGCAGCAATGCTCGATACTTCGCAACCTCGCACAGTGCTGACGCAGTAACTCAGATAAAAGGAGAGAAATGATGAGCAACCAGTGGCTTCAAAATGAGACACAAGTGTGTGAACGTGCTCTCAGTCTCATCACTTTGCCACTCGAACATTAACAGAGTCATAACCTCTGATAGCTGTGGAGGACTGAAACCCAACACTTGTCCACACACACACTGGAAGCATAATGAGAAGCAACAATGAAACACCAGTGCGACACAACCCGATCAAACAGCACAACAATGAATCCTGCCTTTGATCAAGTTGACTTTCTGACAGGGATATCTTGGTTCAGCTCTTCTCTCTTCTCTGCACTGTTCCTCACACACCCCCACTCCTCCTATACATGTGGCCTAGACGTCAACATCTGGTTTCACTCCACAAAAGCTGCACATTAGGATCATAATGGGGTTGGGTTTGCTGCAGGGCTGTTGTATTGCATTACACTGTCCACGTGTGTGTGTGCGTCTGGGACATCATGGCCAGCATACATTAATCTCCATTAGGCCTGCAGCTGTTTAGGAGGTTTGTCCCTCTATTGGGGATCAAACGCAGTAAAGAGCAGCTCGTGGTTTGGAGCAGCAGAGGAAGAAGAGCGACTCCGTTCCATATATAATGTAAAGGGATCATGGAGGGAGACATCAGCCGCACCCAGTGACTCAACTCCGTCAACAGATCGCTACAGCGGACAAACAGAGGAGGAGAAGGTGTCGGTAAACAAACGATCAGCACAATAACACGTGTCAGGCGCGTGTCGCCTCGTCGTGCTGCTTCCTGTTCCGTTACCAAGATCCCGTTTAGCTCTCCGACCTCCTCCTCAACTTTACCCATCAAAACACACACACAAACCTACATTAAACCCGGCGGATGACCCGCTCGCTGGACCCTCGCTACAGCTCCGTACAGGCCGAACACTCCTCCACAGCTCTGGCCGCACCTCCGCTCAACCACGCGGGCTCTCGTGTCTCTCTAAGCGGACGCTCTCTCCCGCGGCTCAACCTCCGCCCAGCTCGGCTCTGGATCCAAACAAAAGGACGGAGGCGCGCGCTCGCTCTCTCTCTCTCGCCGCTAGGAGGCGCTCACACTCGGGAACATAATGTGCTCAGCCGCCGCAGCGACAACTAGTTTGGTATTAAAGTCAACGGAGAAAATAAATCGGTTAATAAGATTTGAAATAATAAAATCGAACCAAAATGATGCAAACGCGTAAAAAACACACCGTGATGGCTGTTAATACAACCACAAATTGAACATAAATGAGATATTTTGGATAAATACGAAATGTTTGCGTTTAAAAAAACCAAAGCCAACCTGCGTTCATGTATGCGCGTTAATGCTTAATATGCGTAAACGTGGTGCAGCTGTCCTGTTCTAACTTTGCAGAACCGCTGATAAACAGTGTGTGTGCCCAGATAAAGAGTGCAAACCTCTGCACCCAGAGGCAGAGTGGATGGGGGGGTCCGGCCGTGGAGGTTGCGTGCTGGGACGCACGTACATCACCTCAGGGGGGAGGAGAAGGAGGAGGGAGAGGACCGATCATCACAAACAACTAAGGGGTTAACACGTTGATCTGACACAAACAACAACTAAACTCAACTACTACTAAAGTCACGAATCGAGCAGGAACACGCACCGAATACAACCTCTACAGTGAGACAACACAAACCCTGAACACACACCCACAAAGCGAGACAAAGTAACTAAGTCACGACTGTAACTTCTTGCACAGATGGTGTAAATTCGATTCGTAAACTTTTGTTTACCTGACGCATCTCGCTCTGTAGGTGACCAATCGTCCGGAATACGTTGGGGAACATGCCGGCGAGCAAGGCAGACTGTAGCTGATTTTGCAGCGCATGTTGTTGTCCAAAAGTGTTCTCCCCGATGATTGACTCGAGAGTATGTGTTTATAAACGCCGATGGCTCTAGTTTGAGGCTCAGTGAGGAGAGTTCGTTCTTAAAACCCCCGCACAGTCACATGGTGAATACAGAGGGGCGGGGTTAGAGCTGCTGCTGCTTGCTCGCTGCTCCTGGAGACGCGAACTAGCACACAAGTGAGACAATGTCATGCACTGTCCTGTCCCCATGTACTGGACACGAGGACTCGCTGCCCCTTTTCACCACATGTGTTCATTTCTCACTATATATTTGCACTGATATCACCGAGAGCAATTCTGCATCTGGTCGTTTCCAAACCGAGTCCGTGGCATGTTTGGGCTCAGAATGAGACTGCTGGGCGATCCAACTTCAAACAGAAGACATCGTGCAGGAGATAATGTCTGAAGAGGAGTTGCAAAAGCCTATTAAAGAAGTTACATTTGTGTCCTCATACTCAAAGTCAAAGTTGCCGTGAAGAAGTCTAAATTTGGATTCATGACTGCTGCAGATATAAACAATTTATACTGGACCTGCTCATAAACCTGCTCAGATCCAAGTGACCTATTTATAGCAGGCTGGATGTGGGGTTGAAGGGTTGTGGGGTCGTGGGGTTGTGATGGCTGCAATTGTGGAACTGGCGTGATTGTGATCTGCAGGCCGACAGCATTCCTGCCTTTGAAGTGAGAACTGACACATCTGCGACAGCGAGAGAAGAACGGCCGCTGGCTCAGGATGGAATGTGTTTTCATCAACAGCAAAACCAGGAGACAGACAAGAGCAGGTTAGACTAATTTAGCTCAATCAACTAATGAGTGTTTGGTCTTGAGGAGTTGCAAGATTCGCTGGGGAGACGACAGCAATTTGTTGGCATTCAGTATCCAAGAGAAACAAAGCAAACTGTACATTTCATTCTAGGAGGACGACATGTGGAGGTTTATACAAGGACCGCCCACTGTGTCAATCACAACATGGGCCTTTCCTACGGACTGCAGCGGCGCACACATGCATCACCCCGACTCCCCAGAAACACAAGGCAGCACATTCCAGCTCAGGACACCCCTCAGAGACTCCGGTCCAGACTGAGGCAGGAACATCTGTGTCATCACCACCATCACACTGTGACACACACACACTCCGGCTTCACAGTGGGGCAGCAAGTTGGTTAACCGAGTATTGAACCTGCACCTTCAAGGTCTTGAGGTAGACACCGGCTACTGCCAGTGAATATCAGTCAATCAATATGTCCGCTCTCCAACCTGTTTACACACTGCAATCACTCTGGAGAAGAAGGTCAACTGAATACCTTTATGTAAACATCACCAGTTTACCTTCACTTGAGGCCCTGAAACATAGGAGACAGTGTTTCCATCTCTACGGGTTCATCACATGATGTTACACAGCGCCTTCAAATTTGCAGACAGATGCACTGGCACACGTCGGTGGGGAAGGGGAGGGGGGGAGCAGCTGAATAAATGAGACCTTAACCAGTGATAACGCCCCCTCGGTGAGAAGATCTCCAAACAATAGTTGGAAGGTGGGGGCTGCAAAACAGAGGAGTGCACTCACCGACGACTCACTGTTGCACTCAGCACAGAGACCTGGTTTAGCATCCGCAGCTGGTTGTGTCAGTAGACTCACTTCACCGGCTCACCACAAGAGGTCAGCAGAGGCTCCGGTGAGTTCTGGTGATAAAAACTACTTGGAACCCACAGAACGACTTCAGGCAATGGCAGTTCATTCATATGTCATTGCGATTGTGCGCACACACAAATCACTCTTGCTGGAAGCGTCAGCCAAATGAAAACGTATATATGCAAATTTTTTACACAAGACTTGATGGAATTGAACGCGACTGCTGGCCCCCCCCATTCTCGACAGGGGATCTGTGAGCCCCCTGTGTTTACCTATCTAGTTAGATAAACTAGGTTACAGTAGCCTCCGCCTCCAGGTCTCCACACACTCTCACGCCATACAATTGTCAACTTTACTGTTTTATAGAGTCAACTTGTAGAGATTATTATTGCTTCTGAAACACCTATCAACTTGTCTCGATGTGATTTATTTAACGTGTTGCATTATGTTGTTACTTCAGACTTAGTGTCCCTTGTTTCTGGGGAGAGTCTGGAAACATTTCAAGCTATTAGACACAGGCAATGTTTTTAGTTTTCCACCCTTTAGTTTTAGTTTAGTTCTAGGAAAGGAACATTTAAAACTGGACATGCTGAATGAGTTTGGGGTAGGTCACTGGCTGATAATAGCTTAAGGATCACTGACAACTGCTGGTTGCCATTCCATCTTTCACTTGAAGGTGTGAGTAACATGAAACATGGAAGATGTTTACAGTTATAAACCACACTGGCACAGGCAGTTTCAAGGAACAGTTTCGAGGAAGGCCATCCAAATCTGTCTCCATTCAAAAGAACAAGCAGAAACCTGGCTTGTACAAGGTAGAAACAAGACGCACACCACACAAGGTATACTTTAACCTGCCTGACAAGACCTGATCTGAATACTTCGCAAAATAGCCGCAAAGAATCTTGACTCACCGCTTCTATCCTCATTTCATTGTAGAGCTCGTAGACATCGTTCGAATGGTGACAATTACAGGATGTTGAAAATATGTTAATCAGTGCCTCTGAAAGTGGTGTTTGTTTGGTTTCTGGCGGCTGTATTGATGGGACGTGTCTACATATTGGGCGGCCCATACAGACACAATGGAGACTAAACACCAAAAAGGCAGACCTCAGAGACCCCCAGTCTGTGGATGGACTTGTTTTATTTTTCCAGCACTAAATCAGAGTGATGAGTGGGTGTGTCTGTTGCCACCACACTTCCCTGTAAACAGACTGAAGGGATTGTCCCATTCACACACATGCCTGTTGCATAATTCCCGGGTTTGGAGCAGAAACGGCGTCTCTTTCTGCACATGTCAACACAAGAGGTGCTGGAAGCCCAGTAGCTGGTTCCCCCAAAACACATGGTCTTGGTGGATAAACTGGCTCGGGTACTTCATGCACTTAATAATTTATCCATCATCTGGGAGTGGTGATGTGGTGTAGAAATGTGGAAAAATAGAGTTAGAAATGGTGTTTTAATAGAATTTACCAAATTCGTTTTCATGAGGATTCTGCAGGGATGGAAAGTTTATTTAATTTTTTTTAAATGGACGTTGCAACGTTTGGCCTCTTATTTGGGGGCATTTTAAACACGCTTTGGGCATTTAGAGTCTTTCAGGTGGACCAGAGTCAGAATTGGATTGATCTACCAAGTACCAAGTACAACAAATTCCTTGTGGTCCATGCATCGAAAACTATAACACGATCTGGCAATTGGTGATATTCATCCATCAGCCCTCATTATAACGGTAGGTCTCGTTGTTTTTTATCTCCAGGTTAAAATAACTACAGTCTGGGTTGTTTATTCATGGTTGACAACTCCCATCTACCCCCAACCCCTCGACCCCCTGAGGATGTGAAATGTGACCGTCAAACTCCATGAGCAAACGCAGCGGGAGGACGAGTCGGGGGTTCTCTAGCTTTAACCCCTGCAGCAGTAATCGGCCAATCAGTGCCAAATGGCGTTCACTACAGCATGCGCCCCCTCTGTCTCTAGATCGTTTTTCACTGCTTCTTCTCTGCTGACCTCAGTGATTTGGACCTGTGCCACTCCTTTAGTTTAATATGGATTATGTCCCCCACTGGAACACGTTAAAAGTAATGGTGTAACTCCTAAGGCTTAACGGGAAAAAATCCTGGCACCTCGCTGTTAATGAGCCTCTGTACTCAGCAGAGCATTTATCACAGGATCAAGGACTTGGCCTCGCTTGCCTCCTCTCTGAAGTAGGTCACCCTAACATTATTAGGAGCGACGCTACAAAATACAGGGTCTAATCTCTCTGCTGTTGTTTCGTGCCCCGACTTCACCTTGACTTTCCTGACTCGACCTTCCACAGCATGGGTCCTGATGTGATTGAGTTCATAGATTAGAAAATGGGTTCGTGCTCAGAAGGTCAGCTGTTTGAATCCACCCAACTCTGAAATGACCAAATCCCTGGCTTCCCTCCTCGCCTACTACTGGGCTGTCTGTACACAGTGGATCATTTTACCTTCTGCTAGAGATGTTTAGCGGCTAACAGAAGAAGCCTGTGGTTATATTAAGATACGAGTCTTGAATGCGCTTAACTGTGCGGGTGTGAGGCATGATGACGCTGAAAAGAGGCATGTGTGCTTAAGCAAACTTCCTGGATTAAATCAGGTCAAACGTCGGCAAAAGTTTCCAGAGATAGAGCTAGTGGGATGAATATGTCGTCTCCAGACAGTCGCAGTCTTTATGAGGCCGGGTTCTCTTACGTAAGGAGTTTGCATCTCCGGTGGTTACGACCTCCATACATCAAGTCCTGCCTGCCTATGAGAGGCTCATTAAGTTTAAGATCAGAGCTCTGCACAATGTCATGTCATGCTTTATCTAGAGGAGATAGCCTCTGTCTCAGAGTAATCCGCTCAAAATGATGTTCTTAGTGCTGCTAAGAAACCCTGAAATTGAACCCGGTTATCCTCGGGTCCTTTGAGGATACGAATGTTGTCTGTTAGCAATTACAAAGTGTGTGTTGAGAGTTTTGTGCGTGTGTGTCAGAGAGGGTGGTGAATCCGACTGAGCCTGCGCCAAGAATAAAGAGGGGGTACTTTGTGACTTAACAGTGGGTGATATTTTCTAAAAGCGACGCCACTTCATAGGAGAAAGACACGGGCAGGTCGATGGAAAATGGGATAATTTATGGCGTTCAGTAGTGCAGCCCTTCGCTAATTGAACATCAGCAGTAAAACTCCTGGTTTCCCACGTTCAACTTTCTTCCTCCTCTCAATAATGAAATGTTTGTTTCTGTGCCATAAACAGAAGCCACATGCCTGGTTTGGATCAAGTAACTCTCCCTGGCTGAGCGCGGGGCCACTAGTCAGGTGTGCTCGGTCGGAATATAAATCTGTCTTTTCTTAATTGTCCGTAATCATAAAGTTGATCATTGTGGATTGAGGGCAGTAAAAGAGCTGCTGCTGCTGCGTTACTCAGTACCAATCAGAGCCTGACAATGATTCCATTCAGCAAGCCAACAGACCGCTTTCCTGGAATGTTTACCAATGGAGTGTAACTTGTAATTTAGTTAAAGTAAATTTGTCTCCTGCATTTGCTGTTGAAAGAAGAACTATTAACAAGAGAGCCGGTGCAGATGCATCGATGTAAAGACAAAAAGGCAGGCGCCTCTTGATCCCCGCAATGTGGCAGAAACTCAAAATCCCACACATCCCTTACGCAAAGAACGCAAAGGATGTGGGGGCATTACGTCCAGCTGAGGTTTAACATTTTTCACAGAGCAATCATTTTCCAGGAATGCTGTATGTGCCCTGAGACGGTTTGTGAGGAGCGCCGCCCCCCCAGCCTCCCCTCCCTCTCCCGAAAATGTCCGACCTTGCAGGAGAGCGAGCTCATGACAAAGGGAGGTGGATTGAGGAGGCTCCTTGAGGTTACAGCGGTGAGTTGAAAAGTTTCGGATAGGGCTTTACTGTTAGTCACAGAGCCTACAGGCAAACTACAGCTGGATGCGTAACAAACAGAAGCTCTGCCAGCCAAGACAACACAGGTAGTCAGTAAAACACCACTCTTGTTTACACAAACATCCACTTTTTATCCACACCAGCTTGCTTTGAAGAACAACATGGACGTTTAGCTATAACTTAGTTTTATGTAGTTACGGGTCTGCCTGTATAAGAAGGCGATTTAGGCCAGGAAGTGAAGTCTGGTAAATATATTTTGGGAACATCAAACCTGTGATGAGTATGCATTATACTGAAGCGAGCGAACCAACTGCACCTTCAGGCCAAAAGCTCCAAGTAATGATGGAGAGAACATCACCATGCAGCACACACTGATTTATCAGCTCATGATGTACAGTACACCTGCAGTCTGATGCAATCCAATAGTGCAATCAATCCTGTATTTGTAAAGCTTCTAATGTTCCGTTCTTGTTGACGCCATGTTCAGTTTCTGTTCATTCAGCAAGTCACAGTCATTTAGATCCCAGGCTAATTTACCAGACAGGACGCCTACAGAGAATATTTTGGATGCCTGTTAATTGAGTGAGGAAATCCTCCAGGACACTCGTCTTTCACCGAGCTCATGTCTGCCTAATTAACCAAGAGTCAAAATCAAAGTTACCCTAATTTTTCTGCAGACACCCTGGAACTCTCTCAAGGATTCCTGGATGTCCCTGAATCAACACTGGGAATTGTTGCCTTAGAGCCCTTTGCTCAGACGTCTCCATTCCTTTCATGACACAGCAGGCCTCCCACATGTTCAGCATCAAGAGCCTGAATGAAACCCTGTCACCTCAGGGTTCACCCCAAAGGTGTTTGTATGTGTTTGCTGGCAGCCGGTCAAATATCCATGGCAGCAAAACGACGTTTCCATGAGACGGGAACGCTTTCAGCTGCATCAAAATCTTGTGTATAATGATGGTGACTAATGCAAACCGTGAACATTCTTACCTCCAAAGGAAAACCACAGCGTAATCAGGAGCCAAGAGTGCTCCCATAAATCTGTCAGGTAAAGTCACGTTTTGGAATAATTAAGAATCCGTTTGAAGATGCAGCCCAAACTCTGTCCAAGGCAGGTGAGACTAACAAACATTTCATCCACCTATCCTCTAATCCACAGCTCTATGTTCTGAACGACAAGAAGTAGCAGCAGAATAACACTCAATGGTTCATTTTGGTTATCTCATCAATAATATTTCCAGCACAGTATTTTAGTTTGTGCAGCCGTACTGGGAGTAAATGCCAATACCTGTGTTACCACCGCCATCAAAACTGATGATTGATGACCCAAACTGTTACACAGCAGCCATTACTGTCATGATTTTGTATTGATGTAAGATGGCAATTCAAGCATATCAATCTGAAATGTTAAAAATTAATAATTCATTACTTTGGGGAAGATGAAAGAAATGAATGTTAATCCTCTTCAAAGCATATTCCTCCTCCATACTCCTAGACTGAGATCATATACTCTTTATACTCCAGTGTAATAGTCCTATTTGTAAATGTGGTGGAACTACAATTGATAAACTAGACTGGGTGTATCTAAATAAAAAATTTTGATGCATGGAATTGTTCCACATAGGAATCAGAGACTTCATATTGAACTCTAATCGCAACATTTCCACTGCTATGTTTCCAAATCTCCTCCAGTCCAAAGATTATGTAACATGGCACAATCTTCGCTACGTCAATGTGAAGTGCTATCTGCGGTACTAAAAGCCCCTGGCACGACGCTGCACTCGCCCTACGGGCCAGAGAAACCCGAGCGCTGGAGCCTCGTGACTGGCAGAATGTGGACGCTCAAAGTGTCACAGAGCCCTGACACGCCGCCAGGAAGGACGTGGACGTCACGTCGACACTTCCTACCATGTCATGCTTTCTCCATGCATTACACACGTTCAGCTTAGGGTGCACGCTAAGTCGAGTCATGTAATTCAATGAATTAGTCTTAAAAACCACAACGGTTCTTTAAACAAGTGAGAAAATATTCCGATGGAGGATCAAGATTCAGTTCATGCAGCATTTTGAAGGCCGAGACTGAAAGGGAAGCTGATCACTTGTTTAAAGTAAAATGGAACTCCAGGTCTCCATAAATGACAAGATGAAGTTAAAATGGACACGTTCGCAAGGTGTTGGGTTTTAAGGGGTGCAGGGTCTGGTTTTGCCAGCAAGTCCAGGCCACACACACATGTAAACACACCCGAGCTCATACCTATCGTTGACAGGCTTTGACCCTCGTAACCTGCTAGGCCGGAAAGCCTGGAAGAAAGCAGTGGATGGGTTCCTGCGTTTTAATGGGGGGGAGGAAGAAACAGAGACGAGAGAAACATGAGTAAAGGAAGAGAAACATGCATGCTGGGAGACAGAGTTGAAATGAATGAGGAAGAGAGACGTGTAGAGAGACAGTGACAGAGACAGAGACATAAGAGAGTGTGTGTGTACGGAACAGAGCCACACTTTACGGATTTTTTGCAAAAGAACCCCTTAAAAAATGTTCATCACATCCCTAAATAGTCTGAAAGGTTACCACATGCCAGAGGTGACAAGAACAGGAAGTGATCTTTCATACATTTACCGCTACACTGACTACTTGGCCAGGCTCACTTGAAGAACAGAAACTGAACTTCAAACAGTGGCAGATTTCCTGACAAAGCAGCACTGACAGATAAACTTACAAGCCACAGCAAAAACATTTATGAGCATCTGTATAACAGCGAGCATGTGGAGTTAATAACACACTACCACAGAAGCTTCCTGCCTGTCCTCATTCATCCGCAATATTTGGGTTTGTTAGGAGGCGCAGAGATGTCCAAACTGTCCAAAACGTCACTTTCACAGTCCGATCGTCCGCTAGATAATATTTGCTGTAAGTTATAAGTTAAGTTAAGTATTTTCAACTTGTTGGAAAAATGTTGGGACGGGAAACATTCACTCTCTCGTGATTTATCGTGCCTTTAAGTAACCTCAGCCCATTCTTATTAGCATGGGCGACCCTTCTTGTTTTCAGGTTGTAAAAGACTTATTTACATTTGCTATGTTTGCACACAGTGGTGTAAGGCAGATCTTGTAAGAAATGTGACTTAAAAGAAAATCTAAACTCAGAACAGAGAAGCAGAGGGAAGTTACAGGCCTGTCACTGCGCGCGCACACACACACACTGAAGTGCATCAACCTGTTGAGTTCAAGTTGATGTCAGTCTCCCTGCTGTCTGCACCCAAACTATTAAAATTTACAACAGGCGCTTGTTCTACAACATGAGCAAGGGTGGTCTTCGCAATTGTAAACCAAAGCGTTTCACAGCGTAAGAGGCCCAACTGTGTGTGCACATGAGGACAAAAGCAGGCAGGAGATAAGAATACATTTACAAAACTAGAAAAGCAGAGTTAACCATCCACCGCTGAAAAGGTGACTGCCAATGGTGATTTACAACCAAGTCCCAATAACTGTGACAGATTTATGGCCACCACACCCCACAAACAGCAGCCCGAGTCCTTCCATTTCATTGTGCACGAGTGAGGCGTTTAGTCAGTGCAAGTTTCAGGAGCTCACAAACAACATACTTCAACAAAACAGCGGTATGCTCGGATCTCCGGGCGCTGGGACGTAAGAGACGGAACCTTCACGCACAACGAGCTCATCAGGCATAGATACCAGAGAGAGACAAGAGAAGAAGAGGAGATGAACTTGCAGCCTAAAATAAGTAGGTTAAGGGCAGCAGGTGAGGTGTGACTGACATCTCGCAGCTCCTCCTCCAAATATTCCAGCGTTTCTATAAAATTCCAAGAGACGAAAAGACTAGTACTTGGAAGTACAACATGTATGATTGATGGATCAGATGCTAAACATAGGGATTTCTCATGAGTGAGGTGGGGGGGGACAAACATTTCTACCACATAAAGAATATTAGGGTCCAATTACACATATTAGATCCATCATAAATGTGTTTAAGATGCAATTACGCTTCCTGTCTTTTTAGATCACAAATGAAACTAGTGCAAATAAGCTGGGCTACAGTCCTTTGTGTGTATTACAGCTCAAACACACAATGGTCTTGAACTCTTTGACAAGGTAGAATCTAAAATTTGGAGACAAATACTTGAGACAAAATGCAAATGAGCACTTCAGGCGGAGTCGGAATTCTTAAAAAAGAACAAAGCGGGAAAAAAAAGTCCCTCAGGCATCTTGCATTTTGAGTGATGTTCAGTCCAGTGCACTTGAGCTTTAACACAGTAGTTTTTTTTCCAAAGTGTTTTTACTGTTTGCTCTTACATGAGAATTACCCCGGAGCACCTTCAGCTCAGGCCTCTGCTTGCTTCTATTCACCTGACTGCTGGAAGTGTGTCAGTAACCTTGAGCTATCAGCAGAGCCGGCGAGGCCGTTTACGATCCACAAACGAGGGCAAAGGGAAAAGTCATCATTGTATTTGGCACATTCCATTTATTTAGTGCCATATTTTAATCTTTACAGTGATCTCATTACGACACGGATGTCATTATTACATGCTTCATCAATAAAAGCATGTAAAAAAAAAAAACATTTAAATATCTGAGTTACTGCATTCATTTCCTACCTGCCTTAATTGCAGTACAGACAACAAATCACATACAATCAGTACTGAGTGCAGTAAATGTGCCACAGTACAGTATGTTGAAAAGTGTGCATCCACCCTGCAGGAGGTGCCAGAAAATGGGCCTCATGTTGGGTGAGATGCCTGAAACGTCACACAAACACTGAGAGATCTAAGAGAGCAGCACTCCCTGGTCTTATGACAAGGGATTTAGCAACCAGAACGTCTGTCAATAAAGCCTCTCTGTCACTGTCACAGCCCTTTATCACACATAAAAGGCCTTTCATCTCTCGTATGCACAGCGTCCAAGCCAAAGGATATATTTATCATTTGATTCATGCCGATCATGTTCCCACAACAAAAAAGAGTCATTGAAAAATAATGAAATAAAAGGACTAATTGTGTAACATTAACGGTTTTGATGAGGTTCCAAAGTTGAGCTGTGGAACAGGAACTTGGAAAAACAAAAAGCTTACGCTTTGACAAGTTAAGTATCGTGGACAAATGTATAGTGTGAAGAAAGGATCCGCGAGTTGGCCTTTGCTGGTAAACCCATCTCAATCCGTCAATATGTCAAAGAGCAAAGGTCCCGTTTCTGATGGAAGACACACGATTATCATTTTGAGTAATCCTGCTGATTAACAGAAAGATGGAGGTGGATCAATCGACATGGGTGAACCCACAAGGGCTTCTTATTCACTATACGACACATAAGGATCGTTCCTTCAGGCAGCACAACATGACAGAACAAATGTGGGTTTTAAATGAAAGGTCTCTTGTCTTTGTGAAGCCGTCTTTCCTGCATCTCTGGCTCCCTGATGCTCATTTGCACATCAAAATAAAATAACAAAGTAAAGCCAAGTTTATCCATTCATACGCATGGAGGATAACACAGCAATTCAGAGATGTAATGGGAGAGGGCGAAAAGGCAGCGCGGCAAGTAGACACGTGCTTCTCTGTATGGGGCCACAGGGTCAGGCACCATCCCTGCTGGCCAGCTAACTTAATTACTAATGGTCTTGATTCCATCCAAATATGGTCATGCAAATTTTGACATATTGTCCCGAAAACATTTGGTTGAGCTTTTGAGGTGAAATAAGTTTTGTTGGATAAAATTAAATGCGGTAAAACTGTGAGGGGAAACACATTTGCCGGATCAGCAGACTGAGGATGAAAATCAAAAGTTGACAGAATCTTATATAAGAGAAAAAATATACAGAGAGAGAGTAAGAGCAGAATGTCTTAATTTACAGAGAACTGAGGGAAGGTACAGTATGTTGAAAGTACACGACAAACCATGACGAGGAATAACCGGAGCGGCCTGAAGCAGCGCTCCATGGGAGAACAGCCGCTCTTTTGTTACATCTGTCCTACAAGGTTAGCTCAGGTATGTGTATCATATTTGTGCTCCGACAAATAACGTTCTGTGTGTTTTGTGACGTTGGCAGATGTTAAGAGTTGCGTGGCCTCTTTTAGCAGACGGCTCTGTGTCGTGTGCAAACGGGAGGAGGACAGTTCCGTGAGCAAGCAGAGTCCCAAAGTTCTCTGAGCACTCCAGGCACTCTGGAATGGTCTGGACCTTCACTTGCCCACACATCTACACCTAAACGCATATGAGAGGGGGGTACAGTGACATCTGTGACTTACCTTAAAAGAGCTCAGTGAAAAAAAGATCACAGCTGAGGCCACAGCACTATTAAAGGCAGGTTGCAACAACTCTGCCCAGGCGAGGAAACATGTATAGTCAGTGAAAGCCGAGTTAAAAAATGTCACACCGATATGAGTATTCTCGTAAGCAGGGAGTGTTAATTTCTGCTTGAGTTACACATAATTGCTAAGATATCCTGATGAGTCAGTATTGTTGAGATTCTGTGGTGACAGCATCGGCCCAGAGGTAGGAAAGTCGCCCTAGCTGCTCCATTTCACCTCGCAGGGCTCAAGTTCATTGACTCAGCCTGTTAAATAAAGCGTAAGAAATGAGTTCCAGGGGCGTAACGCTGACCTGCTGAACTCTGCACTGTAAGTCCTCAGGTCTGTTTCTGTCTCAGCAAGTCAGTGATGTTGTAACAACACTGCCCTGACACTCTCCGCTCACTTTGCTAGGGGTCAAGTGGGCAAGCCAGTCAACTGAATAGCACACATCTGACAAGAACGAAGGGGCATGCGGAAAATAGGACGGCAAGCTTGACAAAACCAAATGACTCAGCTCACTGATGATTCTTTGTAAACAATCTGCCGCTCCAATTTACTTTATGAGCCAAGTTTCATGGGAATTAGAAACCCAAGCACAAAAAAAAGTATGTTCTTGCAATACACAGTGAACTGATCACAATCTCCTACCATCATCCCCAGTCTCTTCAAAGAGTCTGGCGATGACGTGATGACGATAATACTTGAATGATAGTGGCATCAATGTTCTAATGTAGCATAGCATTTTATGTCATATCTTGTTGTATAGGTGGCCAAAGTCAGATAATTGATTGCTTTTGTTGACAGATAAGTAGTTAAGATACTGGAGTTTGTGCTATCCGGTCATTCATTTTGTTTACATTGGCACAAAAGCAGCATTACTCTCATCTCCGGAAGTCTTAATGCCAACAGTGTACTAACAGCTAATGAATGCTATACCATGCCTTTGATCTATGGTATCCCTTGCACTAGTGAGCTTACATTGTACATGCGAGGGGAGAGGAGGGGAGAGGAGGGGAGGGCATAGGTTGCCTGGGAATTAATAGCTCTATTCTCTAAACCATCCAGCAGAGGAAACACTGACAGATTCCTGCGACAAATCGCAACCAACTCCTTTTACATACCGTTCTCTGGGTGTGTCAACTGGCCACCGTCTGCCCCGAGGTAAACTTTCCCTCATCTAAGAACATGAAGTACATGAAGCATATCGGGCTCCCCTCCCTATTTACAGTTCTTTAGTTAGGCATGAATGTAGCAATATACTGTACATAAAAGGGATTTGATGGCAGTGCACTACAAAGTTGTAACCGTTGTTGCAGTTGTTACTATTTATATATTCTGTCTGTCAACTGTCACCAAAGGATTTAATAATGTAACAGATACTGTCAGTTAGCCAAACTGTAAAATTAAAGTATTGGTTGCCAACTGGCCAATGTGCTTTCTGAATGCCTCGATCTGTACCATTTAATCTCCACTAAGCTTTCCTGGAGTGAGCCTGGAGAGGGCTAACTCTGCTGTCTTAGCACCGTCTAGACTTAATCCTTACTAATGCATCAAAAACCACATAAACATTTAATGCGTACACCTGACACCTTTGACGGATTAGGGGGAAACAGATGTGCCTGAGATGCCATATTTGCTGGTTCATTGAGTCAGACGGTTACGACAATCCTTCAGCACCATCATCACCACCACATCCTCCTCCTCTCTTCCTCTGAGTTTGTTACAATGGTTACATATCCGGTTCTTAATTCAGCCCTGCTCTAGGATTTAAAACGTGAATATGCACAAGCACAAACAAGAAAAAAAGTATTCATTTTGATGAATAATTCAAATCAGACTTAAATGGATGAATGATAGCAGTATGTCAATATTGTAAGAGGTTCAGGTGGAGCAAAGCCTCACAACTGTAGTATCGTACGATGCCTGATCTGCAAAATAACTACTAACACCCAGCAGCTAAATGTAGTAGGAACGGCAAATGAAAAAATATTAAGTCTCTTAAATGAAGCTAACAAAAGTAGCTCAAACTTGTATTGTACTTGATTAAAAATATAAGTACAGTATGTCGTAACTTTCCACTTCTGTTTTTCTTGCATGATAGTAAATAACTAGATAAGAATGTTGGCTTAATACCCAAGCATGTTAATCATATTGAGTGACTCGTGAAGTATAAAGAGAGCATGGCTGTGCCACGTTCACAAAGCACCAGTCATCACATTGCACCATAGTGCTGTTAGTTAACAACCTGGTCGCAAGCAGGAAAAGGAAATCAGACGTTTTCAAAATGATGAAAGGTTTTGGTCGATCACAATGACAAAGCTTGTTGCTGTTAATCAGAACCTGACACATAAATACAGGTAATGACTGGTAGGATGTTATGAGACACATGATATAGGATGACCTCACTGGGCGAAACCAGGCAACTTCATTTGGGTCACATCTGATAAATCCACCATGATTCAATGATAAGATTATAAGATGCCTCAGTGTCATCTGATTGCAGTGTCTGAGTGTATAAACTGTTACCGGCCACACTGACTCACATCCCACTCTCTGCAAAAGCCTGTTCATTGTGAGACATTTATGGGGGGAGAACAGAAAGTGCTTGAGTGTGTAGAAAAGGGGACACTTGAAAAGAAGTTGACTTGGAAAAATGAAGAGGAAGTAAACACAGAGGAAGTGTTTAACAGAATGTGAAAGTGGACATCAAAGTAATACAGGAAGCAGAGATTCTCGTTCTACCTGGCCCCTTCCAAGGTAAAAAAGAATCCGATGTCAGACATCAGGAGGCCTTCAGAGGAAACTTGACGTGGGATGAAACCATGCGTCGTTTCAAACATGTTGACTATTCTATTCTTCTGGGCAGTCATAGAGAAAATAATGACTAGTTGGCTGACATTATGTGAGCGCCTGTTGACATTACAGGGTTCAGTCTGCTTTGTACGTCATCATAACTGATAATCTCACTGAGAGTGCAGTTACATAAACCATCGACAGTAGAATTCAGGATTCTTGGAAAGTGGAAGGGGCGGACAATGAGCTCCAAAGAAGAAAAAAATCTAATTGACTCTCTTTAACCGCCTAATTTACTTCAAACTGTAAACATCTTTCAACCACTCCCCCCTTTTTCATTTGCTGGCGCACACACGTACACAGAGGCAGAAATGAACATTCAAAGGGACCAGTAAGCCGGATCAGTTGGCGACACCCATTCAGAGCAAAGCAGGAAGGCTTGGAGGGGATGGGTGACTCAAAAGCAGCTGCCTGCCATGCTTTCCACACATCCTCATTACTCACTATTCAGACATGTCAGGCTCCGCGGGGGCCCTTGGCACTGAAACCTTGTTGTTCAACTCTGGTTTCCCAACTCTGGGAGACTCATCGGCTGTGACACACGGCTCCACCATTTCCACAGCCATTGGTTAGCTCCTGCAAAACTGAATACATTTCTGGCCCTCATATTACCACTCCAGTCCTCAAGTCTGGCAACAGTCTCCTTGGTGTCCTAAGACCAAGCTCTGAACTGTGGTCACCCTGAAGAGCTTTTGTTTGTAGTAGGGCACTGTGCAAGACATTAAAATTAGCATTACCATAATTCTTAAGGCAAATTAGAGAGACGGCAATGCCTGCTCCTTTGAGATGTGGCTTTTCAGGCCACTTGCTGACCAGAACATTCAGCATCTGAACAAAGAAAGGGGACCATTAATAGACTTTGACTAAACCTGCAACTTTCTATTTCACTTCCTCAATTCAGTATCAAAATAACTGACTTTACTGTAAACCTACTGACCGAGTGTGCAAAACTAGAAATGCACAAAGCTCTATCTGAAGGGATGTTGCTTTGGAGTGAAAGTGCATCTCATCCATTGTAAAGGACGTCCATCAAAGATAAGTTAGTCCAAACCAAGAATGAATTTTGATGTTACTGGTATGATGAATTGGCCTTAAATGACCAAAATGTGTGAAATTGTGTAGATTATAGTAGTCTTCACAGGATATGGTGTTTCAGCTACAGCCAACTCTTCATATGTTGCATAAATGTTAGAATGGTCTTATCAAAGTTTTCCCTGTGGGTTCCAGTTCCAACTGTAGGTGGGTGGGTCATAAAGGTGGCTTGTAAAACATCTAGGTATGAGGTTGCATGATAACCTCTTGTTTCAATTGATCAGTGGGTCACAGAGTGCAGCTGACTTAAGAAGTCATGCAGGTGTACACACACATATACAGTACACACACACACACACTCTCCCTGCTGCTCCCCATCTCAATGGAACAGGTACACAGTGTCAACATCGACCAGACACCAGATTATATCCAAGTTGAAGGGCTTTCTTTGAGACAGGCTAGTGCATACTTAACATACTGTAACAACCCAAAACGGTGGCATAACCTGCTGTGTATCGAGACCATTGTGGAAGAGGCTGACGGTTTGTACACAATGTCCTAAGACAGTCAGGGGCACATATTTTGACGTGCTTTGGCAGGTCTGTTCTAATTGGAAGTGAGCCCCTGACCAACTCTCGCTGAGATAACAGGGTCTGTCTTCCGAAAATACCTCAACCTTCTGATCTCTGAAGTTAAAATCATAAAAAAAAGATGTAACAGACTCACCATGCTTTTTCCCCATCACCATCACAACGGGAGGTTATTTTTCTCCCTCTTTTTTGTAATCGTATCTCTTTGCGAACAGGGCCAGACATAAAGCAGCTTACCTGAACACAACTCCTGTCAGTTATTAAGGTAATTTGAAAATGCTGCTGACCCCAAATCTCTTAATTGGTAAACAGAAACAGTAAAAGGTCTGTGGGAACAATTTAACCTGAGAAGACCCAGATGAGACAAAGATAGCACAATCAATTAGGTCAATTATGGAAAGACACAAAGGAAGAAAAGCTAGAGAGAGACAGACTGAACGCAGGCCAGCAATTCAGTCCAAAAACAGAAGTCTGGTAAAGGCCCGTCTGCTCAGGCTGCAGTCCAAACTGTCCCACAATCACAGCCATTCAGGGTTCCGGGAATGTCCCCTGGAAGTTCAGGAAGGTCAGCTATCTCTGGATAAATAAGCTGCACGCTTGTTTCCAGGCAATGTGGCAACCGAACTACACAGCCCAAAGCCAACTCCCCCCCCCCCCCCCCCACAGGTGATATTTACCTCACATGTGAACGGAAAAGTTGATTCTACTACAATTTGGGCAATAAATGGGTTTTTGTGAGCACAAAACTGTGTCTCAATTTATTATTATTGTTGATTGATTAGCTGTGGCTGCTAAATTTGCCTGCTCACCCAGAAGCCACAAATATTCAACCATATAACTGAGGTTTTGTGCTATTCTAAAAATCAGGCTGCCTGGTAAAACAACTGAAGGCAGACAAGAACCGAGATTTAGATGTAAGAATTCAAGTTAGCCGCTCACTTCTGCATGCACTGCTTTTACTCAGCCCAGTACAAACTGACAAGCAATGTCTTCTGCCACACCCCACATTTTTACATTGAGGCTGTAGCTTTCCAAAAGATTGTGCAGGGCAGCGGCAGGCTGGTCTGTCCTGGGAGCTGTAAACTAGTTAAAGGCCGAGAGCTTCGATTGAATGAAATGCGTTTGTCCCAGGGGCAGCTTCATCACTTTATTTGGCAGGGATGCAGCGTGTTGAGTGGAGATGCTAACCATTCCAGGCTGGGGGAAATCATTCTCAGCCCCCCCATGCTTTGTTCCATTGTGACGCACTCTAATTCAGACCAGAGCTCAACTATACAGGCAGATAACTGTTCCAAAGCCCAACAAGCCTCAAATACATTTATTTTGTATGTTCTATCTATAAAATTCATGTCACACAGTCCTCATATTCCAGGACTCAAACTCAATTTATAAATTGAATTTTCAGTTTATGTTTTCATGTGTCTTTCATCTGCGTAACATTGGCTACTACAAATCCATGTGTTGTGTTACAGGACAGGAAAAGACGACATCTTCAGAAACTGACAGCACCTCTGGGAAAGGAGTGTATAGCTAATGCTACTAGGCTAGACCAAACCAGAGAGAAGAAAAAGTTCTGTTCTGGAGGAGGAGAGTGGGATTCATTCAGCACCTTCTTCATCAAAGAGTGCACACCGACCACTGAAGTAAAAGTGAGTGAAAGCAAACAGTGCACAGGATCTCTGTGCTTCTATCGATTACTTATCAAGAATCGATTTTGAATCAGCTCCCAAAAATAGAAAGACCGTGTCCTTGCTCTGGTTAAAACATGATTTTCTGGTGCTTGCCGACATTAAGGAGAAAGTTCAAAAGGCATTTTAATTCTTGTTGAAAAGAAACTGAGAATGATTCCAGTGAGTGCCAAGGCTATGGGTTGACAACCTCCCTCAAAATACCCAATAGAGGGAAATGAAACTGTCACAGCAGCATTCTAAACATGTGTTCATGCATGCAATTGTGTGACAGGTTGTTTATATGTGGGAATAGATAAAGAACATATGTTGACACACACAAAAGCAACAATGAAAACAGTGACGTCTAAGAAGCATGAAGGATTGAAGTTCAAGGAGAAGAAAAGTTGTATTAGAGACTATACGAGTGAGTATTTAATTTATAGTGCCTGTGAATCATATTGGTCAAATTCTTTTCCAAAATGTTAATCAGTTGCTCCAGTTTTATCACTGTAAGCTGTATTTTTCATAGACCTCCATATATTCATACGATTTATAAAATATAAAAACCAAATCAAACGTCAACAACTTGGAGATAAGCCACGCCCAGTCTTACATTCTTTGCTCCACAGTTCATACAGCCATCATCTGATATGGCATTCAGTCACCAGGTTGTATATCAAAGTTTAATGTCATTTCGTAAAACTAGGTCATAAATAAATCACAGTGCATTACATCACTAGATAATGGATGTATGAATGATGAGACTGATAAAAGCCTTAAATTTGGAACTTTCATTTAAGCATGGGTGAGTTGCCAAACAACCAGACCATACAAAGAAGATCTCTGCCATCTTCTTGAATTTAAGATACTAACAGCATCTTCATCTTCGAAATGCCGATCTCAGGATGGAGTCTTATCTTACAGCCTAAGACCGCTTTTCCATTGGAAATCTTCCCGCCAGCGCATGGAGAAGGGCGTTGGCAGAAAATCAGCAGTCACCACCGCACAGCTTCACTTTCAAGTTGGTGGTAGGTTTCATGACTGTGACAGCTTCCCACAGTGAAGAACTCTTGAGGCAAGCTTTAATGATTTCTGGTAGACCACCATGCTAAACAACAGGAAGGATTTGTCATCACGGAAGACTAGTTTTTTTATTAACCTCCAAAATGACGCCAATTCTCCATGAGAGCCAGAAATGTCTTATAGAAATTGTCAAACTCTTCACGCACCTTCCTGTAAGCCATCAAAACTTCAAATCTTCAAACTAAGACTGAATGCTTTTAAAAAGAGACACCGAAGGCGCTGATCTATCATCAGGAATCAAGTTTTTACTGTGCATCCAAAGCAGGTATGCAGGCAGCCATTGCAGCCATTGCAAATACAGACAGGAAGTGTAATAAGCACACTAACAGGTAAAAAACCCTTACGCCAACGTAACATCAACCTGAACAAATCCATGACAGCAGAGGAAAGACTGAAGCTGACCGAAACAAAACACAATAACTTCATGGATTCGGCCTCTACTCTCAGTCACAGGTTGGATGAGAAATAGAAACAGGACGTACAAGTTTCTTTCAATATCCATTTCAATTCTCTGTGATTTGCTGTTTAATGTGTAATGGGAAATTGAGGAAATGTAAAAGGAGCAAGTAAAACCATAATAAGTCAACACTCATTCACAGAACACAGAGCTAAGCTGATGTGTCAACATGGACCTGCCCAACTGGGCCTCATGCCTGAGGGCCAGAGCATTAGGCAAACATCGGCCTGCTGATTTAGTCTGGCCATGTCATCGCTGTCACACGCAGCAGCTTACGTGACTGCTATCATAGTCACAGGTGTGTGTCTATGTGCCCGTCTGTCTGTCCACATCACTGAAATGTCCTGTCCTGCTGCCAGCATCACTATGGTTACACATTGAGCCAATGATGTAACTCCTCTCCCTCTCTCTCCCCCCCCCCCCCCCCCCCCCACACACACACACACAGAGTGACTCTTGTAAAATCAGAGCAGGAACAACACACACAGTTTCAGCTCTCCAAACATCAACATCTCTGTGTAATGCTGCATTAAATAGCCTCTTACTAAACAAAGATTAGCTTCGAGAATAATGCCCACTGGCGTGCTACAAAATTGGTTGTTGTTCTCCTCCCACCACACACAGACACTCATTCTCTTCCTCTCTTTTCTGTCTGTGCCATACTTAATAATCACCAAGGAACAGAACAGGACACACCGATAAACACGGAGGCCTACATAAATACAGGGAAGATTTGGCAGTTCTCATGTAGGTCATTCTTACCTCAGACATCACATCTCCAATAGTTCTTTTCGCAAGTAAATGTAGTGATTAGCAACACTTCAGCTCAAGCTGTGTGAGGGCCATCAGACTGACCCTAAAATAGCTACAGTGTGTACGTTATGATACCACTTTACTTTAATCCCTTCTTCCTTTGCAATTTACAATGTAACTCTTTCAATATGAGTGGAAACAACTATTATGTTATTGCACGCCTAAGGCTTGCACTGGAGAAAGAAAAGCAATTGTTACAATGAGGTCTACACTGTTATGTTACACATGCAGATAAAACACTCCTGCCTGTGAGAGACATCTGAACTTTGTTTTCCACAAATACATGGGGAAACAGATATCTGTGAAGTGTTATTGCATCTCCAATTGCACAAAGCAGTGAACAACAGATATAATAAGTAGAACATTTTCCTATCTCTTACCTGTCCTCATCCCCATCCATGGGAATAGTGATGCCAAAGAGGCTGTTGACAGCAGGAGTGGGCAGGTTGAGGCCCTCTGCGATCAAAGGCTTCACACCAGCAAAGAGCTTCAACCTATTGTCCTCTGTGTGGTTACTGAAGCCAGAGTAAAGGCCTGTTGTGACCCCTCCGTGGGCTCCTTGGGGCTGGACAAGGCCTCCTGTGCCAGGTGTGTGACTCAGAGGGGTATTGGTGGTACTGGGCACTGTGGAAGGCACATTCTGGACAACACTATGAGGGGTGGCATTAGTGACAGAAGGAGCTGGGGAAATGCCTAACCCTCCTAAAGGCTGAGGAAGGCCACTTCCTGGAAGAATGGAGGCCATGGCTGGTACATTGCCCACCTGTAGCAGGACGCCCTGGGCTGAGGCTGTCTCTCCACCCTGACTCGCAGTTCCAAGCCCCTGAGCTCCTAGACCCACAGGGGTAATGACAGGTGAGGGACCCTGTGTCGCTTGAGGCCCCACAGAGAGTGAAGCCATGGGAAGGCTCTGAGTGCTTGAACCTTGTGGCTGAACAGGGAGAAAGTGCTGTTGTCGATAGTCTGGCTGGCCAGCAGAGAGGCCGATGGGATGAGGAGAATAGGGAAACTGCTGAGCCTGCATGGCAGGAGGCATGATGGGAGATTTCTGCTGCATGGCACCTTGGTGCACACCGTTGAGGTTGTTAGGGAGAATGCTTTGGGGGGCAACAGGCTGCATAGTGACCTGACCCTGCAGTGGCTGCTGCAATCCTGTAGATGCATACCCTGTGGGCTGGAAGGCACTTGCTCCATTCACTATCTTGGACGCCACGCTGTACCCATGCTGCAGAGGCTCTGACGGGTAAGGGTGGTGTGCGACCGAGTAGACACTGTCTGCAGTGGACTCCTGAAACTGTGCAGTAACAGTATTGGGAGCAACCACAGAGCCAATGGTGGCCCCTAGCCCACTATCCCGGTCCATACTGTGGTCGAGGGTGAGGGGATGCTTTATACTATCCACCGTCCGACTATTTGACCCCTCTGAATCTCTATCATAAAATTCAGTGCATGTCCACCTGCCCCGTCGGAAGGGTTCTCCGGTACCGTGGTCAAGTTTAATGACCCTGAAACGAGAGTTACAGCTGGTGCTCGCTGGAACTGTGTGAGCCACGCTTGTAGAGACAGTTGCAGTAGGGGCTGTATTCACCGCTGTCAACGGATGGGTGGCTGAACCTGGAACAGCCACACTTCCACCTATACCATGTGGGGTGACACGACCAGTGCCCATGCTTTTAACAGACACCCCCCCATTGACGGGACCTGTCGCGGCTGGCTGGCCCTCCTGATTCTCCCCTACGTTGTTTAAGGTTTCCTCGGATGAACTCCTGTCGCACACACCCAGGTCAGCCCTGGAAACGTCAAATATTTCCGACGAAACGTCCTCTGTGCGGGATTCATCTGGGTCGTCCAGGCTCTCGGTGTCGTCGGTGATGCTGCTGGCGGCCACCTGAGCCTGCGTCACACTGGTGATCTGGAAACAACTCTTCTTCTTAGCTGGCATTTTCGACATGTTGACTATCTGCGTCAAGCCAGACTCTATCCCCAGATGAAAAAGAAGTGTTGGTCCAAATATCTCGATTGAGAATTCACAGCTGGGGATTATGAGACAGACACGTACCTTCAGTGGACATTTTCATAGCTTCCCTCTCGTCTCTCTCTCTTGTCGGAAAAGTGTGACAACCGAAGGCAGACCCTGCGGAACTCTTGAAGCGTTCCTCGGTGTGTCACAGATCACTCCCGAATGTTGCTATTCTCCTCCTCCGGCCTCTCTGACTGACACCAGGTCGGCCTTCTCTGTGTCCCGGCTGCTGAGTTGTACACAGTCCGCTGTCAAAGTTCTTGTCCACCAGCTTCCACCGGTACTTTAGTCTGAGGCGGGCCTGGTCTCTCAACCCTTCCCTCTCAGCTGTATAGATTCTTCTCGCCGACTAGCCCAAATAGCTAATGTTAGCTGTTTTTTCCTCACTACAACACCAGCATGAGCGACATTGTGATGTAAACAAATCCGTTGGCTGTTGAAAAAGACTTTATAATCCACCGAGAGCGAGAGAAACGTCTTCAAACCCGGGGAAGTTTGGCTCCTCGCCGTACGGACAGCTCACTTTGTGGAGCCGCTGGAGCTAACTGACAGATGTGCACTTTACACAGTGAGCTAGCGGCCTGCTAATGCTGCTGCTAACCACTCCACAAGATGGCAAGAGCCCAGTGCACTCTGGGTATGTAGGTCAAACTTTTTTCCTTCGTTTCAAAAACATTTAAAATTAAACTTTATCGGAGATATTTCTTTTATTTGCATTTTATCTGTTTATTTGGGCAGTTAGTTGTGTTTGAAATGACTAATATATTGTTGGCGTAACTAAAAACTTTTTTTACCGCCTTCGTCACTTCCGGTAAGAGTCCCACCCAGTACAAGCAGAGGGAAGAGCGCCCCCCACGGTTCTATCACGAACAGCGTTTACCCTTCAAATATATGTTGTATATTTTATACCTTTACAATTGTGTTATTTCCATCAGATTGTTGCAATTTATCTCAGCATTCCAACGTACTTTAAAACCAAATGAAGGTTCGTTAGTAGTGTCTCTTCATACGATTTAACTCGAGAAGAATTCTGCATATTGTAAATTGAGCTTTTTACGCAACCCATTATGCATAATTACTTCATCAGTATTACGTTGAAATTTCATCTGTCGAAATATCATCTGTCAAAATTTCTTCTGATTTCCTCACTCTGACGTTATTCATGCTGGGTGAGTCACATCAGACCACTCGTCCCTCATGAGGAACCACAAGATGTAAAATCAGCTGGATGTCAACCTGGGCGACTCTCTTTATTAGTTCAGTTATTTATTATACTTTTGGTCCTAACAGGTGAGCTCAAATATGTTTGTGACACCAGCAATTTAAAGTTATTCATCAAAAACAAGTTTTTATCCTAAATATATGTGTAAAACTCCAAGTCCAACCTTATTCATCTTGACTCATGACTGATGAGTTTATAAAAAGAGGTTATAGCCGTCGTAAAAGTTGTGGTCATTCAGATATGTGGGACATTCTGTCACAAGATGAAGAACCCATGATGCACAAACATCTGATTTTTTTATTGTTCATTTTGGAAGGAGTCGAAATGGAAATGCTGTGGTTTCCATCAGTCCTTATTTTTCCTGATATGTTTGCGTGATCAGATACATCCTGCATGGAAATTCAAATGGTTGTATGTTATGTTATATTGTTATATTCACAGTTTTTCATTAGAGTTCTTCTTCCTCTGTGATGAGATTAAACTGGACTAATGGATGAACCCTATCATCTTTCTATCTCAACTCTATGACCAACAGATTAAGTATATATAGCAACAAGATAAACACTTGTTCCTAAACATTTCTTTACATGGGTAGTGAACAGTTTCATGACACTCTTACATAATGTTGATTCGCAAGGCCCAACGGACAAAAACAAAATGCATCGCAGCATCAGATAAGACGACGGTTGAGCCCAAAGGTTTGTATTTGACAAGAGCAAGACAATGTCGACTTGAAAGTCTCAGTCTGTAAAATAACTAGTGACTACACTCATCAGAAAAATCTTAGAGTATCTTGTGAATGAAGCTAATTAGTTTTATGATTATGTTGTTGGTGACATGGCATCAGTCAAACATTTTGTATCGCCTTCAACAATAATGGAATGCAATTACTGTAGATAATCATAACAAACATAACAAAGTAACTACAGTTATAAGTACATTAATTCCCTTTCCAGCTTAGACCAATATTTGTACTTCAGTGGAAGATGGTTTACTGATTTAGAATGTATAAAATTAACACAAAGGTTGGAATTACAGTTATGGGAATATTTATAATTCCATACTTTTTAATATATTTCCCAGTCTTGAGCGGTACATCAATCATTTGGTCAAGAATGTTCAATTGAGTTTATGTGGATTATTTGTTCCATGATTAGATATACAGTATGTTTATTATCTTGGTGTCTCATTACTCTCTGAAGTTGAACCTGGAAACAACATCGTGCAAAAACAATGTTGCGACATCGACCCAATAAGCCCTCTATACTTAGATGCACTCTGGGAGTAGTGGGCCATGCGTGGGCTTTCCCAGTTCCAGCCAAAGTGTTTGTGTAGCTGGTCGTGTTTATTTACACTGGTCTGAGGCCGACGTCTACCAGGCTCTGCTGCGGCATGTCTCAGTCCTGGGTGCTGGGTCCACTTTCCGCTCACCACCACCATAACAAGACAGGCGTTTGTGCAGTCTGTATTTTAGGGCCCGGGGTCCTGGCCAGCGGTCACTTTCGGCAGGCCAACCTGGGTGACCTCTGGCCTTTACCAAAGCTATGCGGGTCTAAGAGTGCACAATCAACAAATAGTTTGACCAAACATCGGCCTAAAAAAGGGCTTCTTCCTCAGAATAAGGCACAAGGGGTTGGTTCAGGGCAACATCACCAGGCTGAAACTGAAATAATGAATATGCACGTGATCCTTGTGCTAGGGCGAGAGATTTATAACCCTTCTTCTCCAGAGAACACACACCTGCTTGTTAATGTGAAGTTTGACACTTTATTTCCCTGGATCTGACTCCTTATAAAACCAAGTGTTAAATAAAGTTTCTGCCACGTGTGTGTGTTTTCATCCAAATAAGATGCCAATTAGTCCAAGTATACAAACTCACAAACCCAATAATTTATAACCTGTAGTATATTTTTGGAGATAATTTGGTGTTTTTATCTGTTGAAATGTGTATCATTCTTTCAGAATTAGCCAAAGCCTTTTAGGACTCCTCTAAATCAATATTGCATATTCCCACAAACTAATACTGTGTATGTGTACAGAATATAAATGAGGTATCGACTTTAAATCCAGGATGAAAATGTTGCCTACATATATGGCAGAAATGACCTTAAGAATCTGTAACTTCACAGCTGACAGTTTCATTAAAAAACACAATCAACATTAAAGTAACACAATTTCTATTACAGGAGGAAAACAACAAATATCCCAACATATTATTATTGTGGCTTTCAGACACAAAGATTTTACCACCACACATTTGACACATATAACACCACTACACATTTTGCGCTACCATTAGATTGGACAAACAATCATTTTAGCTTTTCACAGGAGATGCTGGTTATAAAGGCATTAAACATTTAAAACATTTAGCACTGAGTGCTAAATAATGTTCCCTCTGAAGATCCTCAGTACTTTGGGTCAACTTCTGTTGTTTTGAATTTACTTTATATATAAATCGGATTTGACAAGAGCATTACAAGCAACCAAAATGAAATTAACCCGCTTTACTTTGGTTGATCAGTGCAATCTTGAAAAGGTCAGAACGGAGCAGAGTCATGCAAAATTCCCAGAAGGAGTAAGTAATTCCTTGTATTCAATCATTTGGATATATTGGCTAATGACTGATCTCTGTAAATCTTCTATAATACTACTTATAACTTTAATTTGAATCACACAACACAATGTTTGTGTGTGTTTCATCATTAACATAAATGTTTGTCACTATGGATTTTAAACGTTGAGTGAGGGTGTGTGTGTGTGTATGTGTGACCTATAATTATCCGTTGGCACATTTGCATGTTTATGCACAACATAAACCCACAGTACCGGTAAATTTAGGTTAGGTAGGTAAAAAGGTTAGAGGGTGAAACTCAATCA
The DNA here is from genome assembly GCF_046128005.1 of Genypterus blacodes. Lineage (NCBI taxonomy): Eukaryota > Metazoa > Chordata > Actinopteri > Ophidiiformes > Ophidiidae > Genypterus > Genypterus blacodes. The sequence goes on along the minus strand of NW_027466866.1, from coordinate 1,480,746 downwards.
CTCAGTGACCACGAAAGCGTTCAAGCTTCGATTCCCTGGAGCAAACATTCCTAAAGACTAAAAGCAGCAGAAATATTCATGCACACAGCGCCGCAATTAGCAGAGGGCCCAAGTGAAGGTTTTCCATGTCATGAGTCAGGTGAGTTTCATCTTGACATAAACCTTTCAAATGAACTTCCTGTCAAGACAGGTCAATTCTTAACTTTGGGATTTGATTCCTGGTCTTAATACATTCATAAATTCTTTATGATGTTATTGTTTACTGCCAAACTTAGTCCATGGTAACACAGGTAGAATCTTGACAGAGCATTTTTGTCAGAGAGGCTTGATTCAACTCCAGGTTATTTTCTGAGGCCTTAGTGGCACTACTGTGTTGTACATTATTATATGAGATGTGGTCCTACGTTTCTACATGTTGTCACCCAAAAGGATGAGCATGATTTTTGTTGTTTCATTCTGGATGTGATCCCCAATGTGGAGTGGCCAGTCGCCCTGCTGTTACCGTCTCCATCAGTGTTTGACTCCACTATTTGCCTTGAAAATAGTGTAAAAAGCCACTCCCTAAAGTTTAACACCAGTATGTAAAACACAGAAGCAGTATTCTATAAACCAAAGGTCCACTGTGTTTTAGCTGTCACCTCTCGATGACTCTTTCCTGCTGTATTGGCAGAGCACGAATCTAATCTGTCAACCCTCTACTATCAACTATCAAAGTAAATAAAAAAATGAGCCAGACATGAATCACACTTTTGTCTGCATTTGCAAATGATTATATTCTATTATTAATAATGAAGAGCTTGTATACTGTCATAGCAATGCCCAAATGTTTTAAACTTCTTTTCACATGGCTGCATGATTAAAATGAGGACAGACATGAACTTTGTCCTACTGTAACTGTGTGTAACCGTGAGAGTAGAGACTTTTTTTTTTAGCCTTCAGGCATTTTAACAACGTAGTGGGATTTGCATTTTAGCTCAATATCTTGCCTTTCCTGTTTGATATTTTGAAATAGTCCTCTTTACTCTTAGTAGGCGGCCACTATTTTTAAAAATAGTTAAATAGAAGATAGGAGAAAGGAGAAAATATACAAACACACACACAAACACTTATCAACACATAACTAAACTATAAAGCTGTGTGTGAATCCAAAAAAGCAGCTTAAAGAGAAAGATTTTACAGAATTCTGTTCTGTTGGACTGATTGACTTAGTTCTTATTTATTAGTTAGACTGAGATTACAGACACAAATGTGCTTCTACTGTTGATTCACTCAGTAAACAGGAAATTTGACCAATTAACTGTCTGATCTGCTCTCCAAAATTAATTAATCCAAAATAAATAAGTAATCCTAAAGTAATTGGGAAGTATGATGGTTTGGTCCAGTTCAATTCAAGCCTTTATTTTCCCAAGGAGGCGGTTTCATTTTGCAGGGAGGCAAAATACCAAACATTAAAAGCAACAGCAAAAACAGTGGAACTTTGCAGCATACAGTACGCAACAAAACATAACACAAAAAGTAGAGTATCGTGTGTGTGATCAAACCCTGAAATTAAAAATGCATGCATACACAAACGAAAACAAACACACACAGAGAGAGAGAGCGAGAGAGAGAGAGAGAGAGAGAGAGAGAGAGAGAGAGAGAGAGAGAGAGGGAGATTCTATACTCCCTGTTTACTCCCTGTTTGCTCTATAGTCTGTTTCTCATGCACTCAATCGTGCAGGATTCCTGTTCTTAATAAGGGGGTTTAATCCTTATAATTAGTTTCATATCTTCCAGCTGAATTGGCCTGCAGCCATAATAACAATGTTTGTGAGAAAGGGGAGAATCTAAACATTGTATTTGACGTTCAATCAAGCTCATGTCACTTCCTGGCGATTAACTGCTCGTAAAAGTGCACGCAACAGCTACATACATCCACACCCATAATGGCGTTTGCTGCCTGCGGCAAAATGCACATTTGTCAAATCCAGGAGGTATTTTAATATGTATAGGACTCATCAAGTAGTTTCCTCTTCCTCCTGCGGGCTCCATATGTTTAAGTCCTACTAAGGCCATTATATTCCAATGACAGTAGACATGCTCACATATATATTTCTCTCAGCATTGTATTTCAAACGGTGTCTTTATTAGGTTTATCTGATTTATGTGCTCATCAGGTTGCTGCAGGTCCGCTCAGAAGTTTAATACGCAGGGACAAGAGGGTGTAGGTGTCAGTGTGTCTAGACACCAAAACCTCCACGAGCAAAGAGACAGTGGACAGCTCACATAGACTTGCAGTGCTGTGGTCCACCAGTAAAATATGGCCTTTTAGTGATATTTAATGGTAACGTTAAGGCAGTAAAACATTAACAAGACCTGATGCATGACCATCACAATCTGGTTTGGCTGCACAAGTGAACCACCCATTCCTGGTATTATTTGTTTTACTTCTGGAACTGGGCAAATATTGTAAAAAGTTGTGTTATGATATGTTTGGAAAGGGGGAGTTTAGACTGAGTTTAGAGTTGTCACAGACGATGGAGAGAAGGAAGAAAGCATAGCAAAGAAGGGAAGATGGCATTTAAATCAAAACTTTGTCACGTCTTACTTGGTCCTGAGACTTAACATGTATTGTGTTATTTACGTAAATTCATGTATTTAAAGCGTGATATTCAGTAATGTTCTGTGATATTCTGTGATATTCTGCATGTATAGCGCACACGTGGTTCTAGGTTGTGCAAGTACGGTCTGCTTTAAAATGAAGCTGTGCTATTCCCACCATAAGAGCCACATTGTTCGTTTCTGAGAAGTTGCTGATATGTTCAGGCATAAACTCTGCTTCGAGCATTTTGTTTCTCTTGTCCTATGTTTTGTTTCTGCCAAGTCCTGTGTGCCAGGGGCTGATGAGCACCGTTTGAGTCACACTGCTGAACAATCAGTGCTCAATACTCCCAAAGCTTTAGCAAACAACTATGACCACATGGTGTCATCACTGAGCAGTGAGGCAGCATGATTCTGAGAAATACATACAAATAGAAGACTCCCCACATTACATACAATACACACACTCACACTTGCACACGTGCTTTGTTTTTGCTGGAGTAGAGTTCAGGACAGGCTGTAGAGTAGTGGAACAGTTTTGAAAGAGAGGACTCCTCCTGGTCGCTCTGAAGTGTGTTTCAGTGTGTATCTGCTGGAGGTGGGTCATAAGTAGGAGTATGGGTTTAACTGGTTGCATGTGTGTTTTGTACTATGACTCATATACGTGTGTCCATATCAGTGGGTATGTTGGTCAAAAAACTGAAAAACGTGTTGAACTGTTAACAAAAATCATTTGAGGGGAGTTTGTCACTGAGGCCACACGTGGAAAAATAACATGAGTGTGAGTTTAGCGCCTCAAACGTGGTGATCGAATGAAACAAACCAAATAAACACACCACAGCGTCGCCTCACAGACTAGGTTTCCAGTCTTTTTCCAATAACTGAACTCGTTCTTCTTCCACCCCCAGATTTAACAAGTTGAAAGCTTCTGTACGGCTCACTGGCCTACCTGTAAAGACTTCATTTAGTCATTTGGCCTACCTTCATTGCGCCTGATGAATTTGAGTGCTTGTATATTATGCCCTTTAATTCTATACAGATCTATACGGCACTCCATGATGGTCAAACATGAGAAGCTTTTTCCATGGAAGGAAAACACACTTACACCCATGTAAGTATGTTTGTTTCGATGTGTAGCTGCTTTATTGGAACAGAAACTTTAAGTAAGCAGTAGAATCTTTTACCAGTGGAATCAAAATAAATAAAATAAAGTGAGTAAGTCAGGAGTTACTTCGATTCCCTGGAGTTAGGAGTTACTTCTGCATCCGTTAAAGGGATGCAGAACTTACACCTGAGCAGTTTTTGTACAGATTGAAATTGTCATTGATTATATCTTTCTTTGAATAAAGATTGGAAAATTCCCGTGTTCACCCTCAAACACGAAATCCAGCCATTAATCGTGTTTACATCTACTTTCTTCAGCAGCAAGTGTCCCGATTTTACCCAAGAACAAACCGGCAGTGATGCAGCTCCAGCGTTGACTGGAAGAAAAGAAGAGGAACAGCACCACCTACCGGAAGTCATCGACATAGAAGGAAAAACTCATAGCACCGCCCATCGTGTTTGATTGACAGGTGATCTCAAGGCAAACAAACGTCACAGCAATGAGCTCTTACCGCAAAAATGGAGCCCAAACCAGAGCCATATAGAGCAGACAGAGAAGCAAAGGAATCTGTCTCAACATTCTCTGGTTATATGTTTGTATAAGAGAAAATAATGCACAGCTGATGAAAGAATGATGATACTTCAGCCATGATCTGGGTTCCATTCATCATCTTTAAGAGACTTTAATATCCAGGCCCTGTGTTAATCCAACCATCCCTCGTGATTTATGAGACCACTCCTGATTGGGCCTCTTAGTTTTTTGACACTCAAAACTTCTGCGGATTTTGTGTTTGGTGTCTTCATCTGACTGAGTAAATAAGATAGTTAATGTTTTTAGCCACAGCTGTATATCACTCATAAAAACATAGAAACCATGTGAGACTGATGGTAAAGCTGACACACACTATCACTGCCATCTTTATATCAGGCAGGATGCTTAAGTTAAATAGACAGTTTCTGTGGAATTGTGTGATAGAATGAAACAGGGGGGGGGGGAAGACTCTCTTCATCCGCAACTCTGAATCATGACTATTCATCCATGCAGAACAGTGGGGCTTTATGTCCGGCCTGTACATTATCATACTGCACTCCCAGTTTCAGTAGGACTCCATGTTCAGTGGCTTACATCAACAACGCTGTCACTTTCTCACAGGCTAAAAATGGGCATTTCACCCTAAAGCTTACTTCATGTTAATTTGTGTTCAATAATGCTTCAAACCGGACAGGTTCCTTGTGAGAAACACATATGCAAATAACCCTAGTTTCTGTTCGTAGTTTCTGTGAGTGAACTTCTTGAAGAAAACAAAAATGTGGGTGTTGAAAGACTCACATTCCTTGACCATTTTTATGGAGCCAGCAAGAGAAAAAGGAAGTTTAGACGAACAGGAAACAAGGCGGGCAGGATTTCATAGCAGGGCTGCTGAGGCATTAAGGCTTTTTCCTCCCATTTCTGGGCTTTATTGATTTCGATGTGTTTAAAGATCTGTGTTGCATTTTTGGGAATATAAAATATCATTGACAAAGGAATTGGGAAAGGCCCAAAGTGATGGTGCATTTGAGCACTCTGGCTTAAACTAGGAAAAATACTGTTTAAACCATGTAGCTAATGTTTCACTACAACACATGATCAGCAGCTGGAAAACAGTGAGCTGAAATTTTCCACTTCCTGCATTGGCTTGTTCATAATCTATAGTTTAGTTCAAGTTGCATATATTCATCTGTGATCAACTGAAATACCTGGTTAATATGATATGGTTGTATTTACGACTTTTATCAGTTAACAAGGATCAATTGAGGGCAGGATACTGAGGGCTGTAAAAGATTCACTGGATGTGTTTTTCAAATACAGTTAAGCCAATTCTGGGCTGTATAGACCCACATAAGAATGTATCCTGACCCAGCCCAAGTCCAGAATGATGTGGTCAGCACAAAATCCTTCAATTGTCTGCTGCATTTGGTGGTGGCAAACACATTTTATCTTCAAGTCAATATTGTTGCTCATTATTGTGCAAGAGAAACCTGGGATATCGACTGAAAACAGTTAATTCCAAATAAGAGCATAGAAAAACTTGCAGGATCCTGCTTCTTGATTGACCTTAACATTGATGTCATCGAAAACAAATTAATAACCATGATGTCATGGACCTAACAGACTGATGACATAAAAAAATAAAGTTCCGGCAATGATGTCACAGTTAAATGTTTACAGAATCTAGTTCCCCTTTGCCTCAAGGGACTGCTTTATCTGTCAAAATGTTTTTTTGTTTGTGTATGTTCTGCCCAATTTCTGAGTTAATGTGCATGCGTGATATCAACATGTTGCAGTCATTATCAAATGGTGTTGTTGATTCATTATGCAGCTGGGAGGGAACAGGCCAGAGGGCAGCTGCTGAGAAGACTGATTCATTGTATGGGTGGCCACTGTGTTAACACATGCAGACTCATTCCACTGACCATGCAGATGGACCACCTTTGATCTCCCATGCTGACCTTCCTCAGGGTGCAAAGGTCACTGGGACAAGTCAAACTGTCACATGTTTTCCCCCAACATGCTGAGATATGTTATCAAACGATGGCAGTCTTTACCACTTTTGTGCTTGTTGAGCAAATATTTAAAAGGACATTGATTTCTGTCAGGTCATCTGTTAAAGATGACTGCTTTCCACACTCTACTGTATGTGTGCCTCCTTTTGTTACCCCAGCCGTGGCCTCTATTGATTTCCTTTGTATCTGACACGCCAGGGACCTGCTGAGCAGAGGGGAGACATTTTCTAGGAACAGAGCAGCATCGCCACTCCCATCTTTTCTACCTGCTGCTACTAAATATTTAATGTGCTGTACCCGCACTGCTCCAAGAAAAAAAAGAGAAAGGAAAAGTGGCAAAACCAGTTCAATTTCAATCACAGTCACTGTGGTGAGATTTGATTTCTAAAACACTCTCACTGCTGAAGCTCTGCCAACCAAAAGGGTAAAACTTTCTTTGTTAGCTTTTAACACTGATTTGTAATAGCGTCTCATGGATAAGAACCCTATAGTATTTGACAGGAATTGGCTCCAGAGTGTGCATATGACCTCTCCCTCACATAAATACTGTATATAATAGCATATCTGTGATGACACTAACACATTTTTTAGACATGTCTATTTAAAGAACTAAATCTTACTAAAAATACGGCTGTGAATCTTGGCCTTGTAGCCTCAGATTGAGATTAAAAATAGATCCACGTCTGCTATGGCTACACATGACAAAGAGTGAAGCAGGATCATGAATAAATAATTTTGTCCAATTGAGGTGAAGAAATAGCCTGGATGGCACAAGCTGTGTGAGACAAAGCAGAGCCTGCTGCAGAGTTTATGGGCTGAAGGCTAAAGCAGATCTCTGGGATTATTTCACACGCTTTGTTTGGCCTCTGTGGCTCTGACCTTTGACCTCTTCACTGCTTTTATATGTAGGATCCAAGAATGAGAGCTTATTCTACCCCCACATTCATAAACTGGGGAATTTATTTCATAAACAATCTTTCCACCAGAGTTTTGTAGCATTGAGCAACACTAGCGTTAGTGGTACCACATGAGGGTTTGTGTAATTCTATGGAAATATAAGAACTTCATTCATAGGAGAAGATGAGTCAACTATTAGCATGCAGTATAATTAGCTGACACAGCTCTATGATTATCTTTTAAGTTCACAGTTTGGGTGAGACAGCATGGGACAATTGGACTATTATTTCATTATTACAAAGACTAGTGACTTGATACTACGCCTCAATGCCATATAATCAAAAACCACAATTACATGGCTGAACAGGAATGCTGTGTTTCGTCCATTCTCTCCAAAAAGTGAGTGATGAAAGAATGAATTCTTCTTCGTCATGTTCATGGTAAACAGAGGCGTGTTAACAGTAAACTGACCGTTATGTGTGTATAAATGACCGTGAAGGTGTAAACATTCAGTTCACATCAGAGAAACGCCTAAATGGACGGTGACAGCGTTGGTGTGAGGCCCTCAAACCACCCATATGCGCGGGGATCCTGCAGAAAAAAGGGAAACGCTGCAGGGGAAACACCCCCTGTGTTAATGGTTGTGTTATCCAGCTGTTTTGATGATATTAGAGGGAACCAATGGCCTTGTTTAAATCTAAGCCATTTCTAAAGCAAACAAGTGTGGCCCTTTTTGTATCTCTGACTCATACGAATCAGGCGAGTGGTTTGGCTGTGAATGGTATACTATTTTGACAGAGGCGAATTGCAAAATAGAGGTGACCATGGAAACTGGCGGCGTCCAATGGCAGGAAAGGATTTGGGTGTGTCTGGCTGATTGACAAGGGTTCCTTCGAAGTTCCTTTAGCCTGGTCAATGAATAACTTTTTTTTACTGTTATACAACCGCAGGGAGAGAGAGAGGGCGAGACAGGGGGAGAGCAAGGGAGAGAGAGAGTCGCTGGAAGATTCTAGGTCAAGAAAAGGGTGTCACATGATGGAAGACATCAAAGAGGCTGTATATGAGGGGCCTATACAAGTCTTTCTGTGATATGAGCGTTCATTTTACTTATATTTGCTCCTGTGTTTGTCCGTTAAATCTACTTGAACACGTCTGACTGTGTAATATTCTTCCCTTGTTACTTCATCATAGTTTATTAGGTCATCTGTTACCTAACAACACACTGACATGGTGGACATACTTGTGCATTTTTCTTACTTTATATGACAGGACAGTCGTAAAGAAAATGAGGCAAGTGAGCGGAGAATAGCCTACTACAAAGGTTCTGAATCAAACAGAATGTTACATGTTACACAAGGATGCACACACCACTGCTCCTCAACCTGCTCACCGAGCATGTAGAAATTGTTAATAAGAACGGTCAGTGCAACATAATGTGAAGAACGACCATCGCAAACCATGACTAAATGTTTCACAGCGACAGTGACAGCCCTGATCACCAGAACGACATGCCACAAAAGATTTTCATTTCAATGATTTCACGTCTCCTACATCACAGTATAACTCATCTGTTTTACAACATAATTTAGGAAGATGACAGGGAGGGCAAAATGCTGTGGGTGTATATATTGCAGTATCCAGCTTTGAGGATTCTCAATGTCCAGGAGCTCTATAGGCAAGCATATACAAGTCATTAAAAGTCCACTCAAGAACTTAACCTCAACACTGATTAAGAAGGTTTACATGGAACAGAAGCGTGCCCGACAACTGCAGTCTGGAGAGGGAATGAAGCTTCTTAGAGTATTATCCCGTTTGAGATCTCTTCTACGTCCTTGGTGAAATACATGGGGTGGGGTGTCACAGATTAGTTAGTTAGTTAGTTAGTTAGTTAGTTAGTTAGTTAGTTAGTTAGTTAGTTAGATAGATAGATAGATAGATAGATAGATAGATAGATAGATAGATAGATAGATAGATAGATAGATAGATAGATAGATAGATAGATAGATAGATAGATAGATAGATAGATAGATAGATAGATGTGTTAACAAACAACATATTATTCGGTGTGCACTGAATAATTACACCTGAAAGATTCACATTGGCATACAACAATGTGTAAACATTTCTGTTTCAAAAGTCTGTGTGATTGTAAATGTGAAATATTTGCAGACATGTTTAACGCAAAAAAGGGCAATTTTCATCACTTCATTCTTCATTTATCACGGTGTATTCATCCGCCAGGAAGCGCAGTTTGCAGTCGGATTTGAGGGACGAACAACGACCCCGGCGGAGTGATACCTGGAGGACTACACCCAATCGGCAGTTCAGCTGCATCTCTCCGTTCTTCGACCAGAAGAAAGCCAGGACGTGACGGAGCCGGGGGACGCTTATTGGAAGGCCGCTAGACCACCGACACACACTGCTTCCTCACCATTTCTGCGTCGACTTAAGCGACACCAGTGACTTATCTTGACCCATCGTATTTTTGTAATTTTACAAACATGTCTTGGCAAAGCTACGTGGACAACCTGCTGGCTGATGGCAGCTGCCAGGACGCGGCCATTGTTGGGTACACGGACGCCAAATACGTGTGGGCATCGTCTGCAGGCGGTACCTTTGCCAACATAACGGTTAGTCATTCGTCTGATAGTAACTCCGTTCGAATATGGGGGATATCTACATTTTTTCATGCCGGTTGAGTTTTGTCTTCACGCAGGCCTTGTTGAATGGGCAGATGAACAGCGGTACACATGGTATCCGGAGATTTCACAGGATGCATTGGCACGTCTGCACCTTTGCGTTTCTTCTGATCTCCATTTCTGTGTTTTTTTCTTAGTGGGGAGCAGTCTAAAGGTTCGCGTTTTTTCTTGACATTACCGACACCGGAATTATTCCGACATCGCGCTAGGGCTAACTTGATAAGCTAATGTTAGCTAGTCGTGTTAGCTTGTCATGCCGGTCAGCGATGATAAGCAAGTCGGAAAAATCAGATCCTCTTTCTTGTAAATATTTTTCGTTATTTTTAATGAAACCACGTTGTTCTGTATTCTTTTGTCTTCATTTAGCGTTAACTCTCAATGATGTCGAATTTAATGTCAAACGTACGTCTACATGGAGAATTTGCTAATGCTGGGCAGACTTATTCTCAAATCAGGCCGGTCATCTCCATTTGAAACTCATCATTAGCTAACGCAAACAGCGCAAAGTTAGCGGTCCTCGACGGCGTTGTGGACGCCGCTGACGCACAGTTTGCGTTGTTGGAGTCTCCTACTTGGCCTTCGTGAATCACACCGCCAATACCGCCCCTATTTTCCAAGATGGCGCATCCACTCCCAGTCTCATTCATTTCATTCATGACGGGCGAACCGAGGTGTTTTCCTCGGAATATTATCTGTCGAATTATGTTCAAACAACGCTATCTTACCTTTTATTACTTAGACAGTGACAACGCGTAGACCCGAAACAGCTGGTCTGTGTTTATTAATCTCCGACAGCTGCCGTTAAAGCACCGTCCTTGCTCCCTGTTAGAGCATCCATTTTGTCTGTTAAATGGTCTTTGAGGTAGTGATTTTAAGCTACATTTGTTTGCTTGTGTAGACGCCGGTTATGATATGGATGTCGCTTTGACACCGCGGCCCCCCTTTTAACGAGGCTGTTCGCCGGAAAACTGATATCCGAGCCTGGGCGGCTGGACTAGGAACGGCGGCGCTATTGTGACCAGGGAGTGTCCGCTCGTTTATGGCGGAGTGCGGTGCGAATTAATGGGGTTTTAGTGCGTTTCCCCCCCGTTTTAAATAGTCCAAATTAAAGAACATGGCGTGCTAACTTGCTGGCTGTCCGAAGCTTTGTCACACCTCGACGGTTAGATTTGCCAAACGCTGAATGCAGCAAGTTTCGGGCTAATCTGCGCTATATCTATACGAAGGCGTAAGGAAATTATTCACTTTTGAGGTTTTCTATTTAACTCGTTTAGCCCTCTTGTTGCCCGCCGACCTTATATTAACCAACACAGACCCGCACATCGCCCCGTCTCATGGTGGACCATGACTGTGCAGTTCTTGAGTTGAGGCAACGCCTTTTGTCCCGCAGACACAATATAAGCATGTCTAATGTTCCTGAGCTTTAAGCAGCGACGGTGGTAGAACGCTGGCTGTGGTCAGACATGTGAGGCATGTTTGTGTCGGGCCTGTGTGGATGTTTTTAGATGTGTCAGTGATCCAGTGTAATGGAGGCTGATCTGCCTCTAGACCAGTGCTACACATCTGCAGCCTCACTGTCTGAGTAGCTGCCGAGCTTTGGCCTGAACACACAGGATCAAACTGCAAAGGACCAAACGTTGCCAACAAACGCTTTCTAATACGATGTTGCAGATTGTTGGCAACCAGCATCGATGTAGCAATGTAACAAGTGCTTCATCCAAAGCTCATTTCTTAAGATCATCCCTCCGCAGGCCACAGTTATCATTAGTTTATTTATTTTTGCATTCATGGCATTGAAATGATAACATTAATGAGATGTAAAGTGAACTGTGTCGGTGAGATGAAAAAGTCCCCCATTTTGGGTTTATAAATGGATCTCAACAAAAAAACAGGATACAACTGTAAAACCAATTGGTTATGGATAACAGCTGAAATCAAATACAAACATTATCAATGACAAAATCTAATTATTGTCTAACAAAAGTTAAGGCACTCAAGTGTTTACATGCTTAAATTGGAGTCTTGTCCAATAATTGAGAAAATAATCCCCATTAAAGAAGTATGTTAAATAAAAATGAAGGGAAGCACAACTGAAGCGGGAATTGGGGTTTTTTTCTTTGAACATTGGAAAATTTAACCTTTAAACTGTCAAATTCTGCCCAACCTGTTAATTCTGTGATACTGTCCATTGAAGGAGTGAGAACATTAAAGCATAGAGGGCAGGGAGAGCATTTTTATAATAAAATTTGCTTATTTTTCCATATGTATGTGTTGTAGATTGCCATGTGTGCTAAAATAGTTAATGAAATAAAATGGTCTGACATGATGAGCTTTAATTTGAGCCTCTAACTTGAGCCATTAATGAAGATTTTTGCCATCCTAATAATTTTTATTTATTTCAACCTAGATGGCAAATACTCAAACCCTGGTGTATGGTTTTGATTCATTGTTGCATACATAACAAACAATACTACCTGAGTCCGCTCTGGATCAGGAGGAGCACTCCTAAGAAGCAACTGTGCAGGAGAGAATCCTGCTAAGGAATTGAGAACACCTTGGGTTTTAGTTTTAATAAGTGTAGAGAAATAGACCAACACCCACACTGGAACCACATAAACACAAAAACAAGAGCTAACATCCTCGAAATGTCAGCCTGACATTTTGTATGGAAATGAGCCGTGACGACCGCATGCTAAACCTGTGATTCTGTTTGTCTCCCCCTCCCCTCAGCCTGACGAAATCGACGTGTTAACAGGGAAGGACCGTGAGGGATTCTTCACCAGCGGGCTGACCTTAGGCCAGAAGAAGTGCTCCGTAATCAGAGACAGCCTCCAAATCGATGGTGACTGGACAATGGACATCCGGACAAAGAGTCAAGGAGGGGAGCCAACATACAACGTTTCTCTAGGCAAAGCTGGCAAAGGTGAGTACGGTGCTTAGAATAGTTAATTAACACGCTCGTCTTTAGTCATAGTTAAACCGTGACCGTAGCCTAGCCTGATCTTGATGTAGTGCCTTAGCCCAGACATCTCCAACATCTGTGTAGTCTGTGCATGTGTCGTCAGTAATGGAATGCACCTTTCCTCAATATATGACATTTGTATATGGACGTTATGATGAGGAGCACATGCCTCACAGTAAATACAATGTGTAGGAATACTGGAGACACTTAAATGCTTAAGGGCAAGTTCCGCCAAGAAATAAGAATGTATACGAGCATGAAGTCATTAGCTGTAAAACATGTTGAGGTGCTGCTCAACAGTGATGAGTTATTGACTTGTTGTTGGCACCTTAACATGAATCTTGGTCATATGGGAAGCTTGTGGATTATAGTATTTCATAGCCAAGTGGGCTTGCTATCCGCTGTAATGTGTTCATATAGAAATCTGATCTTCAAAATGTCCTATGAATAACCTCTTTAGTTGAGTCCTTAGTGCCCTGTAAACCCTCAGGATGGTTTAGAAAGCCTTTGTCACTTTGCTATTAACATGAGATCAAAGTGGCTGCAACAGGCCTTTACATTACGATAGGCAGAGTCCCTCCTAGAGTTATGCAAGTTTTCAGGTTGCCTGTAATGGGCCCCACCGCCCAGCCTGCTCCGTTTCCCCCCTCCGACACTTCTGAAGTGCACCGGTGAAGCTGTAACGGGGTGAACTGGTTCCCATTTTCCACACTGTGAACTCACTCTTGGGCCTGGATGTCCTAAACCACCCCCCCTGAACAGCATGCCTCTTCCTCCTTCCTTCCCTCACACCAAACTCTTCCAAAGTTTGAATCTGTCTCACTGCTCTCACGTGCTTCCACTCTGTTCCTGGTCCGACTCGTTTCCACGCTCGGGCACTTCAGGGCTCTTTCATGTATTGAGGAGAGGTACCAGCATGCTACTGTGTCTGCATGTGTGCTGCGTGAGTGATGCCGGCCACAAGTGAGTTGAAGCATTCACTTTCCTCTGCCTTTGCTGCTGCTGCCATGGTTCCCGCTTGATCCCAGCTATTCTTGGGCCGCATTAAGGTAAATTCAGACGTGAGGACAGCCAGTCCATCAGAGAGACAGATGGAGACGATTGAACCACTGGCTTGCGCCAAAGGTTGTTGTAACTAGTTGTAAAGTATCACACTAATGCGTTACTACAGCAAGTGTCTCATTGCTGGAACACTTATTTAAACAAGTATTTATTTGATATTTCTACAGCCCCGTCTTGTCCTTGAGATATGTGCACAAGCAATCTTCAAGAAAATGACACAAAGACTAAACGGATAGATGCGTTCATTTCATTGTTTTTAGCTCTATCACAGTATTGTAATAAACTCTTAAATTGTTACAGAACATCTTTAGGATTAGATGTGTTCAGGCGATTTAGCCGGTTTGATTCGGTTCCAGTTTGAACAAAGGTTGAATAAGAATTTCTTTTTTCCCCCCTTGACTTGTGTCTTTACAGTCACCCTGGGTAGAAGTCAGTTGATGAAGCAGAGTCACAGCCCGCCGGTTAAAGCTACAGTTGCGAGTTGTTAGCAGGCGGTCGTGAATCTTGACACACATGTTTAAACGGCTCAGTGTGCATGTTTCAGCTCTCACTCACTGCTCAGCCCCTTCTGACTCTGAGTTGAATCGTTTGACTGTTCCAGCAGCAGCGGCATTGATAAGAAAGTGAATGTTTAGGCTTCATCCAGCCCGCCGGGCATCACTTGGCTGTGTGTGACTGTGTCTGCCTCGTATCCTGTCCTCCTGCCCGTTATGTCTCTGCTCTTTCACCTGTGATGTCCACACCTTCTCTAAATGTCCCTTTTCTGTCTCTTTTCTTTCAGTCTTGGTGTTTGTAATGGGCAAAGAAGGGGTCCATGGAGGCGGATTGAATAAGAAGGCATACGTAATGGCAAAATACTTGAGGGATTCAGGGTTCTAGTGTAGTTGTGACTTTAGCCTATGTACGTGTAGATGAGGGAGAGAAAAAACATAAAAGAGAAACAAAAAAGTACAAAACTCAGAAAAGAAACAAAAACAAAATTACTGTCAAGCCCACCCCCCCCCCTCTCCCCTCTCCTCTCTTTTTGAACAGTCTCATTAAGGGTCCCGGTAATGTTTCTAACATGGCGCAGGGTTCTGTGAGCTCCGGCTCCGTCCTCACTAATGTAGCTCCACATTGAGCGCGGCTGGGGATCCAAACCCAGCCCCGCTTCACCACCGTGAATGTTCATTTTTGTTTTGTTTGTTGTATTTTTTCCCTTTTGTTTCGCTCCAGCAATGGTTGTTGTCTGTGGGAAGGAAGGTGTCCACGGAGGGCAGCTGAACAAGAAAGCATTTTCGATGGCCGACTATCTGAGGAAGTCCGGATACTAGAGCGGCCCGTCCCAGCCACCTAGCAGCTCATCCATATCATCCTGTTGCATTTCTCACTACTTCACTCCTCCTAGTTGGTAGTTTCTTTATTATATTTTTCTGCCACTTCTCTTTACTATCTCCTCCCTTTCTTTCTTTCTTTTCATTGTCATCACCTCTCCTAAACCAATCCCCTCTCTCCCCCCACCCCCTCTCTCCTCCTTCCTAGTGATTTCAACACTCGTGCTGTGCACTCGTAGCCCCTTAGCACTACAAGTTGAATGCAATGTTGCCAACAGGTCGTCATCATAAATCTGTAATTACTTAAGAGAGCTAAATTCTGGCCAAAACACTGGGTGGACAGTAAAACTTACAGCATCTATGTGAAGTAAATCTTTACTGTCCACCCTCCAGCTCACACACACACACACACACACACACACACTCTCCCCCTCCCCGAGCAGCCGTTGCCTTTGGAGCCCTTGAGCAGTAACATAGTCATCACATCTTACTCTTTTTCCCATCACAAGCGGGAGAAGCGACTGCCTGCCCGTCTTTTCCTCACACCTGCCACACCTCCACAAGTGTCCCCGCCCTCTTACCCGCCCCCACCCCCAGTCCACCCAGCCAAACCCTACTCCTCCTCCCCCCCCTTCTCCTGTTTGCTGAAAGCAGACGTCACCCCGTCCTCTTCATCCATCACACTACACACCACCCAGCCGGTGGGCTTTCGCTCCTCCTCTCTCCTCTCATCACCGCTGTCCTGAATACATTTAGGGGGGTGGGGTTGGGTGTGTGTGTGTGTCTGTCTTTGTGTGTATGTGTGTGTGGGAGGGGGCGGGGGTTCGTGCTCGGATCAGATCTCTCGATGATCAGAGGTTGGAAACGTTGGCTTTACCTGGACGCCGGTAGCCGCTCCTCCCGCCGCACCGTCTTCATGAACTCAACGGCAACACGAGGCCCATGGACATTCCACCATAACAATGGCTCAGGCACTTAATACTCTTTTTGTTTTGCCAGCTCCTGTATTATATATTTTTTTTTTTTTGTGTAAGAAAGGCTGCCATTTTTTTGGACAGTAGATAACCCAGCATACAGCCACGTGGAATGTGTCCAGTTATGTTTCTTTGTTTTTTTTTTGTTCTAGGACCAATTGTAGTCGCAGCTCGGGTGTTCATACAGTTGCTCTAAATCATTGTGAAGGATGACCGCTAACTCTACTTTATTTTCTAATGAAGGAAACATTAACCAGACAGCACTACCTACTATGGTTACACACACACTACAGGGGAGGTCAGAGCAGGAGTGTCCGAAGAATATTTCACCAAACATTTCATGATTCTTTTTTGTTTTTTTTGTTTTTTTTTGACTGTTGAGTAAATGAAATTACTGCATATGTACAAACCCATGCTGTGTTGACGAATACAAAACTGTGGAATAAATTGCCTTCAATCTATAGTCAACTGAGCTGGGGTGTCACGGTCTGTCCAAGCTCAGCACCGCTAACTGTAACGTCCAACTGAGAAAAAAAACAAAAAACACCAAAAGAACAAATAGAAATGACACTAAGCGGGAGATGGGGATTGGTTGGAACATGGGACGCTTTTGGTTGTCTAGTTGAAAGTAAGAGGGGAAAAAAAAGAAAAAAAAACCTGTGTATCCTGTGCCATAATGTAGAGAGACATCTGTTGCTGTTGTGAGATGGATTTTACCCACTGTCCACTACAGAGTCATTTCATTGGCACTTTTGTTTCTTAGAACGTATTAGCCTCAGCTCCACTGTTTAGGCCTTGTTGGATATGTGTACTCAAAAACAAAACGCTGTTCAATTTCTGTTAATTTCTTTTTCCTTTACATCCGGGATACAGTCTCTTCAATGCATCTGATTTCATATGCATAAACCAAGAAATGCCATAAATTGATTTATCACCTTGTTTACAGACAGATCAAATAAATTTATTCCAACCAGATTGTGAGTTTGTCCTACTTCAGAGAGAGAACAGGTTTTTGGTTTAAGGTCAGAGGGAGTGTTGACCTAATCAAGACAGAATGCTCTAACGCCAGACATGTTCGAACAAACGTTTCTTCATGAAGACAGAAGAAAATGTTCAAAATACAGAGGATTGGCAAACATGAAGCCTTACTATCTTGGCTCTGCATTCAAGTAAATTTGATGCCTGTTATCCCCAGATTCTTAAGCGAGATGTTTTCACACTTAAAATATATGAAACATTTTGAGGTCAAGAGTAAAAGCACAGCACATGAGATACTGTCATTTTCCTTTATTGAATTAAAATGAAATAGAATGGACATAAGTGAGCAGGAAAACATTGACAAGACAAAATATCAATTGGAAAAAGACAATGGGACCTGAATATAATTCAAGCCATTGTGGAACAAAAAAAAAAGTGAATACTGTGTGTTTACAATGTTAATGATTAGATCAGTTAAATGTACTTCAAGGCCTATTAAACAATAACTCTCAAAATTAAGTGACGCATCAATAGCAGCCAAGAGGTTTACAACAGGCAGCATCATCACTGAAGTGTTCCCACACTCAGTTAATACAATCCACAATGTGACGTAACATAGAGAGCACATTCTTTGCATCAAGTGCACCAACTAACCGGTTTGGCTTTATTTTTTTTTGTTTGCATGGATTTAACAAACTGTGGCACAAAGTACTGGCAGGAGCAGCGACGTCCTTGCGTATCAGGCTACAAAGAGATGGCGAAAACATTACAGTGGCTATAAACGTTTCTATACTTGCTGAAATATAGTTAAATTTCACAAAAAGGATGCTGCATAGCGCTTGGAGATGCTTCTCTGTAGCAAGAGTATATATGTACATAATGAAACCTTTCCACCGTCATAAATGTATTCAAAGCTAAGGATGAAACTTATGGTCGTCTATGTATAAGTTCTATATACAGTACATGGTACACATTTTTTGTGTTCTTAAACGTCTGGAACCATGGAGGTCATCTCTGCGTGTGTGTGTGTGTAACCGACCCCGCCTTCCAGACACAAACTAGAAATCCCCTCTTAATCCACAGCCGTGTTAAAAATAAAGCAATTATTTTGAGTTGTATAAATGATAAGGACCATACATGTACAATGTATAGGAAGCAGTGAAACCTTAGGAGATGGACGTGTTTGATTTAAACCCCCAAAGAAAGTCTGCTGCTATGAGGCTGGGCATGGTGGGGTATAGAGACCAATCAGTCCAGCCAATCGTCAGTCAAGCTCGGGGCAGGTCCTGGTCGTGCCCTTCAGAGCAAGGCTGCTGCATCTGGACCACCACCGTCTCCACGGTGACCTCTTCCTCGCTGTCGCTGCTGTCCAGCTCGTCGTCCTCGTACTCTGAAGACTCCTGGTCGTGCTCGGAGCGCGACGCCCCCGACATGGTGCCGAAGGAGTGAGCGCTGGTGGAGGCCAGCGAGCGCAGCAGCGGGGTGCTCTCGGACACTTCCTCGTTCTCCTCGGGGCCGCTCTCGCCCTCCTCCGACTCGGAGTCGGAGTCACCCTGTGACGGGACCACCTTCTGCTTGCACACTGGACATGTCTTCTTGGTTTTGGTCAGCCAGGGGTCCACACACTTACTGTGGTAGGCTAAAGCAAAGACACAATCAGTCTAGAGCAGCCCAACCGGATCATAGTGCGCTGATGTTGACGTTTCCATTCTAACCCATAGATATGCTTGTATCATACAGATCAAAGGTGAAGGTACAAAAGAATAATCTACCCGATATACATCTACTAATTACATAACAAACTTTCCATACAAAGACATGGGAATGAAGCCAAAGTCCCAACATCTCTCACATCTGATATTTAAACTGTCAAAATCAGAAGTGGCCAAGTGATCAAGTACTGTGACAAGTCAACCCTGTCCATTGAGGTAAGGAACCCAACTGTTAATCACTAAGTAACATGAATATCAGTATGTTTATTATTGAGAAACCGTGGCTCTCCCTGTAGACAGGAATGGATGAAGGACTTCCCAACTCACCATGAGAACACGGCAGGACTCGGAGCTTCTCTCCTTCTTCATACTCGTCCAGACAGATGGCGCATACATCGTAGTTGTCCCCTGTATTAAAAAACAAAAAGGGAATCTCATCCATTAACTTATTCTAACCGAGCCACAGCTCACCAACTCCTGTGATGATGGATATTCTGAGGACATCCAGGATATTTCGGACAAAAGTGAAGTTCTAAAGTCACTGCCTCATTATACATTTAGTCTCAGCTGTTATTACACTTCAGCTTATTGGATTATTCAAACATCTTCAGGCGCCGATGTGCTGAATTATCAAAAGCCTCACGTGTAATTTCATTGCTCGTATCAAACCAAATATGGCTCTCCTCTCATCTGAGCCACAGCCGCAGGTCGGAGCACTGCGTTTCCTCACATTACGGGAGGTGTAAAGTCACTATGTACAGCAAAAAAAGCTCAGGAATTTATCAACGCACTCCCTTCCAAATTCCACCGTGTTCTTCTTCTTCCTTCCCTTTTCCTTCGCTGCCTTGGCTAGGAGGAGGAGGAAGAGGAGGGCGCAGGCATGGGGGCTGTGGGCCGGTGTGTTTATGTAAGCTCTAAATGAGCATGTTTTCCCCGACAGGGCTCTCTGTGTCGGTGCCAGGGCTGCATGTGACCGTATAAGGATGGGGAGTCACATCGACGAGGAGGCCCCCCCTCCTCCTCCTTCCCTTTCTCTCCAAGCGTCAGCAACTAGGCGATATTTTCAATTCAATCTCTCTTTTTTTCTCCCTCCTGTATCACCGTCATTATCCTGCCTGTCTGTCTGTCTGTCTGTCTTTCTCCCAAGATTGATCCTTAAGACTCTTGATGTAAGTTCAGAGCAGCGTCCATCTTGTCCCTCTGCCCTCCGCCCTCTGTCTCTCTCCCAGGCTGGACATTGGGGGGTGAAGGAGAGGGAAGGAAAGGTTTATGCAGGCACGGATCCAGTATACACTCAGGAAATGCTGAACTATGGCACTGACTGAGCTATTCTGAGTGATGCGGAGACAAAGGTTCACAGTACAACGCTGAACTCAAAGACCTCTGGGAGAGACGGCTGGGTATCATTGATGTCCCGTCACTTGATGACTGATGTCCTCCCGTCGTTAGAGAAGGCGACACCCTGAGACTTCATTAGAAAGACATTAATGCTTTTGAAGAGTAAGATCATCTGATGCTCCCTACACAGCATCTCTCTGCTGCACACACACTGAGAAACTATTGTCAATAGGATTCCATGTTGGTGGATGTTTCTGTTTTCCTCTATCACACACAGATCTGTGACTTCCGCACGCACCCCGCATACAACAATGACATTTTCTCCCTGTCCTCCACTCGTATTACGTCCGGTCCACCAGCAGTCCCACAGTAATGCAGGCCGCTGTGTTTTCCCTTTGCGGGTGGGACCGATGACAAACTGATAAGATGTAGACCGGAGCAAGACAAAGTAGGAAAGGATTTTTCTTGCGGTGTGTGTGTGTTTGGAACAGAATCTTGCGGGTAATGACATTTAAAAATCCATCCGTCGTCAAACTTCCTGCTGTGTGGATGATGAAGCCAAATATGACCCTCAAACACACACACACACACACACACACACACACACACACACACACACACACACACACCCGTCCAGGATGTCCAGGAGGAAACATGCAGCACAGCGAATTTTCACAGAGCGGTGCAGTCATCCTGGTCACAGACCGAATTATAGCACTCCTGCTGATCAAAGGCCCCTGCTGAGGACATTACTCACTCTGCATTCTGGAAGCTTCTACCAGGAATCAGCTTAGTAATGTCATTACCATGACCCTCGCATGTGAGCGGAGGATACGTCACTGTGGTAAAATAAGAAAAGAAAAAGGTTTTGAAAAAGGTTTTGATGTGCTCTAAGTTAGGGAGGCAGTAGTCGAGTGGGTAGAGCTTCCGCTTAGGAACCGGAGAGTTGCCGGTTCTGGTCCCTGCCGAGGTGCCCCTGAGCAAGGCACCGAACCCTCAATTGCTCCCCCCTCTGGGAAGGGTGGTAATGTAATGTAATGTAAGTCGCTTTGGATAAAAGCGTCTGCCAAATGATCGTAATGAGCTGAGGTTTTTCACTCTGATGGTCAGTGCGCCTCACACTACCAAACAATAACATCCACTTCCAGTTAATTCAGCTGTGGAGTTGAGAAATCATTTTTTTACGACGGATTGAAAACATCCACTTGGCAGATTCTTTTTATACGTGGGAATCCCTTGCATTGAGTTTTGGGGCCAGTAGCACATTTTGAAACGAGTTAGGAGCCGACGCGGTGCTTCTTCTCTCTGTATTTCATTAATCAGCCAGCATCCCCGCATTGGTGGGTCTCAGAGGAGCGTCGCTGTCCTACTGAACTTCACATGAGCACAGAATGTGTGTGTGTGAGAGAGCCAGGGAGCCGGGGAAAGAGTGGGCTAGCTGCAGAGCGACAGAGCGCCACAGTTTGTCAACGCTCCAGCCAATCAGACGAGGGCGACTGGCTCGGAGGCCAGAGAAGTGAGAGAGGAAGAGAGAGCTCCTCTGTATCGCCATCAACATGCCTCACAAACAGACGACTGAGCCACTGCAGCTGCTCGGTTCTGTGAGTGTGTGTGTGCGTTAAGCTCCCTGCCTGAGACTTGGAAGCAGGAAAGCCAAGAGGAGGGGTGAAGTGACTCATCATAAACAGGGAGGGATCAGTCTAAAGGTCAAGGGTCAGCGGGAGAGTCCATCCTTTCTCAGACTAAGCAAGGGGGGCGCCGAGGAGGGAAACGCAATCTTCCTCTTTCTCTCAGTCCAGTTTGATGGCTTCTGTTCCCGCGTTTGCCGCCACTGAGCTCGTGTTCAGAGGCAGTTTGAGGTTTTGACATCCTCCTCCCAAATCCACAACCAGACAGAACAAAAATCAATGACAAACCAAGCTTACAGGCTAAGTGGGGCTGACGCAAGGCCCTGCAATAAAAACGGGTGCATAAGTCAACTTAATGGCAGCTCTACGCTGCTCTCTGACAGCTGTGGCAGCTGCTATTACATAATCCTGTACATTGACACGGGTCTTATGTTGCACACTGCTGCTCAGACTGGTATTGTGCACCAATTACATGGGCACCGTGCTTTTCATTAAGAGCTATTGTGCGCCGACCATACAGACACCCTTTGTACTGCGCCACTCACTACTGCGTTTTCAGACTCATCTCCAAACATGCAAGTCTGACATCATTCCACGCCTACCACCTCCGTCTCCAGCCTAAACCCCACCCACCCCACCCAAGAATTGTGTTATTGACAGTATAAACCAGAATAATGTGGTTATAAGTCTCAGAAATGTGTTTTAAACATAGAAAGAAATGAATATAATGATAGAAAGTAATCGGTAACACTTAACACTACCAGCTGGGGAGTTATTGTCATGATAACAACTTAATTTATAGCAAAACATATCAAGAAAAGTTGATTTAAAACAACAAATCCAATACCAGCAACAGCAGTGAAAAAAATGTGCGATTCAATAACAAAGTGTTGCAAATTGCTTGAACAAATTGCAGCGTTGATAGCGACACTATCTGTTTGATTTTCCCAGATGAAGCTTCTCTGCTCATCAGCACAAACACATCCTGCCAGTACAGCAGCAGCAGCCAAGGCCGCAGCTTATCAGCACGCTAATATCTTCCCCCAAAATCTTCCGCCCACTCTGAAAAGACAGGCATTACGTATTCTTTTGCATATTTAACTGCTTCTGGCTGCTGATTGACTGCGCTGCTGTACAGGTGGAAATTAAAACCATGAAACCTCTTACAACTTTTATCATGTCTGCTAGCATCATCTCTGCTGCCTTCCCTCTGGTATTGATGGTCGGTTCCATGACAGTGACGCTTTCACACAGTGGAGGGCTCTGGAGGCGTTTCTCAGCTTTAAAAGCATCACATCACATCTTCCTGTTCACTATAGCTGCTTGTGTTCATAGCCCCCAGAGTCCATGCTCAGCATTCTCCCTCAGAGCTGAAGCCAAGGGCACCATTAGGCGTCCTTCCTACACTCTACACACTCCAACACACAGAGTTTGGGCTCCATGCCCACAAGAAGTTTGTGTTGAGGGCTTGTGTGTTGGTGATAATTCACCACAGCAGGCTGACGCTCACTTTGACTTCTATGGTTAATTATTTTCAACAGAATGACCACTGAACTTGCTAACAGACGGCTCATCCACACAACCAACCAACCGAGTTTGCTACCGTGTCACATAGCCAAGCCAAGACTTGCTGAGCGCTCTAGCTAGTAATAAGTAGCATAGCTGCTACAAACTAGCGTTAGCTTGTTACTGAGTTTTCAAACTCCATATAAGTTTGGCTCTGCTGCCATTGTTTACATAGCAGCCTAGTTGCTAGTCAGGCACACAGTAATGGACATGGGACTACTTCTCAGCGGGAGCTTGCAATTGGTGAAATGATAAATATACAATGTAAATGTATTCATTTCATTTGGTAAGCAGCCATGTAGTAAGTAATGATGACTTAATGTCAGCGGGTGATTATTGTAGCATTAATCCCTTCAGGCCGACACAAGACACCTCGCCGCACTGCAATTTGTCAGAAAGTCTTTATTTAAAGCTCTTGTGGAAGTCAAAACACAAAGCTGTATCACCCTGAGGACAAATATGTTTCCCCCATAGTATAGTAAATAGAAAATACAGCCAATCTTATTCAGTCATGAGACATTCTGACAGATGCCATGGGTGATGCTGGGCGGTGTGACTGTTACACACACGGTACACAGCTGAACAGTAATTGATCATTAGAGCGTGGAGGCCTTCTCCCTCTTATTACGGCTGCAGCAACAGGCTGGTTCTGGGTTCTTTGCCAAGCTCGCTTTGCTCCTGAGTGTACGGCTTAAAAATGTGATTGGGCAGATTTGGTGTCAGCTGCCTGTGCGACCAAACACTCTGACTCAGCTAAGAGAAGCACACACGGCGCCCCCGAGGCCGTTTCCTGGACATTTGAACTCCCTGCAGCCACCAAGGTCGAGCGTACCAGTACCCAGTCCAAAACCTGTGTCAGAGTGGCTGCTGCCTGCCCACACAAACACACACTACAGGGGCCAGAAAGCCACTCTGCTTTTAGGTGGTGTGTCATGTTCCGCTTGCCTCTCCACATGCTGCTTCCTGTCAGGTAGAGAGGAGCTCACCTCCCTTTCTCGCCCGAGGAGCAGCTTTATGACGGGGCTGCTTAGCGTGCTACCAACCGTACCCATAAAGCCCTGTGGTGTCCCCCACCCGCACAGCTGATTGTAGACCGGGGCTCTCCAATCCAAGCCAGCAGGAGCCTCTGCAAACTACAGCTGCCACAGGAAACAGCCTGTAGCTAAAACCTGGATGCCTTAAGCACGCGGAAACGCTCGCTAAATACACAAGACAAAACCATAACATAGCACAATGGGATTTGCATTGCAAAACGACGCTATAGTCAGTCTGACCTTTGTACTGAGAAACAGGTGGAAAACTTAGAAGTGTCTTGTATTCAGAGGTAAATTAATTCTATTCCCCCTCAAATATTCCTGCAAACGAGGTTACATTCTGCACATCTGATGAGTCGGTTTGAGATCAAGAAGAATACATTAACTTTCCACCTAGTCAAGCCGCTGGTTTGACCGAGGCTGAATGCCGAACCAGCAGTCATGTGTGGAGCCTCAGCAGACAGCAGACTCCCACAGACGGCTTGGTTGAAAGAAAGTCCACATTAATCCGATTGATTCTGAAGGACGACGTAACGCATCAATGACATCCAACTCATGGGCCGGATCACGTGAGAGAGGGGGAGAGAGAGCGAGCGAGAGAGAGGGAGAGAGAGGGAGAGAAGCAGGATGACAGAAAGAGTTTATACCATCTCTGCTGACTCTAAGGTCAAAGGTCAGAGTGAGGTTGACAGATGTTTTTCCTCCCTGTAGTTTCAGGAGAGCTTGACAGTCCCGGTAAGGCAGAGGTTAAAGGAGTGTTGAGAAACAGGTTAAAACTGCACACAGTTGTTATCTACGGCCGTAACGTTTGGGCCACTCTAACTCTAAAATACCAAATGGAGTCAGACTTATGATGCCAAATGAGCGTTGGCTCTCGTCCCGTCAAAGTGAGCTGAGATGTTTGAGATTGCCGTCATACCTTTCTTGTACTTGTGGATGGGAAGTTTCTTTAGCTGGTCTTTGCGCAGGCGGCTCCTACGAGCTCTGTGTCGATCCTGGACAAACTTGGTGATCTGGGCACAGATCACAGAGAGAAAGTCCTTTAGAACATCACCCACTCATCATATGTGTGCATTTTAAACTTTACATCCTGTTCCCTCTGCCTAGATATAAATCATCATTCCCTACACTTGGAGCTCAGCCTTGAAGCAGGCGTAAGTTTGCCTACCATGAAAACAACAATGAGGATGAGGCAGATTCCCACAATGATGAGGAAGGGGATCAAGTAGTATTCCAGAGGCAGGCTGAAGTCTTGCATGAGGACCACATGCCCACTGGCAAAACAAGCAGAGGCATTGTCAAACCAGGGACAGAATGAAGAATCAACATTAACCTTTTGTGTTGGCTGGCATTACAAACACACTGATTGAGTGTCACACACACACAAAAATGCATTATGGCAGCAATTTGTTACAGCCCATCATTGTGAGTGGTCACAGCGAGAAGATTAATTAGTGTTTAGGTTAAAGGCGCAGCAGCAAAGGTCGTCTCATCATATGAGCTCTCACACTGGTTACTTGTGGTTTATGGGGCTGTAACACAGATTTCACAGCACGACCCCTCTCAACTCTCAAACCTAGAATCTGGGCACCACTGACCGAAACATGGAAAGAACCATGTTTGGTGTTGGTCCCTGGTATCAGGACGATATCCGTCTGAGCAGAACTGCAAACATACAAATGGAACTGCGTGCCGTGACGCTGGGGCGGTTTTGATAGGCCGAGACATTTGCCTGATTGTCACCTAGGCAACAGTTTGCTGAGAGTGACAACGCGTCACAAGATCAATCTGTATTTATGTATGTTCAGGCATTCAAACGTCAGACTCGCATCAGGCTGGTGGAAGGCAAAAGTGACAGTTTTGACAGAAGTTGCTGTATAAGAACGATAATTAAAAATGTCGGAAGGAGAAGATGAATTGAGGAGATATTCAGGACGTTTACTGGTAAATGTGTGGCTTTTGTGATCAAAATTGGCCATTTAGGGAATTAGAGAAGCAAGCTTTCTTTGATGGATGCAGATTTCAATCACAGAATGTCCAAAGAAGCCAACGATTATTCAAAAGTAATAAAAGTTTACGATGCGCTTCTGATGCTACTTCTTCCTCCCCCACAGAGAGAGATTTTGGTTTGGACTTACCCCTTGTCATAAGTGTAGTCCTCTTTCAGGTTATTGGCAGTGTCCTCGCCCACAAACACAGAGGGAATATCTATCTGCTTCATAATATCCACTAAAATGGAAGCAAAACATATTCATCAGATATCAGAGAGGTCAGATGGTTCTTGTAGAAATTGGGCTTCTTAGCGTTTTTAGTGTTTGAGGCAAATTTCTTGGTGTAGAAAAAGGTTTTGCAAATATGTCTATCGTGAAAATCCCTTTGTGTTTTGATTGGATGGTCCAACACAGCCTTCTGATTGGCCCGGGGCTCAGGCCCCAAAGGTTCTACCAAAACTCTACACTTACTGTATTTTCAGTTTCAGTTTGTGTGCAGGAATTTTTGAGGTCTTAGCGAAAATCTTGCATTTGCAAACCAATTTTAGGAATACAAATCTTTTCTACAGGTATGCAAAATTTATTCACAAGCACAAAGCTTTTCTACAGACACACAAAACGCTTCTACAAACACAAAGCTTTTCTACAAATTTGCAAAACTTTTTCTCGTACAGGCACAAATCTTTCTTTATAACCTCAAAAATTGTTTTGGCAGAATATTGAACCAATTCAAATGCTTACAACACATCTGATGGTGTCTCTTATGCCTAATGCTGTACAAGTCTCACAGCTCTTAAGTGTCCCAAAATGGTACATTAAAATGGTAAAAATGTGATTAATAGGAATGAAGGAACCAAGCAAGGAAGCCCGTTGGAACATTTATCGCCTCCTGCGCCCCCTGGAGTAAGGATGGGGTGACTTGCATCATATCACATGTCTAACTAATTTGAGCATTAGCAGGGGCGATGCCGATTCATAAGGGGATACTGTTTTGGTTCTGCAAGGCTTCACTTTCCTCCTGGGGGACCTCAGATGAGCTGCTGACTGGGTAAGCACTTAACAGTTCCACAGGCCCGAGGTTAAAGGGAAAAGTCACATCCTCAGCAAAACAAAGAGACATAAGGACAGGCAACAGTGTGGCTTGTGCTGTGGTGTACAGAGAGGAAAGAAGCAGGCGGTGGTGGTGGTGGGGGTACTTACAATCATTGGATCCCATGCTGATTAAGTCATCAGAGTCCACATTGTGAACAATGGCCGCCTTGTACCCGGCTTTCTGGGCGTTGAGCACCTGTGAAGGCATCAAATGTTGAGCAGTGACTATTGAATGCAGCGTGAGGAAGACCTGTGTGATGGAAACACCTACGCTGGAAACTGGAGAGGGTGATTTCAGAAAGGTTTTTGATATCTTAAGAATTACAGAGGCAAGTTGAGGTGGTGTGTGTGTGCGATATTAACCATTTTATTACCCAGTGCCTTCCAATAAGCAGTAGAAACTACAAAGCAACATACAGGAATACTAGATCCCAACACCTCCTCAAACAACTTATCTGTTTACAACCTGTTTGCATTTAACACCCGGACATCTCCCCCATCTCCTCCATAAACACGGCTGCCTCGTCTAAGCTGACCGCACTGTAACCGAAGATCCAAAACAGGAAGCATTTAATGATGGGAAGGGGAAGCCGGGAATCAAAACGCATGGCAGAGGAAAGTCGGCCAGTAGGGGGTAAAGGTCATACCGGTGGAGGTTTTGTAGATTATGGAACAATCTGATGGTTTGTGATATCCTGATCTTGAATTTTTGGAGACGAGTGTGTTGTTACATCCCTATTTAGCATGTGGCTGTACCCTGTAAAGTTGTAAACCACTTGATCAAAGAAATCCTGACTCCCCTGTTTGGCATTTGGCATTTTGTTGGATTCTCTACCTTTATGGTGTTCTTCTTGGACTGCAGCCTTCTTATGAGCGAGAGAAGTTAAAATAGTGTTTAGTGC
Organism: Genypterus blacodes; assembly: GCF_046128005.1. NCBI lineage: Eukaryota > Metazoa > Chordata > Actinopteri > Ophidiiformes > Ophidiidae > Genypterus > Genypterus blacodes. The sequence goes on along the minus strand of NW_027466866.1, from coordinate 1,452,370 downwards.
GTCACCTTGGCAGTGTGCGACTCTTGTGTGCCAACTTAATATAACATAAACATGCCACGATGTCCGGACGATCATTAATACCACTAACACCCCCACCTCAGAGATTTCAACCTCACGCTGCCACATAAAAACAGATGCTGCAGAGCGTATCCAGTGTGTGTGTGTGTGTGTGTGTGTGTGTGTGTGTGTGTGTGTGTGTGTGTGTGTGTGTGTGTGTGTGTGTGTGTGTGCAGCTGTTATCCTCAACATGCAATTTATTTTCTTTTTAAATCTGAGACGCCGCCCCCCCCCTCCATTCTCAATTACAACATATGCTGTAGGCCAAAGTCTGGGTCGAGGTTAAACGGTGGAGTCACAAAACCATTTCACTCTGTCCTCAAATTATTACGGACAGATGCTGTCAAAGATTATATGTCCCATAAAAAAAAAAAAGATACCGTGGAAAAGGAGTTTGGCAAGGAAACGGTGAAACTTTATGGACGTTAGTGTGATAAGCAGCACCAGTGTGATTGTAATGAAGGTGAGTAAACAAGAGAGAACAGTACAGGAGACAGGAAGTATAAATGTGTACACGGGTGGACAAGCAGGAAGCAGGGACGGCTCAAAGGCCTGAAGTACACCAGAATGTTGATTAAGTTAATGACTATATAAATTTAAGTCCTAGTACTACCTCCGAGTTACCTCATATATGATTTGCTATTTAATGTGTTCCTTATAAACCTAAACAGAAATACTTAAGGCAGTTTTTCCTATTGAGAGATTCTTCCAGGGGGAGGCTGATGATGTCATGAGGCTCTTCCATCTGCAGGCTTTCTGTTGCCTTGTGTGTCACAGTATAGAAGCTGCAGTATCCTGTATAGCCATTGTTGTGGCTGATGACTTTACTGCAGGTGTGATGGAGGAAGTGCGAGGTGACAATATAACCCAGGAATTAATCATTACACTGTATGTGTGCTTACACAGAGAGGAGAACACACACTCCATCACATTTGTCACTCCAAACGAAGGGAGTCGGGAGAATCAGAGAGGGAAATAATCTCACACTATTTCCTATTTTTCCTCCAGCAGCAGTGTTCCATCTCATTATTAGCACAGCTGGAGCAGTAAACAGTACGAGCAAGACTAATTCAAAACAAAAGGAGGCCCCAATTATGTTGTATACTCGATTGTCTTTCATCTGTTACAGGAAGAATCACTGTTAAAAGATTTCTGACGTCAGGGTGAATGTTTCCTTTTAAATGAAACAAAGCTGAGATGATGTCACTGCTACCTTCAGGCACAGAGGAAACACTACAATTAGCTTCTTTTCAATCATGTTTAGTTGTATACCGACTGAAATGGGGGACAAATGGAGGGAAGCAAACCCTAGATTATGCCATTGTAAATAGATTTATCCAGGCATGTTAACATCTCACCTCTGCATGAGCCCGGCCTCGTAACGCAATTACGCAACAAGTCATGAATACTTAGAGGACGGCGGTATCGTATCGATTCCGTGCACATATACAGCTTAATCACATTTTTGCCTTTAATGGCAGGGAGGACAGGAGTACTGGAGAGTGTGTGTGTGTGTGTGTGTGTGTGTGTGTGTGTGTGTGTGTGTGTGTGTGTGTGTGTGTGTGTGTGTGTGTGTGTGTGTGTGTGTGTGTGTGTGTGTGTGTGTGTGTGTGTGTGTGTGTGTGTGTGTGTGTGTGTGTGTGTGTGTGTGTGTGTGTGTGTGTGTGTGTGTGTGTGTGTGTGTACACGTGCCGACTGCCTGGCTGAGGATGTGCCACCCCTTGTGTGGTAAATTAACACCCGGCTAACAGGCAGTGAAAGTGAGACAGTGACGTGCGGGCGGGCCGCGCCACGTAAAGAACAGGGGCGAGGGGGGAATAGAGGAGGAAAGGAGTGTGTTTAGCTCAGGTCGCACTCTGAAAGACCTGACAGTCATCTGTTCCCAGTCATACACCCATAAACATACCAGGGCTGAAGAGTGTAACGCACACACACACACACACACACACACACACACACAGAAGCCATTGATGCCCTCCACACAATGCACTCCCTCAAGACAAGCACATGGAATCGCAACCCTGCAGCTGCCATCAGCGCTGCTTCACGTATTGCCTGTGCGTATAATTACAATGAAGGCGTGGACAAAAGGCAGCGCTGTTCAACTTTATTATTTAATCGCTGCTAAGACTTTAACTGACTAATCTGATAACAAAGGGAGTTCATAATTCAACTCCTTGACCTTATCTGTTCGGTACACACTCCAAGGTTTCATTTGAGGATAACTCCACTAACTGCACTTTGTCCCCTGCTGTGTGTGTGAGTGTGTGAGGCTGGCTGCTGTGTGGTTGGCTGTAGCTGTAGGAGGATTTTTATTTTTAATGTAAGGAGCTGCTTTGGCTTTGTTGGCTGTCGGCTGTGCTGATGCCAGTGTGTGGTGAGGTTTGTCTGCCTGGGATCTGCGCAGGAATTCAACCTCTGCTGCTGGCTCACCCCTGTGTTTGTATGGGCCAAGATAAGGACATTCAATGCATTCCTGAGACAGAGGAGAGGGAGGGAGAGGAGGGAGGAGAGGAGGGGAGGGAGAGGAGGAGGAGGAGGGGGGTTAGGTGGTGAGCCATCCAGAAGAAAAAGAAATCAATAGAGCTCAAGCATGGTGAAGAGCAGGCATGAATGTACAGAATGTACAAACGCATACACTCAGGGTCCTCCTGTCTCATCCGCAGGGTTTTACTCATGTGTGTGTGTGTACAATGCCAAAAGCCTTCAAAAAGCAGTAAAAGCCTGAGAGCTTAGCTATGATTTATGATTAGTATTTGTTCAACTCCAGTTATAAGTAATGTGACGCACAATGCAAAGTCTCACTAAAGATGCTTTTGTATACTCATTTGTAGTGTGTGTAAACAATCAGACCATCAGGATTCTGAGGCGAGATTGAAGTTTTGGCCAGAGTACGATAACATGGTACACACACTTTGTAATGAAACCCGTCTACCTCATTCTTCAGCTGGGCGTGGGTTTATCAAATATTATCCTGAAGATTGCTTCGGATAATCCCTGCTTCAGTCCAGCTGCACGTCTATGATGTCACCGCGCCACAAGCAGTCCCATGCTACTCAAAGGTAACATAGCAACCAGTCCAGTCACTTTAAGTCGTCTAGAAAGCCACTGAACACGGAGGCCAACATGTTGTGGTCTACAGGTAGAAGACAACATTTCCTGATTGTGCTCTAAATTCCAAAACAAAGTCGATCTCAACTTCAAACTGACAATCTGACAAATGGATTAAACTGGAAATGACAAACAGATGAACTTGAGTCATATCTGGACGCCATGCGAGGGCTGTGACGCTGCAACAGTGAAGGGAAGCAGGAAACGAGACGGCCAATAGAAGGAGCTGGACCAGATGAGTCACGAAAACATAAGGAAGGCGAACAGGACACACACACACACACACTCTCACACACATTCCACATCCTCAACAGGGCAAAAACACACAGGTTCAGTGCCCTTGAGCATGAGGGTCTGGAGCTGCTTGGATGGCTGCGTTCGTACCGTGAAACTTCTTGTGAATGTGTGGAAACGTATAAATGTGAAGGGAAAGTCTCAAACGCTGCCAGCTGAAGGAGGAGAAGACAAATTTCAAAGTATTTTCCAGCGCAGGTCTCCACAGCTTTAATGTGTGTGTGTGTGTGTGTGTGTGTGTGTGTGTGTGTGTGTGTGTGTGTGTGTGTGTGTGAGTGAGTGTGTGTGTGTGTGTGTCGGTGTGGGTGAGAGAGTCAAACCTGACTCCCGTTGGTCACAGTTGATTGCAGGTGCCACCTGGAACAGCCTGACTCACCGGTGTTGATTTTAACCGATTCAATCCTATTAGGTGCAACGATCGACCCAATTCCATTCAAGTACACACACACACACACACACACACACACACACACACACACACACACACACACACACACACACACACACACACACACACACACACACACACACACACACACACACACACACACACACACACACACACACACACACACACACACACACACACACACACACACACACACACATCAAGCTATATATGTCCATAGTATCCCTACAGCTCGCGGTGTTGATGCTGATGGTGTTGTAATTATTGCTGCATCACCACTGTGTGTGTGTGCGTGTGCGTGTGCGTGTGTGTGTGTGTGTGTTGCCAGCAGTGCAGAATCTTCAGCCCCCTATGTTTCCTTTTCATTTCCTACTGTTTTTTTTATCCATTTGTCGTCTCCTCTACCCTAATAATTCAGATTTTATCTTATTGATTAAATCTCATCTTGGTGTCGTTGCTCTCCTGTGTGTACGCCTCCTCCGCTCTCCCTCCTCTCCTGCCAACATCTTCCCTTGAATTTTATGCTTTGAATCAGCAACTTTCCTCCGCTTCTTCTCCCTTACTTCCCGCCCTTTGTCCTCTCCTTCCTTCCTTCCTTTCCCTGCCCTCCACCTCCTCACCTCCTTCCTCTCCGGCCCTTGTTCCTTCCCCGTGTCCTCCATCATCCCTCTCTTCATGTCATCTTTCCTGCTGTATTTGCTGCTGTGCATTTGCATAGATCAGACTTGACCTCAACTTTGTGTAAATGAGTCTGAGCAGCGCCGCACAGCACCGTCACACACAACACACAACCCACGACAACATGCCCGGCCAAGGAATCCACCTTGATAAAGCTTTTTTGATGTAGTTTGTGGGTTTTAAATGGGGAACTAATTAGTGTAAACTGACTCATGTTTGTATTTGTCGTTTCCTGCTGCTTCTTCCCTCTCTTCCTCCTCCTCTTCTCTCTCTTCCCTCATTATATCACCCCGACTGCTAACTTCTACAGATTTCTGCCTGGACCCTCCTCTGATATTTCTCCCTTTTTTCCCCTCCCTCCCTCTCTCCCTCCCTCCCTCCCTCCCTCTCGTTCATTGCCTCTCGGTGCCTTTGCTTCTTTCTCCATGGTGTTTCACAGGAATGCTGCATAGAACAGAGTGGGGTTTTAGTTTCAAGGTCCAGACAGCTGATTAGATAAGGAGTTCAATGAAACTGCAGGGAGGGGCCGCATGCGCTGATAAAGCTGCACAGCTGCAATTCATGCCCTGCAATTACAGTACGTGTGTGTGTGTGCGTGCGTGCGTGTGAGAGCGTGTGTGTGTATGTATAAGAGACACAAGATTTAAAAGAAAGGTGTTAAAGAGAGTGTACATGCGGGGAAACGTGAGACAAAGCTAATTATTGTGGCTTAATACGTGCTTTGTGTCTATGTAAAGATCAGTACTGTGAGGTCATGAACGGATGGGAGCTCAGTGTGTGTGTGTATGTGTGAACATGTGTATGTACAGTATGTGTCCTACAAGCCAAAGGGCACAGGCAGGGCTGTTTGTTGCCACAACAGACATAACAACAGGTCAGAGAGCCACAGAGCCACAGGAGATATGGCATTTCCTGTCTCTCTCCCTCTCTCTCTCTCCGTGTGTGTCCCTCTCACTCAAACACACACACACACACAAGGATCATACCACATTCAGTCATCCATAGTCATACCCTGTCATAAGACCAAAGTGTGTGAGTGCAGGAAGCAATGTTTGAACGGGGGCAGATTACAGACGGGACGCTGCTGTACGTCAGCGGTGGAGAACAAAACCACCGGCGGTTTAAGACCTGGCTGTGGTTCGTGGGAGACGCACGACATCGCTTTAACGCCGTAAACCTGACAGATTAGACTATACGAGTCCTCAAGCACACGAAGGAAGGAAAACAGGAAGAAAGGAGGAAGACGCACGCTCGCGCAGGCAGGCAAACAAACACACACCTCTCCAGACCAGCTGCTCGCTGTGGGACGGGACTCCCACCTCCATGTTTTAGTGCTGCTGTTGCCGTCTCATTGATTCCTAGCTGCAGCATTTCAGCCGGATGGATTTGCTGTCAGGAGGTGTCCGTGCAATTGTCATGAATTAAATACAATGCATAAAGCACATGTTAAGAAATGTGTGGAGATTTAAGATTATATTCTCTGTATCAAGGTGCTACACCAATCTGAGTAAATGCATCGACTTGATCAGAGTAGAAGCTTTAACTTAACATGTCTTCCTGAGAGGACTCTTACTTTGAAGGAGCACAATAAAGATTTAGTGTCACGTTTAAAAGTAACGTGACACAAAAACACATCCTCTGCCACTAAACAGACGCGTATTCACAAAGTCTTAATCTAAAGAAGTGAGACTGAGAGAGGCAGGGAGACGAGAACACTGTGGCTCCACATATCTCACTACATCTTACATAACTCGGCCATTATGTGTCAATGTATACAGACCTTCAGTGTGTGTGCGCGTGTGTGTCCTGTTAAATGTGTCTGCTATTAAGGGGGGTGGACCATCCACATGTTTTTCCTCTCTCTCTCTCTCTCTCTCTCTATCGTTCAGAGAGAGAGCGGGATGGGGGAAGTTCAAGGGGAGGAGGGGGGGTATTGAGTTTCCCATCGTCCCCCCACTACAGAGAGACACACACATACACACAGACGCACACACCTCCATTAATACCCTCCCTTCCCTCATGTCTCCGGGGTCATGAAGGTCACCAAAAAGTCCCCCCCCATACCTCAAAGAATCCCAGCATACAGGAAGTGGAAACCCTCTCCCCCTCTCTCTACCCCCCTCGCTCTCTCTCTTGGGGCTTCTGTTCTAAAACGAGCAGCCAGGAATGCTTTCCCCTCTCATTCTCTCTCTCGTTCACACACACACACAGCGAGTGAGTGGCCATTAACACTGCATTGCTTGATCCTCACACCAAGTCAATCGCTCTCCACATTCAACATTACCATTGTCGTCACACACGCACACGCACACACACACACACACACACACACACACACACACCGAATTGGGTTAAGTGGGCGATTACCCGTTTCACTGTGTGTTACAGTGGAGGCTCCATTAAAACACTTTGCTCTCCTTCACCAGATGCTAATGGCTGAAAGCTAGAAGGCTGCGGAGAAAATGCAAAGGAATGCAATGAAAAATGCAGCAGAAGGCGTGTCGGGGGTGACACCATGCAACCCTCACACACACACACACACACACACACACACACACACACAGACACACACATACATGCATACACACACAGAGACATGCGCCTCGTTTCAGTCAAGATGGAATCTATTATTCCTTTGTTTCCTCTGCAGCTTCTGGAGGGAACTGAGCCTGGCTAGGAGGGAGGGAGGGAGGGAGAGTGTGTGTGTGTGTGTGTGTGTGTGACAGACAGAGGGAGATGGTAGCAAGACTGAGAGAAAAAAACAACTGTGATAGTGATGAAGAGAGGAAGACTGCAGGGGGAGCGCTGCATGTGTGTGTGTGTGCGTGAGAGAAGAAATGTACATGTTTATGTGATGGTGTGTGTGGATATCAACAATTAATAAAACACACACACACACACACACAGTGGTTACGTAACAGTAAGGTTACGTCATGTCTCATGGAGATGAGGAGTCAAACACTGTCAAGCCGATTTTCAAGTATGATGTCGCATCATAACAAACGACTTCTCAAAATGGCAGTCGTGAAAACAAAACACTCAAACACAAGCAGGCGCACACACACACAGACATGAGGGACCAGCAGCAAACATCGTCTCTGCAGATGATGAAGATGAAGATGTTTGCAACACAGGTTTGTTTTTTTCCACTTTGTAGCAGACTGAGAGAACTATAGAATGGCAATATATGTAGAAAGTGAAATCTGGTCAGGGGAGAAACATGCAGTATTTACATCCTTCTTTAAATGGGACAAATAAAAGGTGTAATGTAATTCTATAATGGAACCAGATCCTAGCAACGGGAAAAACAGTGTATTTCAACAAGTCATAGGTGTTCCTTTGAGGCTGGAGGAGGGCTGCGGGGGGTTAAACGGCAAATCTGACATAGATCAGGATGTGTGTGTGTGTGTGTGAGTCTGCGTGTGTCTGGCTGAGGCACAGCTATGTGGAGGGGAGTCTGGTTACCCTCCAGCCAGGAACACCTCAGAGGCCTGCGCCTGCGCCTGTGTGTGTGTGTGTGTGTGTGTGTGTGTGTGTGTGTGTGTGTGTGTGTGTGTGTGTGTGTGTGTGTGTGTGTGTGTGTGTGTGTGTGTGTGTGTGTGTGTGATGCAGCGAAGCCTTATAAGGTTCCATGGCTACACCGACATGAGTGAAAAAAAAGAGTGAGCGAGCGAGACTGACGGAGAAACTTCCCATCAGGAGAGAGGATATAAGGCAGTGAGAGAGAGAGAGAGTGAAGACGGGAGGGAGTGAGAGACCGAAGAGGAAAGACGGAGGACGGCGCCAAACAAACGCTCTCCTCTCTTTCCCTCCATTACTCCCCCCTCGTCTCTCTCTCTCCCTCCTCACCTCCTCGTCTCTGTCCCTCCCTCCAGCTCCCTCCAGCTCACTCGCTCACCTTTGTTGCTCCGACTACAACAACAGATGGAGGCTTTTATCCTATATGGGGACTACATCTATATCTTTCATTCCCCAAACAAGAACACAGAACTTAAAAAACGCTGCGATGTCCGACCTTTGCCCTTTGGTATTTTGTGGCAGCATTTTAACGAGCGGGCCAATTAGCGATGTGTCTGTTCCGGCTCGTCACACAGAGCAGCATGAGTAACGTTTAATGAAAAGATCACGGATTACAACTTCAAAAGCTCTGTGTCAAATGCACTCACAGAAATATTGAAAGTAGAAGATCAGAAGCTCAATTCGATGGCGATAACACACACACACACACTGTTATCTTTCCCTCATAATGGACACTGCTAATGACCCACCTCACCCAAATACTGAGAGCCAATTCACCTGTTTGTCAAACTAGAGGCAGGTACCTTTGTTATTACAGATAAATATAGATTATAAATCCATTTTCCATTTCTCTATTAATTCTTCCCTCGCACAGAAATCCCCTGAGACTGTAAAAGTGATAGTATAAGCATAAGTTTATCTCATTTAAATCTAATTTCAATGGTTTTGACTGCCTAAGTAGAGATGTAAAAAAATAAATTACACAAAACTGGTCACGAGGAGAGACGAGGCCCTGTAAGACCAGCGGGAGCAAGCAAGCAGGTGTGTGTGGAGACGCTGCCTTTCTGACCCACAACCCAACGCTTCCTGCAGCTGCATGACAGAAAGGTTTTTATGGTGTAAACAGCTGCAGGCCCTCCTAGTTACTGAGTCGGCCTACAACCAGATAGTTAGGGAAGTTTATGATTATATTTGAGGCGCTTTGATTCTTTTCCACCGTTAGAACTCCTCTCACGCACGCAGGTCCTTAGAAGCAAAGGAGAGAAGCAGCACAATACAGCGAAGGCTTCCAAAGGACAGAGAGCTTAAGGAAATACACTTCCTCTTCCTGCTTTTGTGGCCTGGTGAGCGGATCTAAGAGCTTGCGCACAGTAACTCTAAACTCTAAAGTGAATTGCAAAGAGCAGATATCAATGCAATGATGATGACGCTGCTGCTCATACTGTTGATCAGGTACTGTGCTGGCCACTGTTAAAGCACCGGGCCCTCTCTAAGCTCTGTTGACCCAGTGGTCACCTCACACTGCTGGCTGAGTTTGCATGGCGTCCCTGTGTCGTCGTCGTGGGTTTCCTTTGGGTGCTCAGGTTTCCTCTCGCAGTCCAAAGACGTGTAGTTAAGCTCAATTGGAAACTCTACAGACCAACAGTGGTGTGGTGATTAATTACTGTACCTTGATGTCGAAGTTGCAGTCGAAGCGCTTGATGAGGACGATGAAGGCGCCGGTCAGGTTGTCCCTCGGCGGAGGCTCGATGGGCTCGCATGCGTTCTCTGGCCGGGCACCGATCAGGAAGCCCTGCGGGGGACGACACGGTCATAATCAGAGGCCAAGAAGCCTTCATTGGGTTTCATATACTCTCTGATTCGCTTCTCTACAGTCATCAGTGGCAGCCAGAGGCTAATTGTGAATGTAAATGAAATGCATTATCTGTGTGCATGTGTGCTTGGGGGAGTTCAAGGATGCCATTGTGTGTGTGCACTTTCACAGAGTCACAGAGTCTGAGTCACTGCTCCGTGTGTCTCGCAGCTCTCTGCTCCCTCAGAAACAAACCGACTGATGACAGAGAAATGAGACACAACCAGACAAAAACCAGAGAAAGACAGAAAGAGAGAAAACCAAGAGGCTGACAGCGAGAGAGGAGCAGAACAAAAGAAGAGAGTTGAAAGCAGGGAATTGTTCGACAAAGTTGGAGAAATAGTGAAAGACAAATGCAGACAGACTAAAATAGACAGGTGAGAAAATAGCATAGGGGCAGTACACACACATGCTTCAAAGTAACTGATGCTCATATGCAAGAGTGTGTCTGTGTGTGTGTCTTTCTCTCTGCGTTACAGTCACTTACTCTCACATGAACCCAGATACACACACAGTGACAGAGAGAGTGAGAGACAGAGAGAGAGAGCATAGCCAATCGAGTGAAACTGATTTTCTGTGACTATGGACAAGTTTGGTAAGAAAAAAAGTTCCTCAGCCACACTGACGTGACTAAGAGCCCGGCATGGAAAATGACTGAAGCCCACAGTGACAAATCACATTCACTACTGAAGCTGATGGACTGTACCACATCTCCTTAGCAGGGGGACTCTAAGAAGCTCTGCCTGGTTTCAGCATTAAATAGGACTCGACACTATAAAAGGCTCAGTTTAGTTCAGAGACATTCGAGTCTCCACAGCACATCTGGTGTCAGAGTGGGGAAAGACATGAGGAGTCAGCCTCCATCCACCGCCACCACCTCTGGGCGCCTTCACCAGCACAGCCCTGCCTTGCTGGCCAATGACGTCACTGTGCCACTGCCTCAGCAGCCGCCTCACTTTGAAACCAGGGGTCAGAGCGCCCTCTGTTGGACTAAAATGCACACAGCAGCACTGCAGAATGCAGGGGAAAGAGCAGGATGAAAAACAGGAAATATCTAAGGAAGGAGGAGGAATCCTGAAAATCTGCACAGAAAGGATAGAGATCAAAAATGGAAAGTGGTTTGGCTTTGAATGATTTTACTCTGGACTACCATGGCACCATTGCTTCCCTTGCTCTGCAGATTACAGAGCTACAGATGCAAATTGCTGCAGGGATGCAGCTCACAGTGCGTGTGTGTGTGTGTGTGGAGCGACTGAATAAGCCTGAGTGGGTTGACAAAATTGCTTTGGAATAACTCCTGTTGCATTTATAGAGAACGATCATCACAAACAGCTGGAGTGCCATATTCTAAATGATTTTACAATCATCACACTTAATCCGGTCATTAAAAGCCTCCTCATGGGACTAATTTGCAGATTAACCCTTGGTTCTAAGTGGGAACAACAAAGCAAATCACATTTTAATCCAGTCAGATTATAGTTACACATAAAGAGATTAAATTCAACTCGACTGGCAGATTAATTTGTCCCCCGGTTCTCACGCACGAAGTGGACAGGAAGTGCATGAAGAATTTGATGAAAAGCTTGCTAAAAGACCAGTTGATTAATTTCCAATTTCCTATTATCTTTATTAGGCATCTTTTCAGGTTCAAAGGTGGGTGGAGCCATGCTGGGACTCTGTTGGAGGTCTCCAAACTCCATATACAGAATGGGAAGTGTTTGAATGCCATCACAGTACTGAGAGGTCTAATCAGCCAAATCATCCACCAGACTGGGCACAAGAAGTAAAATAACTGCTCTTCTTATCTAAATTAGACTTCCACTCAATCGCATTCAATCCACATTCAACTTCACGTCCCAATGGTCCGTGAGAGTCCACTCGGGTTTGGCCGCTGGTTTTGCATGCTGTGTGGTTCCCTCAGGCAGCGTGGCACCGGAGTGTGTGTGCGAGAGAAGCTGCAGGAAAATGAGGTGAGGGAAGAAACCAGAGGCACTTGCTGCCAAAACAAACCCATCTTGTGTTTGCATTCAGGGAACGACGATGTTGACCAAAAGCGAGGGATTTGTCAGCTCTGCTTTGTGTCTGGGAACGCCACTGAATTACTTGAGCAATTAGACCGGCACTCCTTTTGGGCATAATAACGTGGAAATGACTGTAAGTATGTTGTAAGTAAGTGTTTTAAGAATCCCTTGAACACTTGACTTGCTACTTCATCAATTCTGGACAGGAAATAAGCATTATATGACCATTTGTGGACGTTAATTTGTTGGGTCTTTGTACACAGTGGGCAAAAGTGAGGAGAGAGAGAGTGTGTGCACGTTCAGCAATGCACCACTTCATTCCACCTCACATGTGCACCATGCAAAGTAAACCACAGAGACTTTCCAAAGGAAACGGCAGGCATCTCATCTCAGACTGTGGCTGCAGGCTCAACCTATAATTAGTTGTGGAAGTAAAAGTGGGTACGAGAAATGGGATCAAAACACAAAAAAAAAAGCCTGAGACCAGCGTGTGGTGTTCTGGGTAATTTGCTGTGAAAGAGGAACAGGACTATTTTAAGTTGAGTTCTGAGTCTCAGCCTCAACACTGAGGGCGCTCGCACAACGCCGCACCCAGTCAGCTACAGTGTCTTTGTCCTTTATCTATATTTTTTAACTTTCATGCAGCAACTGTAACCGCTTTATGAATCTTTAATCCATTATTGTTGTATTGTAGCAAACCACTGATGCGACACATTAAAATAATACCCGTACACATTACAATTGAGACATGAGGCCCATAATTGTCCTGTGACTTTAGATTTCAAATGGGCGAGTTCTTAGCTGAGATTAAACAAAGCGTAACAAAGCGTGCAGTGTGGCTGCAGCCGGGCTTGTGCTGGTCAACCTCTGAGGCGGTGAGCCAGCTGTAAAGAGCCCCGGTTGTGTAAGCTAGAACAGGGCCGGCTCTGTCTGCAGACCTGCTCCCTATGGGGGATCCTTCAGAGACACACAGGCCTGTGCCGTCTCGTGATGCCAGAATTCCTCCGGACAACGTACCCATGAAAGACAATGTTTAATGTGACGTAATCTCATACAGTAATGTCAGAAATAAGCAAATCAATGGGTAATCAGGTTTCACTCAAGAGATGTTCAATTATGACAGAGTGGAGATTTACATTTGTCATAATGTCAGCTAAGGAGCAGAGTCATCTTTCTAATGTCAGCTGTTATATTTCAGCATCAGGTGTCACAGGGGTTTCTCCAAATTCCTCATTTCTGGAGTCACATCGCTGAGATTTGTACAATTTGTACTTTCTCACAAAGGTTGTTTCACTTCTGTTCACACTCATGATTTCTCTCAAAAGGTAAGCTTACGAAATTTAAGACTTGCTGTAATTTCGACAATAATTCACATGATAGGTAAACAAAGAGTGAAACAATAGCAGAAGGAAACAACAACAAAGAAACAAAGCCCAGTCTTTACAGTGTAACCACGTACGCCAGCATTCCCTGCGTCGGTTTACCGTTCGTGACTGAAAATATTAAAGTCCTGCTTATTCAAGCAGTGCATCACTGCTGCTGACTCAAACAGCTCTGTGTCTGCTCACTCACTCACACACACAGGCACAGATGCATGCTGGGTAGGTAGAGATTACTTTAAAGTAGAGTGGCACCACATGGGCTCCCTGAACACACCCAGCAGCACACGGGTGAATAAAAAAGGGAAATAAGGCATTAAATATGAATTTTAGACAGAAAGCTGGGGACAGAGATAAGACACAACTCTCTCCCACACACACACACGCGCACACGCACGCACGCACGCACACACACGCACGCACACGCAACATGAGAACTATGAATGTGTGCCATGACCTCTGCTCTTTTACAGGACTGAGGTAATATAGTACTTGCAGCGACATACCTTTAGCATGATCCATAACAGCACAAATACACACACTCACACACACCCACCGCCAATACACCTACTGTGTCTCTAACATACACACAGATAAAAGCTGGTTTGTCTTACTGTACTAGAAATAGATTAAATACATAGATGACTAAAACCTGAACCAAAAATGGATTCGATCTTCATCATCTGACAAAGGTGAAGAATTCTCACAAAGTAATGAATCAACAAAAGCAAACCGGGTTAGACAAATGAAACTATCCACAATTCTGAGGATGTAAACAATCAGGTTACTGTGCTGCACCTGGTTTATCCGAGTGAACACAAACAGAGAAGTAAATGTGTGTGTTTTCGGGTTGATTCCTGTATTTCAGATGCACCACTGATTACACAGAGAGGCTGCAGGCTTGAATCTGTGGTGGGAATGACACCGTGCTCACCTTGACTGAATTAAAAGGAGTTAACGGCCTCCAACTGGTCTAAGCTGTTGTTTTATAAAAACAGAACACTTGGAAAATATGATGAGATGAACTCATGTGTCCTTCCTCTAAAACCACACAATGGTGCCAGTTATTCCGTTGAGTCAGCACAGAGGAGGAGCAGGGTTAGCTCCACTCTGAGCCATTAAAGCTCCGACACGACTGCACTCGGCAATCACATTCTAATTTGTTCAGTCTTTAGAGTAGATAGATAGATAATTAGATACTTTTATTGATCCCAAACTGGTAGATTGTTCAGATATACTGTCTTATGATTGGAAAGAACTAGACACACATGTTCTATTTCCTGAAAAGCCAAACTCCGCTCCCTCTTTTATGACCTTTTATTCTCTCTAATATTGTTTCATGGCTTTAAAAATATCGACTGAGTTGTAAAAATGGAAAAGGTGCAGGTTTGTGGCGAGCGTCGTAAAGAATGGTGTGAAGATTTATAGTGACTTGTCATTAAGTACGACCTCCTCTGGCTCATTAGCCTGTGTGACACATCAGCGCTCACCTTTAAGCCATCGCCGGGCAGCCGATACCCAAACCGTGCAGGCAGGTCGTCAAAGTTCTCCGTTTTGTTGTCGAACGAGTACTGAAAGATGAGAAAACGTGCTTTAGATTTGACATAAAAATATGCAACAAAAACAGGAAACGTTTACTAAAAGAGGTTCTGAATGAGAAGAGAAGGTATAAGTTTGACGTCATTGTTCTTGTGAACGTTTGTTTGTGTGTGTGTGTGTGTGTACGATGTGAATGACTCACAGCGGCGATGTCGGCCTCCACAGGCAACAGATTGAGGAAGGCGAAGAGCTGCACAGTGAAGATGGTGTAGATCTGTGTGGCCGACAGCATCAGCATGCCCAGTGAGAGCAGCATCTTGGCATCCCCTTGGGGCGCACAGCTTATATGCCTCTTGCTCGCTCAGTCACACACACACACAGGCTTACAGTGAAACCCTTTACACACTGCCTGATGCCGTCACACCTAGGAGAGACAAACCACATGACTGCATCATTAAAGTCAACTACAATTCAGCTGTGTATCTTTATCCACTATAATCCTGTCCATGTTCATATACACATACGTTCCGTTTCACGCCATTTCATACAGATCGACACAGAATGCAGGTCTAACATCGGAGCATGAGGTGTGTGAGCTCAGGGCTCAAAGGAGGCCCTTCAATGTGAAACCAGCATGTGATCGGGTCAGGAGAAACTGGCAGCTACGAGCTTGAAATCACAAAGTCACGCTGACGAGCTGAAAAAGCGGGAGAAAGAAATCTGATTTTGAGATTGGTTTGTTTTGTTGTGTGAATATGTGTGAAGTTGAGGAAAGTTCCAAATGAAGGCTTTACATTCTGCAGCTCTGAAGGGCGTCGGTGCCCTTAGTTACTTGACATCTTTGCTTACATTGATCTTAAGCAAATAACACTTCTGTTAAGTGTTAGTAGGACAAGTTGCTGCTAAAAAACGAGTCTGTTTGAAATCAAATAAAGTCATTTGCCATTAAGCACTTCTACTCCTGGGTATCGATGCAGCAGTTGGCAGTGATGAGACGGGATGACTCTGTTTATTTTAAAGGGCGTTCTGCAAATCAATTTTTACACCCCAACACCATCTATTTTCTCTCCTCGGAATTTCTTTCCTAAGCATAAGTCTGGAATACAGGCCAACTACAAGCCACAGCGGGTGGAGGTGAGCAGGGTTGAGCCAGTCAGCCATCATACCCATGTCTTATCACATCATTTCCATTTCACATCATTTCCATGCCCGTATCTTTCATTTAAGTGCAGAGTTGATGGTTTCAATTACTGCCCATAACATTGTGGAGGCAATGTGTACACACATGTACACACACGCACATAGACACACTGCTGACACGTCCTAGTGAAACATTCCATTTCATGTGAAGCACTCCTTAAATGAATTGCGCAATGCAGACAACATTTGAATAGATTTGAAGACCCAGGCATAATCTTTGTGATAGGAAAACTAGGTTGTATTATATAACCCTCTCCATCACTCCTGCTCTACTAATGCCACTGCTGCCGTTTCCCCACCATGCAAACCCGGCGAGACTAAGCACCTACAGCAACAGAGAGGCTACATCCTCATTCCCTCCATCAGACCAGGACATAAATCCCAGATTCTCTCACTGCAGGATCATCACACTTCATTACCATCAGGAGCCATCGCGTTATTGTTAACATTGTGATATAAAGCCTCAATAAACAGTTAAAGTAGCATTTTAAATCAAATTCTAAGCTCCATTTCATGACCCAAACATAGACCGCAGCTATGGTGGGCTACATACAACATAACAAACAATGGCACTAACAGGTCCCCAGAGTTCACAGAGAGGTCCTCACATTTCAAATTCTCACTTCTCCCTCACAGGTTTCACTTCGTACTGATCTACACCTTTGAGGAGCTGCACCATGCAAATGTTTGACCTTTTTAAAGTATTGTTAAGTGCATGGACGTCCTCCTTTACTGCTGCTCTGTATGCATGTATGTATCTGATGGTGCCTCTGTAACAATCAGCCACTCAACTAATCCATGAATTTATATTTCCTAACATATACGTCACGTTGTCATACGATGGAGTCACATTATGAGGCAATAACACTAATCCTATACTAGGATCTCCCGCTGTCGTTGCCAGGAAAACAATATCGGAATTTAGAACACAACATTGAAGGCAACAGGCAAACATATCGAATGATTTCTCATGTAAGGATCTATTGTATCTTCTCATAAGTCTGATTATAGGAGAGAAGTAGTTTATTTTTAAACAGGCTGCTACATCAAACAGGCGTTACTTCATCACAGAAATGGGAATCGAAAGCTGCATCACCCACCGAGCCGACATGATCATGACTAAACTTTTTCCTTGTGACTACATATCGTCTGATCAAATGCAACACGAACTAAGTGAGCGCTATGAAAACAGCAAGGATCACTAAAGAACAACACAGGACATGGAGAACATAACAGCCTCGGGAAATAGCCTTCAACAGCTAAAACCCCATGTTGGTTCAAGCCACAAACCAAGCAATGCCAAGCATCTAAATGTGATTTAATATAAAAGTTGTTCGTCTAAATTGGTCGGTGATTAAGCTTTGTGTCAGGATAGACGTGAAGAAGGCAGGTGTGGTGGAAACCATGTAGGTGTGCAGCTAGAAAACAGAGCGTACTGTACCCGCGATGCTAAGCTAAGCTAAGCTGCCTTTCGTGCTGGCTTTTACCTTCAATTCTGACACGGCTTCTATCTGACGCGGGGCTTTATCTGCTGGTCCGGACATCTCAATGTTCCTCTCAGAAGAAACAAACACGACAGCAGGAATTTCTCACAGAATTCATTCCGTTTGACGGGAAGCTCGGTAGGACTGTCACATTCTAATCCCTCCGCTAGCATTCCTTTCATGTCACAGCGCAAACTTCCGCCACCTGTAGGCCCAACATCTGCTTTCTGATTGGACAGTCTATCTGTCAATCATCTTCTCCCGGAAGAGGATCCAGACGTAAACATATCCACGTGACGACACAAACAAGCTTTTTTTTGGTCACATGAACAGAACAGAGAGTGTTTTTTACAGCTTTGTGACTGCTTTTGACTGTCAGCACGATGTATGATTAACCTGACACAAACACACAAAGCAATAGTACTAGAGTAAGTTGTCATTTTTATCGCCCGAACATCACAAAAGATATGTCATCTTTTAATAATCTTTTTGTAATCTCCAGCGCCCTCTGTATGTATTTGATCCATTTTCTTTTTATGTTGCCTATATTTTCGTGTATTTGTAGTGTTTTTGGTTATGATCAGTGATAAAAAATAACACTGTCATCTTTTTATATGGGTCCGTTTTAGGGCAATTGTGGCAGAGGAAGAAGCAGGACAATTTATTACTACAATTTCTTATTTATTGTCTATTTTTTGAACCCATCCAATATGATCTGGTAGTTAAGTTTCACCAAATGAACAGATGGAGAAATGGAGAGGTTAAATCCTAGACAGCATTAAATTACTGTTACATGAACACATTCATGAACCTGTTCAAACAATAAGGCAGACCACGAAGAGTTAAATGACTTTGAGAAACTGAGTACCTGTGTGCTTCCAGCCATGACTAAACACATAAACTTTAAAAGGTCAAATGCAAATTAGCATTCCACCGTAAAACTTTATAACAGAACCATAAAACTCTATCAAAGGACATTGCACACTGCTGTGACGTCCCCACCATACAATATTGGAGCCAGTGATTAGCTCTTTTGTTGCTCCCTAACTGGCAGAGTGAAGGTCTGACGTAAACACTGTTAGTGGTCGAGGCCATTTTTCACACTGATGTCACATAAAACCCAAACTGAACAGATTTATGATACTGTATGAAGATAATTAGTTTTTAGACTCCATCCTAAAAAGGTTTTCAGCAACATTTTGCCGAAAGCGTCCTCTACATATATTCTTGTATTTTCAATAGATTAGAACAAAATAAAATAGAAGTCTGAGCAGATTCAAGTATCTGAAATACACAACACCTTCAGCATCATAAACATTCTGTTTATTTATAATTTATGAGTTTCTCTTGCTCTCTCTTTCTTGATTTGCAAATTATTGACTCAATGAAATCCTAGTTTTATTAGTTGACCATCCCCCCTTTCCTTCTGAAACCCCACCCAAGTCCTGCCCCACCCCGATCCTCACCCACCCATCCTCCATAACATGACCCTAACACAGACCCCACATACACCCCTCTGTCCGATCAGAGTGTCACAGATGACCCAGGGGGACGGATGGAAGCGT
Organism: Genypterus blacodes; assembly: GCF_046128005.1. Lineage (NCBI taxonomy): Eukaryota > Metazoa > Chordata > Actinopteri > Ophidiiformes > Ophidiidae > Genypterus > Genypterus blacodes. Next base: position 1,433,262 of record NW_027466866.1, on the reverse strand, counting down.
CCTCACCATGAGGGTCTTCATCTGCTTCGAGGGCTCTTTGGAGCTGTTTGACCTCCCTCCAGATCAGACCGTGGGAGCCATTAAGCAGATGGTAAAGGTAAATAATATTGCACTTTTGATACATTTGTTTTGAATACAAGACTGCAAAATACTGGATATAATAAATATATATGTTTTGTAGAATCTTTCTTATTCTACACTTATTCATAATAATCTGCAAACCACATCTAGTGATACTAACCTGGTGTTTTGTATCCTGGTCTGTGCCGTAATCCATCACGGTTCCCTAATTTTCTGTTGCTTGCTTTCCTTTTGTAGGAATATTTCCACGTGCAACTATCTGATGACAATCAGGTCCGGCATTACCTGGAGCTGAGCTGTGCTGGTGCGTCCCTGCAGGACAGCTGGGCGCTGTGTGACGTGGGCATCACAGCTGGCAGTGCCATCCGATGCCTGATAAAGGTAACAGACTTTACAAGGATTTCAAGGTTTAAAGATGTATGTAGTATGTAAAATGTTTTAAATCACTGTGAAGTAGTCACAGCAGTACAGGTTGTATCATGTGCACAGAAAAGCAGGTTGTTTTATGTATGTAAAGAACCTGTTGACACAATCTCATATTCTTCCATTTATTGCAAAATCATTTCAAATCAATGATATACAACACCTTATAAAAGTAAAATGAAATAAATCTTGGGGAAACTCCAGAGTAAATTTATTTCCATATAATGTGGTAAATGTGAAGACTTGTTAATTGAAATTACTGATATCAACTGGCCTTAACCAGTGAGGTCAGACTGCAGAGGTAATTGATTTTTCACAGTCTCACACAATGATGTGAAAAGAGTGAATAAACTCTTTCATTTTCTCAGTTAAGTAATATTCCTTGTTCAGTATTTTTTTCAAAGGTCTGACTAAAGTCACCAAAACCTTTCTAATGTAAATAAATAAATAGGTTCAGTAAGTTTTAAACCATTTTCATGTCACATACTGACGATGAATTACATATTTGCATTAGGCAATAAATGAATACATACAGTACACGCATTAGATACAAATTAAATCAAAAGTATTAATTAGTTAATGTAGTATACAGCTAGGTTTTGATTATATAATTCAAATATAACTACAAAAATAAATATGTTAAGAGAATGTTTGGATTTAACCCCACCGCCAGTGAGGTCAGAGTTCATCTACAACACTGCACTCCTGCCTAAAATTAGAGCACAGTAACACTTAAGCAACCCGGATGTTTTCTGCTTGAGCTTGAATCTGAACCTTTATGATGAAGGACTTAAGATCACCACAAACAATTCACCTCAATCAAAAAAGTCACTCACTTCACTCGGTTACTGTTAAAATTATGGCCTTATAGTGTAAATATTTGTACCTCGGGGTAATGTTGTTAGAATCATTCCTTATAGTTATTGGGAACATGCCAATCATTCGTGTGAATCCCGTGAGAGACAGCTTGGTGGGAAATGAGTTTATGGCTGTCTGCAATCTTTTGTTTATCCTCTGTACTTGGTTTTTACCAGTGGGACACATTCCAGGCTCATCACTAGGCAACCTTGTATAAAAGTGTGTGTGCGTGTGTGTGTGTTTGTGTCCTGTTATAACCAAGTAACAGGCACTCATGATAATACTCATAGTAATGCCCAAACTAATTGTAGTCATCAATTGTCTTGACAGTATTTGATAAAGATATATATACTTTCAGTTGAAAACCATTGTGCTTTTGTTCAAATCTATGCTCGACCAAAGCATCTCTCTCTCTCTTTCTTAAAGTAACTTAAATTTTGGATTTAGATTCTTAATTATTGTCTCAGAAGTCCAGTCTCACAGCGACCAAATTCTCTTACTTCTCTGTTATATTGGGGATGCCTTCATTCTTTAATGTTAAAATTTTAACCACAGGGGGGCAGCAAAGTCCAAGTTTATGCCACTGATGGTGGAAACGTTCAGTTTTGTTGTGGCTGCACAACAATAAATCTAAACTGTTCCCTGTTGTGTAAACCATGTTCAAACTAAGTTAAAGTAATGCTATATAAATTCTAAAGTAACAGCGTTGAACATTTTGTGTCCAATCACAATATGGTCACAAATAACAGTGTAAAAAAAATGCAATAAAGTGAACCAAAGACTCACATGTGCACTGGTTCATGTTTCTTTGTCTAAGATCTTACTGTTGATGGTTTTGGCTGATGCAGGCTTCAAATTTCTGTGTCAGCGCCCCTTTATTACCTTACATAAACACTTTGTCTTGACCTTGTGACTTGTTTTTTTGGCTTGTCTCAATAAAATTATGGACCTTCAATAAAGGAGCTGTTATCCCTTTCTAATGATTTTTTTCAGACTGAACGAAAGCCTGTGATCAGTGTCTTCAACGCTGTGACAGGAGAGACCATACCGATCATGGGGAGTGTGTTTCTTCTGCGCATGTCCGTGTCCAGACTGAAGACTATAGTGTCTGTGCAGAGCGGCCTCCCCATCAGTGCCTTCAGACTGAGCACCTCCTCTGGGGTGCAACTGTACGACTGCAACAGACTGCATGACTATGACATCAAAGTGGGTATGATGGCTAATACTGAGTAAAGAATTCAATTAAAGTGAAGTAAAACTGACATAAAGATACTATAAATTTACGTAGAAATGCGTAAAAGCTTAGTATGTGGTGTTTCTTTCCATTATAGGCACAATTCTCCGTCTGGATACGTGGGATGGGTGGGTGGAGTTCCTTCAAGGTTGCTTTTCTGGCCACAAATTGACAGTGCAGAGCCACTTATTGGAAGAGAAGTCAGTAATGAGGTCAGAAACGAGACAAAACATCAAACAGAACCCCTTTGTTGTGCAGCTATGTTTATATATCATCATCTTTCAGTTAACATACTCCATGCTGTGGGAACCGACTACTGCGTAATCTTATTCAAAACAATCTTAACCACTAACATTGCTTCATGTGAATCTGTATCCTGCTGTTCCAGGTTTCAGCTGCGGGTAGCGCTCTACATCACTGCTTTTGCCGGTCACTTAGACCTTGCAGGCTGGTTGCTGGAGAGGGGAGTGCGAACTGTGGAGCCTGTGGGTGTCCATCCGTACCGCCAGTGGTGCCACCAATCTGCCCACCAAGACACCAGGAAGTGTCCCATCCATGTGGCAGCAGAGAACAATCAGCTCCTCATCCTCAAACTCTTCGTCGCCAAGAACCTTTCCTCCTTGGCTTGTCGGGATCCCGGAGGTCGTGACCCTTTGAAGATTGCCATTCAGCATGGTCACAGGGATTGCGTGACCTATCTCGCCAACAAGCTCTGCGCTGTGATATCACTGCCCAATATTTCTCTGCCCATGCGTATTTACCTCCAAATAAAACACTGGGCAGGTTTGGGGCAGAGCAAGGCAGCCACCCAAAGATGCTACTTTTCCAGCGCTCCATTGAAAGACTGTGTGGGAGATACAATGCTGGTAGACGGCTTCACAAAGCCAAAGATGTCTTCCAAATCCAGGAAATCTAAGACCAAGCCAAGCAGAGTCATCAGAGGCACAGCTTTGCAACCATTACCTTCCTACAGCAACTCACCTTGGGACTCCCGTCTACCACACAAAGGGCCTTCACTGCAGTTACCCAGCCTTGGTTCCACTAACTCTGACAATGAAGCAAAGCAGAAGAAGCGTAAACAAAGTGTCAAATGCAAAGGGGGTGGCCGACTTGATGCAATCAAAGAAGAAGATAGCAGCCAATGCAGCAGCAGGGTTCTACTGCCTCCACTGAGTCCAAACTCATCACACGTTGTTACCGCCTCTGTGGAGTCCTTCTCTCGTCAGTCTGGAAGAACCCCCAGAGAAAATGCTGTGTACTGTATGACCATAGCCAGGTCTCTACACCACGTTACATGCTACACATACATGTGGACACACTCAGATTGTACTAGGTCTCTCGTTCTGTCCAAAGCTACAGAGTTGATTAATGGGATCATTTTGGGTCGACCTGTACCACACTGGCATTAACCACAGGTCATGATCTGCTACTTGGTCTAATCCCTGTTTCTATTTGTGCAGTACTTTCACTGAGAGACCTTGGCAGAAGCAGCTGAACATAGCACGGACACTGATCAGGAAGAGGATCCAGACGCAGACCAGGGCTTGAGAAACCCTGATTGACGTGGATGGCGCCAAAAGACAAATGAGATTCAACAAAGTTTGCATTTCAGGCTAAGTGTGTCAGCCAAAGGTTTCAGCCCTCTATACTGACCTTTATGGTAGATAGAGTGGAAGATACTTTAAGTTAAGGCCTTATAGAGAATGAATAAATTGTAGATATTGTACCCTGTGTTGTTAAGACACTTGTATTGTTCTTATTAACATTGAACCAGTCAAAGGCAAAAACTGTATTACTGATTTAAGTTATCATTAATGCAATTACGTTTTTGTAAACAATATGCCCATCTGTTTCCTGAATAAAATGCACTTTACTTTACCTCCCCCTTCCATGTGTCATCCAATCTAATGCTGCATATTGTGAGCTCTCTCGGCCACCGTACTTCCCACACCCTTTATCTTTTTTGCATTTGTCCCCAAATAAAAAGTGCCTCTGTGACTGACTCGCTCTTACAGCTCTGCGCTTCCGTATCTCTTATACATATACTACCAAATATTTGTAAGGTTGCAATATTTCCTTGCTGTAAGCGCCAGAAAGTAACCGAGTTTCATAATAAGTGCAATTGTCTTGAATTCCCGCTATTGTAGCACTGTTTGTTTAGATGACATCACTTGTTTTGGTTTTATCGGATGACATCATTGTTGTTAGCTTCGATTGGTTAGTTCGATGGCGTCATGGTCCTCATTTGAGTCAGCTTTGATATACTGTTGTAAGCGACATTGAAGATTTATTTCAAAGAACATTATCGGAAAGAAGTTATTAGTGACGGCTGAATATTTGATTGTACTAGGAGTCAAATCTCGCTTGGAAGTCTCGCGACGTTTCAGGTCCTAGTCTTCGCCGCCGCTCGTGCCGACAGCGCCAGTGATACAGCAGCAGACATGCTGGACTGACGGAAGCTCGTCGGATCCCCCGTTCGGTTCAACTTGACTGCGTGTACGAGTTATGACGGCGACCACGCTTGTGACTGATCCCGTTATTGATGAGTGATTAACCTGAATCAAAGAAGCAAAGAGGATCGGCTGAAGGAGAAGTCGCCGTATTCGCACAGTCATCAGTAGCAGCAGAGCCGCCGGTGTGACACTGACAGTCAGCGTGTGGGAATGGCAGCTCCGCGACCGATCAAAGGCATTCTGAAGAACAAGAGCAGCAGGTCCAGCGTCAAGTCGCTGCCGGACGACGCGACGGGAGAGATCCCCGATCAAGCGCCGGTGCTGTCCGAAGAGGACCAACAGTAAGTTTTGTTGTGGTTGTCGCAGGGGATGCTAGCGTTTACCGGCGACACCAGCTAGCTAAAACACTTGTTAGCCTCTCTTCATTCGCGCTAACTTATAAAGTGGTCAAGAGTTATGACGTCCAACAACTTGTACTGTTTAGTGGACATTTCTCGTAGCTTTTGGTGTTTCCCCCCGATTGTTATAGTTTCGTCTCCCTTATGAAAACGGGGGAAATCTTTGGGGGTAATTAAACGTCAGGTAAGTTGACGGTAATTGCGTTGCTTGGTTAGCTTGGTTGTTAGCCACCGTCAGGCAGCTAATCTGACTGTTAACTGCTCACTTGGTGAAGTTGTTGGTACGGAAACTGTAAACTATAATAGCTGTGTAGTCTATAAGTTAAATCAAACAGCGGCCCCCCAGCCAGCAATAAACACAAGACAAGCTAACGTAAACAAAACTGGCATGGACATATTTGGTAAAAATGTCTCCAACCAAAGATCAGATGTTCCTCCCATCCCATTCAACCATAATTCATTTCATATTGTTTCTTCCTCAAAGTGCTTCAACACTATTCTGATTGGGGGCGGAAGATTCAATGATCTAAAAAAAATCTTGACTATTTTTAATAATTTCATGGTTTTCCTGCCAGCAATGTAAAGTTATATAACAACATGAAGGAGGCGATGGTAGGAATGTCGCTCATTGTAAATACTTGATCAAACGTGTTCTCAGATGCTGGAATGATGTCATATTAACTATCTTTTATGAATGATGTCATTATGGGTACATAACCATTATGACATATGGGGGTGCATTACCATATATGGTCAAATTAAAAAGAAAACCCAAATGCATACGCAGGTTGGGTTGGTGCTTGTGTATTGTGCAGACACACACTCATAGACGTGTACCGCACATGTAAATAGTGTGTTTTGCCGCTTCACATCTCTGGTTACGAGCACTTCTTCACGGTGCATCTGACACTGACAGCTGCGTCACCTTGGAGCAGGTCAACAATGGCTGTGGAGCATTGGTGCGTGTCAAGAGGTAGAATCTCTCCTGGTAAAACCGCCTCGGCCACTCTGATGCCCACATTTGCTCCGGTTTGCTCACAGGCAGAGGCAGAGAGCAGGACGGACACAGTTTTCCCTGCCCAGACTCAGTCATCACTTTATCCTGCATGAAGGCTTTATAATTGGACTTTGCTGACATACGGAGGTTTTATCTGTGGCCTCTCATTGCTGATTGGGGGTTATTGTTCATATTGTGAAGTCTTAACATAGTGCGCTCCCTTGTGATATTGTTGAGCTCGTCTCAGGTGAAAGTACCTGGGATACAGAGGGACGTGTGTGTGTGTGTGAGAGGCCATCTCACCTTTAATGACTTGCTGGTTTTAATCCAGTAAGCCAGGAGGCATCGTTACCCCGCCACACACTCCTCAATGTGCTTTGTCGGCAGAAACGGGATACTATTCATTCTATTCAAAATGAGGCATTAATTAATCGCTATTGTCAGCAAGAGGCCACCCTGCTGCTTTTAATATGTCAGTGTCTAACAATCGATACACGATCAGATGGATGATCTTTAAAGCCCCCATACGTGACTTAAATGTAGTCCACTTTACAGTCGGGGACATGAATTAACACCACCCACAAGTCAGATGCTGCTAAATGTCAGAGCTAGCTGGAATCTCTGGATCTCTTGGATGCATGGGGTGTCCTCCTGGTGGGACGGTACCAGAATACACACGTGCAGGGGAGGAGACCAGATGGCACCCTGATCAGGTGCCAGAATCACTTCAGCCGGCTCCGTTTGAAGTGTGACAGGCCCATGTACCCTGAGCTTCTTCCAGAGGTGCTTAGAAATCCTGTCTGTCAGGGTGAGAGACAGGGTGTCTCTCTGTCTCTCAGGGATCCTAAAGATATTATAAAAGGATACGCTGTTGCTTCTCCTTTGCTTACAAGTTACAACAATACAAACTAAAGTTGCTCCAAGAAAAATAGGCCATGGAAGGGTGGCAGTTATTGGTGAATTCCATTTTTCGACTGTGCTCGATCCTTTTATGGACAGATACCAAAATAGGCTCTTTGATGGACAGGAAACAAAGAGAAAATATGTTTCTAGAAGGATTCTGTGTGCAGCGAAGCATGAAATCCACAGAGATGTGAAGAACAAGGGCTGACCATGCTGGAGCAGACTAGCTCTGTCAGCTCTGTTGTGTGGAAAACACACACACACACACACACATTGATCTGTATGCACCATAAACACAGTCTCATAGCTGAACATTATTTTAATAATACTGAATCACTCCTGCTTTTAATTCAGTTTTAAAGGCACAGCGTCACAGAAATTCTAGGAAATCTTGACGAGAACTCAGTTGCCCACAGTTAGGGACGTTTCCATCTATTTGGACCAACAGTACTTAAACCGGGACCTCTCACACTCTGCCATTGTCAGGCGTGCCTCTGTTCAGTCACCATGCATTTTGTGGACTTTGTCCCGTGTGTGCTTTTTTTAACAACCATTGTTGAAGCCAGCTGTGTTTATGGTTTGCTTGTAGGCGGCCCAAAAGTGCATTTCCTGCATCAATTGTGTGGCACGTATCACATTGCCCTCGTTACCTTTTTTTTACTATGACAGTAATGGGAGCATTCATTTAGTCTACTGCCCGTCTGTGTTCAAACAATACAGCTTCCCCGTGTAGATTTATAGGAAGGATGTGGATTTCATTCATTGAGAATCAGCCAGTATGGACTGTTGGTTACACACATTTACCGTCCACCTCTTAGAATAACTGTCAGCAGTTTTTATGTCCATAATAACCAGAGGCAATATTTTGATAACCCCACTTTCTTTCTGTGTGGTTATTTTATCTAAGTCTTAAGAACTGAAGTTGGACCATCACCTGTCAGTTTATCCTTTAAATCATTCACTGTTATTAAACCGGCACTGATGTTTAACACTCCAGTCATACATAATTAACAGCCGCTTCTATGAAACTCGATCCTTTGTCGCCGTCCTTCTGAGCCTCATCCCGGCGCTGTGACGGACAGTTGACTGGCAGGCAGCGTATCTCCGAGTTCACAGAGATGCGGACATGCAACCCTCCTTCCGTGCAGATCTGATGAGACAGAGGAATAATGTGGACGTCTCCATCATACCCTGCACTCTCTGTGATAAGGGGGATGATAGAATAGTAAAACATTTACGAGCAGAATGTTGTTAAAGTATAAGATTTCTCATTTTACCTTTTGTAGTAATGATGATTAAAGGTGAACTCCACACCTCACAGGGGTCATAGAGTTCATTCTGATGCATAAACGTTCCTATTTGAAGGATTTGTACCTGATGACACGACACAGGAGCTGTTACAAATTCACCTCCCTGCAGCTTTATCTTAGTTTTGTCTATTTAATGAGTTTTGACTGAAGCAGAGTGTAATCAGCAGTTGACTACACAGGTAGAATTGTCATTTACAGATACGAAGCTATATTTAGCCACTTGTTTTTCCCTGTGTGCCATCGTTTATTACAGCTTGCGTAATCATTTCTTCTAAATGAATGAGTGGACTCAGTGGGGGGTTCAGTGTGACAGCAGCAGACTGAATCCTACAATGTGTTAGATACACAGAGAGAGGCAGCAAAACACACACACACACTCACCTGGGTGCAGTTTTATCTTCCATTGAGTTGAATTCAAACCTTTCTGTTACAATGTCAACAAAAGCTGAACATTATCAGCGTCTCAAAGGCAGCGTTTATATCAGCAGTGCTATATTTGATTGTACAGGTGTACGATACACTGACGAGTAGGGTCGGGGTTTTTTCTGGGAGTGTATTTTTGCAACTTGGCATTTAGCTTGCACTCTCAGTCAGAGGTGATTCATCATATCCAGTGGCTTTTGATTTCAAGCACAAGGCCAAGCCGGCTGCTGTATACTGTAGGAGAGTTACGGGCTTTAACTCCAAACCAAGCGCCCAGAAGTGCAAGGGGTAGGTTTGAGAGGAAGTAAATGCTGGTGAAATAGCAGAGGCAAGAACGGAATTTAATGCACCCACTTCTTTTTATTCACATGTATTCTTTCATCACGTCACCTCAGGATTTACAGGCGCACGCAGGATTAATGTAATTTGCGAACACAAACCCCTGACAGAAGCGATGAAAGTTATTCCCCAGATGAGAACAAAACCCATGCAGGAGATTAGGTGCATCTGTGTGCCGGCCCAGAGGTGCAACAACAATCACAACAACTCTTCATGAAGCCATTGTTTCTGATCAGACCGCTGTTAGACCTTTGACCTTATTCAGTTTATACAGTATAGGTAGAATATATTTTATTTTTAGCTCTACAATTTAATCTAACAGGGTCAAATTGCTGTTTCGGGATTTTAATTTATCTAATGGCGCTGCAAAATCCTTATAGATCACCTCAGTACCAAAACAGCTATGATGTCACTTCCTTCACACCTCTGAAGCCAAAATTAAGCCTTTGAGCATTTTGCTGCCATTTTCTCGCATGTGTGTGTAGAATAAGAACTGTGGTTGCATTCAGTCCCGGATGAATTGGCTTCTCCTTTCCTTTCCCAGGAAGAAGTCCCAGAAATGGGATGAAATGAACATCCTGGCCACGTACCACCCGGCCGACAAAGACTACGGCCTCATGAAGATAGACGAGCCAAGCACGCCGTACAACAGGTCAGAGGACACACACACACACACACACACACACACACACACACACACACACACACACACACACACACACACACACACACACACACACACACACACACACACACACACACACACTTTGAGGGCCGATTCTGTTCACAAGAGGAAAACTGACAAGTCAACATTGAAGTGAAAGTGGATTTAAGTCATGAAATGCTTGAACATGTAAGAGTATAGAAGTGTTCCAATCCATCAGGCAGCTGTAGAGGTCACACTTCCCTCTTCATCCCTCACGCTCACCGTTCTCCTCTCTTATCTCCCGATTCCCGTCTCGCTACCATTACTTTCCCTCTGTTTCCCCCTCACTTTGCCCTGATGTCTACTCACTCTTGTCTCTCCTTGCAGGATGGTGGGGGACGACGATGACGAAGGGGCGCTGAGCGACTCGGACGGCCAAGCGGCGCTCCCGGTCGCCGACCTGGCGTCAAAGTAAGAACCCGTACGGGAGGGAAAAGGCTTGGATTGGTGGGGAGATCTGACACAGATCCTTCACTGATTACCAGAATAACTGACATCAAATCACTCCAAAAACCACAAGAAGTAATATCCGCAAAATGCTATTTGAGACCAGAAATGGTATTAAATGTTGTTTATGGCATTTATCTGCATCCACACCATCTCAGAATTGAATTTCTGCTCCACCAAACGTTACAAACAGTACAATAGGGAGTACAAAGCGTTACGTGACACAAAGTAGAATATTCTAGAATGCTTATTACGTTTGATTTGAATATGAAGTCACAGTTTCAGTGCGAGAAGGTTTTGCAGGAAAGTTTGACCTCAAACCGAAGCAGATGCTGTCGGCCACCGTGCTCACATAAGTGCACTGATGCAGGCTGTGGGCGAGTGTGTGTGTGTGTGTGTGTGTGTGTGTGTGTGTGTGTGTGTGTGCATGTGGGCCAGAAAGAGAAAGAGAGAGAGGATGGAGATGCGCTCCAGGCTTACAAGTCAATTAGCCGCCTTTGTTCACTTCCACACAAAGTGCCTGCCATTGTTTTGCGCTCCACTCTATAGTAAGACAGCTGCTCTATACACTCTATCACCCACTCAGTCCACTTTCGAACTACAATACTTCCTCAATAACTTGCAGAAACAGTCAGTAAATACTAACAATGGCGACAAACACTGGAATCGATGGCGGGGGGAAAACGTCTGCGTCTACACTCTGACATTTAACACGGCGTCACACTCTCCCCTCTCATCCATCACCCGTCGGCTTCCCCCCCTCTAATCATCCCTAAAGTACTCTCCTCTCTCCCCCGTTTCACCCTCTCCGTCCATCCACCTTGGATATCCGACACCGTTAATGTTATGGAAGTGAAGGCGGTGTAAAGGCCGAGCGAGAGGAAGCTGGAGCACGTCTGCCATTATTAGTCAGGAGGAGAATAGTTTGGAGTAAATGGAAGCTTCTCTCAGGCCGGCTCCACCGCTGCACCACCCATCACCAACCATTCAGCCACATCTGCTCCTTCCAACCGCACGCAAACCCACACACACACACACATCTACGCTCCAGCTCCCTTTAGAATGTGAGACTTACTGTCACAGTAACCCTGAGCCTCATTTCTGTCCCACGCTTCTGCACTCACACACTTCCTTTCCCAATGGCGTCGCTCTGCCTGGCACCGATGTTCCGATTTTGATGAAATGTGGGTTTGATAATCACTTCCAAAGCTGCTGTACCTGTGTGTGTGTGTGTGTGTGTGTGTGTGTGTGTGTGTGTGTGTGTGTGTGTGTGTGTGTGTGTGTGTGTGTGTGTGTGTGTGTGTGTGTGTGTGTGTGTGTGTGTGTGTGTGTGTGTGTGTGTGTGTGTGTGTGTGTGTGTGTCCTCAGTTTCACGAGGTGCAGAGTTTCTAATTTAGACTGAACTAGGAGCCGTGCCAGAATTCTAGGCCAAGCCGAAAGTCTGGAGGGGAAACAAAATCTAATTCACGCAGCGTTTCAGTGAGCAGCTGAGTGGAGTTTATCACCACTTCATTCTTATTTCTTTGTGTCCTTTTCCTCTTCCAAGGCTGGCAGAGGCCGAGAGCTCGGAGCCTCGCTTCATGAGGGAAGAGGAGGTGAGCAGCGAGGAGGAAGAGGAGGAGCTGACCCCCGAAGAGCAAGGTGAATGCACACTCTCTCTCCCACCCACCCACCCGCGCACACACACACACACACACACACACACACACACACACACACACACACACACACACACACACACACACACACACACACACACACACAGACACACACAGACAGAGGCTTCCTTTTATGTCTAGCGTCTCTAAAAGGGCGGATGACGGTGCAGAAAGCCAAGGAGGCCAGATGTCATCACATTGCAGCAGCGTGTGTCAAGAACACACTCAGGAAAACAGACCGGCAATGTTCCCTCCGTGGTCTCGACCTTTCAGTGACCTCCCTCGAGACACACATATGCACACAGAGAGACACACACACACGTCTCGCCGGAACAGATACATTTCTATTTGGCCGCAGTTTCTTATTCTTTAATATTTACACCAAAAGCACGCCAGTAAACTGTATGTAAAATATTGCGAGTAAGAAGATTTGTAGATATGAATGTTGTAGAACTTGCAGGCTCTTCACATTCTGCTCTGTGTGTTCTACTCGTGAGTGGCGTCAACATGTTCAGCCTGCAAATTGGTCTCCACACATCAATTACTGTAATCGGCCTCATCCAAAGCTGCACCTGTTGTTGTATTCACCAGCGTTACCCGGGCACCCACTTTCCCTCTCTTGAAACTGTGTCACACCCTGCCTTCCTCCACCCTCCTCTACCTCCTTATCATCCGTCCCAAGGTTACAGCACGTTCATACACGTTGTTGTTGACTGAAATTAAGTCTAAATGGGACACGGGTGTGAGTCGGGACATGGAGAACATTTGGTATTTGTGTTGCATGGCCTAGTTTTGATGATTAAGTCTCCATGTGACGAGCTCAGTGAGTCATGGAACCGATGTCTCACAAAACGTGTTTATCACTTTTTCTTTATCACAATCCTTAGAAATATCTGCTGTATGTTGTGTACAGTGTCTTTTGTCCGTCCTCTATTGTCTCCTAAACCAATTGGCCTTTTCCGCAGCGAAAAAGACGCAGTTCCAGATGATGAGGAAGATGCACTACAACGAGGGCATGAACATCAAGTTGGCCCGCCAGCTCATTGCCAGCGAGCTAGAAGATGACGAAGACGACGACGATGACGACGACGACGACGACGAGGACGCAGAGATGAGAGACGACACAGAGGAGGTCAAGGAGGAGACGGAGGAAATCAGTGTCGATCCGCCACAGGAGGGTAAGAGGAGCGCGAGGTCACGGGGTCGTTCACACACACACACACACACACACACACACACACACACACACACACACACACACACACACACACACACACACACACACACACACACACACACACACACACACACACACACACACACACACACCTCAGCAACCTTCTCCAAATGATTACAAGTTGACTCATCTTCTTCTTCTGCAGGTGATTCTCTGGACTCGTAGACGGCGTCCTCCCTCAGCTGCGGCCCCCTGTGTCTCGCTCCAGACGGACACAGCCACCCTGCGCTCGGTGTTTCAGTGTCCAGGGCGATACAGCAGAACCCCGCTTCACCACCAATATACCAACCAACCAACCAACCAAACAAACCCCCCCTCTCCTCCGAGCTAAATAACCCCACCGGTCACCCGTCTGTCCACACACACACACACACACACACACACACACACACACACACACACACACACACACACACACACACACACACACACAAAGACTGTGCAATATACCCTTCGAAACCCTGGTTCAATCTTCCAGGATCAACTCCCGCGTCCCCTTCTTCCCGTCTCGATTCCCCGTTGCCAAGATTTCCTTCGCCCTCACTTCTTTTTTGGGACCGTCGTCGCACTGAGGACCATGTGATGTTGGACCCTGCGAGGAGGACGACAGCCTTATTTAGACGCTGATGGACATCCAGGACATCCTTGTCTGGCTGCTCCACAGTCTCCCCCCCCCCCCCGAGGAAGCCCGGGGAAACCCCCCAACGTCCTCACCAAGACATACCTGAACGTTCAGGATGGGGTACTTGTACTAGGTGCAGTCCATGCACCGTTTCATTGATCATTTTGTGTTTTTGTTTTGTGACCATCCGCTCCATGTCATTCTCTCTTTAGCACATTCAGTCCGCAAAAGCATCATCGCCTCAAAAATGAACCTTAAAAATCTAACCTTTAACTTCTGTCAACCAACATTATTTACTGTTACACAATGGATGTATGCTGTAAGAGATCACAGCGACGCTTGCAATCAAACTGCCAGTCTTTTCCAGCTTTTTTGCTTGAGGATTAGGTGAAATAACGTAAAGACTTAAATCCAACAACACATTCAGACCCTCATTTGAAATTCTGGTTAGTAAATTTCACACCTCATAGGATCTATATCATATATTTGACATGCAGTTTGTCCAGTCAAGTCAAGTTTCGATCCTCCTCTGTTAAGGACAAACGAGTTAACACAGACGTATTTGCTCTTTGTAATCACAGGAGGGAGGATTATTAAAGCAGCACCTGACGGGTGTCACATGCTACTGATAAACAGGACTCAGCCCTGTTGAATATGGCACTAATGTTTAAATCATAGCGTTAATCTGCAGGCGCTTACGTAGATCTGACAGTGATTTAGACGATTTAGACGATTGGTGTGTTTCAGTTTCAGCATAGCAAAGTTTACTGAGGTAATAATGTACCACAATGCTTAGAAATGTCAGATCTACTTGAGTGTTTTGTGTTATGCTACTGACTTTTGAGTTGAAGGATTGAAGGAAGTGCATGATGCTTAACATGCTGGCGGGTGGACTTGACCACTAAGGTGTTTCCAGCGTTTTGTAATATTTGTATGTATGAGACGGTGATTTTGGAATCTTGGCGGGTTGCGAGGAGACGACCGACCGCCTCGATGCGCTCGGATTCACTTTGTCAGGCCGGTGAAGAATGAATGTTTATGTAAAGTGAGAGGGTTTGAAAGCGTTCCATTTTTGCTCTATGAGTTTCTTGCAGTTCAGTCTCTGCAGTGTTCCATGAGACGAGTGAGAGCGATGTGCCGCTTGTTTTCTGCATTTTCACCCAGAGAGAAGGAGAAAGGCATTTTAAAGAATATTCCATCTTTATTTTTTTTAATCAAGCAATCCGAGCAGGTATCTGAAACCTTTGTGTTCCTGATGGATCATAATGTGCTCAGGTTTTCGGTCCTGTACGATGGAGATATGAACATGTTGGTTAACACACTGGGCCATTCAATCGCATGAGCTCACTGATCCCTAAAAAGTGCAGATTTTGTTTTTTTTCTTCTATTTTTAGCATTTCATTTGTAAGCGGAAAGGACAGCAGAGATCCTGGATAAATGGTTTATGTTCTCATTTCGACAAAAGGACAAGATTGTCCACGACACGACTGAGATGATCACCCTCCCCTGTGGTGGTTATTGTGGCAAATGTGCCTCTTTATGTTTTTTATGTACATGTGTACGATGAATAGGCTCTGTTTCATGTTTTTGTTTTCAGATTTCCACTGTGTGTGTTTTTGTTTTGCATCATGTCTGTTCGTCTGCTCTGTTTTGTTTTGTTTTCATTGGGTGATGGTTTTTTTGAAGTCCCATGACTTGATACCTCTGTATTTGTTCTGTATGTCTTTTTGTATTTCAGGTTTGCATGTCCTTAATCACAAAGCGGTGTGCATTTTTGTCCTCCATTATTAAACGTTGATAACGACTGGTGTCTGCTGTGTCACACATTTTGATTGTGAATTGTTGGATACCTGATGTTGCTGCTTTTAAGTGCATATTTACATATGCATCTGCGCTGGATTAACAAAAAAATGCAAACATAATTATACCAAGCACACCCACTAGATATTAATGAAGTTTGATTTTTATTTCATATTGACATGAACATTGATATGCTTGGCAAATGGGCAACAGTGATGTAAAATGTAACATTTTGTAAAAGTGTACAACATGCAAAACTTGTGCGTACCAGGTGTCAGATCTCATGAAATATGTTGATTAAGTTCATAAGTGTGGATGCTGCACAAACGATCTTATAAGATAAACTTTATTTATCCCGAGGGAAATTGCTTGTTATTCATTATTGAATTAAAAACAGTCCTACACGTATCCTAAGTGTCACAGTAAAGAATAATTTTCAACGGAAGGTTAGAGCCAAGTAATAAAATCAGAATAAAAACTAATACACAAATATAAATAAAACAAGTATAACACAAATAACTGGTTTGCGTGCACTATCAATTTTACCACCAGATGGCGGTCATGTACAACGCATTGTCCTTTCCCTCTGGATTTCGAGTAATTCTAAATGGATAAATAACTTATTTGCCTAATTAACGTCTTGTAGGACATATGTTAGGCGCGTGAATGTGGAATAAAATACACAGTATAATCTAGAGTAGAATGGCAGGAGGCGGTTTTCCTGGCAGTCCCCGAGCCTCGTATACGGTTATTTTCAATGGATCAGGACGCGCCTGTCAACTCGCACAAAGGTTGTAGAGGCGGGACAGGAGTGCTCACTCCTTCACAGTTCCGTCGTCGGTGGAGACCCCTTGTCATATACAGGTAATTCTTGAGATGTATTTTTTTTGCCATTATATTTTTTAAGAAGCGATGACGATTATCTAAACGACGAACATTCATTTGTGAGGTATATATACGTATAATCCTGATTTCAACTTGATTTGTTATCTAATTGTTTAAACTACTTTCTGGAGTTTTCACAGTATTTCTTATTTCGTTTTCTCGTTTTTATTTGACTTCTATTTGACTCGTAAAACGCCCCAGAAAAAAACAATCACATATATTGCTTACTATTCCGTTATTCTGTTTTCATCTGACAGCAGAAATAAATAACTGTAATTTTATTAATTCAAGGTCTCGAGTTTATGGGATTGGTTTGGCAGATTAGAAAAAGGCAGGGAACGACTCATCTTGCCTAATAGACGATCTTCGTTTGATCCCTCGTAGTGTGTGCGTTGAGGGGAAGCGGCTATGACCTAGTAGCCACCGGACAGCCCCGTCCTGTTTCTGTCTCTTTCCGACTTTAGCAGCATTGTCGTGACCGTTCCGCCAAACGAACGCCGCTTTATGGTTGCACCGTCGCGACTTTTAAATCCTACACGCTGGCTTGACAGGCTAGCTGGCTAGCAGAGCGGAACGGGTGGAGTGGAGGAGCCAGCTGGCAGGACACCTCTACAGGGGGGGGCACGATAGCAAACAAGCTAATTAGCCGCACCGACTGAGCCTGGATTACTGTCTTCAACCAGAGAGAGTAACCTACAGTGGAAACATGAAGATAACTGTGGAGTTCGAGGAGTGTCTAAAGGACTCCCCCCGGTTCAGGTAAGCCATGTCCTCACAGCTTTCACCCCTCATTTTACGCTTTTATTTGTCACAGGGGGGAAAGTGGGCAGATGGCTAAGTGCTAAGCTAATGAGCAGTAAGTAGCTGTTTGTTCCCACTTTTCTATTTTTGTCCCGTAAGAAAGCTTTGGGTCCAGCCGGTGAGACGGTGTGGGACAGACAACCGCGTAAAGTCACACTGAACAGACCGTATGTGCAGCAGGAGACGGTGGCCCTGTGTTTATTTAATGGATATCAATCATGTAAAGATTGGACTTTATATTAAATATTTATGCCGGAAGCCACAGCAGCCTTCCAATCGCCATTGTTCAAGATTTCCCAGCTTGGAATTCGATACTTTAAACGCTTCTCCTTCACTGCATAAAATACAACACATTTAACTGTTTTTCAAAGTTTAAATGAATGGCAAGTCTCATTGTTTATTGTCGTTCTTTATGAAATGTACATGTTGGAAGCTGAAACTGGCAATTTCTTGGGGATATTTACTCCATAAATGAGTCAAAACATTACCATTCTTTGGATATTAAAATAGTTGGATAAGTTTCTGTTGCTTTACCAAATAATTAGTTGTTTTTACATGAGTCTTGCTCTCAGTTTGTATTGGCAGGGCTGTTATGACACGCTAACATTTGCACCACACATGTTTGATCAGTTAACCATCCAAAGTGTTTAGATGAGGAGAGTGAGCAGATGATTGGCAGGTGGTTGATCTTCAGGTATGGTCTTGTTACAGTTGTTGACACCCTTTTTTTCTTCTGTTCCTTTGCTCTATGAGAGATAGTGGCCCTGACCTTCCTCCTCCTCCTCCTCTTCCCTCCTCTGCTGCAACATCCTCTCTCACTAAATGGAGAACAGATGTTAGAAAGTTGTTTGCTGGGAAATGGACCAGTTTCTTTAACCGGAACATTTCCTTCTGCATTAATGTACAGGAGGAGGAACTTAAGACAACTTGTAAATGGAAACTGTGGTTTACATAAACATTGTATCCACATTCAATTTTTCTAACACATCAGTAGTGTTATTCTACTTCTCTATAACTGTTCCTGTTTTGGGACCTGAGCTGTGATCTTTCTCTCCTTCCTCTGTCGCCGTCACACTCACTCCAAGGCAGACTTGTCCCGCTTTGATCAATAGGCTCCAACGCACAGAGAGCTGAGTCATGCTGAGTGCTTTACATTCATCTGCATTAGTGATGGACAAGTCATGATTGTCTCTCTTAGAAACCTTTTATTCGTAAATCCTCCCCAAGAATGTTACTGGAAACGATTTTTCTCATAGGTTCCTCAATTTGTTTCTTCCTTATCAAACACGATAACACAAATTCAGGAAGCTCCTTTACAGCGTGTTAGATTTGTTATTATTATAAACGTTATAGCTCACTACTTCTGTGTTCCTGGCTTTGCTTTCTGCTCCTAAATCTCTCTGCCCGTCACACGTCTGCTCCGCCGGCCAAAGCGAAATTTGTTGAAATTCAATTTTCGAGGCTGTCTGCGTGTATTCAGCCATAAACCACATCGTCCGTCCAAACTTGTCCCGTCGCAGCAGTTCTGGATTCACACCCGTCCCCGGCAGAAACACGCCGTGTCGGTCAGAGTTGTTACATTAGCAGCTGCAGATTCCAAACTGTTGTTGGAGGAAAAGTGTTTTTTTCTTTTGTCATAAATTGTAACCCCAAAACGCAGTATTTGTTTCTGCTCATATCTAAGTTTCCAGTCACAATCACCAGCAGTTGGGTGACATTGCTAAGCAACCTCGCTGTCCATATTTTCAGTGAACTTTGACCTTTTGGCTCAGTCATCTATTAAAGTTTCCTGCCCTCTGCTCCACGCTGAGAAATTTGACTACACTTTTCCACTTTCACCGCCATTTGCTTCGCTGTCATTTTTCCACCACCCCTCTTGTTATGTTTGGCCATAGGGAAGGACAGAGAATAGAGAGAGAGAGAGAGAAGGAGAGAATGGATGAAAACACGGAATATACACCAGTGTTGAGCAGCTCTCACCCGCTCCACATCTGTTTCCATTTTGGTGTTTGCTTTCAACCCAGTGCCAGAGACGATGGAGCCCCTGAATGTGGACAGGGTTGTTTTCAAGTGGTACTCTGGCACGCCCCGGATATTTTCTTCTCATCCACATTTTAGTTGTGAAGCCGTTCTTTGGTCATAAAACCGTACATTCAGCCAGGAGGAGAGAGTCACTTTCTGTATAAAAAAAAGAACTATTTTTGGCAGCAAACCCTACTAGCCCAGTGTTCCACTTAGAGGGGACTTGGACTCGGCTATGTGACTTCTCCTGGATCCTCTGCAAGAATGCAAATTAAAAATTCCCTTCAAACGAGTTTGGCTTCACCTCACACACACATAACGAAGAAATGTTTTTGTGTGTAAAACCTTGACTGTGCCTTTTCTGGCTCTACTGTGCTAAATGAATATCTGCTATCGTAAGACTTGGATAAGTTTGAAACCTTTCCTCTTAACCAGGCCGACATGATCTCTAACCCCCAATAGGTTTTGCTTATACGGACCTTGGCTGAGTCCTCCGTGATATGAGGTCATTGGGTAAACGGTCCCAGGTCTAGTTTCTCCTGAGTCACTGAC
The DNA here is from genome assembly GCF_046128005.1 of Genypterus blacodes. Classification (NCBI taxonomy): domain Eukaryota; kingdom Metazoa; phylum Chordata; class Actinopteri; order Ophidiiformes; family Ophidiidae; genus Genypterus; species Genypterus blacodes. The sequence goes on along the minus strand of NW_027466866.1, from coordinate 1,413,113 downwards.
AGCTGTAGAGCCAACACATGACTGAGACACAAGAGTCCAACTAGAGGCCTGAGAGCAAACCAGGCTGAGTTCAGATTTTCATTTTCCTATCGGCTATTATCAGTAAAGGAAATGTTAGGACCGACTGTGATTCTTGTCAGATTGTTGATCGTAACACCTTTTGATAAAGATTTAGGTCAGAGCGAGTAATTAAACACCTGCCTCCAAAAGCTGCCATATTGTATGTCGTTGTCATTGTTGTTGACTGTGTGTGTCAGCTGCCTTCACTAGGTGGTGAGTGTGTGTTTGGGTTGTCCTCCTGCTGTGCTGGAGGGTGTGTGTGGTGCAGTAACACGGTGATGGTCACAGGGTTACAGGGTGTGGTTCCAGAGGACACAGTCCATTGTGTTGAGCTCCAGGACCAGCTTCAGTCTTCGGTGTTATTTATAGGAATATGATCGCGTCAAGCCTTCAGCAAATGTCAAAGTTTAAAACGTGTCAAAGCATTAAATCCACATATTCTAATTCAAACTAGGTAATTGGAAGCATGTTTACGTGTTTTCTCATAGAGTGGACCGTACAGCTTATGGTCAACACAGGAACCCTGAGATGCAAAGGTGAAAGGAGCCAAAAGATTTGTTAATTACATCATGAAGAGAGGCGGAATTTCCCCAAGAGCAGCCAAAAGTGTTTATCTTTAAGTAATGACCTCATCTTGTTGATGTTATTCTCCAGGAGCGTGGGTTTAATGGTGGGTTTTACCCCCACCCACCCACCCACTCCTTCTCCTCCTCCCGTCCAATAGCTGCTGCTTCACTCTGTAACAATTCCAGGATCTACGTCACAGCACTGAAGCTCGCCCCATTCTTTGCATTTCCATCCACAGATTAACAATATTAAGTCTCAGTGGGGAAACTCCAACAGCACTTGCTTGCTTTCTAGAACACAAACGAGAGTTCGAGTTAAACGTGCATTCAAGTTAAGTGTGTAAAGCGTTTACCCAGTGTAATCTATTTGCATTTCTAAAACGTATCCAAACAAAATGTTAACACTAAAAATGAAATATCTAGTAAGGTACGATCGGCCAGTATATCAGCCTGAATGTACTGGTATGGTTCTAGCAAGTGTTTATTATTAATTATTATAATGAATGTGTCAATATGAGCTTTATAATGGTTTATCCGAATCTGATCTTTAACTGTAATTGTAACCCATTGCATTGTGGGTACAGCAGCTGTTCAGCATGCCCTATTGGCACCAGTCCCAAACACACAGCCAGCTTTGTGAGTGAAACATGGATCGGGACATCCACTAGTTTTAATGAAGAGATAGAAACGTAACTCTGTGGATATCTTGTGGTATATTCTTCACTAGATTGTTTATCCTACAGATTCTCTCAAATCGGCACACAATGGAAACATCTTTCTATTTCTATGTACACCAGCCCGTCCTAAGGTCCATCAGTGTCACAAAATGTGGAGCAACAGGGATGGAAAACATCAACAAGACATTTTGCTCATTGCTTTATGCCGTCTGCACTTTGACCCTTCGGAAGAAATCAGATCGTCTCATGAGAGATATTGACTGTTTGTGACTCTGGAGTGTCGGCACTCGCTGTATCAGGCTACTGGAGATCTCAGAGGGATTTGAAATGTGCTTGAAAGCGTTGTGTTCACTGATTGTTTTGATCAGCTGTCAGGTGGCTTCAAAACACTCACCATTCATTCATACGGTCCCCTAAGATACAAGCGGATACAAACTTCCTGAAAAGCTGTCAGGAAGAGCAAACAGTCGTCGAGTTTCAGCTTTTGTCTTTGAAGTGCTGAGGTCACTGCCACGGGCCTGACGAAGGATCTGTTAAGTTGGCAGTGCAGATAACAAAACCTGTTTAACTACCTCAGTCCAACCTGCATGTTGGCCACAGCCCATTGGCCTGCAGCCAGCAACCACGCAGAGCTGGGGAGGCGTGGCAGCCTTCGTTTGGGATAGACTCATTCAATCGCTGCAAAGGAAGGTTCCTCTATGTATTATATTGTGGAGCTATTCTATGTAGTTCCACTGAATAATCTAATTGCAGTTGGTTAGTTATTAATCTATGGAACAAAGGAAGTGATCAGATGTTTTCAGCGACCCCAGTATCCTCAAGCAGGTGGCTTCTCTCTGCGTGTATTGTGACATATACTGAGTCAGTCTCCTTCTGCCTGATCGTGGTCGACACAAAGAGAACTGAGACCCCAACGTTCCTTCGAGGATGCTGACTCGGCCTCTTTCTCACTGATGTGGTTTCCGAGGATTTTTCCCCCTCTTCTTCCTCTCGGGCTTCAAGTCTCTTTCATACGGCTCAGCTCTCTTTATATAGCCACAGCTTCTCCCTCACACCCAAGCAGCACTTGGGATGTTTCACTTCCCCATTTTTGCATCGTTCCATTTAGTAACAAAGCTAGGAATCTAAGATAAATCTGATGAATCTGGAGTCATGTGTGTGCAGAGAGCTGTTCACTTGAACTCTTCAGCATTCCACTACTGAAACCAACACAAAAAGACGTTTTATAAGGCATTTGGGAGACAAAGTTTTGACTTTTGATAGTCAGCAGTGAGTCATACATGGAAAGACTAACAGAAGTTTATGGCCAAGAGCAAACCACAGGCTGTTTTATATTCAGCGGTTTCTTTCTTCATATGCTATCAAGTGGAATGAGCAGAGAAAGCAAATAATCCACAGCTACAGTTACAAGGACCGGCCTTTGTTTCATTGTTTACCTATCACCAGGACATTTCTATAGAGTGCCATGCCATCTTCAAAAAGCAGATACATGAATGATGCTACAAGAACGATATTACTACAAAACCTTTTAAGTGATATATGACTTGGAATGGAGTTGATGGAGCCATGATTGCTTGATTACATCTCCTTCCAAATGCTCTCTGTCTGCTGTTTTGGCATGTTCCATTACGATGGCAGATACTAGATATCTGATCTTTGCACAGAATTCCTTTACACAGAAACAGAAGAGCTCCATCATGGAGAATGTTTGCTCGCTCATCTTCCAGCTACTTATCACACTGTATGGGTTGTTGAGCGATGTAAGTGTCTTGATGGCATGCTGCGATTACATATCTTTAAAGTGATATACGTGTGCATTTCTGAGCGCTCTAGGAAAACATGAGGCACGCTCTTCACACTTTGCTGTGGTTTTTTAGAAGTACAAGTTCAGTTCGGTATCTGGAAGTGAAGACAAAACCTGTGATGTTTTCTTATTTCTCACCATTTCATTTTTCAGAAACTCAGTGTGAAAAATCATTCTTGGTATAGGTACATATAGTTATAGGTACTTTTAACAGTATTGGTGATCGACTGTATCTCCCTGTGAGCTACTTTTGATCTGCCTGTAAACATTCTGTACCTTAAACCTACATCAGATTGTGAGAACGTTAGAGAAAAGGACTTGGGTAAGGTTGCTGGTATCTTATAGGTTGTATACACAGGTAGTGTGTTGTTCAATGACTTCAAGACCTTTTAGTGTAAATAGTAAAGCTAAAATGACCTTGTTTTACCTGTAGATGTCTAACAAGCTCTATCAATGAAGATAAAGAATTAACAGATAAGCCACATTGCATAAATACATTAAGTATGACGGCAAAATCTTTGTGTTCTCATGGTTTTTATATTGTACGATTATACTTTATATTGCAACTAAGAATGTGTCCATGATTGCATGCAGGGTTTGTGTGTGGGTTTTATACCAACTAATAATACTGCTGCTAAAACAAATAAGTGTACTTATGGGACTGTGTGGGCTCCGGGTGTCAGCATTCACATAATAGCATGTTGCATCCCTTTGTGTTCATTAATGTAATGTAATTAATTGGACTGTGGAGCTGAGCAGTAATTAGGTCTGGTTCATGTGGGTCATCCTGAGACTCAACACTGCACTTTGGTGCTCATGCTCTTCATTGTTCTAATAGCTGCAGTGTGCCATAGTTAGTACTGTAGAGGCAGCATAGGTATAATGAAATCTTGATTCAACAAAGAGAGCAAAGGCCCTGCTTGGTCCAATACATCCAAACCATCTAAACCTGTAGAAATGCAGTATGGGCCACTTTTTAACATATTGTAGTGTTTTGTATTGTGGAAGTTATGGTGATCTACATGGTGCTTTGTGTTGACTGATACATGATGCTGCGGCTGATAAAGCGCTGAGCTCATTGTCGTCCATTTGCATGATCTGTTGTCGTCTGTTTTCCTTTGTCATACACACCAGCTCCAGCCCATAACATCCACCGCATGACATCATTGTGAAATTGAATGAACTGCTATTTGGAGTCTTTGGACTTGGGTTGGTCTCATTACACTGTGTGCTGCCCGGTCACATGTTAGAATTAAAAGTGTGTGCCCGTGTGTGACTCAGGCTGGATGAGCACCACAGGTCAGAGCTGAGGCAGATTACAAGAAAACAAGCCTGTGGTTTGATAGGAGTGGACGGATTTCTCCTTGGTTGTCATGGTCTCATTTTCATTGGTTTTCAGTGAAAATGTGTTCCTCTCTACCTGTCTCATTTATTCACCTGGAAGCCCTGAAGCATCATTCCAGATAGTAGAATGTTTAGTTTCGTGAAAGGAATGTTGAATCATCTCATGTATTGTTCCCCTCTGCTCCAAATTGCTAACGAGTTGAATTGCTAACCAAATCTCTTCAAATCAACCGTAAAAATATTAAACTCAATATTGTTCCCTTAGTCACTATAGGCCAGCTGTGACAGTAGTAGTAGTATTCAAGTATTTTAAGGCTTTGGGTGGGAGGACATAAAGTATATGGGGTGAAGCATGTCACTTCCTGTTGCTGAAAGAATTATATTCATGCAAGTCTAATTTTGTCACTGAGACACATAGGGCTTAAAACATTTTATGTGACCAGAAAATAACAGGCACAACAGGAGATAGACTCTTGATCTAAGGAGTGAGCATCCTCCCTTATACAAAATGTACATATATGGGGGTAATGCAACTGTTAATTCACATAATTACCTCAGCTTAGGACTCTGAATGGCCACTGGTAAGGTCTGCTGGTACCTGATCCTGGCAGAGGTGCAAATACAGTAAATGAACTTGGGTACCAATCCCAAATTAAAATACAAATTTAATACAGAAGGTATTTGACCAAGCATTTCCAAGCAATCTTTGGTGCTTTGCAGTTTTCAATATTGTTTGTTTCGTTAGTGCTATTGAGGTTTGATATACACTGCATATTGCTAAAGAGCTACTTATGAATCCATTCATTAAGATGCAGCATAGTGTGCTAATTTGTACAGCGATCCGTCGTCCCTGTGCTTTTTTAGTTGTTGACAGCTCTCAGACGTGCCAGGCTGCATGTTTCCCCGTGAGAGTGGCCAGATGTTGGTGACTGTCAGTGTAAGACCAGACATGTGAACAAACATCTGGAGGGGGGGTGTGACACCCACCCTCCGCCACAGCAGCTGTGTGTCCCTCCTAATCCCACATGCAAACACCAGACACGTGAATTTGAATATAAATATACTTAAACTCTCATTCCTCTCCCACCATGTTTTGCCTTGAACCAGTTCATCCCACTAATCTCAACATTATCCTGCAAGGAGAATAAACACCCACAGAGCCTCCTGCACCTTTTCCTCTATACTTAAAATGATCCCTTATGATTCCTGTCAGATCCTGCTAACTGTGACTGTGAGAGACGAGGTGTTTGAAGAGGCTTAATTAAAAACCCCCCATGCTGATAACACCCACCCACCCTCTCTCTCTCTTTATTAATTAATACTTTTAATTTGGGCTTAATCACTTAGGCCCACAACGTACTTACAGCCCACACGAGACTGTAACTAATATTTAATAAAGGGGGAGCTAAAAATAGAAATGTTAAAGAGTGTATTAATTTGATACCACTTCCTCTACCACAGTGTAATTAGTGTTTGGTAACCAGCTGAGGTATGATTGTGTCTGACTAATATGTTCAAGGATTAATTAGAGAATCAAACATATTAGGCCTTTAAATATCTCCATATCTTATCCATATTTTACATTTACAGAATGTTTTTAACTTTTGGCATTTATTAGAAACATAAGTGGTCAGATTTTCAAGAAACAAGGAACTATTCCCTGACCTTACTGTATAGAGATTACATAACTCTGTCTGTCTGTGGACAATTACTTTCTAACTACTTTAACGTGTGTCATGTAAAAAGAAAAACACATCTGAAAGGTGCTCCACAACCGATGCTTTAACAAGCGGTCAAATTAAATTTTATGACGTCCTGGACAAAGTCCCTCAAAGATCTGCTTACATTGCTGACTTTTACTGTTGGTCCCACTGTTTATTTTATGGTATCATTTTCTGTTTTCCCATTATCCAAGCTCACGCAGCAGATCATGGAGTCAGTATTTATAGCGTAATAACCAGTAGAAATACTACAATAACACTAAGCCCGTGTATCGGTCATAGACAGTGTTATTTATCAGAGGGAGTGGAGATGAATCAAACTAGGCTGTGCTGGGATTGGGTCCTTTCAGTATCGTTAATGTCTGCCTTGGCATTCTCAAACTTGTAAACTGTCTTTCCTGTGGAGAACCAAGCTGTGCTTTGTCACGATTTTAAGAGCAACATGCCAAATCGGGCTCTATAGGCCTGTGGCATTACCCAAAATGGCCGCTCTCAGTCTGGCTCTTGTGGCGTCCCTGCACACATGTATTTGTCTGAGCTGTAGCAGCAGTATAGTATGATGGACTGCAATTGTAGGTTTCACAGTATAAATCAGTCAGATTAAACATTTTGTCTTGAAGGGCTGGCCAAAATAATCGGTATTCCATTTCAGCATTGATGCGTTGCCCTCATTAATTTTAAAGCTTCCATTTTTCTCTACAGCAATGTAAAGTTCTGTCATGTGGGACATTGATGTCTTTGTGATGCTGGTTTCACACTGAATATAATTTTGTGTTTTGTTTCCTCAGAGCCACCATAGAGGAAGTGGAGGGGGATGTCTGCGAGTTGGAATCCAAGCTCGACAAAGTGAGTACCACCCATGACAAATATTCTTTAATTGTCAATTGTAAGCCCAAGGTTGCTGGTTTTCCTCTATAGTGACCGGTCTGTCACAGGCAGAATCTCTTTGAATAGGAGACTGTAATTAGGACTAGACCGGCTCTCAGCTCTTTGTTAAAAATGCTCATTACGCTGGAGTCTGCAAGTCAGCAATTTCTAGAAATCATTATTTACTCCAAAATGTCTTAGTTGGATAATTGGACCTAACTGCTGGACATAATGCATTTATTTTTATTTTGAGAAACCATCATCTTCTATTCTCATAATCACATTTTGCTGCTCAAAATCCTAAACATTATTAATCTTCAACTCTATCGGCCACCTTTCACTTTGTCACATTTTGTACGTTTATGTTCACACCATGTCAGATGTTTTATGTGTCTGTGGTTGTTTCCTGTAGCACCGCCATTCTCGTACAGGAGGAAAATGAACCATGCAAATTAAGTTTGATATTCATGCGTCTGTAGCGTCTTAAAGCAAACCACACCCTCCTCTCCACAGAGCCCTGCAGAGCTGAGAGTAGGTTCTCTTGCTGAGGGTCAGACCTAAAGATTGCAAAATTCCAGTTCATTGTTCCTGCTCTCACCCTGGAGAGGAAGGATCTGCCGAGGGTGTGCGTGTCTGTGTGTGTATGTGCCTGTTAGTGGGTGTAGGCTGGAGTTTATCTTAAGATAACACGGTTTTAATTGGGCCAATATTATATCTTCTCTTGAAAGGAATATTCCCCCAAGATAGAATGCAAATAACCACGGAGACAATTCCAGCAGCTTATCAGTGACTTAGAGTTGTTTTGGGATGTTCTTGCATCAGGCTAGGTGGAGTTCAGATGTGATTCATTTTGCCCTCTACATAAGCCTCATTTTAAGATCCAAACAATTTACAATGGTATACAAGGAGACAATCACCTTTTCTCTCCCATCTCCTCCTCCTCCCTTTGCCGCTCCTCATACGTTTTTTCCCCCTGCTTGTCTCTCTGTAGCTGGTGAAGCTGTGCATTGGGATGATTGATGCTGGAAAAGCCTACAACGCAGCCAACAAACAGTTCGTTAGTGGCATCCGGGAGCTCGCTCAGCAGTCCGCCAGAGATGAGGTCATCGAGGTAAACTAAAAAACAACCAAGCTTGAGCTCAACCATGAAAAGTTTAAAAAGTCATAGAGGAATTTTGTGTTGGGTGAAAAAAAGTGTGACTCCTTTCTCGTTCCCTAGAGAGAGAAATAACTTCCTCTCCCCCTTTTGTTATCTCTACTGACTGAACTATTCCAGTTCTCGATGAGATAACCCGATAGTTTTAACATGAAATAAAAACGGGTAAAATCCTGCATTGTCTTTAGGAGGGCTGAGGAATGTGTTGATAATTATTTGCATGCTGAGGCTCGCACTTCCTCTCTGCCTTTGTGTACGCTCAATGTCTCTCCCCTGCGTCTGAAGTTCAGCAACTGCATGGATTCTGAGGAAGTACGAGCCCAAGCAATTCCACAGAGTGCCACAGGGCTCCAAAACAACCATAACATGTCTGTGATCAAGCATACAGTAAAAGTTTAATTGATGCTGCTATATTATTTACTTTCTTAATTCACATCTAGCTTTTATTGTTTGCCCCGTGGAGTCTTTTATTGTTACTCTACATGGCGGTGGCTTGGTATCATCAGAATCTATGTGCCTGTGTTTAATGGCTGTTCCTTCCTTCTCTCCACAGTCCAGTCTCACAAAGTTTGCAGAGAGCCTGCAGGAGATGATCAACTATCACACGGTATGATGTTATTGCCATGTGAAAGCGGATGTGCGGTAATTTTTCCCCAAACATTTGACAGCTGGGCAATAACAAACTCAGGGACGACTGTCTGGAGCGCCTCTCTAACTGTCAGAGGTCTGGATTTACTGCTGGAGAGAACAGCAGCAGTCTAGAGGACAGTGAATGTGATCCTGAGAGTTTAGGGACACGGAGTTAGTGTGTAAGTGTGGAAGAAATGCTCAACAATAACATCAAAGTGCCTTTGAGCGAGACACTAAAACCCCAGCAGTTCTGCTCAGATGCAGAATGTTTTTACACTGAGCTGTTCCTGGGTGGGTAAACATGGAAAGCAGGACTTTGCTGAGAGCATTCCTGTGTTTCCAAAAAAGTTATGTCCCCCCATACAAAATGTCCCAAAGAGCAATCCTTGGATCAAATGCAAAAATGTTCTCCTTTTTCCCTTCAACCATGACTGAAATGTCAAACATAGCTCAGGGATTTCATGTCACTTGAGAATAAATAAAACTCAAGCCTCACTGCGTCTGATGCATTTAAAGTCCATGTTATAGAGAGAGGAGATTTCTGTCTTACAAAACACATCCAAAGACAAGCATGGCCTTGTCCAATCTTTAACAACTTGGCTCTCACTCTACTGACAGCAGCATTATAGGTATTCTGGTGTACTCGCAGGTTTAACTTTGTGGTCTTGTGCTGGACTCTCCCTCCAATGCTATTGTAAGTCCTTGGACAGAAATGACCTTGGAGAGAAAAAGAATCTCTTGGTGTTGGGATTATCATCTTCCTCCCCCTCAGAACTCTCCTGAGGATAGTGAAGACAGTAAGCGATTGTAGTTGCTGACCAGATTCCCTTCCGTTAGCCAGCTTAGTTGTAAGGGTCTGGTAGGCACAACACTTAAATTTAACAATCCAGTTTCCTCTGTTTGTCGTCTCAGTGGCTGTATTTACCCCTTGTATTAACATCCGCTCATAATTCGAATACAACATCCTGAATTCTGAGATCCAGGTACTCGTCCATGGATGATTATTATTCATTCATTAAATAACACATAACTTTGACACTTCGGCTGTCTGAGCTCTAGCAACAGATCCCCATTGACTGCAAGTCACAAGTCCCACTCAGATAACTTGATGAATGAAAGCAGGGATAGGAAGAGGAGTCGGGGTGACGTTTACAACTCGTGGGCAAGTTATGAATGAATGCATCCCTGCTATACAGTATATGTTGCATTTCCACCTGGTTACTTGTGACAGAGGTCTGATCCCAAGTCTTGACTCACTTGTTGAGCCCGCTTGGTGTGGCTTTGCGCTTCTGTCATAAAAAAGAGCATTCAGAAATGTTATTGCTTTACATTTTCATCCTCCCAGTGATCTGGTTTAGTTTCAGCATAACCTCAGACAGCAGCAATGCCTCGCTTAGTCCTTGTCAGTGAGGATAAGGTACATGCCTCCTTAAGTATGAGCCTAAATTCCATTGGGGAAATTGGGTGGGAATGTTGAAATGACTTGGCAACGGAGACTATCTTCCTTATGTCCTCCTGTTGGTTTGCTAAATTCGTACCCTAATAGTCTGATGGAGCCACAGCATGGGTCTGAGACTGTGACTCAGCTGTGGAGACCGTGGTCACGTCAGCTGACCGCCAAATACGTTTTTGACACTCAGCGATCTTTTAGCACATGATCCAGTCAAGCACAGTGCTCAATCTGTTTGTCAGTCGAAGCCCGTCCCAGATACACTGCTTGTATTGTCTGGATTGCCTATGAAATGCACAAAGAAATCCCATTTAGAAAAACGTATTTAACAGCGGCTTTTTGCTTGCATTTCATTGTATGGAGCCATGCAGCAGGTTAATAAGGGTATGACTCAATAACAGGAATAGCTGAGTCACGTCATTTCCCTTGTGTATGTGTTCATAAGGGGAATTTACAGAGTCTGCTTGTTTGTGTAAATTTAGCAGTCTACTTCTTCTTAATTGCACCATGTGATGTTACGGAATAAAAAACAGCTGCTGAATGCTGACTTGTAAAATACCACATTTGTTTGTTCCTTTCCGAGTGCCTTAAAGCTGTTAAATACTTGAATTGTGATCAATCTCTTTTCCTAAGCTGGAAAAAGTAACCACATCTTCTGTCTTCACAGATATTATTTGATCAGGCCCAGAGATCAATCAAGACTCAGCTTCAGACATTTGTTAAAGAGTAAGTATAAATGAAGTAAAGCTTCTTATTATTATTTAAATCAGCATTAATATTTAAAATGTGAATTAGGCATTAAAAGAGTTTTGCAAGTATGGTATCTAAAGCACCAGTGCAGAGCATGCAAGGTCTATTGTAGTGTCAAACATATTTCCTCTACAAATCTGCCAGTATAGATGGCTGAATACAGTGTTGAATTCCAGACAGCTTGGCCTGAAGCACTGCAGGCTTCTGGTTTATTTCATTAGTAAGGATTTGCAGTTTTTGCCCCTGGCATGGCACGGCAGGATCAACACCCACGTTAGCACCAAGCAGGCTGAAGGCTTGGAGGCACGTAGCCTCCCACTGCCACACAGCCCTCAGTCCCCTTAATCTCACAGACTAAAGCTCAGTTACATGCACATGTTATTTACTCAGACACATAAGCACTGACATACATATGACCTGGTCCAATAGCTTTGGCTAATAGTCTTTTTGAAACATGGTTTCCACATGACTGGACCTTGTGAAATCACAATTGACCCTTGTGTGCTCATGCTGTTTCCTGGCCTTGTTTCATAATGAGATAACCTTGCTTCCTTTAGTATTGCACTTTTCCCCTCACAATATTTTTAAAAACAAAAGGAAATGTACCTATTTGACCATGGTCATAACAATAGTCTGACCTATTTGAATACGTGAAATTGAGATTATTATGACATCTAAATGTGTAATGTCTCTTAATTACCCTATTTATTTTAACACATTTAAGGAAATTGTGTACAATGAACCCTCTCTTTGACAAGGTTGACATTAAAAATGTACCCTATGTTGTGATAACCTCTGTGCTCTCTCTTCATCTGCCAGTGATATACGCAAGTTTAAAGAGGCCAAGAAGCAATTTGACAAGGTGAGCGAGGAGAAGGAGAACGCTCTGATTAAGAACGCCCAGGCTCCCCGCAACAAGCAGCATGAAGTGGAGGAGGCCACCAACATCCTCACTGCCACGCGCAAGTGCTTCAGACACATCGTCCTCGATTATGTCTTACAGGTAAATACTTACTTGCTTAGAAGCGCCCTTGGGTGCTTCTACCTTTTCTTGTTGACCTTCTTGTGACATGACACGGGCTGTGACTTCATTCACGATTCTCAAAGTCAATGAGCTCCCATTACTATGAGTTGCATAATTTTGTTACCGAAAATAAAACACAACATAATAATGTATCAGAAAGTTACATTTCAGAGATGTTTTTGTACTTAGCCTGGAAGAGCCAAGACAGAAGCAGGTTTAATTTCAGAAAAATATAAAATGGCAACGTCCATATTATTACAGTCCTTCAGTTGCACTGCGGTACCATTTTGTCGATCATCTGCAACCTGTGAAACAAAAAATTTTTCTGTTCAGTGTGACAGTTTCAACAGGAATGTGGAACTTGGAACTCAAGAGGAATGTGGAACTAGAATGATGACGTGTAGAAAACACGCAGGGTTAAAAAGCAGAGTAACTCTCCGTCAGCTCGAATATTTCTGTGCACTGTGGCCAACATGGATTAGTGTATGGAACATAACACACTGAGTCAGGTTATAATGCTGATGTGGCACAGAGAAGAATGAAGCAGCTGGGTTTGATTGTGAAACATTCAGTGTGTGAAACACCCAAGCTCATGGACCTATCAGGCTGTAGTCAAGCACTTAAGAGAGGATTTAACTGAACAGTGTAGCAGCTGTAAGATAGTAATGTTAGTAACAGATGCATCTGAGCCATTGTTAGCCGTAGCAGCAGTTGTAGTAGTTGTTGTGAAGGTAGATACAGTAGACGGCTCTATGGATGGAATCCATACATTTCCCTTCCCCCTGTGTTAGTGCTCACAATGTTCTATCCAAGAACACAAATTAATCTCAAAGCCAGTTCTGGTTAAAGCTGCATGGGTGTCTTACTCCCTGACTTTTCACCCTGAGCACTCATCATGAACACATCAGCTGAGCCCTTGGTCTGTGCTCAGCTGTGGAAACATTTGCTGCTGCCAGTTGTGTTATTGGATCTGTCTCAAAGGGAGCGGACATTGCTGTATGAGGACAATTTGCTACCAAATTATAAGGACAAGAACGTTAGCAAATTCACCCCAAACCCCAGCCTCCCCTGACCCTCCTCCCTCCTCCCTCATGCTTAAAAGCGCCCTTGGGTGCTTCTACCTCTTCTTGTCGACCTTCTTGTAACATGACATGGGCTGTGACACCATTCACGATTCTCAAAGTCAATGATGCCATAACAACTGTGCCATCATTCATGACATCATCCTAGCTCCCATTACTATGAGTTGCATAATCTTTGTTATTGAAAATAAAACACAACATAATGATGTAAATGAAATGAAAAGCAATGCAAATGCCAGACCCCTGAACAATCATTCTGTCAAGTTTGGAGGCAATTGAAGGAATGGTGGTCGTAATGGCGAACACGCGGACGCAAACACAAACACACACGCTCTCCAATTATAGCAATAAAAGGTAAAGAAACTGCTGCTTCATTGGCTGACCTCTTTCTCAGCCTGTCATCAAATGAGACCTAAGCTGTAAGCAATGACTTTTTAATCTGGCCTGTTAGGGTGCTCATTGGAAATCTATAAGCCAAGTAGTCAATGCAGCTGATTTCCATCGGTGTTCTTTAAGGTTCCAGACAAGATAACGCTGATAATGCATCTTGTTCAAGGGTGCGTAAACAGGATGGTTACTGGCCAAGACAGAGATTTGAATCTGGTCTCTCCAGAAAACCCCAAGTATGGTGTCTCTGCTTTACCATGTACTAAAATAGATTTAAATAACAACGGAGCCATGTGCTTTCATAAGAGTAGAGCAGTCGCAGTTCTAATCCTGTTCTAATGCCTCTAACACGCCCAGTCACAGCCTTTGTCTCCACACAGCACTCATTAGTTTCTGTCAGACACTATGCAGCATCTGCTTTACAACCTGCTTAGATTTATCCCGACTCTGCAACATTCACCTAAGCTGACCTCCCCGGATCAGATAAGCTGCGGAATAGTAACTAGCTCTGGAGAGAAGGAAGAGAGCGACACTCGCATAAACACACTCCTTTTAAATAAGACAAGGCACATGTTTGTATCTGCATGCCTTCTGTCATGTTGCGTCATTGTCACCCTCTGCCAAACGCATAAATACACACCGAGTCCTCAGTGCAGGTGGATTTGTAGATGTCTGTAGGTGAAGACAGGCAGTCGATGCTCAACAGCATCCCTGGCTTAAACACGAGATCCATAGCTCCCCCTGGTGCCACTACTGTGCACCATCGTCTAGCGCTGCTCGAGGTGATGATGCTCCTCAGTTTGCCTTTGTTTGCATTTTCTCAGGCAAATTTGGTTTTCTATTTCACCTCTCTGTTTGTTCTTAGTCTATATTATTAAAATCCCACTTTTCCTCGCCCTCCTCTCACTATTTATTTTATTTTATTTCATATGGGTGTACATTACATTACATTACGATCATTTGGCAGACGCTTTTATCCAAAGCGACTTACATTACATTATATCACCACCCTTCGCAGAGGGGGGGGCAATTGAGGGTTCGGTGCCTTGCTCAGGGGCACCTCGGCAGGGACTCGAACCGGCAACCCTCCGGTTCATAAGCGGAAGCTCTACCCACTCGACTACTGCCTCCCTTAGGTGTAGGTTTAGTTCCCTTATGCTTTTGAGGATGGACATAGGATGAGTTTTCCTTGTTGTCCAAAACTTACTTAATGTTTCTGTCCTTATCTTCGCATTTCAGATCAACGTGCTACAATCAAAGAGAAGATCGGAAATCCTGAAATCGGTACGTATGATTGATCAGCGCTTGACTCGTCATGCTGCAGCCAGGTCGGCCTCCTGAATAACAAACGTCTTCTCCGCAGATGCTGTCCTTCATGTACGCCCACCTGACTTTCTTTCACCAAGGTTATGACCTCTTCAGTGAACTGCAACCTCTAATGAAACAGCTTGGTGGACAGGTACAGGCCACACACACACACACACACACACACACACACACACACACACACACACACACACACACACACACACACACACACACACACACACACACACTTCAATATTTCAGGGCTTATAACTGTGTAAACACTGTAAACTCATGAACAACCTAAACAAAGATGTAGCTCTTCTGAGTGAGTGGTTGAATGGATGAGTAACTGTACAGTAAGTTTACATACCGGTGCCTGTCATAGGTAAACACGCATAACGATGGTTATGTTTGATTAGTTAAACACCGTCCCTGTCCTCTGGAGTTGGAACCATTGTTTCGGGTAATGATTCTTTGAATTAAACCTCTTGCCTTCCTCTCAGATTGTAAACAAATAGCCCTCGGTTTACAGTGGCACCAGAAGAGAGTGCTAAAACTGGAAGTTGACCTTCTCCTTTGACCTTCAGTCTTGTTTTTTTTTGTGTTGCTATCTTGGCAGCGCATGTGCACTACTTTCCTTCTGTCAGCTGAAGTCTCGGCCCTGTGTGTATTTGTGTGTGCACGGGCCTCTTATAAACAGAGCCTTCCTCACAGGCAGAGGGCGGCCTGAACGTGACCGTAAAATTATTATTATCATTGGAGCGGCAGTTGCAGAGGGCAGGAATGAGGAAGAAAGCAGCCTGGAAACGGGTTTTCCCACAGTCAGACTCACACGGTTGTCAGTCAGCTGAAGATACAGAGGAGTGTTGAGAGCGGTGGTGGCTCTGAGACAGAAGCCGTAAAAACAGACGAGTGAGATGACTTCATCTGTTAGAAGTGGGAGCAAAATCTAACCAAAAAAGGAAGGTGAAGGGAAGAACTCTTGCTCATCTTTTTTCCTGGAACTATACCCGATGAAGAAGTAGGAGACACACATCGCAGACGCACATTGGGAGGCACATCTGAAGACTCGGTGGCGGTGATCCTTTTGATGTGCAGTAGAGGGGAACGGTGTTGCTTCAAGTTGGAAATATCTGAAGCTCGAATCATCAAGAAATTTAAACAAAGCAAGACACGGCTCCATAATGAGGGTGAAATGGAGAGGGCTGACGTTAAGGAATATATCTTGGGAAGGAATAACTTGTTCAATGTGGTGCTCTTAAGCAAAGGCATGATTTAAACAGAATGGAGGAGCGTGGACGGTAAGCCTGTGGGTCTTACACTTAAAGGACTGAAGAGGAAAACGAGGAGTGTGTGATAAAAGCGTGAAGGACCATTTTAGAAACAAGATCTGAACAGGACAGAACTGTGATTTTTTAAAGTGATTATCAACTGAGCTTTGGATATCTATCTATTGTTTGTGGTGTTGAATTTGAAAGAGAAATTAAACTCCACACCTGAGCTGTGGGAGGTTTCTGTAGAGGACTGTGGATTATTGTTTCCATCATGAAGCTGAAGAAGGTGGAGAGGCTGTGCAGGCAGGTGTGCAGGAGATGTCAAAAGGTCTGATGTTTTGTCATGCTGGTAACCACTAACAACGTGATGAAACGAAGTGACCAACCAAATATTGAACAAATTGTACCCATTCTGCATTTCCATGTCACCCACTGTGAAAGCTGGAGAAGTTGTTTACACTCAGTTGGCAGGAGAGCAACTTGCTATTTCTTTGGAATACAAACGTAAATGTGAAGCAAAATAATGAAACCGACAATAGGTTTGAATAAAGAAAATCTATGGAATCAAAGCTTTAACCAGTATGAGCTGAAATAGTTAGATGTTGAGTGACAACTTTGTGATTTATGTCATGTATGCTGCTTTTTTAACCTTGCCTGAGGACACTGCTCGACAGCTGAAGATCAAATCATCTAATGATCCTATTGTTCCACTGACACACTGCCTCGGGTTTGAACGACTCCAACAGTGGATGTGGTTTATGTCATTTCCATGCATCATACAACTTGTCGTCATAGTCACATGCCAGGACAGATTTAGGCAGGAGTGATTCACTAAAAGATAGACGTGGAGATATCTGTGTCAGTCAGTGAGGCTGTATTGTGGGATAGATAAGATGGCAGCAAGTCACCGTCAGAAGATCTTGCAGCGTTCCACACACATTTACAGTAACACATCTTCATAGAAGATATGACATGGACCAGTTTGGAATGGTTGTAATGGTGCGACAGGGGAGAACACATCCCATCAGATGTAATCAGCCCACTGTAATGCTGCTCGCCCATTTCCTTCCCAAACAATGAGCTCAGCTACCCCAGATAGTCTTCTTAGAAATGATGTGAAAAGCCGCCTGTTTACAATATTTTACTCCAGAACGATTAGCACAATTAGACTGCTTTCTCTTCTGTTCATAGTCACCAACGGTTTCACAAAAGACATACCGTTAAAAACCCAGAACAAATATACATCCTATACAGAACTGCTCTTATCTCCTTGTTTCGGAATTGTATGTCAAGTCAAATCAAATTCCCGAAATGTGACGCAGAAATTGTGTCCCTGTGCGTCTCCAGCATGTCACGGTGGGTTCAACGCGTTTCATTTTACCCAAATTAGAGTGCGAGTGCTTATATTTGTGTGCGAGCAGGTGGTTTGATAAGCTCGGCTAATCACGTGTTCTGACTCTTGCAGTTGGACCAGCTGGTGGTGGATGCTGCCAAAGAGAAAAGGGACATGGAGCAGAAACACTCCACCATCCAGCAAAAGGTACACACACACACACACACAATCCCACGTTCACTCACTCCTAACCAAAATGTACTGTTTACAAGTGTACTATACTAAACAATCATGGCCAAAGTACTGCTTTCTGAGTCTGGTTCTAGTCTTGTGTGGTGATGGTAAAGCTGTTAGATCTCGCCCAAGATTTAGTGAAGCTACAAGTTCAAGCTACAGGTTCACGTGGACCTGTAGCTGGGATGTTACAAACTTCCCTCTACTACATGGCCAGATTCTCTTAGTCTCTTCTCATGGTCCTGCTGTTGTGCTTCAAAGGTCACATCAGTTGGGAGTGAGTAATTAAAAGCTTGTTTCAATTTTCAGCAGCAATCATCTTTTAGAATAGTTGCTTTTGACGGTAGAGAGCGAGTGGAAGCAGCACGCGGCCCTCAGGTGTAAGGGGATCTCCCTGCAGATGACCTCAGACACACACACACACACACACACACACACACACACACACACACACACACACACACACACACACACATGCATTATTGACAGCTGACGGAAGTCCAATGCTTTAACTTCCAAATGCCCAGGGTTGAGTTTCAGCACAGCTCCCTGCCCAGCTTGCCTTCCTTCACTCATTTGCATCCCGTCTGCTGAACTTTGAGTTGTTTCACTTTTTGTTCCCTGGCCCTTCATAAGGCAATTCGTCTTCAACCACCTCACCAGCGTTCACCCCTCCTGTTTGATGTGATGGTGAGGGTGAATGCAGTGGAATAAGTCAGGAGCCTTTGGAGGTTTCCTAGGCTACCGGGTGTTATTACAAATATGACCTCTTTTCCCATCTTTTTTCGCCAGACTTCTTGTAAATTGTCATTTGTCAACTTTTTCCCTTTTCTCTCACCACTTTTCTCTCAGTTGTTCCACTCTTTATCTCTCCCCCTCTCTCTCTCTCTACCCCCCCTGATCTCCCTCTCCTCCTCTTTACTCCCTTCAGTGACGGTATGACAGACCTCCACTTGTCTTTCAGCACATATCTTCTTCCTCCCCTCTCCCAATTTATCTGAATGCTATTTTTATATTGGCCTGCTCCCCACAAGCGCTCTCTTCTAGCCATTTTCACTCCGACACCACTGACCAAATATCTCTTTTTGTCTTCCATTTCTTCTTCTCTTCCCCTTTTCTCTCTCTCTCTGCTCACTCCAGGCTGCTCTGCAGGTAAGCTTGTTTTCTTCCCCTTCTCCTCTTCCTCATACCTGCCGTTTCATGTCTGCATGGTTGACACGTTTTGCTGTGACTGCTTGGACTCTGCCACTGACAGATTTATGGAGTCAGGTGTGAGCCTTTGTGTGTCAGTTTGTGCATACCGCGTTAGTGGAACGGTGACTTCAATCACATTTAGACAGTTTTGATGCCATTCTGTATCACTGCATAAGATTTGAGTCCTTCCTCTCAACGCAGTGCAGCCCCGCAGCAGCAAGTTTGCAGTCAGCAGCACTCTGATTGTAATCTCTGATCAATATTTCCACCGTCTAGAAGGTCAGAATCCACACTGACTGAGTTCAGGATCTTATTCAAGGACACTGAAGCATTACACACACTGTACATCCCAAACCTTATGCCACTCAGCAATGTATAGACTGAAGAATTATCCTTAAGTCTGCTTGAGCCTCTGCTTCTCTCCTGCATAGTTTTTGCTGTACTTCTAGCCTAGAGTTGGCAGTGTGACTCCATGGAGTATTGGCAGTATGAAGAATCTTCATTAGAGTATTTCTCTGTGGAACTCAGTATTGACCCCTCCCTGTATGGTTTTGTTACTTGGCAGCGGCACAGACTTAACTCGTTTCCCCTTTAAAGGACAGATAGCTTTACCTCCACGTCCCTGTGCAGTCCAGAGGATTTCTGCTCGGTCATAAACCTTTGGTTGTATTGACAAAACCTTTGGCTCTCATGAGATCTGAAAGGGTCCCGAGGTCGCGTTTAAGTATGCCACTTACGTGCCCGTGTGAATAATTCAATAGCAGCACTATCACGGCGGGTTATGAGAGTGTCAGGGTGAGGCCTCGGGAGGAGGGGGTAAGAGGGGGGAGGAGGCGGAAGAGGGGGGGGGGGGGGCTGCTGGCTGCTGGCATGGAGCAGTTTGTCTGTTATCTCATAAAACAAAGGGAGAGTCTTTGGCTTTGAAACGGCTTTAAAATCAATGAAACTTCCTTTGACCAGGCTGAACATTTGTAATGTTTGAGCCATATGTTTTGTTGAAAGTGTGTCAAGTGTCTCCTGTGTGTGTAGTTGTTGAATTGGCCCTTTGTTATTAGGCTATTTTAGGCAAACACACAGGAGGAAGAGAGGAAGAGAGAGAGCCAGGGGAAAGGCAGAATTCACCTCTCTTAGCTGTCCGTATAAATGTTTGATGTCCACGCTCCTGCACACGGCCCGCTTGATTACTCTAACCCCAAAGCAACAGACACCATCACACACACACGCGCATATACACACACACAAGTGACATTAGTTTAGAGCACGGGGCCTGAGGAGGAGGAGGAGGAGCGGACACGATGACGAAAGACTTGATGGCTGCAAACAGAGGAGAGGAGGAGGACGAGGTGGTGAGGACTTGTTTAGGAGACAAGTCATGCCGCTCAGAGTGACACTGTCATTGATATGCGACACAGGGGACACGTCTAGATAGCAAAGGCACCCAGCCTCTCAGGGAAACACACACACACACACACACACGCACACACACCCTTGCACGAGCAGAACAGAGTCGATACGAAAATGAAGATTTTCAGCCGTTTCCACTACGTTTGGTATCTGGTAAGTGTACCTGTGGGTGAGGTGTTGTTGAGGAAGAGCACATGAAACGGAGTCTGTGTGTTTATGAGTGTGTGTGCACTTGAATCTGACTGTGTGGCATTATCACCTTTTGTGTTTCTGCTCCATTGATGTGAGTGTGTTTTTAATTCTCTTTGTGTTTTCCATGATTCTTTAAACTGTGTTGGTTGAAGGATGTGTGTTCCTGTACTCTCTCTCGCTGTCTGTGACGTTTAGGAGGTGACGGAGCTTGACTCTTTACCAGACGCTCGCAACTTTTGTGCTTGGAGGTCGACCTCCGTACGTAGAGTCACCGCATTGATTTTCACCCGACTTCCATTTTTGTAACATTATAGGGCTGTGTTGCCGCTGTGTGCCTGTGTGTTCACCGGGAGGCTGCATTGCAGTGTCAATGTAGACCATCACACACTCATTTGTTTCCTCATACTGGAGCGTCATACACACGCGCTGCTGGTGATGTGATGCTGCAGCGTGTTTTATACGCTTTATCTCTGTTGGGGTGTGTGTGTGTGTGTGTGTGTGTGTGTGTGTGTGTGTGTGTGTGTGTGTGTGTGTGTGTGTGTGTGTGTGTGTGTGTGTGTGTGTGTGTGTGTGTGTGTGTGTGTGTGTGTGTGTGTGTGTGTGTGTGTGTGTGTGTGTGTGTGTGTGTGTGTGTGTGTGTGTGTGTGTGTGTGTGTGTGTGTGATGTGGTTTGACTCGGTCCAAAGCCGAATCGATAATAGAAACTCTTTCAATTCTTTGAAACGGGAGAATCAACAAAAGTATTTGAACGAGGTTTTCACTTCACAGCAGCACCGTTATACTGTGTGTTGTGTGTGTGTGTGTTTGATTCTTTGGCCTCAGTTTCAGTTCTGAGGTTGTTTATTGTTGTATTTGCGTGTGTTCAGGTCTTTGTGTGTGTGTGTGTGTGTGTGTGAGTAGAAGCACATGTATCATAGTATTCTGTAACAGTATCGGGTGTCGGCCCCACACTGAGCTGAAGCCCTGCACTTTCCTCAGTCGGTCGGCCGTCATGCTGGGGCTGAGGTTTCAGGTTGCGTTGAGTTTGTGAGCTTAACTTGATGTGAACATTGTACTTAACGGTCTTATAGATGTGTGTGTTGTTTTGTTGTGAAAGAGACCAAAGAGCTCGACTGTTAAAGCAAGAAAACCTTCATGTTTCCAAACCCAGAGTTGGAATGCATGAGCCGCAAGTCGGACAAGAACTTACTTACCACTCAATATGTTAGATACTTATGCATTGGTTGGTCTTTATATGAATGTTTGGCATGGTTAATGTGTTAGTAAACAGGAAATGGTGGTCATTGTGGTTATTTGTGCCTGAAGAACTGAGATCATTTCCACTCAGACCACAAAAGTTTCATTGTTTTCACAGTTTTTGTGCGTGCAATACTACAATATAAATGCGAGTATAGATGATGTGATTTGGCTTTGTTACATTCTGTTACATTTTGATTTGTTTGTTTGTCTGGGTCAGAACTCAGCGCTTTGTCTTCCAAGTGTGTCAGTCTGTTAGATTGGTCCATTCTCCGACTCCAGTTTATGTTGAATCTCAGAGGATTTCTTTGGTTTTGACGAACAGTGAACTTAACTTAGTTCTTAGTTTAGTTAAGTGTTTAGAGTGTTGGGTGTTTTTATGACTCCCGTAATGAAAGCAGTTGGGTTGATGGTTTGATAAAGGTGCTGAGGTGAATCACTCATTAAGGAGTCGAGCTGTGGGTGTGACATCACAGCTCATTACGGCAGGAAACCTAGATGCTGAGCTCTAATTTGATCGTGTGGACAGCGATAACATTAGGCGGATGTAAACGGACTCCACATGGACACACACACACACACACGTGCCCATATATGCAGTGGTGTTCAGTGTCGCTCGGAGCTGAGAAAGCTTGAACGCCGACAGGAAAGTGTGGCAGCAGCTCAGGTAGTTAAAGCTGAACTGGTAACACTGGTGTCATGACAACACCAGGGATGAAGTAACACAACCCACATTACAGAACGCTCTGTGGCTGATGACGAGTGGGAACGGAAGAAAGTTCACTCAACCTGAAACTACTGCATTCTGTATTTATAATGAATGGAAATACAATATAGTACTTTACTGCAAGGGGGTGAACTTTGATTTTAAGGCAATAAACGCCAATTGAAGTATGCTTACCTGAGTAATAGACGTCGTAGGACCCACTTCATACTCTGATTAAGCAACTGTCTTGTATAATGGAAGACTGGCAGAGGCATGTTACATTATTTTGGTGAATGTGTGGTCTTGTAGTCTTAATCTGCAGTGTCGGGCAATCTGTGAAAGCCTCTTCCACTT
Organism: Genypterus blacodes; assembly: GCF_046128005.1. Lineage (NCBI taxonomy): Eukaryota > Metazoa > Chordata > Actinopteri > Ophidiiformes > Ophidiidae > Genypterus > Genypterus blacodes. The sequence continues at coordinate 1,390,360 of NW_027466866.1, read as the reverse complement.
GTACTCTTCTCCCGGCACAACCTTTGGCTGTGGACTCTATCATGTGAACATCATTCAGGCGGGAGTTGGCAGCAGCTGCATAGAGTTTAACTTCTTAAGAGCATTTAGATTAGGAAAACATCATCTCATCATCATTATAAATGTGAATCATGTTTTAATATTGATATTGTTTGGTTTCTTCTCATCTGTCCATGTTTTAGATCCATTGTGTCCGTCTGTTATATGTCCTCTGCCTTTCTTTCTCTCTTCTCTGCCCGTTTTCTGACTCGTATCTCTTCTTCGTTGTCCGTCTCATGCAGGACTTCACGAATGACGACACCAAGCTGGAGTACAATGTGGATGCAGACAACGGCATTGCCATGGAGGGTTACCTGTTTAAGAGGGCGAGCAATGCCTTCAAGACATGGAATAGGTACAGCAGACATGAGGAATCTGATTACATCGTTGGCTTTACTGCTCTTTTCATCCAAAAATAAATAGAAGCCGAAGCGTAGAAAGGTGTTTGCCTCTCTCACTCTAACAAACTCCCGATCTCCTTTCAGGCGTTGGTTCTCCATCCAGAACAATCAGCTAGTTTACCAGAAGAAATTTAAGGTACGTCATGTGACTCCCTGTAAACTGACCACTATCAAATATGCATGTGTGTGACTCAGGGTAATGCATGCATTTTTAACACGAGGCCTTCGCTTCACTTCACAACAATAGAAGCTCATCCAAAACTGTGACGTGCAGAAGAGTTACTGACCAATGTTTCAAGACAGTGATTAGATGTTTTGGCGTACACCTTGGCCTGTGCCGTTAGATAGCTGGTCCGGCTGTGTGCGTGTGTGTGTGTGTTTATTCTAAGCTGCTGTGCTGCGTCCTCAGGATAACCCGACTGTAGTGGTTGAAGATCTGAGGCTATGTACGGTCAAACATTGTGAGGACATCGAGCGTCGCTTCTGCTTCGAGGTTGTGTCGCCTACCAAGTGAGTGTATACACACACACACACATACAGCAGGTGATAAACCTATGAGTGCACTCAGCTGGTCCTTAAACCTTTATGTATATTTCCCCCCCAATAAAACATGACACAAATGGTGAGTTTGTCCTGACAGTAAAGTCACACTGTGTGTACTTGGAGCATCGGGCTAATTACCACTGAAATATGTAAAAGATGATGAAGTAGCAGTACCAACACCAGATACAAACACACACGCACACACACACACACACACACACACACACACACACACACACACACACACACACAGCAGATGGTGTGACGCTTGTTTGTCCCGACAGGAGCTGCATGATGCAGGCAGACACCGAGAAGCTGAGGCAGGCTTGGATCAAAGCCGTGCAGAACAGCATCGCCACCGCCTTCCGTGATAAGGGCGATGACGCTGAGGTGAACCCCCTGAATAATGGACAGATAGAGAGATGCATGTGCAGGGACATATCAGGAGAGAAGTCACATTTGATCTACCCTGCTATTGACACAGACAATTTTAACTCGCCTAAATAAATCTTAGCCATTCTTTTGTGGTGATGAATTGCGTGTGTCTCCTTTCCTCCCCTCGTGTCAGAAGCTGGACAGGAAGTCTTCCACCTCAACAGGCAGTCTGGATTCTGGCGGGGAGCCCAAAGAGAAACCGTTGAAAGGGGAAAGTGCCCTGCAGAAGGTCCTGGCCATCCCGGGCAACGGCTCCTGCTGCGACTGCGGCCAGCCGGACCCCCGCTGGGCCAGCATCAACCTGGGCATCACCCTCTGTATTCAGTGCTCTGGCATTCACAGGTAAAGTATTGGTGACCCCTACGTCTATTTACACACGCATTACTCCCGTTTACTGTACTGGCATGACCGAAGGTGAAGGAGTTTTGTTCATGTTTGTGCTTTTGCCTCTCATGTGCAGGAGTCTGGGCGTGCATTTCTCTAAAGTGCGCTCTCTGACTTTGGATACATGGGAGCCAGAACTACTGAAGGTGAGTGAGGAACTGAAAATACAAGAGAAATTGCTGTAAGATCCATTTCCTAGACAGTGATAGTAAGGGCCTGAGTTATACTGGATAAGCCTCAGTGTGGTTCAAACGTTCAGCTGGTCTAATTCTATCACAGCTGATGTGTGAACTGGGGAACGGAGTGATCAACCAGATCTATGAGGCCAGAGCAGCGGAGCTAGGAGCCAGGAAACCACAACCAGGAGACCCAAGGTAATGAAAAAGGGAAGAACCATCCAGAAGATGATGGTAATGTGGTAAAGTAGTGAACCGCTGAAGTAGAAATGTATTATTGTTCAGTATTTTCACCATTTTCTCCAAACCACCTCATGTGTTCCCTCCAGACATGAAGTAGAGGCCTACATCAAAGCCAAGTATGTGGACCGTCGGTTCGTGCGGCGGCCGTCGGACGAGGAGCTTCGCACCAAGGTGGTTTCCCTGAGCAAACAGGAGAAGAGGCTGAGCAGCAGCTCTGAGCATCTGCCCCCGAGACCTCCACCACCCACACCCAAGCTGAGGCAGGCCTCCAACGCCTCCGGATCAGGTCAGTACACAGAGAAGAAACATACTGACAGCAGCTTTGATTAAATAAAGTCCTGTTTGTTTACCCTGGTTCTAAAGGTCAAAGACTCGATTCAAGAGTAACAACAGACCCATGAAGTGTGATTCATCTATAATTACCACAGAATAAATGATAAAACACAAACAGTAATAAAGAATCAATCTGTTAACGAAATAAAAAGGCTCAACAACAACATAAACATTCAGACATGCATCAAATCTGACATGAAGCAAAGGGTTTGACCCTCTGAACTTCTGAATCGGGTCGTAACACAAACGCTCCAGGATGTTTTTGTCACACAGCTCCACAAACGCAACACGGGGCTGCACCTTCAGGGATGATGGGATGAATCCTCTGTTTGATTTTCATTTGGAGGCGTGGCCACCCAGTCACATGTTCCCCGCGAGCGGTGTAGCTTTTTTAGGCCTTCTTTGGCTTGCGCTCTGTGTGTGTGTGTGTGTGCTCGTGTGTGTGTGTGTCAGTGGAACTGCTAGTCTAACTCCGTGTGCTTCCGCCCCGCTCTCCCCTCTTCTCCTAACACCTTGATCCTCTCTTGTGTTTTCTCCCTCATGGCTGCTCTGTGCTGCTTTCACCACCCACCCTTAACCACGACCCCCGACCCACCGACCCCCCTCCCCCACCCCCACCGCTCACTTTGCACCATCGGCCCTCCGATTTCCAACCCTCCCATCATCCCTTGCGTAGCTGCTGCCAGTGGCTTGGAGGCCCGCCGTGACTCTCTCTTCTGTCCTGATGAGCTTGACTCGCTCTTCTCCTACTTTGACACCTCCTCCAAGCTAAGGAGCAGTAAGTACTAAAGGCTCAATGTTTCGCTTGCTTGTCCAGCCCCTCCGTCCTTTTTTTTGTTTTTCCACCACTTGGGGCCATGGAACTAAACATTCTGCACTCCTCTGTCCCCATCAAGAGCCTCACAATTAACCATCCCATCATGCCAGGCCTCTTGTGCAGCGTTGCTATGTTTTGTTGGGGTGGGGGGGGGGGGGGTAGGGAGCATCTCACTCACACATGGTTGTCTGGTATTTGCTGTTGTGACTGTTGTGTCTCTCATCACATTTGTCTTACTCAGGGACTCATTAGGTGATGGTGGTGATCGGACATCTTGTTCACTTTCCTGTGGGGAATTTACTGAGGAGTACAAAATATTGGGATCACCTGCTGTTTCTCTTGTTTCTGATAATTACACTGAGGAAAGCCGGGTGGAACATTGTGAATTTCACCCATGAGATCCTTAACAAAGGAGAAGAAATGGTCAATTCCATTTCATTTTGCAGTAGGTAAAGGCTGTAAAATAAGCTCTGGTGTCAGATAATGTGGTAACACATCGGCAGGGAGGTGCTCCTTGTATTTGGTACACTCGGTAAAAGATCTCTGTATGTTTGTTGCTTCACCTGTAGTGACTGAGCGATTGTTTTACAGTGAAGAGTGCAGACAGCGGCATCCAGAACAGTGCTGACGGGAGCAGGGAGGTGCTGACCAACACGCCCTCCACCAACAACCTGGAAGATGCAGGTGGGACACACGTACACACACACACACGATATGAGGCCAGTGTTTTCATTGACTAATACATCTATGGCAGCCAGTCTAAGAGCTAGTCTAAAAAAGTATGTAAAGATGATTCACCTGTCTCACCCTCTCAGAAGCTGCCGAGCCCCCCCCTATGGCCATGCCGTCCAAGCTGCCCCCTCCGTCGCCCTGTAAAGATGTAGTTTTCTACGAGCCCAAGGAATACAGCCCTGGCCTGCAGCTGTACTGGGCGTCGTGCGCCCGCAGCCTGCCGGACATGGCGGAGGCGCTGGCCCACGGAGGGGAAGTCAACTGGGTCAACACGGAGGACGAGAAGAGGACGCCGCTCATCATGGCAGTGCAGGGGGTGAGAGTGCTGCTTCACTGCTCATATCACGTAGAACCAGTTACTTATAGCTCATAATTTACTGAATTTCAAAATACTCCTGGCTTGTTGGAGTAATATTGCTGCTTCATTTCAGGGTTCCCTTGTCACCTGTGAGTTCCTGCTCCAGAACGCAGCCAGCGTGAACCAGCAGGACGCGCAGGGCCGAGCGCCGCTGCACCACGCCACCATGCTGGGACACACAGGGTTCGTCCGCCAATATCTCTACCATCACTGATTATGATGATGTGGAAACTATAAACTCAGGTTGAGTTTGAAGCCCGAAAAATGAGCAAACCTTGTTTTCTGTTTCAGGCAAGTGTGTTTATTCCTGAAGAGAGGCGCCAATCAAAATGCTGCAGACATTGATGAGAAAACGCCTCTGTCCATGGCGGTGGAGGCCGCCAACGCAGATATAGTTACACTGTAAGTCCTTTAATACCATCAAGGAGACGTTGAAGTAAATAATGTGGCTATATTTTTTGGTTACGGGAAGCAAACAAACTTAAAATAAAATAAAGATAAATCTTAGTTTTATGATCTTAAAATGTTTTTGCCACAAGATGTCGCCAATGAATCAATTAAAGATTAGGGATTTAAAACAGCATCTTTTACTCCGACCTCATTGGCCAATCAGAACTTAATACATAATATTTATGTAAGAATAAGTGTCTAGTCTGTTGCTTTTAGAATGCATCTAGTAAAACATCAGCCACATCATTTCCCGATTGAGCCTCTTCAGTGACTTCCTGTCTCTTGACCTCCTCTGCAGGCTGCGACTGGCCAAGATGAACGAGGAGATGCGAGAGGCGGAGGGGCCGTACAGCCAGTCAGGTCAATATAACACCAACAGCACCACCGAGATGCAGTACAGGAAGTGCATGCAGGAGTTTATTAGCCTGCAGCTGGACCAAACTTAGCCTGTCTCGCCCCAAACACGGCCATAAACATGACACATGCTGGTCCAGCTGACTTAAAACTCCGACGTGCCGTCACCCTGAGGGTTCATGTGTTATTGGTGTCATTACAAATTGGTTTCTTTCTTTGAAATTTGATGTACTGGTATATCAGGTGCTAGACTGTGTAGAGTACATACAGTATTGTGTACTGTATGTGTCAGGGCTAAAGCTTTGAAGAGCTTTCACACAATACCACAGTGATACCTTTGGCTAGATAGTCAGTGCAACCTATTTTTAATGATTATTTTCTGATCGTATTACTTCTATTTTATATTTAGCAGATGACAGATACCAGTCATGGGGTTTCTCTGGGGTCCTTATTTAACTGCCTCTAATATTCAGTGACACATAAACCTCAACCTGAAGGCAGAAATCTTTATCTGGCAATAATTGTGACTTTTGAATGGAAAGCTTTATCAGTAAAGCTTTATGATCGGTCAGGATGGTTTGATGCACATTCCCCTTAATGGTTATGCAGCTCCATTAACCCTGGACTGTGTGGTTCCCATATTGAGTCTTAACCATTTTCAAGGTGTGAAACTGTTTGTCAATTTGACATAAAGCATCTTGTTGTGCTGTTGACATGCCTGGTCAAAAAAAAAAGAATTTAAAAATGTTTATTTTAGAATGTTAATCATAACAATCATATATGTATACATGCTGTAAATGATGTGCATATATTTCTTTATATTGAGAATAAGCAGAGTGTAGAGTGACTGTGTGTATGTGGCACAGTGGTGAATGCTTGGAGGGTCCGAGTTTGCATTCCTGGTTTCTTTTTGATTGCGTAGTGTTCTGACAGTATTGTGTCTCAGTTAATAGTTGGTATGGAAAGTGTGCTTGTTTATAATCCAGATTTGTAAGATGAAAGGCCTTTGATGCTGTTACACTGATTGACTCGAATGTTACTATACTGCTAAGGGTTTTACTGAAATCCACACAAACCTTTCCAGAGCAGAGGAAGTGCAATAGTCTAGAAACAAGTACGCACATGTAACCACGTCTAAGTGTCCATCTCTTACTGTAGCTCATATTTATCTGAAACATTTAGGAGCTTTAGAAAAACACATGTGAAGCTCAGTTTGGGTTTGCTGGTGTGACTGAATCATCTCCATACAGATACACACATGTAATCTCAAAGGGCACAAAAGCACTTTGATTATTCAACTGTTTCTGCTTATTCGAGTCCACAGAGCAGCGCCCCTGCTGCTGGCAGAACAACGACAAGTATTGAATGTTTGGGGAAAAGTGTTTAGCTGTAGAGTGTGTTGGAAGTTTTTAATGGTGTTGATTGTGCTGTGATTGTGTTCACAGGGTAGAGAGCTTGTGTGTCTTAAGTGATGATCCGGAAATTGAAAGGGGGCAGGGGATTTGTGCAGTACTCTGTGCTGACCACAGGAGGGAGCACTGTGCTTAAAAATGAAGGGCTGAACGATGCAGTGGCCTGAACACTGCAGCTTTAAAAAGCGGTGAAGCAATATTTTGGACCTATGATGGTGATGAGATGTTCTGTGTAGTTATTGGTACACAGCCAGCATCAGATACACTAACACTGATAATGAGAGGAGGAGGTGTGGCTTTGATGAAGAGAGGCGCTTGCAGCCCTCTTCGGCAGCCGAGGGCCTCTTCATCAGGGCCCCCGATCGGTTAATGAATGATGAGGATGATTAAGGGGCGTAGTGTCAGGAGAATTCATTTACCCCCTCAAGTCTGTGTTGTAACTGTTGGATTTTTTGAATTAGACTCATGATTTCACTGGATTAAGTTCATGAAAAAGGTGCAGAGCAGTGGGTCTCAACCTGAGGACTCTCAGAGAATTATGAAACCTGCTGGAAAATGCATCTGTTTGGCGTCTTAAACTTGTAATAATACTATGATGCTGTTGGTGCGTTTCTTAACATCCTGTAGTCTTCTGAAGTCTAAAAAAAAGGGAAACTTAAGTTCTAATTGGTTGTTAAATTTGACCTCATTGTGTTGGGGTTCAGACCTGCTGCACTGCTGCTGTTTCATCCACTTGTCTCTGTAACTTCACTCTCTCCTCTGTATTTTGCTTTTCTTTTCTCACTCCCCTCCCCGGAGTGTGTGCCTTTCTTCTGTTCTCTCTTTCTTTGGGGCACTGAGGCCAACACAACTGTATTTTTGTACATAAAATCCTGCACTTTAAACACAATACAGTTGTTACCAAACGACTCTTTGTGGGCTTGTCTTCTGTTTCTGACTCCAGTCCTCATGATGAAAGGCACTCTGTCTCTTTTCTCAAACCTTTGCCTCTCCTGCTCGTTTCCATGTTTTCTTCCTCTCTGTCGTTCCGTTTCACATTTCGAGCCACGCCGACTCCCTGACAGGTACAGCCCACTTTCTTTCCATTCTTGTTCCAATGCCGCTCACTGTGCATGATGGCTTCACTCTTTAAATCACTGCTGTGTCTGAGCCTCGCATACAGTGCCATTGTTAGGCCTCAAGTCAGTTTTAATACAGTTTATTGTTGATTACTTCAGTGAGAATTGATTTTTCATGTTTTGATTTGCTATTGTGAGATACGAGCTATTCAGCAAAATACTGAAAACATTGAAATCACCACAGCTGGATATAATGGTGCAGACAGAACTGTTATGAACATCAGATGGACGACAAAACATCTTGATCTTATGTTCAAAAATCATACTGTGCGTGTGTTACCGAGCACTTTGCTGTCTGTCTGACTCCATTTCTGTGTGTGTTTGTTGTTAATGTCTCATTTCCTTGCAGGAGACGAAACCTACCAGGACATTTTCCAGGACTTCAGCCATATGGCCTCCAATGACCCGGACAAGCTGAAACGCTACCCGCAGTACGACCAACAGAAGCCCTGACAGCACAGAGACGCTGTCCTCTGCGACTAAACCAGAGACAATTCATATATATATCCACGCCCACCTTGAGAGACAATGTCCTCGTCTTCAGGAAACATCTCTATGGAAGCTGGTTAGTGGTTCCACAGCTGGACCCGTTTCACCAAGTCCAGCCTGGTCCAGGTTCCCTTTGATGAATTGTAATAGTTTAACCTGCAGTGGAGTTTTCAGCCTTGTAGGACAGCAAAGACTCTTTTAGAGAAGCTTATGTTTTAGTTATATTTTATTGTTTTAAACCGTGCATCTCAATAGGACCTACAACAAGTGAATGGTACAGCGTTAAAGCCTTCGATTCGCAAAATCATAAAGAGTTTAACTCTGAATGTGGAGCTGCAGTGGAGGCTGTGGCTCAGACTGATATCAACCAAACTTTTATTTCACACTTCATGGGGGAAGATTTTGACAGATAACATCTTTATTTAAAGTAATGATAAGAAGTGTGGAGGAGGTAAGTGCATGTCAGACGCATCATTTCAGCTCTTAAATCCTTTGTTAAATAGGATTCACACATAGGCAAATGCTGCAGAATGTTCCTTTAGTGTCGCTTCAGTAGCATGCGTATCCATGGCAATATGCTTTTAGTTATTTGCACAAATCCCTTTGTCTTAAATGGCCACTGATGTTTACCAGTTTTGATGGTAAAACTTTGACGTGTGAAACAATGTACAGTCACTATGGAAGTGCATGTTAATGATTTGTCTTTAATGATTTTAAGAAAATCATATTTTTTTTTGTTATTTTTGAACATTTTCCACTGATTTTATTTTTCATGTTGTCAACACAGAAACACATTATGCGTAAGTGGGATAATCACTGTGTTCATGTTTGTTGCCTTGATGGTTGTTGACGTGTTTATGGACGTTTCTGCCTTTTTACTCCCATGAATGCTAGAAGTGCACTAGAAAGGGCTCATACGCGATCTGTCATAAAGAAATGTACTCGTGCATCGTAATTGTTCCTTTATCATTTTCTGGTCACAGTAGAAATTTTTGGAAGAGAACTTGATCAGCAGATAATTGGTGTTAAAGAATCATCTTCACCTGAATAGTCATGATTTAGACTCTGACTGAAATGTGTTCTGCAGGAGCTTTGGGTTCATTTGTGCTCCTCTAACAAACAGTAGAAACCTCACTTCCTGTTGACATTGACGCTATATTGCAACATGTCATATCAAGTGCAAAGCACAGAGGAAAGCATTTGCCAATGCATCATGGGATAGATTTCTTGTACATTTTGTACATTGTGCTTAAAATACTCCAGAGAACTGAAGTATAAAGTAGTGGTACTTGAATCATCAAATAAGCTTTTGTATATGCTGTTCTTTGTATCCTTCAGTAATTTTAGCACATTTTATATTGCTCGTCTATATATCATTATACCTGTAATAAGTACAGACTCCAATACATTTGGACTGAAGATTCTTTGCTGAATGTCGACTCTTCCTTGTTTTGTCACGAGTCCCATTTCAACCACATTTCCTTGCTTGGCATCATTAAGGTCATTACAGGAATGAATTTGTCAGCACAGCGTTGGTCGGATTCTGCTGGTGTTTAACCCAGAGGGCACCGCCGCTGCCATGATCCACAAACAGGTGTCAAAAATGTAAGCCGACTCGTTTAAAAGCAAAAGAAGAAGAAATACTCACATCTTCCTTGATCCAGACGGGGAAAGAAACGTGCTTCGCAATTTTTCACGATTGTCAAACACTGGAGTTCAGTTGCAGTTGTTTGTCATACAGTTCAGTGTCTGTTGCCGTCAAAGGGTAAGACTTGGAGTTGGACGGCCAGGGTTTAGATTGGCTCAGGACCAGCTTGTCAAAAATAAATATGCAGCTCTATAGTGCAGATATTCCACAAACATAGACAGATGTGCCAGTATTCAATACATGAATACATCTGCATGCACTGTACGTGTCTTTGAGCAGAAATTATACTTTTGAACCCTCCACCATTATGCTTCTGCTAAATATTTGGACAGGGATCATTAACTTATCGTCTCGCCTTCCCGTCCATTGTTTTCATGTAAAAACAGCTGCACACAGCTCAGATATTCAACATTGTCTGGTTTGTTGTGGAGGAAGAATTCACCCTAAAGCTATGTAAAATTTATCTCATGTAACTCATATTTGCTAGTTGAAGCCATCGTCTCTTTAATAGTTATTCTTATCCAATTCATGGGTTTTGATTGGTCACCATAACTTCCCCCTCACAGTGACACTAAACTTTCCTTATATAATCTTATAACACAGCTACCTAACAGCAGTATATCCTCAGCTGGCATATTGTGTAAAATATTTTCATCATGTTTTAAAATATTAACAGGAGTTACTCTTGTGCTGTCAGTTTTTCCTTCAACCTCTGCCAGCAAAGTCACAAATTCCCCCCAGTGGCAACCTGAACACACGTCTGTGTCCTGTTCCACCTTTAATCATTACAGCTTGTTTATCTCTGCTGTGTTTGGATGAGACGCATCAGGTCAGTGGTGCCCGACACTTGAGATGAGTTATCTTCTGTGTGTGTGTGTGTGTGTACAGTTTGCCAACACGTGTTTAGTCTGCTTCAAACTCGTGTTCCTGAAGATCCATCACTTTTTCAATAATGATAGCAAGATCATCAATTACCTCAATAGTGCAAAAGGTCACAGGGCAGCTTCTAGGATCTTGTTTCAGCTGCTGAAGGAAGCGGCAACAAAACATCCTCTAGCATGATGAATGTGTTTGCTGCCTATATGATAATGAAAAGACAGTTATAATCACGTCATTCAGGCAGTGTGAAGAAATTATTTTGAACAAACATTTTTTGTGGAACTTCTGACATTGTAACAAACTAGTAATGATCATAAAAATGTTTACATGAACCTTCTGGGAACATTCCAGGTTTACTCGTCTGCTCCAAACATTCCACGAAAGTCTCCATGTGACTCAAATGATTCCTAAACCTTCTTCTATTGATTATTGAGATGTATTGGTTTTTTAAAACCTTTAGGGAACCTCTACTGAATGTTCCCTAAAGAGTATATTTGTGAAAACCATTACAGAACCTCTGGGGAACATTCCCTGATGGTTCTAGTTATACTTCTCTAGAAAGATGTTCCCTAAAGATTCTAATTAAATGTTTTAATTAATTAATGTTTTACCTTCAGAGAACATTACCAGAGATACTCTAGAGATGGTACTACTGGGAAGGTTCCCTGTAGCTTTTCATGTGACGTAAAACTACGACAGAACTGCTTGAGGTTCTCGTTTAGCTATATTGATAAAAGCGTTTAGGAACCTCTACGTAATGTTCCCTAACAACTCTGATTGCACGTATGCAATCTGCAACCTTTACCGTATTGCTGTAAGGACAACATTCTTCAAAGGAAACTCTTCTTAACAGGTCTCGAACATTCAATGTGAACAAGCTATACAGTTTCCAGAACATTATCAGGACATTCTGGGAACAGTAAGGGAACTCCTTGTTCTTTTTTGAAACGGAGAGTATTTTAGGTAAGCAAGCCTTCCTGGGTATGTTCAACGAAACCACTTAGGAAATGTGCTGTAATCTTGAGAATCTGGCTCGTCATCATCGCTAAAGTCAGTCAGGGATGTTATGAGGTTGCGGGTCAGTTTAATCACTGTTATGTCTGAAATAACGCCGGTTTCATCGGAGTTTAAACTGGCCCCTGCGGTGGAACGGGTCAGCTGACCAGCTCCTGCTCCTGCTGCCCCAATCAGCCATCAGGACTTTTCCAGGAAGTCTGCGGTCAGCTCGCCTGTGGAGAAATGAAGAGCCGCCACAGGAGACGTTTCCCTTCATAAAAACACCACGTGAACAAACGCTGAGCGGGCCAAAGCCCATTAATGCCACCGGCCCTGCCAGACACCAAATGGCAACATATATTCATGTTAGCAGCCACGGAGTGAAAGCCTGTTTTCTTAAACAAAGCCTGTGGCATGAGATCATTCCACTGCTCTCCAATGCAAATCTTTTGTTTAAATAATTTTCATGAACTGAGGAACGTCTTTTTACTACAGTCATTCAGTTGCTTCACGTGTTTGATATTGTCGGACATTTCAGGAACATTCTTTAAACACATCAAAGTGCACAGTGACTTGTTACTTGACTAACTTGCTGATTGGACAAATGTGATTTTGCAGGTTACCAGTCCAGACCAGAAGCTCAAGATACTCAAGTAAGAAACACTGATGATGATGAATTTCAGTATATAGTGAAGATATTTAAATGTTTTTCACAGACATGAACAATGCAATAATGTTGACGCTTCGATTTTGATTTACAGGGGGACACACAGAAAACAACAACATGGTGATCAGGTTTGCCTCACAGCTAAAGGGAGGTGATGCTGTCTCAGTGGTTTCCAGGTGTTGGGCCTTTTTGCGAACTGTTGATGGTGTGTTGTTGTATTTGTTACAGGTGGGGAATCTGGACCAGGAGCAAATAGGTTACACAGGCTAGGGAGAGAAATAAGAATGCCTGTGGATCAATGAGGAGAGGACGAAGGGTTAAAATCTATTCCTGAACTTAAACTTCATACATTTTCTTAAGACTTTCAGATGAGTGCTTCACATGTACTTACTTCCAATCATGACACATTCATAATTCACTTGACCATTAATGTAACCAAACTGATACATTATTTGGAGCGTGAATGTTCTCTCAGTTTCACTCTCAATTTTCCTCTGCGTAACAATTTTGGCGATGCGTCGCCATTTTACGAGTGAACAACAACTACCAATACAACTTAATGAGCCGATAAAAACACCTGGATACTGGATACCGGGCCCCAAAACATATCTGAAAACATTCCCAAAACATTAATACTGCTTTTCCATTACACGTGAATCAAATTTTAACACAAAACACACACAAATGACCGTACCTGTGGATCAAGAGGGTGAATTAGCATCTTGCTCCAGCCGTAGTTCATTGATTTCAGGCGCGCGCGTGAGCACTAACAGCGTAACTACGGTCTACCTGCAGAGTCCACATCCACACCAATGCGCCATCTAGTGGTGTCTTTAGTAAACTACACCGGTGTAAAGCCAGACCAGGTTATGGGCACAGTGTTTACACAGCTGTAACACTTCTCCAGCCCACTACGTATTCAACGTTAAGTCAAAATATATCACGTTATCTTCTCATCTTAACATTTTGTACTGTATACATTTCAGGCAAATACACAAAGATTAGAGTTTTTCTTGCATTGGATGTTTCATCATTTCAGTCTTCTTGCAAATGTGTCATGGTTTGGGAGAAGTTTGGGTCTCCTTCCTCCTCCTCCTCCTCCTCCTCCTCAGCCATGTTTGAGTTAGTGCAACTCTCTGCAAAAACACTTATGTTTATTCCGCTCATGTTCACACTGAGCAGGATGGTTTGGCTTTCATATTTTGGAGCGTTGAATCCAAACAGAGCTGCCCGAGCTCTAAAGGCTGATGATGAATGGATGGGCAGCATGAATAGGCCACTGTTACATCCTCCACCACACTCTCACACACACACACACACACACACACACACACAAAAAACCTTTCGTCAGGTGTGTGTGTGGTTGAGGTGTTAGACGATGTGAATATCTCCCTACAGATCTCCTCATCCTCATCACCTACCGCTTGTTTGATTTCTCTCTCTCTCTCTCTCTCTCTCTTTCTCTCTCTCTCTTTCTCTCTCTTCTTCCATTCTGTGGAGGTTCTGTTCTGATTCTCTTCACAGCTGACAGACTTTCCAACTTCCCCGTTCTGCTCCTCCAGCAGGTCTGCTGTCCAGCTGTGCTGACACCCCGAGGACCCCCCCCCCCTCCCCCCCCTTACTCCTCCTCTTCCTCCTCCTCAGCTGATGCTCCTCTTATATCCCAGAATATTTAGACATACATGTCAGATAAGCAGACTTGTGAAGGTGAAAATTCTCAGAGCGGCTGGAGAGTTTCAATGTCTCCTTCGTAAACAACCGCTGCCGTGGAGCCGTTGAACAAGGCATTAATCTCCCAGCAGCTCCGGTGAGGCTGCACAGTCGCTCACACCGACAACTTTTTTGGATAAAGTTCACGGAAAGAGTGAAAGTCGCCCCAGTTTCTCTCTTTTTTTCCCCTGGGGTGTCTTTGTTGTGTTTGTGCCCGAGGCTAGAAAGTGAAACATCTTCCAGACATCGAAATTCAGTTAGCAAACCAGGGTTGATTGATAAGTTGTGAGCCTGTTCTAACTTGTTTCTTTCCTTACATGCTAGAGCTTCACACACATCCCAACGTTGTCCTCCACAGCTGACATGAGCATCCTGTTTCTGTGACCTCCTCAGCAAATCTCACAGCTCCAGTTTGCAGTAACTATGGCGATTATTTTGAAGGGAACTCGTGAACTCTAAAATGCAGCAGTGACCTCTGTGATTCTGCAGGATTCAGCCTCACTCAAACACAAAGCTGCTTGTAGGAGGCCACATGTGTGATAGAAGCACATATCTGAGCCAAAGTCCACAAAACCCTGCAGTTGTTCAGACTGAGCTTTCATCCAAAGGAGTCTGAACATTTTGAGCTTCATCATGGACCACCGACACATCACTCGCTGGCCTGCAGCTCTAGCCAAACTCCTCCGGGAGCTTTGACCACACAGTAAACGATCTGGAGGGTCTGCTTGTTTGCTTGAACAGCTCTGCCGACCCTGCCGCCTTTCATCGCCACGCTCGCCATCGCTGCAGCCGCACGGCCTTCATCCTTCCCTCACTCTGCCACCTCCTCTTCCTCCTCTCTTGACAGCTGCTTTGGCAGTTTACTGACAGACATTGGAGTCGCTGATGCCGCCGGCTCCTCTCATCCTTTTGCCTTGTATGGTGCTTTGCTCTTGTTCTCATTAGGAAGCTGCAACTTTTCCTCCACACTTCCTAAAAAGCAGAAGAGGCTGTGTAATGCGGCAGACGCAGGTTGGAGTCGTGATCACAGGTTTAATCCTAGAAAGACCGAAAGACAAATAGCTGAATTACAAAGGAAAGATTCTGCTGTATGAGCAGTTTATCCGATTTCCAGGTTCAGATCAGTTGAAGAATGAAAGAAAGGGAACTTTTCCACTGTATTATTATCTTTACTCACGTGTGACTGGATGAGTGTCAGATGGCTCTAATGAGTATTTGTGTAATAGTTTAGTCTATTTATGTTTTGCTCTGTGGCAGCTTTAACTGCAAGGTGACTGTGATTTGTTTGCGTTTTTAATAGAGTAAAGAGGAAGACGTCCCCCCTCTGGCGATGAAGATCAGGAACGTGTTTGAGGCAGATTTTCCACACTGACTGATGAGCTTCATCTCGTCCCAGCCACACTTCACCAGGCCGTACGGGAAGTGAACAGTCTCGCTGCTGGAAGGCGGGATGGAAAGAGGGAGGTGAAGGCTGCAGTGGGACTAAACATTCCCTCCTGTGGGGAACGCTTGGTGTTACTGCATCTTCAGGAATGTGATGCTGGAAGAGGAGGAACATCCCTCGGATGAAGGCGCCAGACGACTCAGTCAGTCCGTCTGTCAGTCAGTCAGACGGGCAGATGGGCTCTATATTTAGAAAGTGTCCAATCAGATGTGGATTTTCATCAATCAATCAATCACCTCTTCCAACTCGAGTCAAGACGACGATGATGCGTTTGGTTGTGACGTCAAGGTCAGCCAGGTCACATCTTCATCAGGATCCTCCACAACCAAGACGAGGAAGCATTCTTAGTCTATAACAGTTCCTCATGACGGAAGTATTTAGGAATTTGAAGGAGGTTTGATTTGTCTGAAAAGCCTAAATCTTCACCCACCGTTTCATTTGTGGGAGTGAGTGAGCAAACAGACGCTTCCACCTGCTTTACGCAAGAAAAATAACATGAGCGGCATTCCAGTGCAGATTGAGCAGAAAACTACCGGCTGTGTTACTATCCCATGAAAGTGTTTCCGAATGAATCTTGGTTTCTAATCCTGCTCAGCACGGGAAAGGTTGCTTTGAAGATGAAGCAGCGAGACCGCAGGAAGATAAAATAAATCCTGCTGGATGCTCGGATGAAGAATTCCTCAGGTCGAGATCATTTCAAAACAAAAAAAGTGCAAAAACAACAGGATCATAATGATTTAACTGCGGCGAAAGGAAGAAACAAAACCAAATATTCACTTTGATGGGAAGGGAAAACATTAGGAGTCAGGAAAAAATTTCTATGCCGGGAATGAATGAAGTGGAGGAAAAATCCTTGTGGGATCGTTACAGCAGCGACGCCCTGAAGGAACATTCAGGAGTCTTTAATCCTCCATAAAACAGCGACCCGGCAGTTAAAGGGGTCGAGTCCCTCAGAGATTCAGGTCTGCATGCTGCTGCTACTGCTGCTTTGCTTCACTCGTGAAAGTTCAGTAAACGTGTCTCACACTGTTGCTAACGAGTAAATAACTGCATTCTAATTTATGGCCTATATACTTTGTTATACTTGCAGCTCCTCTGCTTCGGTGCTACAGCACTGTTGATCAAATGACTGATCAGTTCATGCTAAAAGTGTTGATATACTTTATTTCAGTCACAACATTTTCCTATGTAATGTCCTTTATGTAATGTAAACATTTTCTTAACCTTGGAACTTTCACACATACAAATAGTCAAATTTTGCCTGAAGCTGCAGTGTGTGAAAGGGAGCAGCTGCTGAGGGCCCAGAGTGTAAATGTGGGATTAGAGAAGCGTTGGGCCTCACGAATGATGAGAGAATCAACCATAGAATGTGAACATTTTAGAAAAAGAGGGCCTTTTCATTGTTTTTGGCATTTTTTCCATTTTCATGTTTATTCCGCCTTTTTCATCCGTTCTGTTTTTTTCACATTTGTGCGTCATTGAGGGATGTGTGTGTTACTGTGGCATAAATTGTATCTAACTGAACTAACAAAAAGGCATGAGGAACCAGAGCAGTTATGTACGTTTCAAATACAGAAATAACATTTCTTAAACTGGAAATGGCTTCCTGATCCTGGAAGTGAAAATCACAAACAGAAGTGCAATTTTACAAACCGGAATAATTAAGTAGAAGTAACACTTACCCTGAAGAAGATGTTGCATATCTGTGATCATGTCATTCTTCTTGCCCTGTGTGTCTCATGAAATATATCCACTCAAACACACACCCTCACACACACATCCTTTTTATGGAACGGACAAAAAAAAAATTTCAAACTCTGAGTGTGAGTGACAGGTGTAACTCTGTGCTCTCTTTCTCTCTGAAAATTAGAAACAGTGGAGTTCTTCAGTTTTCTCTTTAGAATACGTAATGTGAGTGTTTTGTAAATTTCACAAAGATGTATAAATCGTTTTTGGGGTAGACATACTTTATTTAGAACAGAATGACATGAAGATGCGACACAGCCTGGACTTCTTGGGGGGAAATGGACCATTTCTACTCGTCAATGTACTCAAAAGGCTCCGGGGGTTCTGGCTCCTGCTCCTCCTCCTCGATTTTGGGGCCGTGAGCAGAGACGGGCTCCACCAGCTCTTCCTCCTCCTCACTGGTGTCTTTCATGATGATGATGCCGCCCGTGTGCAGCTGGTGAGACAGAAAACCAAACCCATGGATGAGAATGAGCATCAGTGCCTTTAACGCGTGATTGCAACAGCTCAACTTTAATTCCTCACAGCCGTCCGCTCAGTTTACTTCAATAAACCTCCTGACAGTCACCAGATTTTAGTCTGTAAAACCTCTTCACTCCCTGGACTGATGCGAGCAGAAAACAAACCCTTACAAGGCAGGCAGGGTCAGAGAGGACGAGCCAGGTCTCAGGGTGACAAAGCAATCTGCGGCGTCACGTAAGAGTCGACGCGTCACCGCAAATCAAACTCTACTTCCTCTCTACAAAAAACGAGGGTGAGCCAGTGGGGTGACAGCATATCCCCCTCATGTTTACAGGGGGAAACTGTCATATTTACAGCTCGACTGTTTTACAGCCCTGAGAGTCTGAGGGGACAGGAGATAATCAACAGAGGGGAAATCACAGAGTTACTGGATATGAGGAGGTTATAAATAAAATACAGTGTAGGAACTCCTCTCTGCTACTACAACACTGTCACTGTTCTTACTTGTTTCAGGTCAAAGAGACAAAGAGACGTGTGTGTGTGTAGAAATGTGTCACCTTCACTAAGCCTGACCTCCATCTTAACAGTGACAACTTAATAAACCTCAGATCAGACTCAGGTGTGTGTTTACCGGTTTGAAGGGTTGGTAGCGGCAGGTGTCGGGCATGATGAGGACTTTGAGCTGAGCCGGCATCACTCTGGCCGGGTTCTCCATGAGTTGGAAGTTGGGCTCCGTCTCTTTCTTCTTCTCTTTCTCCTTCTCCTCGTCCTTCTTCTCCTTATCGGCCTCCTGGACCTCCTGCCACAGCACAGAGACAGAGAGTCATGAGTTAGAATCTCACACAAATGTTTGAATCAAAGTCCTGCCTCTGTGATTCTGTGTGTGTGTGTGTGTGTGTGTGTGTGTGTGTGTGTGTGTGTGTGTGTGTGTGTGTGTGTGTGTGTGTGTGTGT
The DNA here is from genome assembly GCF_046128005.1 of Genypterus blacodes. NCBI lineage: Eukaryota > Metazoa > Chordata > Actinopteri > Ophidiiformes > Ophidiidae > Genypterus > Genypterus blacodes. The sequence goes on along the minus strand of NW_027466866.1, from coordinate 1,371,553 downwards.
GTGTGTGTGTGTGTGTGTGTGTGTGTGTGTGTGTGTGTGTGTGTGTGTGTGTGTGTGTGTTAGTCACTTATGAGCTCAGGCGTGTTGGTGAACCAGAGCTCATAGGAAACGGCCAAAACCAAACCTGGCTCCTGAACCAAATCCCCTGGTTGTTAATTCCTGTTTAGTTTTTGCGGCCGGTCTGAGTGGAAAGCGGCCGACCCACTTTGATTGATTTATCCTTAATAAATCAAAGGGCTGAGATGTGAGCGGCGGCAGCGGCAGGACGTTTCCAGGCTCGTCTGTCAGCGGCAGCAGCACAGATCTGATGCGGTGAGGGCAGATCAAACCAGACGCAAACGTCCAGAGAAAACACTGTGAGCTGACAGAGCCGGTCGAGCCGCGACGAGAGGATGTGAGCGCGTGCGACTCCATGGAGACGCTCCATCTCTGGAGGACGGAGTGCAGATATGTGATATTCACAGTGGAGCAGTGATTTACTCTGCGGTCAAACACGCATCTTCATCTCTCCAGCCAGGATAATGTGTGTGAGTGACAGGTGGAAACATAACACCGTACACTCTGCACGCTGATGTCATCTCATCCGTGTCGGCTCATTAATCTGGATCAGAGCCTGGCTCATCAGAGGAGGACGACCGTGTGAGCTTCAATCTGTTACAACTACAAGACTCGGTTGATCATAATATTTTGTATTTGTCTTATTTGGTGTGTGTTTTGAGTGCAGTAACCATCAGAATGAAGAAGTAAACACATCCGGACTGTGGCAAGGCATGTGACCACTTTCTTCCATGAATGCAACTTTAACTGCAGCCGCATCACAAATTGAAACAGGGCCCTAATACTCACGACTTCCATCTTCTCCTCCTCTTTTTCTTTCTTTTCCTTCTCCTTCTTCTTGGCCTTGGCTGTGATGGACAGGACAGCAGTAGAGACCTGACATGCAGACAGAGAGCAAAGACGTCAAACGACACTCAGGCAGCAGAACTAGGTCATCACAGAATAAAAACCTACTGAGGAAAACACAATACCAAGATGAAACCCTAAATACGATCAGGGTACAAAGTGAAGATACATGAAGTTCAGAGAAATCTAACAGCAGAAGAGTGGCGGTGCTTCAGCTCTCACCTTCTCCTTCTCCTTCTCCTTAGGAACCTCCAGGGCCGGTGGGTAGGCGAAGGTAGACGGCTTACAGTTGGAGCGGTACTGAACTTTAGGCATCTGAGCGGGACGACAGGACAGAAGGTCGGCATTGAGAGTCGGACGGACATTTCTTTGGACAAACCGACACGACACGTTTCAGTTTGCCAGTCTCAGTACCTTTAAGTCCTTGTTGAGGCCGATGATGGCGGTGGGTGTGAAGGCCAGAGACAGGAAGTGGGAGAGGGGGAACCAGAACCAGAACTGGGTGAACACCAGCAGCCCCACCACTGACGACATGTGTGTGTGACCCGTCCTGGACTGCAGAGAGATGGTGACGTTACGGCCGCCTGGACAACACAGGGATGGAGGAGGGTTTTATTTTTGCGTCTTACTGATCCTCCTTCATGCTGCATTGCTGGTCAGAGATTTCTCACTACGTTGCAGAGCTATGTGTGTGTGTGTGTGTGCTGCAGAGTGTGTGCTCAGCAAACCTTACCTCACCCCTGATACATTAAAGGTTGAGAATATGCAAGGTGTCTCAGCACAGGCCGGTTAAACCATCAGCAGAAAATGTACTCAATCATTCTTTCTGCATTTCTGAGTTCTGCATTGCTACAAATATCTTTTTATAAAACCTGGCAGCGATCAGCATCCTCCATAAATCAGTCAGAAAACGGTGCGGACTCAGAAGAGAAGACGACTGCCTTCCTGAATAATAAAGTGCTAAAGCTCAGAATAGATGATTGATGTGATCCAGAGATGACTGAGGTGAAGAGCTGGGCGTCCTGGGCCGGGCGGAGGGGAGAGGAAGGTTACTGAAGGTGGAGACAGGATGGCCGCCGCCCTGAGGAGGTCAGCGCTCAACCGGTCTGATCTCTTTATCCAAGAGTACCATACAAATCACCACACTTTTACGCCTGTTTGTCAGAGTGATGGAGCTTTGAGTTAACCCTTTACAGGTTAAAGATGTTATTAGTTTAAGTCCTGCTGGCTCAAGACTTTGACATGGACGTGCATGCGTGCGTGCGTGCGTGCGTGGGCTCTACCAATCAACACCCTTGGGTCAATTTCTGTGTCAGAGAAGCACAATGAGGAATAACAGATGTGCCCTGGCCTTTCTGGAAATAACTGAAGGGAGGCGACTGATGCAGGAGGACAAAGAGACACGGATGAAGCCAAGAGAGGAGGCGACCAGGATCAGGCTCTGTGTTCTGTGTGAGAAGAGAACAAACTTCCCATAAAAAAATCCTGGTTACTAAGAAGTCGTCCACCTACTGACTCTGATCCAGAGTGAAATCAGAGCAGAGAATAGCTGACAGCTTCTATTCTTCTGAGGTCGCTGAAGTACAAAGTGTTCATGTGGACTTATGAACCACAGCTGAGATCAGTCAGGTCCAGAGTGAGTCAGGCCCTGATGCTGCTGCACCACAACTGGCTGCTCAAGAGGCTATTAGAAAAAACTTGAGAGGTTGAGAGCACTTGACCCCCGCCCACCACACACACACACACACACACACACACTGCGTTTGCCAGCCAATTTTCAATCAGACCAATTGGCGGGGGGGGGGGGGGGGCTCCTCAGCAGCGTTATGTCACTACATCAACAAACAGGCTGCTTGTTGTGCTTGTGTGAGGACACCAGGTTTTATAAAATAAAGACTAAGAGCAGAGTCCTTCAAGCTGATGAGACAGAGAAAAAAAACGTGTGGTGGTGGTAGATGTAGACGTGAGGAAGGAAGATGGATACAGAAACATGTTGGTCAACATCTACTGAAATGCTACGCTACGAAGACGAGGGTGGGACGGACGGACGGTGAGAGGGAATCTGCTATCTGGTGTTCAGATCGTGCCTGGATGCTGTCATGCTGGACGGAGGTAATTGCAGTTAATGTGCAGGATACACTCAGATCTGAGTCCTGCTGCCATGGCTAATGGGCTCTGAACTAAATAATCTGTTACACTGAAGCAGGAACAGCACACACACACACACACACACACACACACACACACACACACACACACACACACACACACACACACACACACACACACACACACACACACACACACACACACACACACACACACTTTAGGTTTTTGCCTTAAGAGTGTGTGTGTGTGATATTGGGTGTAAGCAAATGTGAAGCTCTCCATGTGATGATTTGCAGCTCTTTAGGACCTCACACACACACACACACACGCACACACATGCTCTACACTCGTGTTCACAAACACAAGCATGGACACACAAACACAGAGCCTATCAGACAAACAGAGATCACCAGGGCCAGAGCCAGAGAGCAGCATGTGTGTGTGTGTGTGTGTGTGTGTGTGTGTGTGTGTGTGTGTGTGTGTGTGTGAGAACAGCATGTGTGTGTGTGTGTGAGAGCAGAGCTGAGCAGAGTGGAGCTGGGACCTCCAGGCTCTAATGCAGCTTGGCCTGATCTGTTCCAGAGCACTCAGATCCCGGGTGGTCAGCTGTAGAGGGGCTGCCCTGTGTTTGCTACACTGTTAGGAATTCAAAGACACAAATTGAAGCTTCAATCTCCGTCCGAGCACTTTGCTTGTTTTACACGGTGTAATTAAGAACGCGTCTCTCCTCATCTCCTCTTCAGGGTTGAGTCAGGACGCACAGGCTCCACCGCACAGCAACAGGAAGCATTAAAGGGGGGGGGGTTTCATTCAGAGTTGAAGAGTTTGAAGAGGCCTGGGATTGGACACTGACCTGCGTCGAGGATGCCCTGGGCCAGGATGGCACCGAACTTGGCCATGACATCGTCGTGTTTGTCGTTGATCACCTTTGCATAAAGCTGCCTGAACTGGTTGACCTGAAACAGCAGAGAGACAGAACATATATGATTGCACAAGGTTCTGCTAACTAACTTTTGTTTTCCATCTTAACGTCCCTGCGTAAACAAACCTCGAGTGAATCTTCAGCGTGACTCATTTCATTAATGCCCTCAGAGTCTCTGTGGTTTACTAACGACCTCTATTTCAAGCGAATGCCAGACGATTGGTGGACGTTTGTATTTAACAAGGCACACGCTGTTTATTGAAACACAAAACCTGCTCTGACATTCGAAGCGTGCATACATTCCTCAGCTTCCCTGGTTACAGATCCAAAGCAGAGATAAAGTGGAGGAGATATTGAAGAAGACTGCTGCTGCATGCAACAGTTACAGCTCACGAGGAAGGTTTCATTGTTGGTAGACATCGTTAAACCTTAAAACTAAAGCGTTTATGTTCTCTTTCTAGTTGAACAAACTGTTCTGGGATCAACAGAGCAGCTTCACACACGAGGCCTTCAAATCAAAAGAGGAAACGGTGTAGGTGGAGTAGATCTCAGCCAAACGCACCAATCTAACGCCCTCGACCTAGAGTCCTGAGGCTGCTATGTACAACTGTGAAGCGTATCTGGAAATTACACAGATGGGGGCTTTGAAGTAAACAGACCTGGGTGTAAAACCTCCCCACGTTCCACTGTCTGAAAAAAAAAAGGCCTCTTGCACAATCCAGCATATGCCTCCAACTCTGGGAACTGTTGCTGCACAGATGAGGCGTCTCTGTCGTAGACGTTTAAGAAATGCCAGACACGGTCTCGGAGTGTGAGGTGCTTTAAGGGCGAGTGTCTTTAATTATTGCTTCAAGCTTCCAGGAGACCATTTTCTCTGCAATTCTCTCTTTCTTAGTCAATTCTTCCCTTTTTCCACTTTGAGCCGGTCTCTTTTAATCAGCATATGCTCTGCTCTCTGGAGGCTCAGGGCTCTCAGAGGCACTGAGGCATGAAGCTGATAACAAACAAGCCACCAGGACCAGATACAGGAGGGCACGTCCTCAAAGGCTGAAATGAACATTTAAGTAGAAGCTCCTGTCTAATCTAAACCAAACCTTTGACTTAAGATGTTGCCACTCTTGGCAGTATCGCAATCCATTCAATTCTAAGTATGAAAGAGGTCTGATGATAATAATACAAATCTAATCTCCTACCTTGGGACAGGTGACCTCAGTCTGCTGGATCATGATGAGTGCAGAGGCGATCAGGGCGCCCTGTCTGACGTAGTTGACCGGGTCATTGGTCATGGGCTCCAGAAGGTTGATGGCCTCCTGCAGAGAAATGAGACAAAACATTTATTAAGCTCTTTGATATTACAACACTTCTACAGAACCACAACCAATGCCACACAAAGATATAAGACTTGTGTGTGTCTTAGATTCCTTGGGGGAGTTTATAGCCAATGCAACCTCCCGGCGTTGCTTACTTCCTTTTCCTGTAAATTAGGAACAAAGTCTTGACACGGTGGTGAAAACTCACCACAAAGCACAAGGTTAGACATTCTAAGACAGACTTTTCATTTTGTTCTTCAACACAGGAACACAGTTTGCCAATGGGGCCGTCCAGCCAAACTGCAAGACGGGTTTGGTTCTGGTCCAGATTAGAACTGGGCAGCATTCTTCAGCTAATCACACGTATGCGTGTCAGAGAGGACCACCTTTTGCTTTCGCACGCCCGCCTGTTCTCCAGTGAACAGTAATGGCTGTAAGGCACACCGCCGGGCTTACAGGGAGCGGCATCGGCTCCAACACAAAGACAAACAAACAGGGATGATGACACTGGAGGTAAAATAAACCGTGTTTCATCAGAGAGCTCGGGCCGGGCAGAGGCGGTGGTGTAGCAGGACGTTCATTCTGAGTGTAAAGCTAACACCAGGCGACCACATCCTGTTCCTGATAGGTTGTCCAGAGTTAATTAGGGGTATTTACTGTCAGGCCAAATCAGCAGAGCAGCCTGACACTGAATGAGGTTGCTCTGGATCTTCTTACATTATGTGCCTCTGTCAGAGATCTACATGAGCTTTACATTAGGTTCAGTTTAGGATTTTAAAGGTCTGAACCCTTGTATGGATTGAACGTTGAATCAATGCTGGACTCAACATTAAGATGGTTCATGAGACGGCTCGACAGATATTCCTCCAATCAATGTTTTTGGATTATTGCTTTTCATAATGGTCTTTGGTCACAGTATAACAGAACATGTTAGTGGTGTCCAATAAAAATATCCAAAGCCAAAGGTGCAGCGGTAGAGGAATCTGCTCCTTCACGTAGGCGACCCACTTCTCCTGCTGCAGCATCATTACTCTCGCCGAAAGCCTAATGTGCGAGTTCTTCTGGAAAAGCAAAGCAGAGAAGCTCCAACCTGCTCTGGCTCATAAGGTTCTCTCTGATGCTCCGAGGCTCACAGCCTAATGAGCCATGACTCTGTTTAGGCTGTGCCACCTGACAATGACAAGCCCGTAGAGTTAGAAGGTGGGGGTGCAATTAATTTCAGGGCTGTCTGTCTTCTCTCCTCCTCTGACAGTAATGAACCCAACCTGTATGCCACTGTCAGGCTGGGATTGTGCGCTGGTCTACCAAGAGACGTCTTTGCAGTTTAACTTATAAGCAATGTCAAGAAAATACTAATAGGTCAGATATACAATGTCTAACTCTTGTCTCTAGCCTTGAGTTGAGCAATCAGATGGGGTAAGGGTACGGGCCAAAGGTAAATGAGGACACTCGGCCCAGTTGTGCTTCTGTGGTTGGAAAAATAATAAATGCCACGGAAGCTTTTCTTCAAACATTGAACAATGAGTGAGCGATACTTTAATATGTGACTCACCTTGTTGCCTGTCCCGGCACAGCAGATGCCAAGAGCCATGGCAGCACCACAGCGCACGTGAGGATTGTAGCTCTCTGACAACAGGGACACAACACTGGGACACTGCTCTGGGGTCCTGAGCAGAGACAACAAGGAGAAGGAGAAGAAACAAGATCGTCAAGTTCAGTCTCACAGTAGAAATATCAAACTCAAGTCTAAACCGTTTTCATATTTTAAGTCCGGCTCTACTACTCGTCTGCAGTCATGGCTCGTGTCTACAGTGCCGACCACTTCAGACGCCATAGCAACTGATATGTAAAGTTTGTTTAATCCTAAGAAATAAACAACAGAGACGGCACTTAGTCGCCACAATCAACACACGAGACCTGTAATTGAAAGTTAATTCAGTGAAACACAAACTTGGCAAATGTATTAAGTCTGCTTTGAACAAGGTCCATTTTAGACAAAAGATAACCATGAGCACCACATTAGTACAAGATATTTATTTAAAGATTTCCAACAGCACACAAAGATGATTGATCTGGTAACAAATGTTTCCTCCATAGATGCTTGCTTCATATTTATGTTTATAGGAAATGATGAATGCCAAGTGCGCTCCGAGTGTGTGATATTCTCTTCAGCCTCTCTACTTACACCCGATGAGAAGCTACACACACGCTCACAAACACAGAAAGGAAAATGAAAGCATGAAACGCTCGACATTATAGATTCATTTTGCCAGATGAGCTTCCTGTACATTATTAAGACCCATCACACAAATGTAACATGAAAGCTACTGGACAATGCTACAACCGGCACCATGTGTTTTATAATTAATAATCAAACTCGATTAAATTCAACCAATCCTGGAGAAACAAGAAAAATCAGTCAGTGTTTGGCAAATTCAAAATCTCCTGGTCTACAAGCACAGCATTGCAATCAATACTGCAAATAGGTCACAGACATGGACTCTTCCTTTCTCTAAGTATACCTGATGAGCTGCAGAGTGACAGTTTGAGGAGAGTCTACATAAGGAAATGTATTTAGAGATGCATTTATTGCAGGTGGATTACGATACACATTTAGACATTAAGATGCCTCCGTAAATCTATTTAAAATTGCATAACCTAGGGCTTAGCGCAGCATGAAAAACAATGACAAAAGATCTAGTATAATCGACGTTTAATGTGCATGTAAACACACTGAGTGAGAGTGGCAAGACCAGAAAACGAGAGGAAGTACCATTCCAAATCTGGAAGGAAAATAAATAAGCATTGTAAGACTTGGATATATATTCTACTGACCTACTGTTTGTTATGTGGTTGCTCATGTTAGAGACAGGGACTTACATAAAAACTCAATTTAGAATGAAATGCAAATCATTGAACATTTCAGACATTGCAACTTGGTACTATTAACACACCAGATGTGTTTGTACTGACGTGACTTCTATCTGATACGGCGTATAAATCTGTAGCTTTTGTTTTTAGGGACTGCAAATAAACAGAATAAACAGAAGCACTCAAATGCAGAAGGGAAAAAGACTGGATGTGTTTCCTTATGGAGTTCAATCTAGTCAGACAGGTCAGTACTGCAGCTGTTAGGGCTGTTGGGGTGTGGACAAACGGCTCCAGGGACCGTGATTACATCAAACTGTTGCAAAATGTACTGGTGTGGCATACATGTGATGTGAGCAGAAACTCATTCACAGTAAAAGCAATATTGGTTTGGAGTTTGGATTAATTACATTAAATTTAGGGTAATAAAGGGCAATTGCTCCGAGTCATTTATATTCACAAGTTGTCACACGTTGCTTCCATTGGACAGAGAAAGGACAGAGGAAAGACTGACACTGGGATGAAATGTATTCAAATAAAAATATGGCATCAACAGAAAGCCCATATATACCTTCTCTAATGTCAAAGTTCTTCACAGGGAAGGGAGGACCTACGGAACATTATTCCCTGGTTCTAATTCAGTCTGGGTATTGTATATTCTAGGGTCTGCATGTCTGCCACAAATTTTGACAGTTGCATAGGCTGTAGATTGAAAACGCAACCAAAACCAATCCCCATTTGAAATGTTATCGAAGAAAATAGGCATGCATGTAAGTTACATTTTGAGCCTGAATATCCGAGTCCCAGAGGATTAAAGGGAAAGCTATGTAGATGTGGGGCAAGAACATTTTTTGCGCGCCTCACCACACAGAAAGCTTCTCCCCAGCACAACGTCTCGCTCCCCCACCACCGCTTTCTTCAAATGAAGGAGAGAACAGAAAGTGATAAATATAAACAGTCGGACGGCTGTGTTGAAGGAAATTACCTCCCAGAACCACTGGCACGTTGCCAGCACAAAGACATTCATCTGTTTTGTCCAGAGTGTGACTCACGGGCAAGACGGAGGGGAGGGGAGGGAGGGAGGGAGGGAGGGAGGGAGGGAGGGAGGGGAGAGCGAGAGGACGAACAAGACGGTAGTGAGCGCAGGCTGATCAGAGGCTGTGAACGAGCGGCAGCGAGTGGGAATGAGAGAGAGGCAGAGGAGCTGCAACATCTGAAAGTTTTAAAAGCTGTGATTGTAGTAGGTGACGCGAAACAAGACTGGGGGTTCCTCCAACATGTGGAAAGAAAACATCATCCAAACCCTGGACTACTTCAGAGTGAGAAAGATTTAAGCTTTTGCTTTTCTGGGAGGGCATTCTCTGTCACGCTTTTACTTGAGGGTGGAAACAGAAACATGTGATGGAGGATGTGAACAAAAACGACATACAAAGAGCAAAGCAAACCGGGCAAATATGCTGCAGGGGTCTTTCAGCGTACATCCATGCCCCAACAATCACAGGAGTAAGGATGTAGAAACTCTGCAGGCACTTTGGCCATTGCATCGTCTAAAGAACCTCAACTTGTGATCGCCAAGATGTCTCTGCCAGGAGCAGGTAAGAAAGCATTGAGCAATCAAATTAATCATCACATTTGTTTATTCTTAACTGCCTCGATTCCATTTCTATTATAAAGTAAGCATGTAACAGGAATGCATGTTGTCTCCTTTGACCCTTTAAAATGAATTCTTACCCAGAAGCTGAGTCTTAAATTTCAGAAAATGCTAAATTGTATTTTTGCGAGTTTTAAAATTATTTTCATAGTTGCAATATTACACTGAAAACATGTGGCATAATATTTAAAAGTTCTTTCCCTCACTATCTTGATGTCTGAAGAGAAAGCAAAGAGATAACATGGCATTGGGATTTCTTTAACAGAACAGCTTTGAAGATGAGCCACGGGATTACACACCAACTGTGTCCATTTGCCTATAAAAAAACAAACCCTGACAACATCTCACTGTGGAAGTATTAATCGTGTTGGGATTACTGCCAGCGTTGGATGTATTAGCAAGCCTTCGTTTTTGTTTTGTTCGTTTCAAAGCAGTGGATCTACTGATTTTCTGTACACTACACAAAGAATGCCGCGTCCTCTTCACCTCCACTGATCTGCCCCGCCCCGCCCTGCCCCGTGCTTTCACCTGTGGGATCCAGTGACCATGCTGACCGATTCCTCAGCACCAGCAAGAAAAGAGCCCCAACCTAGAGCGAGGCCTACTGGAACCTCTGCGGCACCATGTCTCAGCCAGTTGCGGCTCTGCTTGTGCATAACAGCTCCAGGACGGGAGAGGCATCTGGGATTCAGCTGAAATGGGCTGCCCTGCTTATCGTCATGGTCATCATCCCCACCATTGGAGGAAACATCCTCGTCATTCTTGCTGTGTCCCTGGAGAGGAAGCTGCAGAACGCTACCAACTACTTCCTGATGTCACTCGCAGTGGCTGATCTTCTGGTGGGACTGTTAGTGATGCCCATTGCCCTCATCACTATTCTGTACGGTAAGTTCATGTAATGGGCCTTGTGTTGGCAAAACAAGCCTTCTAACTCTTGTTCGTACAATTATCAGTGAAACAGACTCAGTGAAAACATCTTCCAGATCAAGTGCAACCCATATTGTGTTCAAGACAAGTTTTCTTTAGAAGGAAGGGTAGGAATGTATGTCTGCATGTCTGTGGTAGGACAGATTTAGCAGCTGAAGATATACAAAGAACTCCCCGCAATGTCATGGGTAGACGATCTTTAATCATTGTAAGGGAAACTAATCAAAAAGGGAAAAACAGATTCATTGGTAGGAGAAAAAACTAAAAATAGGCCATGATTTGCACTTGATACAATTTCCTAACTGTAAACACATTATTCTCTCGCTCCAACCTAACAACTAATGGTAGACAATAAAAACACATCTTCATCTCCCAGTGCTTTTGCTGTAGCAGTTGCAGCCTTCAATGAACTACTGATCTTGATAATGATAACCAATAAGAAAAACCAAATCAAAATCTTTTGTTTTTAATTCCAGTGCTGTGTAAACAAAGCTGCATAGGAATAGCATTTGTTCTGAAGCAACCATGTAACCATACAAAGGGCAAACTGCAAACAGCTGGGAAATTATTTGGATAACTATGTCAGAACCACATGAAATATTTATTTAGTCTAGCGGCTTTTTAATCTAGATAATAGATAAGGCATATTTAAGGGTAATCACATCTCACATACTCTTTGGTACTTTGCACAGTCTGTATGAAGCAAATGAAACGAGACCAGGCGACACGAGCAGCACATATTGTTGCCTTGTATTCCTGCTCTAAGGTGGTAAACACTTGGGTGCAGAGTAAAATCAAACCTATCAAATGAGGCCTGGATAAGAGATTAACCTTATTGCAAGAGCACAAGGGTAAAAGTCCAAGAAAAGCCTTCATTGGAAACCTTAAAACAAAAAAGATGCCGGCAGAGTGACTGCGTAAGTAGTAAGCATTTCCAGGCTACACTTTCCACATCTGCTGGGCAGATGAATTGAAGGCATAAATCTTGAGATTTTTAATAGACCCTCGTGTTTAAATGTACATTGTGGCCAAAACTCTATATATATATAAACACAAAATATAGCACTGGAAAGGTTTGGGTAATTAACAACAATGATTAAGTTATTTGAAATTGTTTGTATGATTGTAGGATTGTGTTTCTACCTGAAATATCATATTTGAGAAGAATCACTGCACAAACATTTCTATTCATGAATGAAGGAACATTCTCTGCATTTCAGTCAACGTGGCAGTCAGACACACATTCTGTATCAAGTCTCTAAAGGGTTGTAGATGGTACGGTCCATTTCATTTACTGTGACCTACACTGATAATACAGTGAAGCCGTGTTTATTAAGTTGGCACAGTCTGAAATTGTCATACTGAGAATAATAATTTAGACTTTTATATACTTTTATATATATGACCTTCCATTGCAATATTTGATATTGTTCCAGGGTGAAGGCAGATGGCTATCATTCCCAAAGAAAAAAATTGTCCTGATCACAGCATTGTAGCTTTGTCTCAACCTTACACTAACGGTCATCATCCCCTCCAATAACTGTTGGCCAACACTTATAGATGGCATTTCTTCAACAAACAATAGGAATAGGATTCTAAATAATAAACATGTACACATGAGTAGTCTTTTGAGCTCTCTTGGGAGTCCCAGCCAGGTCTCCACTATGGAACTAAATAAGGAAGTGCAGTGCTGTTTTTGTTGCTTGGTTTGTTTTCTAATAGACAACGCATACAGAAATACAAAACATTAGCCGTTATTAGATGCACAGGGCTTCTAAACAAGCTATAGATATGTTTATAACTATAAGCCTTTCCATTATAAGCAGAGAAAGGGAGAGTGGCATGACAAAAGAAAATTGTGTAAAGCAATATTTCCAACAACGCTCTTCTGCAATGTTAATGGGTGATGGGAGCAAAGCCAGGCCAATTACTTGCCAATTTTATGCCAGGAACTGAAAATAAACACTTCTGTTGAGCATAGGCTGCCGCACATGCATAAAGAGCTTTTAGCTCCATAAACAGTCAGCCAACCCTCCTTTTTCCAGTAAAGTCATTCCTCACAGAGATAAACAAACACCAATCTTTTGCACGAGTGCTACTTCTACTCCCTTGCCATTGTGGAACATCTCCCATGACTGGTAGCGTCCAAAACAGTTGTTTTAGGAATTAAAGAGGAATGGAATAACTGAAAATATTCAAATGTTCTCTTTTTTGTTGGACTGATATTTGGATTATTTCATTCTTATTCTCTTGTTAGACTCTGGATGGCCTCTTCCGGAGTCCCTCTGCCCTATTTGGCTCTTCCTGGATGTGCTCTTCTCCACTGCATCCATTATGCACCTGTGTGCCATTTCACTGGACCGCTACATCGCTATTAAGAAGCCTATCCAACACAGCCAGTACAAATCCAGAGCAAAGGCCATGGCCAAGATAGCACTGGTGTGGCTCATATCCATTTGTAAGCACATCTATTCAGATTGCCTTTTACCTTCAGAAAATCTCTCACTCGTCTTCTATGATCTGCATGCTGGTAATTACAAGTGAACAGTTTTGTACTCAAGAGCAGGTGCTTTGATTTCTTGACATAAGATCCATGACAGACCAGGTTTAAAGACTGAGAAATACAAGCCGGATGCAATAAAACTTGATACTACATAAACAGCTACACTGTGAGCTGCAGTGGATATTGGGGAGGAAGAGGGTGTGGATGAAAGACTGAAGGGGTCAACCGTCAGGCTAAATTGGTGCTACTGTACTGAAGTTGTATTTGAGATGTCCTGGGCATCCAAAGATTCAAACAATGATTGCACGACAAAGCCAAAAGCCTTTTGTCACATTATATTTGCATGCACATATTGTATATATATATATCATACTATATATAATATCATATAATGTGCCATAAGGTTTTTGGTTTTTCTCTTGTCTACAAGATGACAGATGACTGGAAAACACGTCAGCTTTTGTATAACTGTTGATACTCAGTCAGAAAGATCTGCAAAGCATTCTCTTTCCACCAAGAAATGAAATTAAACGGTGGTTTCTGGACACTACAATTCACACAACCAGGGTAAAGGTTTCACTTTCAGCCAGTCTCCAAATGATTGCAAGGTTTGGTTCAATTTGCGGTTGATATCATGAGCAAAACCAGAAGATCAGATAGAGAGGCTGCAAAAATGAATACTGCTGACAGCAAGTCTGACAGACTGTATACTATTGCTCCGTTTAAGATGAGTCATGTCTGGCTTTGAATGACTGCTTTACTTTATTGTACAAACAAAAACCTAACCTCATCCCTATACATCACATTAAACTACTGGGATGTCAGAAGTAAATTTCAGCTCATCAATGAATCACAACAGAAACAATAACGAGTCTAATACTAATCTGCCTCTTCTCTTCCTAGGTATAGCAGTTCCGATTCCCATAAAAGGCCTTAGGAACCATCTTCCGAACAACATCACCTTTAATAGTAACCACACATGCCTGCTGAAGACGGACACCTTCCGGGAGTTTATCATGTTCGGCTCCTTGGCGGCATTCTTCATCCCTTTGACAATTATGATGGTCATCTATCTACTCACTGTCCAGGTGCTGCGCAAAAAAGTGTACTTGCTCAGGTCCAAGGTGACACAGCGCTTTACCTGTCCAACAGTGTCCACCGTCTTTCAAAGGGAACAGACTGTGGTCCCATCTCCATCTCCAGCTGAGAAACTGAATATACTGGAAGGCAGATTTCCCAGGATGCAAGAAAATCCAAACGTAGGCACGGCAAACATTGTTTCAGGAGAGGACATGCCTTTTCGCAGGATGTCCACCATGGGAAAGAAATCCATGCAAAACCTCAGCAATGAACAACGGGCCTCGAAAGTGTTAGGCATCGTCTTCCTCCTGTTTGTGGTCATGTGGTGTCCATTCTTTATTACTAATATCACCTCTGTCCTATGCACAAGCTGTGATGTCAACGTAATTACCCGACTGATGGAGATCTTTGTGTGGGTGGGTTACGTGTCGTCAGGCATCAACCCGCTGGTCTACACCTTATTCAACAAGACTTTCAGACAGGCGTTTACGCGCTACATGTCCTGTAATTACAAGACCCAAAGTAGTCATGGACATTCAAGGGAATCTAATGCAGACCGGACGTTGACGCGGATTTCTTTCAAGACTTCTATGGCAGAGAACTCAAAACTGTTCATGAAGCGGGGAATGAAAAATGGGACCGGACCAGTCGGCTACCAAAGTCCACTAAGGTGCCGGCAGACGCCCATACAGTCGTCTGTAGCTATTGTGTTGGACACAGTTCTCCTGAATGACAATCAAGACTGCAAGCAGGAGCATGTTAGTTATGTATAGAGTTAAGAAAAGCAGATTACTTGGATCAGATTCATGGGTGAATATGTCAACTGTTAACTACAAAAAGCTTCTACTCCCAATGCAATAGACAAATAAAGACTGAGAATACCAAAACCTAAGTTATTAACATTTTGTGTTTTGCTAAAATGATGAGTTTATCAGAAATATTTGTGAAAATTATTCAAACAGGGCTATATTTTTCAAATCATTTCAGAAACAAAAAAAATGCTTATTTTTCCTCTTTCAGTCAAAGTATTCAATTAAAAATGCAATCATTATGTGAATTCTGAGAGGCAGTGAGACAACTGTATGAGGTGAAGATTTCCTGCGAGGAGGAGGGCAAAGGGAACTGCAAAACTTGGTGGTGTTTTCAAACTGCATAAGTAACTGTGAACTTTAACTATACTACACAGAACACAAGAGGATAATTTCGAAGAAAAGTCAACCAGGTTCCGGTCACCTGAGGGGAATACGACAAATGAAGACAAGACCATCTAGATATGATGTACAACATGAAATTGCTGTGATAACGCTGTCAACATGGACTGTCTCAGACCAAACGCTTACATTTTGAAAGAACAAATACTCCTGCACCTTGCTGACGTCTTCTGCACCACACACATTAAATGCATAGCACTCTTCAAAGTATATCAATTGTATTGCTGCCCCATTGCTTTTGTATGTGTACTCCAGCCTGATGTATTGACATGTTACAGGTCAGGTTTCCGTCCAGAGATTATGTGAAAAATGACATAGAAACCAATATGTGCTCAATAAAATATTTTCTGTTGTTGGACTTTGACCTTGGCTGAAAGAAAACGTTTCCTTGGTTTTGAAGTAATATTCCAAAGAAAGGCATAAGCACAACTCTTGCTAAGACTTAATCATATATTATACAAATATATTGAAGACTTAATATATTTGAACTCGAGCATACTCTGGGGCAGTTGTCTCGCCTTTGTGTTAGTGTATGGGAAGGCAAAGGAGTTGTCCATGAGCCATTACGGTGGGACGATGAAGTAGAGGCCAATTGGAATAGTTGAGGCTAAGAAGTCTTTCTAAACACAGGAAAGATTTACACAAGGTTTATCTAGCGGCCAATTGATCACGCAGAATATCACAGCCTTTTTTGGGCTTAAAATGGACACCCTAATATTCCACTCTGTTGAACACTGCTCTGCTGCCTGATGGGTAAATGCATGTCAGTGTATGAGGCAATAGAGGAAGGCAGCTATGAGTGACAATGACACAAAAAAAAAAATCTTTGTGGCCACTGATAAGAGAGCAGCAACACTGAAGTCAGACATGCCGTTCACTGCTAAGTAACTGAGTGAGGTTGTATCTTACCTGAATAAAATGAAGCCAATGGATTCGACAGCAGCCCTTCTGACATCATCATTCACGTCACTCACCTTAACATAGCAAAACAGTCAATTAACCAAAGCTGATACAGCGATATTTCACACAACAATCTAGTGGCACTCTTGTGGCTCATAAGGGTCTCCAGCTTCCACTACAGCACCATCCAAATACTCCAGCTTGCACAAACTGCCACCTATTGGACAAAAAGCTGAACTATTCCAACATGTGCAAATGTAAAAGCTTGACACACAGTGAAGGGAATGTGTGAAAATAATCCTTAAACCATCTTCTAAAACTGTATTTAAAGCCCAAATTGTGTCAGGCCCTCTACCTGTGCTTCGGAAATTTTGAGAAAATTGGGATGTGAGAGGCAAGCAAAAGCAGAATTTCCTGGAAAATCGTTCAAATCTGAATTGTGATTCTGAGGTGAGCAGAGTCATTGGACCCAGCGCCTTGGCATCTGCTGCAATGGCAGCACGACTTTTCCGCATTAAATATGTTATGAACAGCATTAAATAGGAAATACTCACAGCGACATGTAGCAGGCGTCTGATGGCCTTGTTATTCCCGGAGCCACAGTAGGCCATGCCCACTGTGTACATTCCAGAGCGCCGCAGAATGGGGTCCTATAGTGCGACAGTGAAGGAAAGCAGAGCTTTGAAGCTTTGCATCTGCATGCACACTTACAATCAACAATGTTTGAGTCATTTCCACATCAAACTCTTTTAGAAAGTTTCCTGGCAGACGGAACAGAGGAACAGCCTCAAATGTGACATGTGACAAACACACAACCCAGGATTGGATGATTCCGTGCAGGACTCAACACATCAAACTTTGGAACTACATATGCTGACAGAAAACCTGAGAGAAAGTGATGACTTGGTATGATATGCACAGGAAAAAGCTATTTGAAAGACCTCTCTACATTTTTTGTACAGAGGTAGTTATAATTTTGACATAATACCAAATTTACAACAGCTTCTACTATAAACTGCACCATTGCCACACAATTCACCAACTGTATGGTTATGAAGCAACTCTGACCTCAGGAGTAAAGGCCGTGCTCGGAGGATATTTCCGCCTTACCTTATCTCTGCAGAGGCTCTCGATGAGGGCGTCGGCCTCCTCCATGCGTCCATACATGACGAGAGCAATTCCCACTGCGAGGCCGCGCAAGATCTTTTCATGCTGCGTCTCCTGAGCGTAGCCCACCATGTCCTCAATGGCCTGAGCCGACTTTGATCCCAGCATGACCAGACCCAGGGCCAAGCCTGCAGCCTCACCTGGGAGAGAACATAGAATTATTAGCAAAAACAACATCACAGTATCAGGAAACAGAAGTCATCATTAACATCTGTGATATAAAGTACAACAAACCACATTACACAAACGTACCAGTGACAGCATCATCCTGGTACAGGTTGGATTTGAGCAGGTCATAAACATCCTGTCTGGCTGTGCCCAAGGCTGCCAAACCCAGGCCGAGGGCACCGCCGTGACGAACAATCTGTGAAACAAAAAAAGCAGGTCACTACAGAACAGTCTTAGAAAGTTTACAACTTCCTGTAAACACATCCGCATTGATTTACTGTGATGTGTAAATGTTTTGAAACAGGGCTCGGCGTCTCCATAAACTTCAACTGAAGTCGTCTCATTTCTCTGTTCAGCAACACGGATGACCGTGATTTATCTCACAGGTCAAATACTTTCAATGATTTTCTATAACGTTGATGTCCACAAACACTTAGGTCGTGTTATTTACAATTGGAATGTTTCAATTTAATGACAAACTAATATGTCACGCTACTCACGTCGTTGCTGGCATTCTTGAGTTGGCTGAGCAGGTAATCGATGATGTCACCACCATGGTTGGCATGGATGAGTCCCAGAGCATACAGGCCTCCTCCCTCCTGGTAGGCAGAGCCAGGAGAGGTGTCTTTGGGCAGGTAAGTGGCCATTAACTGGAGTGCCTCCTTCTCATGTCCCTGTAAACACAACATTCAAGGTTAAGAAGAGAACAACTTGAAAGAAGATGATTATTTTTATGTTTGCTTATAGTTTTACAGTAGCAACACATCACATTTACCTTATGGATGACACCAAGACTCGCTGTAGCTGTGAACTTTGCCCAGTTTGTTGCTCTTGCTAGCCACTCCAAGTTTTCTCTAGAAATAGAAGCAAACAGTTTAGCCATAATATAATTGTAGATTCATTTCTTTCCAAAGACAGAACGCAATACATTAACTACCTGAGGAACTGGTCACTTGTGGTTCCTGTGTGCATGAACGAGTTGGCTATGACCGTGGCTGTGTGACACACTGAATTTCGAACTGCATCCTGGAGTGAGGGAAAGAAAAACAATCATTAAAACTCTGGCAGAAGGTCTTTCAGCAAATGCAATGACATGGAAAGCTATCTGACCCGGATGCATTGGTTTACTCATTTGTCTTCTCTAAGTTCGGCCGTTTGTTGTTTCAATACTGTACTATAATAATGTTGAGACAAAACTTAATACATGCTAGTTACCTTTGTGTTTTTGAGAATCATTAGATCTGTGTTGTTATTTCGGATTAGGAACTGCAGGTGCAGTTCAATGGCCATCTCCCCGCTGAGGATCTTGATCATCTTGGCGTTCTGGTCTTTGGGTTCATCCTTCTACACAAACACAGAAAAGCAGTGAGATACAATATTAAAGTTGTTCTAAACACTAAGACACATGGAAGAGACTAGCACTTGGCAGGATATTAGTATAATATTAAGTATTTACCACTTCTGCTGGCTTTCCAGCAGGGGAGCTGCCAGCGGTTTCATCAGCCTCCATTGCATCACTGCAACACATAAAGAACTTTGTTTAATGTTCAGCAACTTCATAAGAGGTAATCAACACAATGATTCAAATAGACGTGCAGAGTTACAGGTAAGAACTAAGGGTGTGCAACAGCCACATTGAGTTACTGTTTTATCTGGTAAATCTCTAAAACCTAATATTAATCAGTACAAGAGTCCTGCAACAAAGGCTATCCTCAGTTTGTATTGGCACCATGTCAGTCTAGTCTAGTCTAGACTAGTTAGCAGTGGTTTGAGCTGGGACCAACCCACTGAAATGTCTTTGGCTAGCTGCACTGGCACAGATCAAAACCCTTGAAGACTTGGTACAGGTCCATTAGACCATAGTTAAGACATAGGACTTCTGTTTAGGTGCAACTGCTTCCTCTCTTCCCATGCCCACCTGTCTTTGTCCGGCGTGGGCACAGTGCCTGTATTTGTAGAGCCGGGCACTGCTGGTATGGGCGTTCCAACCGTCCGTAGGTTCTGGATGACAGAAGAGAGGAACTGCTGGCTGGCACTCTCGTACAGGTCAAAGCAGATCTGGTAGGCCATCAGCAGGTTGTCCTCCTTCACCAGCTTCTCCAGGATGTCACTCACAGCTTGGGGGTCGTCCAGGAAAATGAGGCACTAGAGTGGCGAGGAGACAAAAGAAGGATCAGGAGGGAAATTAAGTGCTCACACGGTTTTGGTAAATCAGGTTCTGTGCCAATACAGTATTGTTCCTATTCAAGAATGTCTAAACCCGTTACCTGGCAAACATTGATGAAATCAGGTTTCTCCAAGTTCATGTAGAGCTTGACCAGCACTCGCAGCACCTCATTACGGAACTTCTTGTTCTGCATGAGTGACATGCACACCTTCAGGCTGTAGGCAAGGAGTCCACTCACATCATTCTGCAGGAAAAGGGGAGAGAGAATTATAAGTGCAGTTCGGGACAAAATAATGACTCAGCACAAGGACACAGTAACTGCAAAACCGAGTCCTGAACAAGAGCTGTGCCCCTGACTGTTATGTACACTGGTAAACAACAATACAATGTATGTATGTAGTGAAACTGAGGACTATTCTGCTGCGTATGCAATCTAGCAGTAAATAATCCAAACCAATCATATGAAAGGAGAAACATTAACAATAGCTCACTGATTCCAAGATGGTTTTCTCAAACATGTCAAGACGCCTGGTCTCCAGGGCAATGCCAATGGCCTGCTTGTACTTGTGGTCGTCCAGGCAACGCAAGAACATCTTGTTGACAATGCCCTCAAGTCGAGGGTCAATACTCTTCTTCTCCTCATCCTCTGGTAGCTCAGCATTCTCCACACGTAGCTTGGTGTAATGGTCGATGCATTTGGCTAGCGGTGGACACAAACAAACAGGGATGAAAAGAGGAGCTCCATTTGACTCAAACACATCCACACAGTTCACTTCAGCATCCATTTCATTAACGACGCCATTAAGCTTCTCCCTTTGAAAGTTAATAGAATGAAGTTTAAGCAACTCTCATCTCAAATCCAAGAATATCAGAATTTTTTTTAAGAGTGCACACCAGCAACAAAAGCAGCTTTCAGCACAGATTTGTAGTTTATAAGCACACAGTCCAATAGAGAGGCAGGACCAAGCAATAACAACAACAGATCCATAACAAAGAGTATGAGAAATAGTCGAGAATGAGCTCCAAGTGCAGTCAGAGGGGAAGTAGAATTTAAAACACACAGTGTCGCAGAGAACCATATAAGGAAACACAACCACACCATTTTGTTTCTGCTCTGACAATTTTGAAGCTCATTCTAAAACTGCGACAGAGAGATCAAATACTCTAAACGTGTAGAGATCTGGGGTTAGGAGGACTGGTTTAGAATGCATTCCACTCTGCATGCACCACTTTGTAGGGATTTGTGTTGTTGAAACGAAAATGTCAAAATCAAAATGTTAAATTCAAGGAAGTTAAGTGTCATGTCTGCCTACTCACCAATGATGGTCTCCACATACTCAGAGTCATCCGTGACGTTGAAGAGATCACCAGCACCAAGAGCGTAGTTCAGGGATTCCTCAAAGGCTCCAAGGTGGTAGAAAACCTTCGAGGCCACGAGGGCTGCGAATTGCCTGCTCCGAAACGTCTCATCCTCATACAAGACCTCGCTGGGAACAGGCGGTAGCAAAAATGTAGTTAGAAATATGAATTCAGCAGGTTTGATCATTCCCCCCAGGATTACAGGATTTCTTTTGGTGATTTCTGATCAAAATGGCAATTTCCTGATTTTTTGGCAAATGTGTTTGTGATGATGTTTTTCATAAATTAAAACATTTTTACTTTTCATTTATATTCAAAGTTTAAATAGCACCCCTGTTGCTTTAAGAGCACATCTGGAGGTGAGTGTGCACCCTTCAGATGGCATCACTGTTCTCCATTTCATTCTCAGTTTGTGGTGTGTATGTAACAATGAGGAACTACACACATGTGTCCGTTATTCCCCCACTTATTTTCCTACTTTAACAAAGCTCATCTTCTGTTTTCAGATATCTATGGTACCAACTTTTAATAGAAGTGAAACATCAAGATTTCTTCACTACTGTTTTACATTACCACTCCCATGTTACTAAGGTTTTAACGAAGAGACAGTATAAGTAGGTGCTGTGGGGCAACTTGATGCTTCCAGCTCCAGTCTGCTCCACGGTGAACGTGTTTTGCAGCTTCCTCACACACGATTTGAATTGTCTTTTAAAATGATGCAGTGGATATGCAGTAAACTGGGAAATTATGCAGCATCGCAGAAAATTGCAACATTTTGTTGTGCAATACCCTGGGATGGCAGAATTGTAATAAGTTGGGAGGAGTTACTACAGTGAGCTAATGACGACTCCACCTTCAAAGATGATCACTTGCATACTTACATTTTGTCTACTGATCCTGAAATCTCAGCCCAGAAGTCGTTCACAATGGAGTTCAGCTTGTGCAAAGCAAACTCCTGCAAATGAAACAGAGAAAATCATTTCTATAAGTTAAGACTTATTTATTTATCAATAAAAGAAATGTGTACTTGCCCTACTACAAGTTTGTAAATATGAACAGTGACTCAAGGTCTTGATTCATGTTTTACAGTTTGTAAACCTACACCAACATGCAAAATCAGGCTTAACCTGCAGATTTCTGAATAGTTTCACATTGTGTCTTTAGAGCAGTGCCTGATCTCTCCTCCTTCATCTGCTCTTACCTTGAGCTGAGGCTCCTCTTCATCGAGGAGTGAAATAATTCCAGCTGCAGGATAAATAAGACATTAGTAATGTGCACTCAGGATATTACTGCAACATTATAGTTTTATGACAGAGTATTAGATCAGCATAACGTCGTTACATTGTAGTTATAGGTTGTAAAAAAAAAAAAGTGTTACGGGAACATTCACAATCATTTTGGCCAAAAAGTCAAACTGTTATGAGAAGTCAGAATATCTAAGAATATCTATATGATAATAAAGTTACAAAGAGACCAGCAGAGCCTCAGCACACCGTCTTAACACTCAATATTATATCCCAATAGGCTGACATCCTGCTCATCTTTACTCACGTACCCATTCTTCTACAACCATAACAATTTTATTCTTGACTATCATCATATTATCTTAGTCAGATAAGTACATGCCCCGTTGTAAACTAATGAGAATTATTTAAAAAAGAATAATAAATAACAATAACAGCTCCGGTCCTTTAGATATTTTCACTGGTGGTCTAAATTTTTCAGAATTTCGCTTACCAACAGCATAAAAGGTTGAATGACTTCAACACGTGTTTTATAAATGACTGAATAGCTTCGTTAAAACTAATAAAATGTTGGTGTAAGAAGATGATAAAGAAACATCAACAACTACATGTCAAGTCACTGTTAGCTTTGGCTTAGCATATAGCTACAATGTGCATTCTCACGTTCACACAGAGAGACAGAGATTTACCTCTTTTGTGACACAACACGGGTTGTGTCACATTGGGAGGAACCCTTGAATTAAAACATTTTTATTGTAAACTGTCTTGTTTGATCGCCACGTTATCGTCTATCAGTGAGTAAATTCGCTGTGTGACTCAGCTAAATCAATGGCGGCTAACGTTAGCTTGGGCAAAAACAGAGACTTTAGCGACTCACCGGCAGAGGTTATCATGACTGGCTGTTTGCTCCCTCCTCAACTCCACAATTCTGAGTCGACGGTCGAATTCCGGGAGAGATCGGGGAAGGAAAATGAAAAGGAGACGTTCTAGAAACCGAAGACCGCAACTCGAGCTAACCAAATACAGCCGCCGCTAACTTCTTTTTGTCCAATGCCGCAAGTCCCCCACTAAAGGACCCGTATTTTTAGTTGCCTCTTTAGTGCCTGACTAAAAATACTGAGTTGAAATATGTTATTATCATCAGTATCCTCCTGCCTTGGACCGCATTGTACACTTTAAATCAATTAAATGTATATTATTACGTAACAACCGGAACAGTGGCACTATAGTTATCAAATGTGTATTTATGAACCGGCTTCTACAAAGGCGCCTCTGTGAATCACTTCTTGTGCCTTTTGCCTGATTAAATTCCTAAAATATCGGTATACTAATTCAAACTATATACGTCATTCCTTAAGATATTCTACAATTATTTAATTAATCAGAAATTCACTGAGGTTGATGCCGTTAATAACTTTCGAAGTTTATGTATTGGAGATGTGACATACAAAGGCTTGAATATCTGTTTAATTTCCCAAGCTTTTAATGCTGATTTTGATGTAAAACGTGAAGGAGACAAAGAATGATTCACTCATATACACACATACAAGTGGAAATGTGTTTATTTCCATATTTGCCTGCATAAGAATACACAGCTCAGTAAGCTACATAAATACATAAAAATGGTATAGAATGGAACAAGTTAGTGAACCCTTTGGAATTGGTTAGGTCGATGTCTGCATTACTTGCTCATAAAATGTGACTGTTCCTCTTTACATATCAGTTAATTTCATCATTTCTGGGATGTCTTACATGAACAGGCTCCCCTCAGGCCAAGCCTCACTCCACCATGGCTTGTTCTTCTTCTGTTTTCGGGTGTCTGCAATAGGCTTTGATCGGGTCAAAGGTCACAGTAACAACAAGAGCGGAGTTATGTAGTCACTGACTACATAAAGGGCACCACTCAAACTCATGACTCCATCCCATCTCATTAGCTGACCACTGATTAGTTTAGCTAGATTGTGATTTCCATGAACATTTGATGAGTAACGAATACAGAAATAATCCAATCAATTCCAATGATTTCATATAAAACTAAATTTCAATTTTCAACTTCAACAGTGCAATTTAAATTATTAATCTAAGGCACAACAAATTTAATGATTATATTGATATGCATCATATTAAAGCACCATAGTCTGTTTTTCATAATGTGTAAATGTTGTAATGTAAGATCCCTAAACTGTTTGAAGCCCTACACAAAGACCAAGAACCTTAGTATAGTGAAAGTCAAAGTGTAAATCTGGAGCTTTAGCACCAGATGATACGTAAGGCTTTTGACTTCACAGTAACAAATTGTTCACACAGTAACGTGGGTGGTGGACCCGTGGGTCACATGTCATGTCAGCTGTCCCTTTCAGCATCCACTTGGGGTCCGGTGGACAAGGAACGAGTTTTCAGCGGGATCGCCTCCTCTATGCTTCCTGTATCACCTGAAAGACAATCAAACTGTTGTGCATTGTTCTTATAAGCCAATGACACACTTAATAAGAATGGAACACACATGATGAATGACTTATGGAATGTCTGGAGGAGTGAAGTCTTGTGTAAAGCAGACATAATACTGTATCATCATGTCAACATTCCTCTAATCGATGCCAAGTGTGCTGTCTGTGGGGCAAAATGTTTCTATTGTTTTGGGTTTTTCGCTGCTGATGAACCTCAAATCAGTGCAGGACAGCAAATCCAAAGAGAATTCACTGAGATTCAACGAGATATTTTGGATCTCTGAAACTTATTCTGCAGTAATAATCTCTTGTAGCTGCAGGAGACGATGTGGCCTGATGGCACAGCCTCTGCAATGACCACATCATGCATTCACAGAAAGAAAAACACTACCGGGAAACACACAAATGCACAAACAAGCGACAAATAGGTTTAGCCCTGCCAGTAATGAGAAGGAATGTGGTTGTGAACCAGTTTGGGAGTTTCCTGGGAGTTATTGGATGATTCTCTCTGAGAATGAGAATGATTCTCTCTGAATCATCCAATAACTTTGTAAAATACCAAACATAACAATGAAGTTTGTTTCAATGTGCAACCCAACATGGAGAGAGAGAGAGAGAGAGAGAGAGAGAGAGAGAGAGAGAGAGAGAGAGAGAGAGAGAGAGAGAGAGAGAGAGAGAGAGAGAGAGATGTGTTTGAAAGAGGTGAATTCCCTGTGTGGGTGAAAGTGGCTGTGTTTGGCTCAAGCGTTTGAGTCAGACTGAAAGGTGCTGCTACCTCTTTGCCTGCTGGCTGAAGAGCTGCTGTCCTGGCCTCTGGCTCCTCTTCTCTGAGGCCCCAACAAACACAGGAACGGCCATAATAGCGAGTCCCCGCTATCCCGTGTATTATCTGAAAGAAGGCAATAATAAACACTTAGCCATTTTGGCAGCTTATCTAAGAGCCAAGTTCTTTCATCAATGCTCCTTTTGTCTCCATTTTTAAGCCCTGCAGAGTGAAAACATGTTGGGAGTGACCTACATAGTTGAAGTGCTCTGATACAAATCACAGTAGTATTCAAATCTGCTCTTCACAGGGCCTAGAGGGCTTTCATTCATATTTAAAGTCATCATTAGAATACTGCTACTTCTCAAAGCAAATTCTTTAAAGTATACTTGATCACTCTCATAAGGCTGCATCATTACACTTCATGTTGACATTTTTTGTTTGCTGACGTGTCTCGGCCTGCAGGGGTATGTTGTTTGTTTTCGGTGGCATGGTTTGTCCAGAGAAATCAAGTTTGACAGTTCACTTATTCTACACCGACTACATCATCATACACCTACTTTAAACTTGAAGAATATGAGCGATTTGTTTGGTTTAGTTTTGCTACACCTGCTGTTTGAGATGCTTGTATGGCTTTGCAGGCGTTTATCTTGATGTGCAGCAGTTTGTCCTCCGTCTTGGGGATGAAGGCTCCGACCCATATGGCCTCGGATGCGTGTTTGCGGAAGACGGAGCGGATCAGACGCTCCAGCAGCTCCGCGCACCGCCGCGTCTCCGCGCTCTCCTGCCCAGCGCGGATCAGCCCGAGCAGAGCCGGACGAACACGTCCCGTCCGCGCCCTGACGTCCTTCAGGATCTCCAACACGCTCACCTCGCTGGATGCTCCGGAGAGAAACCGCTGCCTGAAAACGAATATGATGACCGGGGAGTCTATGGTTCGTTTCGGGTTGTGAACGTTCATGCTCCATTTGACGGTTCTCCGACTGAGGCCGTTCTGTTTCCCCGCATCCGAGTCCTTGTCCCCCGGTACCGCCTGCTTGGGCCTGGTTGTCAGCTGGATGTCCCCGCACTTGGCTGTCGGGTTGTCGCAGCACGGCACCGGGGCTTCAGTCGCGGTGGGAGCGGGACTAGCTGAGGAGGCGGAAAGATGGAGGTCAAACATGTCTCGGATGAACTCCTGGAACACCTCGGCGTCCTCCTCGCCCCCCTTCTCCCTCTCGCACGCATCGCTCACCAGATACACTCTCTCCTTTCCCCCGATCAAAGCCAGGACCCTCTGGAAGTCCCTCTCCGCCTCGACCAGCGGCTCCTCCGGGCAGTCCGAGTCTGCCATCGCGGTGTACCGACGGACGCGCCGATCCGGAGTTTTGTTTACCGTTTTAAAATAGTCCCGTAAGGATCACAAGTGTTCATTCAACCGAGATTCATTTCACTACCAGCTGGATCACTGGAGGAGCCGAAAACTTCCTCCCTGTCATAGGAAACAGAAGCGGGGAGGGAGGCGGGCTGAGGGATGTTATAGGCCGGGCAGCGTGAGGGGCGAGGCTACACACACACACACACACACCCACACTCTCTCACACACACACACGCGTCTGTTACAAGTTCATGAACTCGATCTTTAATATGTTGTATGATATCCAGAATACAAAACACAGCGTGAGGTATGAAATCAATTGAGTTTTGAGACAAGATATAAAAGATAACAAAAACAACAATAACAGGAAGTTGAAGAGTCGGTGGGATGAGCTGCTGTTGATCGAATCTCAGGGTGCAGAGTTCAACCTCCTTATTCCCAGTATTTGCATGAGGAAGAGTTCTCTGTTCTCGCCAAGGGTGTAGATGCCCGGCTTCATTCAGAGAAGAATCAGAGAAGATGAGAGGAGAAAAACAGAATCAGACATTCAGCGCCGATTTCTCCCACACACAAGAGCTTTACTGCTGTCTACATTCAGCTCCAGTCTTTGCTTTGCTTTGTACGATCAACTTGACTTTCTCTTCCCTAAATCAGTCCAACATTCCCACAGCCACTCTGCTGGATTCCTGAGTCTTTAATCCTTTAATCCACTCACGCTCGCTCCTTCATTCAAAGGTGCCATCAAATCTGACATTCCACTACTTTGACAACCTGAAATACAAGTCGCACAACTTCAACAAACACTGACCACTGTTTACTGACAAATGAATGATAAACCAGGGAGTCACATCCGACCTGAACCCAGCAGCTACAGCTTTTGCCCTTTAGACTCTTTAGAAGTCTGAGAATTGATTAGTGGGGCGGTGAGCTTGATGTTATTTAGTTTATCTGCCTCATATATCTGCAGATCTAACATTTCTCTAGCTGTCAAGTCCAAATGACAGAGATTGTAAATTCATTCAGCAAACTGCACTTGTGGTGGGTGTGTGGAGATCGAACTTTCATCCTTCGTTCTAGGAATTAACCCACTGAGTGCCATTGTCAAACTGTAGCTTTCCTTATAGGCGAGGCTCAGGCTTAATTTATAAATGTTGTTTATATGCACGAGCTCCAGTGTATTCACAGCCTTCCTGTCTTTAAAGTCCAGCTGATCTGTGTGAGTTGATGCACTGACTTCTTTCAACAAGGAGAGGAGGTACTGAGGCTCCAGCAGCTCCACTGGACCGGCGAGAGAGATACGCAGACCTAAACGAACTGAGAGAAACAAAGTCCTCATGTCAGCTGCACCACAGTCATGATGTTACAAACTGCAAATGTTGCCATTATCATATTTGCTCAGAAACAATAGCTGCATTCAACCGCCCTGCCATCTCCAGATCCAGGGCAGATCACAATGAGACTGATAGTGAACTGATGTTTATCTTGGATATGAGTGTGATACAGAGAACAATGCATGTAGGAGTGTGTTGTGGATGAGGGAGCGGTTCATAATGGCGCATCAATGTTTTATTTCACATTAAAGGTTTGACTAATGTTAAGAAAGTATATGATTTAGAGACATGTGATAGTATGTCTTGCAAATGAGGCCTGTTACTGTGTTCATTAACGTCTCTTCTGTCGATTGTGGTATAAATGCGGCAAGAGTTTCAAATGTGTTTTTTGCTGCCATCTTGTGGTTGTAATCTGATCACGCCTTAAAAGTGCAGTTGTGCACTCTGGTGAAGGTGAGTCTAGATTTAGACCCACAGAGGTCAAGTCAGGTTTATTTGTATAACCTGATATCACATGTAATGCAAATGGCTTTAAGATATTAAATCATACATGGCTGTGACTTTAGCTGGGCAAACCAGTGGCAGTAGGTCTGTTAGCCATTAAATACTGTATCAGCCAAGGTATCTGAGCAGGTGAGGGGAGTTCAGAATCAGAACAGGTAAGGTGTCAGGTTAGGGGCCAAAGACTTATCTTCCCTCTTCATTGATATGTGAATGAAGATGTGAGGAAAAATTGTCCAACCTGTGATTTTCTTCTTGGACAGCAGATCCCTGAGAGCAGAGAGGCTTGAGGCAGGCAGAACGTTTGAAGGCGAGGCAGCGTCTTCAGCGTCAGCAGAGGCAGAGCTGGTCCTTCTCCAGATGTTGTTGTCTGTCATGTTGCCGTTAGATGAATTCTGCAGCTGCATCGGCAAGACTGCGGACAAGACAAGTCAGGTATGAATACGTGTAGAATTGGTGTAGTGATGGAATTCCACACGGCACATTGTACCTCAGATGACCTGCAGGCAGTTTCTGTCAATGGCCCAGTTTCCCCCCAAAACCTGAGACATTTACTTCAGTGAGCTATGAAGACTTATTGAAAACATGAGCGATGTGTCACTTTCAGCCAGCTTAAGGTGAAAGAAAGCGACTCTAGAGAAAATTAAGAAAATAATATTTATACTGTGAAGATAACTGCATTCATTCACATTATCATTTTGAAGATATTTAGCCATATTTTACCTATTATTCTTCCTCGCCACCAAACCTCAGTTTATCACATTTGCTTCCATTCAATTGTGTGTGTATCGACATTACAGAAATACTTTGAATTAGAGAATATTGTTGATTATACTACCATCATATATGTAAATGGACCAATATAATTAATACTTTATATACAATAGATTATTTTACAACAC
This sequence comes from Genypterus blacodes, assembly GCF_046128005.1. NCBI lineage: Eukaryota > Metazoa > Chordata > Actinopteri > Ophidiiformes > Ophidiidae > Genypterus > Genypterus blacodes. The sequence goes on along the minus strand of NW_027466866.1, from coordinate 1,341,763 downwards.
AAGAAGAACACATCACAAAACCACAGTTGCGCAAGTGCAACAATGTGTGACATACAAGGTTTCAAAAGGATATATTAAGAACAAATACCTTACCAACAAATAAGTTCCCAAGTACAAGTAAGAAAAGCCATCGACCAAAACAAACGACCGTCCAGCTTCTTAACTTCCGAGCTCCGAACCAAGCGCTCCTCTTTGCCATGGTGAGCACAGGAGCTCACGCAGCACAGGGGAATATGTTTCAAAGGCACTTGAAAGCACCATGACTATGTCCCACTTTCATACAATATCCAGTGGACCACACCTCTCACAACAGGTGTAACATTTCAGCTTGGTTTTGTCTCTTTACAAAGACCAGGAGAGTTGTAAACCCCAAGGGGCAAAACTAGTGAAAGGTATTTTGAATATTTAAATACTGATAAACACGGGAATATATACAGGAAGGTTACATTTAAATTTAGTTACAATTATATGATGCCACTGATTCATTTGTGACCATTTAATGGCTAACAGAGGAAGAACTGATTGCTCTCAACCATCACTAAAATGCATATTTGTACTTTCAACCAGCAGAATATCAGTACAGGTGTATTTGAAAGTATAGTCACGAGTCCAAAACAGCTAAAAACATTATAAACATTGAATTTGAGCTCATTTTCTGTGTTATTAGTCTCTCCTGTCCTCTGACTTGACATGTGGACTGGCTGCTGAAATCTTATTCATGTGAATTGTCATGTGTATTTTCCACACTCAAGAAAGAATGAAAGAACGCCTTTGATAGTCTCAAGCTTAAGAAATTCCCCTTTCAAACACATGCTCTACATTTTCATGCAGTTGTACATAAATGCTATTACATATATGTTCCACACAAATGCTACACACACATTCTAAAGTTTGCACCCCCCTCTTACACACATGCACCGCAGGCATCCAGCAGCCAGCGCCAGTGGAGCAGGTTGGGGTTCGGTGCCTTGCTCAAGGGCACCTCGGCAGTGGCCTGGAGGCAAACTGGCAACATTTTGGCCCACAAGGGAGTCGAACCAGCCACCCGCCGGTTCCCAAGCAGAGTCCCCTATGGACTACAATAAAGGGCCATACCAACATAACATAACAAATATCTGCTTAAAGTTATCAGTTTTTACTCAAAAAATCATTGGAGTAATGAGAGATGATAAATCTGTGGAGTATTTAGTATGAATGTGTGTATCACACACTCTCCAGACAGCAGCGCTCCTCAGAACAGCCTGTAGATGGCAGGATTGCATCATATATGTTGCATTGAGGCTCGTAGTTTTGAATATGTTGATGTGAAAAAACTGTGCTGCGTTTATATCATTTATAATTAATGATACCAAATAAAACAAACTTAACAGGGCCTTATTAACAAAAACAAAGAAAGCTTTAGTTTTTCCAATTGAATCCCACTGAATGCAGTAATGACAGTAGTAAGCGCTTGTGCAGCCTGTAGCCAGTAGGGGGCAGTCTGCACACTGACAGGGACTGTACCGCCTGTGTGCATCACAAACAGCACAGCAAACTATAGAGTGAAACATTCACTGCCTTTATATCAACAAGGATCAAACCCCTCAGCAGTGACAAACACTGTGTGTTTAGTCTGCAGGCTCGCTCTTCCTGTTTGGGTAGCTTCTTACAGGATGACACATCCCGGGTGTGTGTATGGTCGCCACACTGCCATCTGTTAAGGGTTGAGCGAAGCGGCATGGTTGATTTGTGCTCTGATTGTCAGAAATCAAAACCGCAAAGACGTCACTGAGATTCCCCTCGGATCATGTTTGAGCCGAGTGTGTGTGTGTTTTGATGTCGAATGACAGGAAAATAAGCCGGCATGGTGGACACACACTTGCACTGCTGGGAATTCTGGGTCCTTTGAGTGGTGAGTCTCCCACCAGCCCCCCAAAAAATAAAATCAACCAGTGAGACAAAAACAAACAAACACAAACACAAACACATTCACATTCAGCTGAACACACAGCACACACTTTACAAAACAGGAGGAACACCAGCCGACCACCTGACTGAAGGTCTAATACACCTGTTCAGTCACATTCAGTCACATTCAAATGGATTTAACTTGCAGAGACAAGCTGAAGTTGAGTGTGCAGACTTATGCTGCTTGATATTATGAATGTATAATAACTAATATAAAGAGGAAACTGAACATCATTAGTTTATCTGCATTGAATATCTGTCACTTTGTTCTGGTTGCTTTGCTTGCTGACTTGTTTTGTTTATTGCCATCAATGTGAGGTGGAAAATCTAAAATGTTGATTTTGATCTTGTAACATTGGATTTTAAAGGCTTTGATGTAAAATAACAACACATTCTAATTCGAGCACACACACACACACACACACACACACACACACACGCACGCGCACACACACACACACACACACACACACACACACACACACACACACACACACACACACACACACAAACACATACAGTTTGGAAACAGCTATTGTTCTCTTTAGGTACACATAGAGTCAGAGGTCACTGGGTTACAAGTTAATACAAGTTAACTCCTGTTGGTGCAGAGGAACACGCCGCTCTGAGCTGAAAGGAAAAAGAGAAGACAAGTGTCCTCCAGGAGCCCCGAAACGCTCTGTCCGTCCCTGCGGGGTCGAGACGTTTACAAAGCCAAACAAACCGTCCACTGTAAGCAACTTTTCCAGCCCAGTGGGCCTGGACACTGAGGACTTGTCCTGTGAGAGAGATGAGGGGGCCGAGGTGGGAAGGGGGGGCACACAGATGGTAACACCTTGAATACGTCAGACTAAAACCCACAGTGCAGGCAAGGTCAGAGGTCAGCGGAGTCGACAAGCTCCACAGGCCGGAGAAGAAGCTGAGGCGAGGTAATTAAAGGATCTGAACCCTGGTAGCTTCGGTCTGAACCGGTTTAACTGCAAAGAACCAACAATCTACTGGAATTTGTCACAGTTTCTGGTAGATAAGTGTGTAAACAGTTAAAATGTGGGAGTTATCTATCAGATAAATTAATTTCAAGAGTTCCACCATGTGTTTTGTTTCTGTATCTCTTGTCAGCGTTCTGCATGACTTTAAGCCATTACTTTAACTATCTGCATTTATATTGTGTCAAAATTCACATTTTGCAGTTATAAAAGATTTCCATAAAATAGCCACATGCTGTTGCCAAGGTAACAGCCTTGTCGGGAAAGTGAATGTATATATCATTTTGCCAACTTAACGTTTTAAAAGAATGAAACGTTCGGGGGCCTTCAGCTGTGTGAGTTTTATGATGCAAATCTCTTAGACAAAAAGAGGCGAGTTTGAAATGCAGGCCTTGGCCACATTAATTGAATTATCTGGTGTGAACAGCAAGCGTGGGGCTACATAAAGAATTGAGAGGGTGGAAGAAGAAAAAAGTGTCCATGGCCGACCTTCCCTGGAGCAGCAAAATATTTGGACAGTGTGTTTTCGGTGGAGAAATGAAATGAAAGAGCCGAAGAGCTGAAGAAGGTGTCGATTGTGGAAGCTTTAGCTGCTTGGCACAAATTCCGCCTAGAACCCACAGAGTGAGAGAGTTAGAGGCAGAGCATATGTGTAGTTACATCGCTAATTCACCAATTACTATCACTAATGGCTGCCTCCTGAGGAGAGGTTAAGAAGAGGAGTCAGTGCCTCCCTCGGTGCTGCTGACTGGCTCTTTGCCACCGTGTCATCCATCCTGGAGCCTAATCGAGTTATCATATCAACAAATCTCCCATCAGGGGCCTCACTGCTGACACCACCAGAAAGACTCTCCGAGGGGGACGACAAATTTCTAGCAGCAGGACGCTGGGGAATGGCGCCGGCCTGCCAGGCTGGTGTGAAAGGTACCTGCAGGCCCCTGAGGACGACACTCCAACCGGACAACAACAACAACCAGCTTCAAGGCCCTCATGAGAACCAGGGAAGTGAGGAGCCACATTATTTAGGACTGCACACAATGGTCCGAGCGGAACACAATGTGTGCACGTCGCAGAGTTTGGAGGGGACCGCGGGGGAATGCGGACCCCCTGTGGCGGCGGCGAGCGAGGGGGTGCACGGGGTCAGAGGTTTAAGAGGCACGCCGGCCCCCCGCCTGGGAGAGGGTTAATGTACTGTTAATCTGGGGTCAGAGATGCTCCTTCACACTCATACATCACCACTGACAGCACCAATCAGCCATGACTACCGGCACCAATCCTCTGTCATAAACACGACTCATTGCTGCACGACACTAAATGACTCTGCGTGTTTTCTTTCCTCTATTCTGCATCTTCTTCCCGTGTCGCTCGAGCGTGTTACTCGATTCAAAAAGACTCAGGAGGGAATGAGGTGAAAATAACAAGAAAAATCAGTCAAGTGTTAGGAAACTATGTGAACATTATAGCCTGGGATGTATCTTAAAGCAATCTGACCCGCCGACCGCAGAACAAACGCTATCTTTGTGAAAACGTTTTGGGCTTTTTGCCAGAGAGGCGTTGAATGAGCCGCAATTAATGGTGTTGTATTAGATTACATCATAGTGACAGAAGTTTCTTTTATGACCTAGATTGTGTATTCAAATGAGAGCGGACAAATGATTAAGGATATTATTATTATTATCCTGACCAGACATAAACAGCAACATAAATGGGTAAATAACATTAAAATACAAATGAATTAATGAGAGTTTATCCTATAGGAATATTATGTTATTATCAATTATCAGAGAAAGTACAGCTTCTATAATAATGAAGTTTCGTAGCAGTATACATGCTTTTATTATTTCATTTCTAAGTTGATACAAACTACTTTACAAATGTGCACCTGGTCAGTTAAGTGATGGGAGCTCGCGCGTGTGTGTGTGTGTGTGTGTGTGTGTGTGTGTGTGTGTGTGTGTAGATGGCTCCAGTTGGATCAGGGGTCTCTTCAATAAGCAGAGCGGTTTGTTTACCTTTGCAGTGCTGACAGTGCATAGAGGCATGAGCAGGAGCATTCCCAGCATGCACAGGGGCGTCGAGATAAGGCAATAAGGGAGGGATCTGGGCTCAGCATAGATCCCTGTGTTTGACGTGCTCTGTCATCATCGCATTGTCGAGATAGGACACACACACAAATAAAACCCACACGCACACACACGTACACACGCCGCGTTATGACTCACGCCCTCATCAACAACGCCGATAGCTGAGATGTCATCATAGGCTTTTTCGCTTTTTCGTTTGCCGATAAGATTTCTATCGGAGCGAAGTGCTGAGACGCGGCCTTGTAATCTGCAGGGACGAGCCTCTGACCCGGCCGCTCGTTATTCCCTTTCGTTGGCCCCATTAATCGAATTACCTATTCATTGAAAAGTGAAGAGTGCGCTGAATTAGCCTCGGCGCTAAGCTACCTCTCAATCTTAAGGGCCTTCCTAGTAGGGTGTCGACTGGTTTCCATTGTGTCCGTCTCTCTCCGGGCCTGTGAGAGGGGAAGGAGGGGGGAGGCAGGAGGCGCAGGGCAGGTATGGAGCAGCCCGGAGAGTGGGGGTGGGGAGGGGGGGGGCCTGACCCCTGACCCGGCTCTGGAGAGGGACTCAGGTCTGTCCAGGCAACACAATAATTCCAGCATACAGCCCTCGGTGGCTGCCTGCTGCTCCCCACAATGAAGCCCTTGGACGGGGGTCCCTCCGGGCAGAAAGACCCCCTGGAGCGCCGATTGCCATCCGGAGGTCTTTCAACACTTTCTCCCCTCTCTATGTCCGGCTCTCGCTTAGTAAGAGAGGAAAAACTCAATAACGGAGAAGATACAAGGGAACAATGGTCTTTAGAGGGGCATCTTAACCCGCAACAAACAGTGTCAACATCTGTGGGGAGTGGACAGACAGACACTGTGTCGGTGTGGAGCAGAAAGGGCCTTTTCCTTCTGGGCAGACACGCTGAAAAGGCTACAGTGTTGTTTTGTTGTGTATGAGAGGGATTTGGTCCCCGTCTCCTTTCAGTTGCAGTTGAACCGCGCTGTGGTGCCGGCGAAACGATTTTGTTTGGCTGGAGAGCCGGGGCAAGAGATGAAGCGACGCCTCGAGAGCGCTGCCTTTCTTCCCATGGCCCGCTCCTTTGTCGGGGTGAAAAAGATTATTGTCGTACACATGAAGTAAAAAAAAAAAACAGAGAGAGAAAGGATAACACATCAAAGTCGGCGGAGAGTGTGGCCCGGATTTTGAGAGGCGAAGGGGTTGATGTCCTGAGGAGGGGATGAACATGGACTCGTGTGGCGTGTGTGTGTGTGTGTACGTGTGCGCGCGGCGGCCACACACAAGCGCAGACGCGTGGGAGTGTATTGGATTCTCATGGGCTGTCTGGGAAAAGACACTGTCCCTCTCTCTCTCTCTTCCCGTCTCATTCTCCGTCGAGCGTGTGGTCTCCTCTCATGTGAACACACTGCGGGGATAAAGAACCTCTTCATCTCTCCCGCTTCTCTTTTGCATCCTGATGTGAAAAGGGTTTATTCACTAAGCTCCTGCAGTCTGACTCCCACTCGTCCCAATTTATCAGTTACTGCCAATTGGGCCTAACTGGGAGCTTGTGGCAATCCAGGTGCTTATCATTAATGCTGCTTCATTGTGGTCTGTGAGGATACGAGGGAGGAACTATGTGTCATGTTCCTGCATGTCTGGAAGGGCTTCGGCAAACCAAGCTTCCTCTGTATGTACACACACACACACACACACACACAGAGTAACTTATAGAGAGACATGTCTGTGGTGAAGTTGCTGCAGACCGTCTGTTGTCCTGCCAAACGTACAGTAGCCCCTTAAACTGCAAGGATTTGGGTCTATTACAGCCATAATGTCACTGCACATTGATTCCGCAGTCTCATATTTGCGCTGTACGACCAATAACACGCACGTCCTTGGTCGGATAATCATAATATTGTGATATCTGTAACCGGCTGGGGTAAGTATACAGCTTCATGTCTGAATGAAAGTAGATATGGCGTGGAAGAACCATCAAAGACAAAGAGCTAATCACAAACAAAGACCGTCTGCGGCTAACAGTATCTATGGAGATCTAAATCCTTGAGAAAAGCCACATCCCCCAAACTTCCCCGCCTCAACAAATGTATAACTCGGGGTTAGACTGGCTGTTGGGTAAAGTTTAAGAAGTGACACAAATAGACATTGATGCAGAGATGAAAGCTTGCGTCCTGTGGCTGTGTGAGCAGACAGAGAGCTTATGTTTGGTTTGTACACTCAGAATCTTTACTGGCAGGACGGACTGGATTAGAAACAGCACTGCATCACACACACACACATATAAAAGAGGTCTACATTTCACACAAGACACTGAGTCAAGAGGCAAGAATGCTGCTGACTGGGATGATCCTGCTAATGTGGTGTAAAGAGGCTTGATAATCCATAAGCTACTTAACAATGATTTCTGGATGTAAATTCTGGGATGCTCTGTACGCCAACATGGCTCAGCCGGCGTCATCAATAATACTCCGAGTGTGTGAGCGAACCCCTGACACACACCCACTTGAGCAACACAATCAATGAGGGAAGCTGCACGTCCCTCTTCCTGTTCTCCACAGCAGATGAAGAGGATGGACACTCCAAAAAGTGAAAGGATTGTAAAGGAAAACACTTTCTTTGAGGAGCGGCGTCTTTCCTGGGAAAACGGCGGGGGGGCGATGAGGGGTGAGGGAGGGGGTGAGGGGGGTGAGAGAAAGGCAGCGCTGAGCATCTTTAGCTTCTCAGTGAACCAGTCTGTAATGTTCATTAGCTGACCTGGGGAGAGGGATTGGGGGGGGGGGGTCGCAGGGCCGGGGGAACACCTTTGTTCCCTCAGCCTGTACAGGGGGGAGCTGCAGCAACATTAGATATGGCTGACCTGAGGTGAACATTGGCCTCGACGTGGGAGAGAGAGAGAGAGAGAGTGTGTGTGTGTGTGTAGTAATCTGTAGTATTACTTCCCCTGTGGTGATAGTTGTTCTCCTCCCTCATCTCTCCTGTGGTTGGTTAAGCTACTTATCGTCATATTACAATTATTGCTTTTGGAGGTCTTCACACACACACACACACACACAGACACACACACACACACACACACACACACTCACACACACACACACACACACACACACACTGGGAATGGCCTGCTGATGAAGTTGCCATTAATACTCATACGTAATCAATGTTTCATTGACCTGCGTTTATTCCTGCAGAGTGACTCACTGAGATGTTTCCATCGCTTTCCACCGACCACCCACTTCACTCACACAGGGACTTCCATGAACCACGGCGTGCTTTGAGGCACTACATAGTAAAAAAATCAGCTCAATGCCCATGCTAATGTAATACGCTCAGGTTTAGAGAAAAAGGAAGCGGACAGAAAGGTCACTCACACAACACCAGGCAGATTTCATGGCGGTGATGACTGTAAACATCCCACTGTAAAATTTGTCGATTTGAATGCCTGAGCCTAACAACCGACTCGATATCTCCCTCCAGTCTATGTTTCCTCCCCTTCTAGGGCAAACTAGCAGTTTAACGCGCGTTCACTATAGGTTACAAACATACAGTGCGTCAGACAAACCACAAAGAGCTCTCGTGTTAGGGCTGGACTTAATGAGGCAGGCTGTGTGTGTGTGTGTGTGTGTGTGTGCGCGCGCGCTCAGGCAAAGGGTAACACCTGGACCAGCTGCTTGCCGTAAAGCACTCGCACTGTCAGGGACTATTAAAGCACCTTGCTGGCGGCCACGTTTCTTCCTCCTACTAAATCTCCAGCGAAGCCTCTAAAATCACTTTACAGCATCCTCCATTAATTGGCCTCTTACCTCCAACAGGCTTAGAGTTGGGGCACACACTCGCACCGCAACATGCACCTTTACAACTGTGGAATGCACTCTCACGCACACACACAAGGCCATATTGGAACTGAGACACAAAACAACACACACGCACACACACCCTCAGGTGAGTCAAACACTGCCAACACAAATCTCCTGTTTTTCCGTGCTTGGTTTCTCACAGTAGGACCTGGCGGCAGGTGATATTGTGCGTGTGTAGTGTGTATTTGTTTGTGTACATGTGTGTGTGTGTGTTTGTGAGCCAGTATGAGGAAGTGTTTAAGTGTTAAGCAGGCTTATCTGGCTCAGCATCGGCTCAGCGTCAGCATTGCGCGGGTGTGGCGCAGGGAGAGGGAGAGGGAGAGAGAGAGAGAGAGAGAGAGAGAGAGAGAGCACCTCTGTAGTCCTGGTAGGAGTCGAGCTGCGATCCATTCATACTTAAATGACACGACTACATGGATGTCAAGGTTGTTGTAGAGACGCACCTCTACAAGTGTTTAGCTGTTAGGAGAACACAAGAAGCAAGTTAGAATGTTCAGCTCTTCACAAGGCCGAACGGAAATGGGACAACATTGTGTAAGCAACAAAAATAGTGAGTATGTCAAAGCAGAATGAAACCATGGAAGGAGAAAATGAACTCTGGGTAAAGTGAGAGAGATCAGCGTCATTACAGACAAACACACACACTTTTCCCTCTGCAAACACCCTGGAGCCTTTACAACTACGTACGAGTAGGTGCAAGACATGTTGGTTTTCAAGTGAAACAGTGAGAGAAGAAAGTTATGGATAAATGACCAAGTATTGCTATTCATAATTAGTGATGTATTTAATTCTGACGGGCTCACAGGTCTGGTTTTGATACGTCAGCGTAAGGAAGATTTACTGCCTCTGAGCCGGGGGCCCGTTCAGGCTCGGAGAGAGAGAGAGAGAGACAGAGAGAGAGGCTGAGTGTATGCTGGGATGGATGGGCCCCCCTTTCTGGTGTGTGAGTGCTTGAGGCAGTGAGCGTGTGTGTGTGAGTGAGTGAGTGTGTGCGAGTGAGGGAGCCCGTCTGTGGCTGATGTGACGTCTCTGTATATGCTCGTGGCTCACTGGTATATGTGCAGAAAAATGTGTTTCTGTACATGTTCAACTGCATGTGTGTGTGTGTGTGTGTTGGGAGTCAGGCAGCAGGGGTTACCATGGTGCTCGGGAGTTAACAGCTCATTAACACCAATTCATTATGGGCCACTTCTCCCTCCCTCATGGAGCTTTGCATTAAGACACAGCGAGCCGTCCCACACAATGTAAATCACTGAGTCCAAACACACAGGCGGGGAGGGGGGACGGGGGTCGTCTCTGTATGTGTGTGTATCGTCATGAGTGTGTGTGTGTGTGTGTGTGTGTGTGTTTATGGATGACAGCATGACTAAGCGGAGTATTTACACAGGGATTTCACGTGATGTAACATTTATCTCTCCGGCAGGCAGACATGTTGGAAGTCATCGGCTCTTCAACATCACATCATCAGAGCAGATGGCTGCATGACCAAACACCAGGCTGAGCCAACTCACTGCAACTCAATAATATCTGTCTTTAAATGTATGTTTCTACTGTCAATATTTGCGTCGGAGTTTGTGCTCGGCTAGCATTCAGAATTTAAACACCTGAAGCCTTTTTTGTTTAAATTGAACAGCTGATGGATGAGAGAAGATCTTAAATGTCACAAACAATCATTGCAAATTTTTATTGAATTTATAACAACAAAAGCATGGGACAGATATCTGAAGGGCTGAAGGAGCTTCTATGTATTAGTGTATCAGCTTCCAGGTCCTTTATAAACTATGATCCCTGACCTCACCAGTCCTACTTTGACATGTGAAATAAACAAATAGATAAAAACACTCAGATAGAAAAGCCCATTGGTTTAAACCGTAATAAGTGCTTGAGTTCTCCTCCACATCGCTGGGCGGTTTGTCAGTTTGCTCCATGCAGAAACACACCTGTCAAGCAAACACTGATATATTAATGGTGACAGTGAAACCAAATCAGATCTTGACTTTTTGATAAGACGTTTGGCGGAGCTGTTATCGCCTGTCAGGTTTTGAAATTTCAGGAGTATGTGAGCAAAAGAGGGTTCAAAGGTCACACATCATTGCCCCCAGGGAGAGTAACTACTTGCAGAATAACCACATGAGAGGACTTCTTACCCACAATGCACAAGGGCTTTGTTTCGCTGTCATCGGGTTCTAGATTTGAGGACATCGCTCAGTTACTACAATGGCAGCCTATCCTGAAGCCGCCGACTCCGGCGATCATCTGCTCCTGCCTCAAAAGCAGCCCATTGTGGAGAGAGCGAAGAAGAAAGAGATGCAATCCTGTTATTATCCGGAAAGTAAAAAGCAGCATATGGACGGGCCGCTCGCAATCCTCTCCTCGCTGCTTTAAAAGTGGGATTTGGGCACAATTTTTTAGTGCGAAATGTATTGAGAATATAGCAGGAATGTTGATGAGGTGGAGGATTGTTACTTCCTCTGGATTTTCTTTTGAAGGCTCTATTTCCTCTGACCTCTAAGATAGGAGAGAAGAAAAGCCATAAAACCTATTTTCCATTACGTCTCTTTAAGGAGAAGTGATAGGGGGACACACAGAATGAAGAATTGGCTTGTGGCTCCTGTTTATATCACTCACATGTCAATGCAAAAGAAGGAGATCTGGCTGCTCTGCACATTGTTTGCTCCAAAACACAAAACAACAACAAAGTTCTTTACATCTCACATGGTCTGATGAATGTGTTTTTGATGGTATATATCTCTTCACCCTCTTAATTACAATAAGTTGGTGCTATAATAGGATTGTCAACTACCAAGGAGTGACAGCTTAAAAGGAACGCTTTTCAGCTGAAATGTGCCTTTGAGGGACGATTTTCCAGAGCTTTCCTGCTTCACTTTAAAGCTCCGTCCAATTCAGCGGCCCTTTCAGTGTAGCCGGGATACAAATCCATGCCACTGCAGCTATCACAGGGCCAGAATGACCATACAAAACTGAATTACATCTTGCTTGTTTTTTAAAGGTTCTCTTTGGCTTCCCATGTGCAGAGGCCCTCAATAGTGGAAAATGGCCCAATTTGGTCTGCCAAGTATCTGTGTTACTGGGATTCGTCATAGGGAAGTCAGAGAATCGCCACAAAGACAATGCTAGCAGCCTCCATTTCATCCCCGCTCACGCTCTGAGGCTCCATCTTATTTCAGAATGGGTACCTCAGGCCAGCCCTGGCAAACGGCGACCAATCAGCCATTTGCAGGGGTGATTTCTCAGTTAGCCGGTGTGCTTTCAAGGTGCTTAAACATCTCTCCATCCCTCCCAACCATTTATTTTCCCGGTGCTCCTGACAGTTTGACAGATTCCATGAGTGCTGGCGTTTTAGCCTCTTTATCTCCGAGGCAGTGGCGGCGGATGCAACCGATAACCATCCACAGCCGAGGGCTACTGCTGTTCCCTGAGTCCTCTCCTGGTTGGTTTTAAGGTACACCCACTTCTGCACCATCCTAGAGGCTCAGACAGGGCAGATTTTTTGCAAACTTCCACTCAGACACGCTTACAATTTTGTTTGTTAAAGAGAAAAATCACATTTTGATGTGGCCTCCAGCAGCTCTGGTGATCGTTTCCACTACTTTACAGATAGATTGGGTCAAAGCAGAGACAGATGTGGAGAAAGTGAGGTAAGGAGTGAATAATGGTGTATGTTTAAGATGCCCTCTGGCCTTCCTCATCCTCAAAGACCACCATATGTAAAAATGCAGAGCTATATCTAGTGTATCTATGCCTCGTGCTATTTGTGTTGAGAACCTTGATAAATGCCTACATGAAAGACAGGTTAGAGGAAAAGTGAAGAGCTGACGAGCTGTCAATGAAGAAAGGCAGCGTAAAGGCAACATCTGTTTGCTTGCCCCGACTTCCATTAAGATGAGTACTTACAGTCACATCTGAACAGAATACGTCACAGATACGTCTGTGATGCCTCCTCATGTACGGTACATTTAACCTAAACAGAAAAACATGTACAGAGCGCCGAGCGAAGGCGCAGAGCTCATTTTCTTAGCTATTGTGTATCTGGGGACAGAGATGCAGACAGAAGTGTGTCAGTGGGTCTCAACTTTAGTTTACAGCCCACCGTTCACTAAAGCTGCTGTATTTGATCAAACCTGCGACACCTCCAGAAGGCTCACCGGTTGAATATGTATTGGTTATGCATGTATCACAGTTTCCTCCATCCCTTTAAAGGTGGGGGCTGTCCCGTGGTCAGACGCTGTTTCAGAGCCTTTGTTTATTGCTAAATTTAGAATTCTGGAGCCTGGGCATAATCAAACAAAAACATCCAAGCTAAAGCCACATGTTTTAAATTCTGTCCTTCCGCATAGTGTCCTAATGCTGCACAAACACAGAGAGGATTTGGACCAGAAAGTTCCCAGCACCTCATTCACCTCTCCTCACCCCTCGCTCCCCTCCTTCCTCCCCTTCCACGGGTCTGATAAAGCTGGGAGGCCCAGTGGCTCCTCAACGAGACAGACCCGGGAACGAGAGGGGAAACTCGTAAAAGATAATAGCGCGTTATGAGGGCCCCTCAAGAGGTCTGCAGGAGGAAAGGACATTTTCATCTTGTTCCTGTCTAATAGGGAGCAGCAGATGAGAGCGCTCAGACTACTGCAGAGCTTATGCATGCAGGGAACATCAGGCAAGGGATTCCCCCCTAAACAACCCCAGATTGTCCCATTTTCATGTTCTTCAAACAATTAAATAATAACAATGAATCAAAACTTATAGATATTACAGCTACTTTTTCAGTTTTCATGACTTTTTGCAGTGAAATTTGATGTGAAGTTGATGTAAAACATTGTATTGTTTTATGAAACCACATCGCAGCTAAATCCTGCCCTCTTTCTGTCGGGACGTTCCATATGGACAAACTTCAGAGACTAAAGAAAAAACTTTTGATCTAACATGGACAGAGTTTTCCTTTGAACGTATTACTATTGGCAGCACACAACTTCTATCTATCAGAGTGGAGCCATTTGCATTTGAAATAGACCGTATACATGTCCAATCGAGAATGATAAAGAAAGACAAAGGATGAAAGAGGCACGAGGGCAAAAATGAAAGGCAATACCCCGAAAGCAAAGAAGGGCAAACAGAGGAGTGAGATGGAGAGAAGTAGGGAGCAGTAAACAAAGAAAGGAGCCAAAAAAAGAGAGAGAAAATTGAGTGTGTGAGTAGTTGGCGGTGGTGAAGAGGAGCCAAACCCTGCGGGCATCACCTCCACCGCCACATCTTCATAAGCTGCAGCACCTCCCTCTCTGCAGCACAGCCTCTGGCCCTGCAATAAATATATTTTCAATTATAAGCACTAGGGAGAGAAACAGAGAAGGAGAAGGAGGAGGAGGAGGAGAGCCCTGGAGCCCTGGAGGACTGTGTGGATCCCTGGATCACACCTCTGGCCACGCGGCTGAGATTTCGCCACGTCGGAGGCCCGTCATGTCCCGGCATTTAACATTTGACAGAGTCCAGATCTGCACCACGCTGCACTTTAATGGAACACCTGCAGTGAAACCAGATCTTTACTGGATGCGGTGGAACCTGAACCCCGCGCAGATGGAGGGCTGGAGCTCTGTGGTGGGGTCAGGGGCAGGCGCGTGTGCCGGGGCGGCCAGACACACCAGCACCGGCGCCTTTAGGGATTATTATAGGTGGCTGTTGTCGAGGCTAATATAAGGTTTACATCTGTGCCACTGTGTGTGGGGGTGACATCAGAGTGTATTAGCACACACACCCCAGCTACAGTATGTGCCACAGCCTGACAATACCGACTGTATCTGGGTTAAAATCTGATCTGCCTTGCTCTTTGGCGCTGCCCAGGTTGAATATCAATGTCAGGTTTAAAACCACGAGCTGTGTGACCAGAACGTAAACAGAAGCCTCCACGTAATAATCTAATCTAAATATAAACGGTTCTCACTGGGGAGAAAAATAAGACATCGAACGCCTGCGCACCCAAAAACAGCCCAACAGCCTCGCTTATGGTTGATGACACAGCAGAGATGTGACAGATAGCAGCAACTGCTGTGACAGTTCAGACCTGAAGGCAAAAACGCTAAACAGATAAGGAAGAAGACGCAGCACAATGAGAAAACAAAAGGATGCACAGATGATCCAAATATGGGTGGAGGAAGTGGAGTCTTCCAACTGTTTGGGAGGGTTCAGATCTCACATTAACAAATCGTCTTTGCAGAGCTTCGGTATCAAATGACAGCAGAACAGGAAGTCTCTACATAATCCTCTAGAGCGGCGAAATGTTGTCCCGAGCTTCCTGTAATCAGGGCCAAAATATTTTACCCGATACAATAGATTAGTGTGCACATCCTCACGCGACGCACACAAATAAACTGCAGCGCGGTTTCATGGGAATGTTGGGAATGTTCGCGAGGTGCAGTTGCAGTTTGCCAGTCAGCAGCATGAGAAGCCCCAAATATGGGCGGTCACAGAGGGGTCCGTGATGAACTTGTCTGCAGGTCTGGTTTAGGCTGGCGGCACAAAGCAAAGTGCTGCCTCAGCTACATGTGCTGTCACCGTGCACCGCCCAGGGTCATCGTCTCTGTTCTCAGCCCCAGAAAATGACTTCAATTGGCTGGAAAGAACGCCCCCCAAAAAACTCTTGGACATTCCAGGAGTGTCACAGGGGCTGGGTTTGTGTGGGCAGAATGTGAGCCGAATTCCTTGATTCCATGGTGGATATGAAGGGATTTAAGCACTCAGGAATTTCTCACTCCCCCCTCCCGCCTCTTGATCTGTCCCCGCACTCAAACAAGCGGAGGTGAAAGGCGGTGGGAGGAGAGGGACGCGCCGGAGGTTAAGAGAAGTATACGGATCAAGCTTCTCTGGGCGGGAGAGGTCAGCGGGTCTGGTGACCTCCAGGTCAGTTGATGTTGGCGTAGCTGCTGGTACTGTAACACGGACACACTGTGTGCTGTCTGGGATCAGATCAACTTATTTACTACTTATTAAATAACAGGTTTATTGGGGTGTAATTGATTTATAGCTGTAATAGGTTAAGTATACTGCCTCTGCCTTAGTTCCTCGTGCAGAGTTAGTCATGTTTCACCTCTCTGCTCTCCCAGGCTCCTGGCAGTAGCAGCAGCAGCGGCTCCACAGGGACCCCCGCCTGGCTGGTGTCATCAAAGCTAACGAGGACCACGCTTTTGCTGTTTCCAGTGGGCCTGCCAGAAAAATCCCAGGACCGGGCCCCATTTCATGGCTGCCTGCTCAAGGTGTGGGACCGTGCACAGTCCCCATGCAGGGCAGGTTTGTTACAGAGAACTAATGTGTGGATTCTACTAAATGTTACATGTGCACGAGTATGTGGTCTGTCTTATTAGACCGTTTAGGTGTGATTGAGAGGTGGTTGTAAAGCTCCTAGAGGAATTTCCATGTCATTCCCACTCTATCCAATCAGCAGGCCGGGGGCCCCCAGTCTAGGCAGGCAGGGGGTTGTGGGAAACGCAGGCTGACTGCGGGAGTTAATGTGATTTAGGCCTTGCCGAGGCGAGCACGCGGCTATTTTGACAGACGCTGGCCTCCCGCTCAGGCTGAGGTCTGCAATTACACAGGACATAAACACGGTGTGCCGAGGCCAGCATGGAGCAAGACAGGCTGGAGCTGTGAAGGCCCCTGGGAACGGAAAACGTGCGCAGCTTTGTGGAGGCCGCAGATGACTTGGCAGGCGCCCACAGGCGGCCATCGCGTGAC
This sequence comes from Genypterus blacodes, assembly GCF_046128005.1. Lineage (NCBI taxonomy): Eukaryota > Metazoa > Chordata > Actinopteri > Ophidiiformes > Ophidiidae > Genypterus > Genypterus blacodes. Next base: position 1,325,167 of record NW_027466866.1, on the reverse strand, counting down.
TCTGGGAGAGGGATGACTCGCACATAACACTGGGGAGCTACGCCGAGAGAGACTGGCTGCCTCAGAAACATTCACACACACACACTCACATACTTATGTAGACATAAATTTAGCAGCACATATTGTACATTCTACTATATGCTGTACATATGGATATATAGGACACTCGCAGGCGCTGCACACACCACGTTCTCCCTGATGTAACCCTTGTTAACAAACAATTTTCTCTCCTGTCCCAGCATTCCAAGGGCCTCAGTGTATTCCCAGTAAAACAGCTGAAAACTTCCCTTTTTCCAGCTGCATCGTGCTCGTTCTTTCTCTCCCTCCCTCCTCCTCCCTCCTCCTCTCCTGGGGGGGTGAAAGTACTTCACAAAGCAGCGGGGTCCGTGTTCAGTTTCCTGCCCGGGGAGGAAGCATCACTGGGCCTAAAAACAATTACCCATTTAAGTACGCTAAATCAACTTGCATTGCGGAAACAATGCGGCGGCTGCCACTGTTATTTACTGTAATGAATTGGGCTCTATTGTGAGCGTGGCGCTCTTCTGGGACCTCTCATTGAGCCGGGCTGAATGCAACAAACCCTGAATGGACGTCAGCCTACATAAAGGTTTTTGAGCAACAGTGAGAGTGTTGCCTTGTGGATAAAAAGAGTGGCGGTGAGATCATATTTACCCACCATTCAGCCCTCTTTATGTACGCCCATCGGCCACATCCTATTGGGATAAATCAGGGACAGAGGGAGAGGCCGACAGACTAGAGTGTATTTTCCACAGTCAATTCAGAGCGGGACCTGACACAAGCATGGGAAAGCAAATAACCCGGATTAGGCTTCTTCAAAGGCCCGGCCATGTGAAAGATGGGAGCAAGTGGAGAAGACAAAGGTGGGAGTTAGCAGTACACACACACACACACACACACACACATACACACACTAGCTCCTCTCCTTACTGTTGTGACACAGAAAGACACACACATTTACGCTTGTGCTTCACAGAAAGATGAGAGGGGAATGCAACACAATCCCCCTGAGGTGTAGGTTTGTTTGGCTGTTTTGGGGTTTGTTTAAGGAGGTGGATCAGGGGCATCAGAAAGGAGATATGTGTGTGTGTGTGTGTGTGTGTGTGTGTGTGTGTGTGTGTGTGTGTGTGTGTGTGTGTGTTTGTGCATGCGTGTGTGTGTAACGTGAGGACTGCATGTTGAGGCATCGACACAGCAGGATCAGACTTCACTCTCACCTGCTTGGTGTGTTGCCCATTGAGTCTGACGCTCAGCCAAGCCAAGCTTGCCAGACTGAAACTGCCAGTGCGCGTGTGTGTGTGTGTGTGTGTGTATGAGTGCGTGTGTGGAAACTTCTCATCCCCACTTGGAGTGCAATGAAAGTTCAACTGGGAACGTCTGTGTTCCATTAAAGACATGAGTGTATTTTAACAGCAGACAAACACGGATCATTATAAAGCTACTTTCCCCCAAAAACGTGAGGGAATCTGACTGCTTTGGCTTAGGGCGATTTATAACATACACACCGTTTAGCAGCACACGCCATACATTACTCCAAACCACAACAATATTAATGGTGGAGCAGCCTAATTTCTCAGCAACAAGGCAGTTAAGATTGTCAGTGCTCCCCTGACATGAAATCACGTTACACACATGTGCTACATACGTCCGCACACACTCTTTAGTGCTGACATGACTCGCACACAAAGACATCCATACACAGCAGCAGGAATTTTCACAGCTGTGTGTGTGTGTGGACACGGGATGGTTGGAGGGGCTGGGGGGTTGGTGGGGGGGTCCCAGGGTATTTCCTCCTCCCTGCATGCTTCAGTCCAAGTCCCCTTCACTCACTATCTTTTCATATCAAAATATTCACTCTCTTTCCCTCCACTCACAGTAGCCTCTCACACACACACACACACACACACACACTCGATCACACACACACGCGCTCACACAGAGAGCGCCTCGCAGCACACACTCACACATGCGGCACGCAGCACGTCTCTCCCTCAGGCGGTCTGGCTGTAAGATGATACCTCGTCTCAGAGCATTTCGCACATGCCTTCCCGGACAGTTCCCACACTCCCGGCCGCCTCAGCCTGTCTGACCTTTGCCAAGACCGCCACCCTCATGACTCCCCCCACACCCCCACCACCCCACCACCCCACAAACCTCCTTCCTCCTTCCACAGCGCTCCCTCCTCCTCTTCTCCAAGGGCCTGCGGTTTGGACAGCTGTGGCCAAGCTGGCTGCTCTGCTTGTGGAAAACATCCGCCACACATGGAGGGCTGCCGCACTGATCCTACTTGGCCCCTGCTAGCTGTGCTGGTTGCTTGTTTCCGATCCCGACCGACACTACGTGACCCGAGGATCTGTACCTCACCCCCCTACCACACAGTATATTATAGGACAGCGTCGGGCCTCAGCTTCAGGCACACGGACATACATAACAAAGCAGCTCCAAATTCAACGTTTTCCTCACAAATATCCCAAACTTAACAGCCATTGTCCCATAATAAAGATTCATTTTTTTATTCTTCATCATGCGATTTAATTAAATAATTTCAGTAACTTACATAAATGGATTAAGGTGCACAATGGGTGATTCTCAAAATAGAATATTCTGTAAACTAATTTCATGATACACTATTAGCTTACATAGCCTAGCCTAGCCGAGTGTCAGCCTTAGCTAGCAGCTGTGAAAGTTAATGTTGGCGCGTGGTAAATCATTAAATATTGCTTACGGTTTGGTAACACAGCAAAATAATAATAACTTACAATAAATTAGTTTGGACATCAACATACTGTAGCTAGCTAACGTTAATGTTAAAGTTTTGCCAAATATTGCCGCAGCTGCTTTGTGTTGGTTGCTACCTGCTATGTTCTTAATATGTCATGATTTACGTTTTTCTTTTGTCAGAGGAGTGTCATGTAAATCAAATCAGTGTCAAGCACATGAAGTAACTTGGTGTCACGGATGCTAATTTTAGCATTTTTTTTGTGTTTTGGTCAAACAAATGATATATAAATTTTGTGTGTCAACATCTCACAGTGACCTTGATTGTCCCACACGTCCCTTCTGTCCTGACCACTGAAGACGAGACACATTATTTCACAGGTTAGTGGTAACTGGTATGGCTGCGAACTCAGAGTTTCAGCTCCTGTCAGCAGTTCTTTTCACACATTTGAGGGTTAGTGCCTTGCTGAAGTGACTCAACAATAGCTCACACATTATACCAGACACACTTTTGCATGAAGATAATAAAATACAAAAGGCCTTGTTAGGAGAGTAATTTTTTACAGTGCAGGCCTAATCCCCTGCAACATGGCTCCAATTTAAAGCCTCCCCACCGACATTGTGTGGCACATAAACAGACCTGGGTTACACACACACACACACACACACACACACACACACACACACACACACACACACACACACACCACCTCCATCACCACCACCACCTCATCCTGCTTCCACATATGAGACTGATTCTGGTTTGGATCTGGACTCTGGCCACTGCTTGGAGCTTTTTTCCTTTTTACATGCGTGCCAGACATACACACACACACACACACACACACACACACACGCGCACACACACACACACACACACACACACACACACACGCACACACACGCACACACACGCACACACACGCACACACACTTGTACATGCCTGTATTAACAAGTGTGGTAGGCTATATCAGACTGAGGAAAGGTATTGTGATGGAGCTGTAGACAGGCTTACTCACAGACTTCACACAGTGGCAGATGTACACATCCACATCCACACACTCACACACACACACACACACACACACACACACACACACACACACACTGCACTCACTCCCTCACTGACTGGTGTCATTCTCTTTTTTGCGCATATGTACAGACACAGCAAAGTCTTTCCTCCAGTTTCCTCACCTTTCCATCTTCACAAAGGGATGAGAAATGAGGTGCGATGAATGGAGGGGATGGTGTAATATAGAGGATTACACCCCTGGATGGAATTTTGAAGGGAGTAGCTTTACTGTAAAGACAAAAAATACAATCTTGATGGTGTTGCTGAAGCCTTGCATCACATTTCCCCCGTTTGAGTTTGGATTATGTGAGGAGCTCAGGGTTTGACCTGAGAATCAGGGGATTCCTCTATTTTTGTGGTTGACTTCAGCCACAGTATATACACACTGTATAGGAAAGAACATGAAAAATGGATGCTGTAGTATAGTGTGATTTCTTTTCTTAGCAATGATTTGTCTAACCAACTGAATGAACAGAAAAAGGTGACACCACGCCCCCAGGTGATGTACAGATTACCGTGGTGAACAAAGTGTGCAAATCCAAACATCTAATTTATGTTTCCTGCACACACATTCATACTGCTATACTTACATTTACCAGCCTTTATAAACATTAAAACACAGCTATCCTCAGTTCAATACCTTTACTTTGAGAGAAAATACCAGAATTTTGTTTATTTCATAAATTTGTTTATCCATTATTTGGTTCAGTTTTATTTAAGCTTTCAAGCTTTTGACTCCTAATGCACAAATAATAAAAAATAAATAAAAATACAAGTACAAAACGTACTGTACAAACACGTACCGTATAGCACAGAATCTACAAAAATAAAATATGAAATGGGTGTGGAGTGTTTCGAATGGTGCATATGTATTATTATTTATCATTAATGATGATAAAGATTTCATCAATTATTAATTATTAATTCTGTTTATAGTATAATGGCAATGTTTATTATAATATTCGCCTAAATCGCAGTACAGAGTATTGCCTGCATGTAAACATATTGAGTTACTTCAAATGTAAAGTGATGCTTTTCTTTGCAAATTTAGAATGAATTAGATAGAAATTCTACGGTGGTGCTTCGTCTGATTTATTGCAGTAAATCCTTATGAATGGGCCGGTGCAGAATCAAACTGTTTTAATGTGAAATTTAAGCGTTAGAGGACATGAGAGCAAAGTGGATGTCAGTAGGAAAGACTGCACACCCACATTTAAACTGCATCCTCACAATTCTCTCTCTCCCTCTCTCTCTCTCAGACACACACGCATACACGCATACACTCACACACACACACACACACACACACACACACATACTTGCTTCTCTGCCCATCCATTTGCCCTCCTCCTCATCACTACTTCCATCTCCCACGAGGAGTTGTTGCTCCAAGGCTGCGGTGCAAGCGTTCAGAAAAAGAAAAAGGGAAAAAAAAGAAAATACAGAAACGCTCGCTGTGATGATGGAAAAACCGACACCAAAAAAAGCAAGAGAGAAGAAATGTATCAGGAAAAAAAGTGTTAAGTTGAAAAGCGAGCATTTTCTTTTGCTCTGAGCTCTTGGTCCAGGCTCAGAGCATCCCTGGATGCCAGAGTCTTTCATCATTTGGCAGCCTGGCTCTGCAGTTCAGTTTTACCTCCTGGCTGGAGGCAAGCGAAGCACCACTCGCTCTGCACGCAGCAAGCAAGAGAGGAAGAAAACAGTCTTTCATACAAAAACAACCTCTGGAGTCATCCATGGCCATGCATGGACTCCTGTCTTTTTTTACTCTGTGTTCTTCCTTTCTCTCCTCTGTTCGCCTCATTTTCTGATGTGCTGTAGCTCCAGAAGAAAAATTCTGTCATTATATAATCTGCAGCAGCAAATAGCTCCCAGTGATGAGATGTTGAAAGCAAAGTGGGGGAGATGTGTGCTAGCACGGCAGAACAGAGTGACCTCTGATATCCTCCTCTCTTATTTGGAAAGACTGAAAACAGCCCTGTTCTCCACTCGATGCCTTCATAGGCAATTTCAAAATGCACCTGCCGCCCTGTCTGTTCTTCACCAGACACCAAAAGTGCCAATACTTCAGGCTGTTACCTTTCACCTTACTTTAAACTTTTGTATTTCCTAACTTGCAACTTAAAACTCGGTTCTGCATAAAAGTATATAACTGACTATGTACTTTTACTGCAACCACAATAAGATTTTAAATCAATATATGCTGATTCTTTGATAAAAAGGCTAAATATTCATTGTTCAGGAATCCAAGCTCAGAGAAGTCTCAACCTCCTGCTAAGTGAGCAAGGACCAACAGCGCTGAGAGGTCTTTAAATGCCCTCCACCGCTGAGAATGAACACAGGTTCCCACAGGGCTTGATAAAGCACCCCTGCCATATGCATTCTTTCACCATGGATATGCCACCATGAACAAGACACTTGGGCATGTCAGGCCAGGCTGAGAGGAAGACTGATGTGTCTCATCATTGAGGCCGATGGCGTACCCCTGGGGCGACATGTATGTTCCTACTGTGGCGGCCCAGCGGGACTTTACTGGCACCCCGCTAAGAGTTCTGGGAGCAAAGGCATCTGTGGCAAACATCATCCTCCAACTGAGACACACACAAGTATGCACAGATGCCCAAGCACAAACATGCACATACTTGGTGTGTGCAGGCATGTATGTTAAAGCTTGCACTCTCTTACACATGCATACACACATAACACTGACAAATATACAAAAGTCTGGTGACATGGGTGCAATCGGGCTCCCGGGGGAGCCTGCCCGCCGCCCACAGCTCCTGCTGAGTTTGCCCAGTGGGAAGCCCCAGCGCCGGCCGCTGGCTGCTCAGTGGGGTGTCCGGGAGATGCGTCGCCTGAGACTATAAGGCTCGGAGTAGTGTGGTGACCAGAGGCCTTGTTCCTCCAGACAGGCAGCAAAGATGGAGCATTTCTCAGGCCCAGACATATGCACTTAGACATGGCTGATTGTGTTGATTCCTTTGCAACCGCTGTTCCCATGGCCTCAACCTGAAGGGTCCTGAGAAACCTTAGTTCAGAGCCTTAATCATCGTTTTTTATCGTTTAATCCACAAAACGAATCAACGGTGAATAGACTTCATATGTGGTGTCAGAGTTACTGTGGGGCAGATGTGTCCAGTTTAGATCATGTGCTTCGGCGAAAAAGTCAAGTAAAGGATTTAAAGAACGGCTAAAGTTTGACCTCATTTAAACTTTTTCAGTATCTAGCTGAAACTCGTAAGCAAATACTAAAAGCAGCTAGTAATAAACCATAGAAGAGATGAAGAACTCCATGATGAAGAGCAATGAAATTTGAAAGGGGAACAAATTATTTGGGGGAGAGGAATAATTCAGATTATTCTTGGTGACTCAATTTCCAGTCATTATGAATAAGCTACTTGAGTTTGACTAGAGTTCGAAAGGAGGAGCTCAGCAGCACTGATGCCGCAACGTCGCAATGTCACAGTGTGGTAGAACAAATCATCTGAGGTGTTTCGCCAGACATCTACAGTTACAGTAGTTCTAACACTATGGCGGAAAGAGTGGATCATAAGAGGCTATTGCACAGGCTTAAAACGTGGCTGTGTGAGCAGAAAGTCTGTAGTTTGAATACTCACACTGTTTTGGAATCACTGAGAGATTAAAGTAAATGAGAAAAGCGCTCCTCTTCCCCCTTAGGTACAGTGATGGTGCCCCAGGCAAAGTAGAAAAATGAATGTACTTCAGAAAGGGAAAGAAGGCAGCCTGCACACTGAGAGTCAATGCTCCTAAAAACACTTAAACAGTGCACTCAGTGAGGTCTTTATTAAGCCTATGAGAGAGTTTTATATATTGTTTTGGCGACTCGCACACACACTGTTTCTGGAGTTTCTGTGTGTAAACTCTGGAGGAACTTTCCTCTCCTTTTTCACATGGATAAACCCTGAGCATTTGCCTACAAACCATCTATACTGACTTTTGTCGACCTCGTGGGGTCTTGGAGCCTGTGTCACATCACCAGGGAGGATTGGCCGGTGATTGATGATCCATCTCATCACAGCCACAGATACCTGCCACAGCTCTGAGGGGACAAAACCTTTGGGCCGGGCCAGAACTAACTTAATTCTTGTCATCCGCCCCTTTGCAAGGTATGGGAAAAATAGCCCGGACTGAAGAGTTTGGGAGATGAGAGAAGCGGGACCTGAATGGAGAAAAGGAGAAAAGAGCTGAAAGGAAAAGGAACTCTGTCAATGGGAAAGGGGCAGGAAAGGCTGAATGCACCATTCCGTGGTCCGCGGTGTTGATATTTCCCTCAATGGTCTCTTCTAAAGTGAGCGTTTTAAGCCACCCCGACACACTAAATTTACCCTTTGTGCGTGGAGAGGCCCCTAGCTGTCGTGATGCAAGGTGAGGAGGCACTGGGGGCAGATGGAACCTGCTTGTCACCTCAATGGTCCCCTTTCTCCCCCTGTATGCCCTCTCTGGCCCTCCCCGCCCATCGCCACCATTCACCAAGGGCTCCAGTGGGAACGTCCAGGGACCTCACGCTTTGGGACGGTCCCATATAATGAGCCCCTCTGGATGGCTTGAATGTGGCGTCATTGTTCCACCCGGGGCCATTAAACCACCTCCTGGGCAAACAAGAGCGTCCCTCTTCCTTTATGGGGCCCAAGGAGGCAACAAAGAGAGGAGTCATTGAGACACAGAGGGGCCGCCCTTTGTTTGGTGTCCTTTTTGCTGCTCCTCAATGCCTGGGCTGGAAAGGGGAGGGTCCTGTTTGGTCTTTAGCGCTCCTCATATCGCCACAATCCCTTGTTTGGCAAAAGTGGAGATGTGAACTTAATTGACTTGAGTGGCCCCAGTGCACCGTGTTGCAAGCAACCTGGAGGAGAGACAGAGAAGGTATTGTGTGTCCAAAAGGGTTTCTTGGCTGTCCTGGCAGTGGTGAAAACCGGTGAGGAAAGTTTGATGGCCCCTCCAATCACCAGATAATGAAACCCTGGAGGATTTTATACCGTCGGATTTCAGCTCGGAGATCGAGCAGAAGTGTTGCGTAGAGCGACGACACACTGAGCAGAACCACAAGACTCTAGACCGGGAATCTGGATGATAGAGCTACACACGTCTACACAAGTCAAACCTAATTAAATACCAATGAGCTCAACTAAAGACAGTGTGGCCATCATACATGCCAGTGATAATGACATTACTGAGGCCTTCCTCACATGACACAGTGTTAATAATAGCCCTGAATAAAAGCTAACTGGACAACCGTCTGCAACTGAATTTGGTCTAGTTTTTTTAACTGACGACACAATAAGAAACACTTCAAATGTTTCAGATGCCATTCTTGTGCCCCACTCTTGAGTGACATGCAAGCAATTAAACAAGTGAAAGTCCAGAGGATGAGGGAGTCCTGAGGTGAGCTGGTGTCAGGTTCTCCCATCCCTCACATCTAAACAGGCCCGTGACCTCAACCTTTCCTCCGGCCAGCATCCTGGGCAGTGGGGCCTATTAGCTGATGGCAGGTGCTCAGCGCCCTGAGGAGAGGTTAAGGAGAAGAGTCAGCACCTCCCTGTGTGCTGCTGACTGGCTTCCTTACTACCATGTCATCCATCCTGCAGTCCTAATCGAGTTATCATATCAACAAATCTCCCATCAGGGGCCCCATGGCTGACAGTCCCAGAAAGACACTCAGAGGGAGACGACAAATTTCTAGCAGCAGGACGCTGAGGAATGGAGACGGCCTGCCAGGCGGCAATGAAAGGTACCTGCGGCCTCTGGTCAAGCTCCCCCTCTGGGGACGACATGCACGCTTGGCACCACGCTGAGGCAGTTATTCGATTAGACGGCGTACTGTGTGGGCAACACTATTCTACCGCCCCGTGTCCCAGTAAACCACCTACTGGGAAAACTGTTTGAATTACCATGGGGAGAGAAAGAGCGATGGGGAGCAGAGAGCATCCAAGCAGCCTGAAAATTATACAATACGGAGGATGATTGCTGTGATGAAAGCCACCAGGGCTACAGTCACTATGGCTTTCTATAGTCATCCTACGGTTTTGAAAAATATCATTGAATATTAAATTGTTGGGGTTATTTTGCAGTTTTTATATCAAATAGGAAGAAGAAGAAGGTTTTCACTAAACACATATTTGAAATGGATTATGAAAAAGCTTCAAATCTGTGCTTTACCATTGATTGGCTTTCCAACATTGCATACATATATATGCACATTCTTACGCTTTCACTCTTGCGCGCACACACAAACACACAGCGGGGGTCAGCGGGAGAAGGTTGGAGGGGGGGCTGTCTTGGCCTGAGAGTTGACCTGCCACTCCGCTGCTACCTGCTGCTAGGGCACAAAGAAGCCCCTCTGCGAGCCGCGTCAGGAAGAAAGGCCAGGCGGAGAGTGAGTCAGCTCCAGCTCCGCAGAAGAAGACCCTCGTCTATCCTCCATGACCACTCTGTCATCCATGAATACTATTTACGCCACGGGAAGTCTTTTCTCCCACAGGCCCCCCCTCCCTCCTTCCCTCTTTTTGGCCTCGCGCTCTTGCCGCATTCTCAGGGATCTCGCTCTCTTCTTCGGTGTTCTGCCTCATCTTTTTCTTTCGCACTCTGCCTCTTTTTTTATGGGGCTAAATCAAGAGAGATGCTCCCCAAGCATTGCAAATTGATTACGGCGGTGAACATTTATTACATGACGGCTGGGGGTCTGCACGGTGTAGATGTGAGAGAAAGGGAGCGTGCTGGGAAAGAGAGGAATGCGGGCTCATCCTCTGGGTCATCATTACCATCACACACTCCATCAGTGTCACGGGGAGACGGTAACTCCACACGTGTTTCAAGCTTCGGAGAACAAAGGGGAAACTATAACGACGATCGACTTTCATCTCTTTAGATGCATCGACTGAATTTGCACAGTTGGTGATGTTTTAAAGGAAGTTGAAGGATTTTGTGCGCGCTGAGAAACGTCTTCATACCTCAGGTTTATGACAACTTGAAACACTTCTTCACAAGTTCATTCTTCAGCAGCGCAGTTTTTGTCTGAAGGTAAATACAGAAGTCGGACACAAATAATTCAACACCTGTACAACATAATGCAACTCACATTCTGACCTTTGTGAAGAATAAATGCTCTGATTTTGCTCAAACTGTCAGATTGTTTGGCCATAGTTTGAGCTACAACTCTATAGCCTACGTCTGTCACATGGAGTAAACATAATTGGATTTATGTTGGTTTTAATCGCATTGGGGTGCGTACATGATGTCTGAAAGAAAATCTATTCTTCTATCTATCTACTACCTTAATGGCAGCATAATCAAAGTTTAAGGCAAACCCAAACACAAAGGTTTTAACGTCATTGGCTATGTGAAGTTGAGCTACAAGCAGAAATGAGTCCGTGTCAGTGGACTATAATAATTTGAAGTAATCTGCAAAGGTCCTATCTCTCAATAAATAGAAAAGCAAACACTAACACGCACAATCTTCGCCGAATCAACACCATTGTTCCCTGCAGACCCAGCTCCAAGGACGGAAGGATACATTTTTGGCGTGACCTCCATTGTAGCCCAGATTTAATCCATGCCGCTGCACCTTCCATTGAGGACAAAGGGGATGCGCACGGCGGGAAGCCGGTCCTCAGTGCTCCCGGCGCGCCGCACAAAGCTGCTGCCACCAGGTTATGATTAGAGTGTCAGTGGGGCCTGCGGGGCTCTCGCTGTGAAGAACGCAAGCTCAAACCCACGCCAAGCCAGGACTCCACCAACATTTGGAAGAATAGCGAGCGGATGAAAGACAGGGCCACAATGAATACCTAAACCCCCATTGAGCCGGACCTCCAGAAGCACAGGTTGCCTCGCCGGGCGACCCTCCTCTGTTCTTCCTCTCCTTCAGTTCTCTTTTTCACCTTGGGACTGAGAATTTGCCGAGGTCTGCAAGTTCCTCACAGACCTCTCCATCAGGGAGAGAAAGACAACAAGACAAGGGGGGCGGAACCTTTACAGAAGAGCTCCATCAAAAGTGGCACGGCCCAGACAGAGGCCAACATGCTCAGGATGCTCTGCTAATAGCCTGCATCAGCGAAAAAGACAAAAACAACTTAACAATTATTAGATTTAAAGGCTGGATGGAGTGAATGGGGAAGTCCAAATGGAGTCATTGTACGTTGATGGAGGAGTTGGGGGTGAGCCGAGGTTCAGCCACACACCAAAACCAGGCATGGAATAATTAACCAGGAACAACCATTAATCTTGACCAATGGCAGTGTCTGAAACAATGGGCACTGACCAATCATTGATGGTAACGTCCACTGGGGGACCTGGACTCACAGCTGTGGGGGCATTCTAAACACCAGGGAGGAGGGACCGTGGTAGTTTAACCACAATATATCATCTCCACTGAGCAAAGCAATGGAGGAACTGTGAAAGATTGAAAGACGAATCCCACAGAGACTCAGAGCTTTTTTGATGACAATGCATTTTCCCTGTTTCTAGACAATCTCTGAATGTGACACAGGGCAGTGAGCTCACATACAGACCTCTGGGCTCAAAGCACCGCAGGTTTTTGTAACCTGGCAGGTAGTTTATTGCACTTTACTGTGGTCTCAGGTGTAACTACAGGCTGATTAGACAACAGGAATGAGAAGCACCTGCAGTATTCTGAGGCACAACAGTCCAGCAACGTTTAATAATACCAAATTCTGCTCTGTTTTAGAGAAGGACCCAGGTTGTCTGAGGAGAGGAGATTCTGTCCTGGCATGACCCAAAATTCTGACTTTATCACAGAAGAAGCTCGGTCGTGAGCTCATGCTAAAACTGACACTTGGAAACTAGGAAAATAAGCTTTGGGTTCAGGCGTCTGTGAGCGTCTGTGAGCTCAAAAAGCAAATAGAAAGATAAGAAAATGTGCGGCTGCGGCACGGAGGCGTCAAAACCGACGGGCAAAACCTGCAAGACTGCAACACAATCATCCATTCACACCTCATTATGAAATATGAGACGAAATCCTACAGCCAAGCAGCCAGAGATACAAGGCCAGCTCAGATAATAAGTTAACTCCAGCTTAACCGTGGACAGACGGGTCTGAGAGAGAACACGCAGATCCAAACCTAACACACACTCATGATTTTATATCACAGACAGGTCACACGCAATTGTCTAGTTAGCTCATAATTTGTGGTGTTTGGAAAGATGGAAACATTCTGTAGAAGCATACGTACACATCACATGACTGATACTCGTAGGTGTCTGAGGGATGTATGATCACATCAGTGTATTAGAGTCAGATGGATGCTTTATTTACATATCTCCAAGTATTGCTTAAGACACATTCCGTCGAGCAAAAGCTATGCAGAGCTGTTTGTGTTTGCCAGGTGAAAGTATTCATCCTAACTCCACATAGTACGTTCCTAACACACAGCCACTAAAATGCAAACTTTTTCCGAGCAAACAATCCTTTTCGCTGCTTACTCAGCGCTGTTAAAGCTGTGACTTCCAGTGATTTGACAGACAAAAGCTTCCAGTGTGAACACGGGGTGAGACATTGAGTCGCTAAAAACTCAAAATTGAAACTTTTGAGCGTCTGTGATAACAACACAGATGGGCTGCGACCGACTCAGGACGTCACTACATGTGAGGGAACGGCGACTGAGGGGGGAGTGGCGTGATGTGAGCCAAGAGGCAGTTGAGGAGTGTTATGGGAGTGTGTGTGTGTGTGTGTGTGTGTGTGTTTGTGGTGGGGTTCGTGGTACAGTATGTGGCAGACCCCTGGCACACACGCCAGCTCCACTTTCCACGCTGCTCACTCTCCTGACGCCGGGCTCCCCTGGTGCCCCTGACCTCCTCCTCACCACCGCTTTTGTGTGCCCGCATAATTTCACAGCACGGCAACGCGGCGACGCAGGTGGTCTCATCCCATCCCAGCGAAGCCCCCCCACTCCCCCACCCCCATCTCTCTCCCTCTCTCTCTTCTTGTCTCTCTCCCCTGCTGCCTGCATCATCTCCCTCTGCAGCCCCTGGCGTGGCGACACAAAGAAACACCTCCCTGGAAGAGATAAACCTATTTTCGACATGCCGAGCAGGGAACTTGACACTCCCCACCTCTCCCTTTTTTTTCGTCTCTGGCTCTCTCGCGCTTCCTCCCCGGGAGAGCTGTGCTGCGCTTCAAGCACCATTAACGCCTCAGTGGTGTGTGTATACTCCTGTTTATGTTTCTACGAGGGTGTCTATTTGTAGTGCCTGTGTGTGTGTTTGTGTGTGTGTGAGAGAGGGTTTCAAAGTGTGCCGCCTCTACAGTTTACCAGTCAACCTGATCCAGTGGAGGGATGGGGCGGGGGGGCGGGGGGGTGCGGCAGGGGAGAGATTTTCAGGGTTTAAGTGGAGGTTAGCACAGAGGTCACCCCTCAGTCTGCTGGGTGACACCCGTGTGTGTCCCCTGTGAGCTACGCTGAGGAACACACAGGTGCTGAAGGTCTGGAAGAATGAAACTGTGTAATTAATTCAAATATGACCCCACACTTAAAGTAGAAGATTCATCATTATGGTGAAAATATGCACATTTTTTCTACATTGTGCTCATCCTAATTAATTATGATGTTTTATTACCAAAATTGTTATTAGGTGAGGACTTAGGTAGAAACAGACTTTGATGGACTCACACTCACACACACAGAGTATATACACATAAAAATATGGATTAATTATCAAACTAATAACAGTAACATTTTATCAAAACAATCGATCAGATAATCATCAGTTCTGATAACTTTCTCAAGACAGATCTCTGTGATGTAAATCCTGATTTGCTCATACTGATATACTTATTATATATGTATGTTAAATATGTTTCTCTTGTAAGTTTGTGTGAGTTCCAAAGTGAAGTGCAGACGTGGACACACTCCATAGCACTCAGTGGGAAACACTAACATGGCCTCTCTTCTGCCCTGACATCATTGTTTTCGCACCACCTCCCCCCCCCGTTTAACAAATCAGACATGGAAAATGCTCTGGTATTCCCCCCCGGGCTCTTCCAATCACGGCATCAAAGACGTGATGCAAGACCGGGACAAAATGGAAGCCATTATGGCTAATTAGCTGCTGCCCTTTAAAGCGCGGGGACATGCCTGCTGCCGGGGCCTTTTGAGTGTGTATCAGAGCGACCGACAGCTCCCACGCTGCGGAGACGAGAAGGAGAGACGGAGGGATGGGAAAGAAGTAGAGAAGAGAAAGGAAGAGCGACGAGGCAGAGACAAGAGGCAGGAGGACAGACAGAGGAAGAGTGAGTCAGAAAACATGCATCCAAGAACTTTTTCATGTGAATGCAGAAGGAAGTGAACAGGAAGTATTATGAGAAGGAGGACGGGGGGGCATGTAGACTAAATCAGAGATATTGGAGGGGGGCGGGGGAGACGGGGGAGACGGGGGGGGGGGGGGGGGGGCGTGAGTTGGTGGTGATGGCAGTGGGGCACCAGGCTACATGTGATGAAAGGAGCTCCTTCTTTCCCTGCCAGGGTCCACATGGGGCATTCTTCAAGCTCACCCAAGCAGAACTCTGCTATACCCCGTATATACTCCACACACACACACACACACACACACACACACACACACACACACACACTCATCCCAGGACACAACCATACAATTCACTTGTGCTCCTCCATCCCGTTTCGGCTTTATCACACACCTGATTAACTTCACCTGCCCCCCCTGTCTGTCATCATGCTCCTACGGTTACCGCAACCATACATGACACACACACACACACACACACACACACACACACACACACACAAACAGGATGGAAGCAGAGAAGACACACATGGTTAAACACTCAAGAGTGCTGTTGTTCGTTTTCCCCCTGTTGATTTCGTTGTTGCTCAGTTTGCAGCCCAACAATCGCAGTGCTGTGAGGCGAAAAAGGTTCCTCAACTTGTTGTTATCGTGACAAGTATATTTTTGTAACTACTTAAAACTACAATCAATGCTACTAACAAATAACCAAACATAATCAGTCCTTTGTTGACAGATTGTGTGTTCATCCATATGGCAGGAAGCTTTCTTATCCTGTCCATTATGTAACACTCATCTTCATCATCAGACCCTTGGCACCGTGTGGTGAACAGGTCGCACATCAATCCCATACGTAATCCCGCACATTGCCTGTTTCCACCTCCCACGGCGAGGAAGACGAGGGCTTGGATGTTGGAAGGTGTTATGTAATATTTATACAATACTAATGAAACCAAAGACTTAATTGCACATTTGCCTGCATCATCACATGTAAGAAAGGTTCTGTCAAGCCAGCAGGAACTGAAATGCTCGCTGATTTGTTCTTTGGAACTTTAATGACTGCATCTTTTCTTAAATACATCAGTTTGAAGTGTGTATGACGCAGGCTGGTCGTTTCCAATCGCCGCCATCGCTGACCCCGAGGTCAGGGCCTCGTCCTCCGCCCACGAGTCCAATCTGTCCGTCCCCAAACAAGTGCCGACGGACGATTTCCTGTGCGGAGGAATCCTTTAACCTCTTATTCCCGGCGGGAGACTGGGCCAGGCCAGGGCGGGGGGGACGGGGGACGTTAGAGGTCCGGCATCTTTTCACACATCTCCGCAGACATAAAGAGCAAACAAACCTCCGGGTCTTTATCGCTGAAATCTAAACCCCCCTGGCTGATTTCATGTCTGTGAGCTGAGGCTGGGGAGTGGGAGTGGGGGGGCTGTGGTGGTGGTGGGGGGGGGGAGAGACGCAGCGATGACCACCTGTTCGCCGTTTCTCCTTGTAATCGCTTTTGTCATTGGCTTTACATTCTTTCAGAACGTTACGGGCCCAGAGTGAAACTTAAGCTTTTGCCAATTTCTCCCTCACTGGCCCATATATGAGAACCTATACAGGCTCCTTTCAAAGGCTGCTTATGTGTCTGTCTTCATGTGTGTGTGTGTGTATGGGGGGGAGGAATTAAAACGCAGAGAAAAGCGTTATCTCGTAGCTTTCTATAGGTCTTACAGTTTCAGGACGAGTATCACAAGGCTCAGTGCCGCTGAATGATATTCAGTACAGACGAGAAGTTTTGTTCTATTTTCTGGAACAAAAGTGTTGATTTACAGGGGACTCCCCTTTATGTCAGACCATCATATTAAACTGCGTTGTTGAGGCATTTATTGAAGGACTTAGAGTTTTTTTACCAGGAGACAGTGAAAGGACTCCTCATACATATAGATTCCATCAACCAGCTATAAAAGTGATGTGAGAGGAGGTTGGTTTATGAGGAAGCTCGGTTGGGTTTTTACTGCTCAGTGGCTTTGAGGCAGAGGAGGCAGAGACGACGCCTCTTTTGTTCGCGGCGCGGCTGCGGGAGACAATGATCCAGGCGTGTGGAGCGCAGGAATGTCCTTACAGTAGACCCTCTCGGAAGTCGGGTGCGAGTGTGTGTCTGTCTGTCGCTTTGTCCTTGTGTCAGTGTGTGTCCATTTCCATGACAGATTGTGCTGTGGGAAAAGTGGCCTTACAAACGCCACCTTTTGTCTCCCCTCCATTTATTTGCGCTATGGCTCATTCCCATGATAAGTGACGGAGAGAACCGTAGATGAGACAAATTCAGTCCACAGCAGCATTGTGACTTGATACATGAATCACTTCTGATTAGCCTCAAGCTGGCACGGTGGAGCCGTCAGTGAAACCGCACAATCACACGCCGGCCTTGTGAAAATCAGGAATCTCCTTCCATTGAAGACCAGTCACTTCCCTGCCTGTTTGCGTCCAACTTCAGAGGCTTTCATGGTCCACCGTCAGGCCTCACTGTCACTGTCGTCAGACAGTCAACCATAATGGGCTCTGACTATTATTAATACAGGGCCTGAAGCACTCCCAGCTACATCCAAGGGCTCACCATAAAATATGTTAATCAAATCGGCCCCTGGGGGCCTCTCAAAGGGAGCTTTAACACAAATTGAATATCAGTGATGGCTTCAGAGGAGGGGCCAGTTTCAAAGGGGGGAGGCCCTAACCCTGTTAGTCACACGGGTCGGGGACTCAATGATGCTGCATATTTCCAGTCACTGTCAATTACCCTGATATCGTCTGTGGAGGGTCGCACGCAGCCAGAGCTCCAGGGGGAAGAGAGAGCGACGGGCGGCTGCTTCTGTGGAGCACATGGGAAAATCTGAGACGGCCTGTGTGTGTCTGTGTGTGTCTGTGTGTGTGTCTGTGATGATATGTTGTGTGGTTTCTGTGATTTTCAGTGCAAACATTGTCATCCCAAGAGGCCATGAGAGAATCGCTCTACAGGCCAGATTCAGGAGGAAGCGAAACATGCCAGAGTTAGATTAGTGAATCATGTTGTGCCATTATTTGACTCTAGATTCTCTGACAGCTCTGCCCCTCAGTGTGCAATGAGACCACAAGAGAGCGGGTAAGTACAGGACAAATGATAGTGAAAAAAGAGCAGTGCTTTTCCACATCTCTTCCTTGGCAGTAATGAAGCCGCTCCGAGGCTTGAATGAAGAGTAGCTGACAATGTATCCTAAATATAGCACTGTGGAAAATAAGAGTAATAATCTAACAGGCTGACTGCTAAAGATGCGGCCTCGTATATGAGAGCTCCACTGTGAAGTTTGACTGGTTTGATAGCCGCAATTAATTAAAATAATCAAGTGAAGTCCTGCTGCTGTCACTTCTCAGTCAAGCTTTGCTCTGACTGCAGCTTTCAGGGTTTTCTCAGAGCTTCTTAAGCAAACTAAAAGGAGCCAAATGCTGCATGTGTTCGACCGCGACGACACAATAGCGCTGGAAACGTGCCGCTTGTTCCTCTGAGGTCTCAATTCTTCTGCCCACTCGAGATGGCTACACCTTACAGCTTCAGAGATAATCACGTCGGACCCAGTTTCGAGGGAAACGGGAGTCCAGATACAACGACAAGCTTGCCCCAAACACACACACACACACACACACACACAGAAAAACAGAGAGAGAGAGAAAGAGAGAGAGAGAGAGAGATTTGTCACGTTCATGCTGCAAACGTGAACTGAGATAACAGGGTCTGGGTGGGAGTGTTTGAGAATACACTCTGCAAAGGTGAAGTTACACGGACAGATATGAGGTGGGAGGCATGGAAGACACACATGTATACACACTCAAACAGGCTTAGAAGAACACACTCGGCCTCACACACACCCACGCTTCAATGTCTTTAGGAAGAAGGGGGGATAGACACACAAACTCACACGGCGGCTCAATCCGACCGGTATGGACAAATTGTGTGTATTGTGTGCATGCTTAAACACACTCACATGTGCGGCGCGCTTTGTGTCTCTGCGTGGTATCTCGGTGCCCAGCTCTTCTGTGGCTCCAGAGAGAGAAAGAGGATTAGCAGGCGGGTCCAGACCACAGTTGAGGCTGCGTTTTGCGTGGATGGAGTGAGAGGGCGGTGGGATAATGCCATTTCATGTCTCTGAGCGCTGACATGATGCAACGCTCCTCTGTAGTTTGCTTCCCCCGGCACACACTTGTCTACTACCGACCAGGACAAAGGAAAGAGAATGTTAAAGTGGAGTGGACGGTCGAGAACAACAACACAGATACAGCATCAGAAACGGGGAACAGACTTCAGTCCACTGCAGAGAATCTCAATGCTGCTGTCTGAGTGTGACATAACACTCTGTGCTGAGTCAACACATTTGTTTCCTACCTCAAATCAGAAAGCACAAAACTATCTGTGAGATGCATTTATTTATTATCCTCACCAACACGATGCCTATAGGCTTGCAAAGACGTTTTTAGTTTATTTATTGCACTTTTTTAGCTGACTTGTCAAAAGCAAAGCAACACTGTTAATCCTTGTCACTGTTGTGGGATGATGTCATATTAGAAACGCTCCTCTTCCATCACCGCTCATTAGTTTGACACCGTGTTTTATTCATAGACATTCCTTTCATCAGCTCCTTTGTAAAGTACTAAATTGACTGGCTTTACGTTTTGGTAGTATTACGACATGCTGGAGAGGTCGACAGCGAAACATCAAGGTGCCTAATACACTCCCCTGTGCAAACACAATAAAGTGAACGACAAACACTCTAAAACCTGAATCCACACATCCACATCGTTTCCCATGTTGAGCAGAAACAAAAGCTGTTTGCACAGTCCACACACACACACACACACACACACACACACACACACACCCTCTCTTGCTAGTATCTGTGTGTGGCCTTGAAGTTAACATCACATCATTAACACCGCCGTCATGACTTTACAACAACAATCGCCGGCGTGTTGACAAACATCAAAAACCGGCCCAACTCCATCCCAGCTCATCAGGGTGAGAAAGAGCTGGACATCCGGGCCCTGTTTGATGTAGTCAAGGGTCAAAGAAATCTGGTTTCTCTTTCCCCTTCATCTCAGAGGGGCCCGAGCCTCCACAGAGGGGCTCGAGCCTCCACAGAGGGGCTAGAGCCTCCACAGAGGGGCTGTTAAAGGCAGGGAAATAAAAGCAGCCACGCGAGGGCAGAGCTCGTAGATCACGCAGCCAAAACCACGTGTGTGTCGAGTGTGTGCGAGCTCAGCTTTACCAGTCTCAGTAGGCCACGTTAAATTGATCTCAGCCGTCCTTACACACACAAACACACACACACGAAGAGGCAGACACAAAGCTCACCCGCGAACAATGAACTGTACCTGAAGACATAATCAAGCTCTCTCTCCATACGTCAGAGGCTATTATATGCCGGTAACAGAGAGGAGACGTTCTGCTTCTCGGGGTGGATCTGATGCAATCTCATATCTTAAACGCTTTAAAACAGAAGTATCATTGTCCGTCATAATGATTTCACTTTGATTCGAGGTTTTCTTTTTCACGTCTAGGGGAGCGACCTTGGGGGGGCCCCCGGCCGCAAAAGCTGGGAAAATTGGTTTTGAAGGATGAAAGCGAGAGGCACCAGAAGTTCCTCATGAAGAAGTTCTTTGTGTGATATCAAAACCCAACCAAACTGTCACCGTTGGCAGCTGTTTGGATGCCGGTGACGGTGGGAACTTGTTTGCCTGCTCTTATTTGTTTGTTGTGATGGTCTCTAAGCGGGAAACCCTCCCACTCAATTGGCCTTGGGGTTCCCAAGTAGCTCGGAGGACAGGTCACACAAAGGCGCAGTGTGACTGGGTCATCATTATCACCGCCCAGAGTTGGAAGATGTGCCAGCTTTATAAGTGACAGCTTCTTATGGTTGCCATGTCCTGCTCTGCTCAAGTCACAAAGCGCCAAAACCATCTACCCAAAAGCTTCAATAACATGTTTACCAAAAAAAACTGGAAGCACCAGGCTATAGGGATAAAACATCTAAAGGCCCTGGGACTATAAAAGAAACAATCATCCAGCGTCACAGGATCACCTTTGCTGGAGTTCTTGTTTTTGAGTGTGTGTGTGTGTGTGTGTGTGTGAGACTGGGCTGCTGAGAAACGCCATGGATTTACATAGCAGTCTGCGACTTCAAACGAGGTGGCTGACATTTGAATGGGCTGGTGGTGGGAGCCTCTGGTGGGGTTTTAGTTGCCATGCAGGGTGAGCCAAGGAGAAGTGGGCACGAACACACACACTGGGATTTGCGGGCAGACAGCTTGTCCTGTTTACTGGGCCCGTAGGTTACCATAGGAGCCCCACACAGGCCCTGTGTTTGTCTGTGAGGGGACGCAGAAAAGAGAGCGAGGAAGATAGAAAGATGGTCAGGATAAGAGCGGTTATGTATCATTATTAGATGAGGACTGAGTCATGCTGTGAGGGGAGGACAGACCGTGAAGGATAGAGTGATAATGGACGAGTGGAGATCAGGGGAGTGACATTTGGGCGCACGTTTCTCGGTACTGTGCAATATCTCAAGCTTCCAGATGCTGTGGGCACTAACTTATACAAATTTACAGAAGTTAATACTCCTTCACTGGCTCCCAAATGGGCAGAGAGTTCAGTTTAAGATTCAATAACCTGATCCAAACCTCCTCACCACCTCCACCAAGCACACAACCACAGGGGACAGAGCTGAAACAAACTCTACACCCTTTCAACACCTCATCTGCAGCACACCTGAACCTGTTACTATCAGTCAATCTGCCACTGTTACTATTTTAATTCTACTTCTACTACTTTTTCTATATTGTAAAGTATCAGTATTAAGAATAGGAAACACAATAATCCAGCGTTCATTGGCTTTATCTGGCTGCATTAGTCAGATCAGCATCAGGAGCCACGTCAGATATCTTCACAATGATTCCCTCACCTTCCTAATCAGTGAAACTAATTTGTCGTGTCACTGCTGCGTCACCATCTATAGCTGCATCATTATAAACGGATGTATTCTTGTATTTTTAGGGTGGAATGTGTAGACTGCTGTCTGTTACGTTACCTTATATCTCAACGTGTCGCCGATCAGCCGTCATGTCACCACGCCATCGGCTGACAATTCCTGCAGCTGCCATCATCATTATTATTTTTTGCTCCATGCAGTTAGTTTGCTGGTTCTAATGATGTGACCTTTACTCTGGTGAGATGTCAAACTGATGTACTACATTGATTGAGAAAAAAAGCTCAAATATGCCTGGACAGCTGCGGCTAAACTTCAAACCGCATCCAACCATAACAGTCTCAACTCCATGAAGAATAAGAGTTAGCTCAGCTCGCTGCTTTGGTCTGACAAGGAACACCTGTCTGAGCTGTGGGATGAGTGGAGGCCTGTGGGAGAGAGAAAGCATTGCAGCAAGTATGTGTGTGTGTGTGTGTGTGTGTGTGTGTGTGTGTGTGTGTGTGTGTGTGTGCGCGCGTGTGTGTGTGTGTTAAGTGTATGCAGATTTCAGCATGTGCAAGCTACTATGTTTATGTGCTCAGTCAGGGTTGTGTGTGAGTGTAAAGTAAACCTGAGTTACAGATCACCTTTTCCATTGCACATGTGTGTGGCTGGGTCAGGACTCAGGGTATACACACACACACACACACACACACACACACACACACACACACACACACACACACACACCACACACACACACACACACGCACTCACACACACACACAGATTCACTTCCGCCCAGACAGATCCAACACTTTTCTCTCCCGCTTGCCTCGCGCTCCCCTCCCACAGTTTTCTCTTTTCCCTGGCTGCTCTGCTGCCTGGCTCAGTGGCGCTGTCTATCAGTCTATTTCCAGGCTCAGGGCCCAGCGCCCGGGCAGGCAGTCAGTCAGTCAGGCGGTGTGGTGGAGGGCAGAGGGGTTGATGCGTGTGTCAGAGAGGCGCTCTCCCACATTCCCCCGGTGGCTGGCAGCAGGCCGGGCCTGCGGAGGGGGGTTCGCCTCTTTCTCACGACCTCTCAGGTTCCTGCGCTCATCTGGGAGCTATTCATTTCCTGCCAGAAAACAGCCTTCCCCTGCAACTGCAGGAGGAGGGGAGGGTGGAAGGGGATGGGAGACGAGGAGGGGAGGGAGAGGAGCTTGGCTTCAAAATGAGTCCAGGGCTTGGTACAGCAAGCCCTGGGTTTAAATCATAAAGCTCTCGCTTGTCTGGGCTGCAATCAAAGACAGGCCCAGTGACGGGCGGCCGAGGGAGAGAGAGAGAGAGAGAGAGAGAGAGAGAGAGACAGAGAGAGAG
The DNA here is from genome assembly GCF_046128005.1 of Genypterus blacodes. Taxonomy (NCBI): domain Eukaryota; kingdom Metazoa; phylum Chordata; class Actinopteri; order Ophidiiformes; family Ophidiidae; genus Genypterus; species Genypterus blacodes. The sequence goes on along the minus strand of NW_027466866.1, from coordinate 1,301,757 downwards.
ACATATGGTAGCACTTAGGCAGCCAAGGAGGAAGCAGAGGGCCTTTTTTTCCCTTCTTTCGCTCCCTGCATGCGCACGGAGTGTGGGAAAAGTTAATGGACACGCATGGCGGCTAACCCCCCGGTCGTGTTGTGACATGTGTGCGGTCACTCCAGCAGCTCGGCCACTGCAGTGGGTAATTGGAGAGGCTCGTAAAGCTGTTCTCCAGAGGGGAAGAGACCGCTGATGATGTTGGTGGGTGGAGGAGGAGGAGGGTTGGGGGGGGAGGAGGAAGCGAAGAAAGGAGGAAGGGAGGAAAGGGGGGGAAAGGGGGGAGAGGGGGTGAGGTCTCAGCAGCTGGGTGTTGTCCGGGTCACACCACGTGCCTCCCAGACGTCCCGTGTCCAGCTGTGGCCTGGGGGCTCGGGGCAGGAAGTGCAAAACTGGTCCGAGCACAGCCGGAATGCTGTGGGAACGATCGCTCTCTCTCTCTCCCTCTCTCTGCGTGTGTGTGTGTGTGTGTGCGCTTGGGTGGAGAGGTTCTGGCTCACAGGAGGCTGACTGTTATCCCATGTGATAGGCCTTTCCTTGAACCCCCCCCACTTAACTCCTCACTACCTCACCCATTGTGCCCTTTGGCCAAGCATGTCCTCACCCAGCACCCTCCCCAAACCCACACACACACACACAAACAGACAAGACACATGCACACACAGACACAAGCGTACACATGGCTTCAATCAAACAGGGTTGCGTGGCCCCCCGTAAAAAAGGTGTGATGGAAATTCAAAATGATGGCACTTATCCACACTTTGTGCCTCTTAGCACACTGATAATTGCAAACACCTGCACCCCCCGCACACACACACACACACACCCCATCAAAGGGAGGGCCACACTGGGGTAGCTGGAGGGGGCACACACACCTGGGCAGAGCAGAGCACTACCACATGGCTTGGTGGCAGAGTGTTTAACGTGTCCTTCTGCTGTCAGCCCCCCTGGAATAAAGGAACTCCCTGCGCTCTGATTAAAGGCGCCGCCCGAGGCTCCTCTCCTCGCCACACTGTAAGGAAATGAAGCTGTCGGCCATGTTGGAGCTCAGCTATCAGCTATCGGAGGAGTTCCTCACACTGATGACAACTTCGGGGGCTTAATCGCTTTAAATTGTTGGCCGGTGGTTATTTTTCTAAGCTAATACACTTATGAGCAGCAGCTGATTAGAAGGCAGAAGAATATAATATAATGGTTTTCATTTGACAAACAACAGTGATTTAACTAGCTTTGATCAGACTCTAAACTAAAACAATTGCACATTACGTCATCATTAAATGTTTGAGGATGCGGCAGTAGTTTGGTCTTGTCTCATTATCAAAAGTCAAACTCATCTACATCTCCTCTCATCGATCTGCAGTGCTGATCAGACTGCAGTTCACCTTTCTGCTGCTAGATGGCGTAAGTGACCTCTGCAAAGGCGCCCTGAGGTTTCCAGAGGGAAAAGGTGAAGCAGCAGCTGGACGGACGCTCAGCAGCAGCAGCATCTCATCATGAATCACAGCGGCTCAGTCTCACTTTGTCATGATGCGTTCACTGGTATATGTTTGCATTGTTTACGTGGCACCTCGGGGCAGTGTGAAACTTTAAAGTTAAGGTTGGCACGTTCAAGCGGCTGTTTTTGTTGATGCTCAAAGGCACTTCAGCAGCAGCGTGCGTGCCTGGTGATACAGGAGGAGGAGGAGGCGGCTACAGAGAGATTACAGGATATTTAAAGTTCATTATGTTCCGTCCCTGCTTGATATCTTATCATGTTGCAGAAAGGGAAGCGCCGGAAAACACACTTGTTGATTTCACCTAATGTTCCCTAAACTGCACATAATTGACAGATTTGTGTCAGGTGGCGCCATAAATATACACAAAAAATTCAATTTTCGTGCAAAAAATCGTATTTCTCCCAGATTCATGCTTTTTAACTTCAGCTTCAGTTATTAATACGACAGAAGACCCAGAAACCAGCACATGTAGTAAGATCTTTACAAATTTATTCGTCTTCCAAAACGAAGAACAGCATAAGAGCGTTGAACATCTTTGGCGTCACATAGTAAAAAAAAAGACAATCCAAATATATAAAAAAATGCAGTGAACAGACTTCCACGATACAAATCTCATTTCAATATGAACTTTACTCCCTTGTTAGCTGTACAAATATAGTGCATAATCTTTCCATTTTGACAAGAAAAAAAACAAATCCAAACCAACTTTTGTAACATTGAAACAAAAAGAGAGAAAAGAAAAATTTTAAGTGTCATTCGAGTCTTTCTAGTCGCTCCTCCAGGGGGGGTCCAGGTCTCTCACCAGGGTCTCCACACCGAGTCCGAGTTTCCTGACGGGGCACCGGGGGAGACCGCGGCCGGCACCGGCACCGGCGTGCTTACGCTGTTGGCGTAAACGGGGATGACCGGGCCGTTGGGCGCAAACGCCGCGTTGGGTATGAGGAAGGCGAACTGTCCGTCTGAGGCAGGCACGATCTGGAAGCCGCCGTACACTTTGGTGCCGTCTGAGGGTAAACTGGCCGGCGAGGAGCCCCCTTTGCAGGACACCGCGTTCATGGGCAGCACCTGCGGGGACGAGCTGGGGATTTGCACCATCGACTGGCCGAAGGACGGGTGGTTGGGCGGCCCGCCGGCGGACGGGGGGAGCTGGTGCTGGTGCTGGTGCTGGCTCGGGTAGTTCATGGCGTTAATCTGGGTCATGCAGCTGGCGAGGTGGCCCAGGAGCCGCGTCCGGACCTCCGTGTTGACTCCCTCGCAGGTGGACAAGAACCGGGTGACTTCATTCATACACTCGCTAAACCCAGCGCGGTATTTGCCCAGGACGGAGGGGTCAGTGTTCAGGGCCGCTGTAGAGAAGAAGAAGAGGAGGGAGGGGGGGATAATTAAGTCAGGATGTCCGGATACAAACACGCTGTGGAGCTACTGGGGTCGTGTTTTGACGGTGGACATGAAACAAGACTTCGACCCGAATAAGATCTGAGGCACTCGGGGGGGTTCTGACACTGATTAGTCCAGGAAATGCGTCTTACCGGTCATCTGAGCCCTCTGGAGGTTCCGGAGATGCTTGACCGTCATCTCCAGGATGTCAGCCTTCTCCAGTTTGGAGTGCCGGGAGCTCTGGGGGGCAGAACACACACACACACGGTTAGGGTTACTCGTCCACTTTCCCGCTATATGTCACTGGGATAATTTGTTATTTAGAGTTAAAAGCATCTATTTATAGCCACGGTGGAGCTCGAGTATACTTACATCTTTTTTGAGCGCATCCAGGATGAGAGTTTTCAGTTGCCCCAAGCTCTCGTTGATTCGGGCTCTTCTCCTCTTTTCCATGATCGGTTTTGACGACTAAACAAGAAAATAAACCGACATTAGAGTCACTTCAAGTCTTATTTCTATACTTATTTGAGGATCTTATATGATGTGACATATTAAATTATGTTATTAATGAGTAAAAACGCGTGTACCAACCTTTCTGTGCTCCGAGGCTGTCTTGGGTTTATCAGGTGTTGTGTTCATGCTGGCCGGGGTTGCAGCGACCGGAGAGGAGGAGGATTTTTCCATCATATCGGCAGGCATTTTGTCGGAAATATCCCACAAAACCACGAGAAATTACGGTCCAAACGAGTGTAGAAAAGGCGGAAGGCGAACCAGACGCTTCTCTCCCTCAAAAATCCTGACACGCACAAAGTTTACAATCCGTCAGAGCGCTGAGCTGTGGCTGCTGCCGGGAGCGGACGCGGAGTCTGTGTGTTGGCCGCTCCGCGTGTGGCTCTGTATTTATATCTCGCACTGCACGCGAACGGCTCGTGTGAAACTTCCCAAACTTTCTTTCCCACAGTAACTTTCCACCAATCAGGGCGAGGGACACGCGGCCCGAGGGAGGACGGCTCGTGGTCGGCGGCCTCCCATTGGTTGTTTGGCCGCTGGAGCTGGCGGCCAATGGCGCGCGGCCCGGGTTCAGGGCACAGCCGGGGAAGCTGCCTTCAAGTCTTCAATCATCGAACCTTTTACCGATTAGAACAGCGGAGACGCGGACCGCGCACCAGGCACGGGACTTTATTTACAACTTTAACACCGCCAATAATAAAGATACTATTACGACTACAACTAATACTAATAGTAATAACAACAATAATCATCATCGTTATCATTAGTGACGTTAGGAAAACTAATACACACAATTAAATCAACTTTCAGCCTTTCTAGTTCTGTAACTGTTATATATATTGATTCCAAAATGAATTTATCTGCTTAGAAGAAGGAAGATTTATCACTATATTTTATCGCTTTAGACTGGGAGAAGTTATCTTTTCAGTCATGCGCCACGGAGGAGCAGACGAGTGTTGTTTTCGCCAATAAACACACTTCTAATGGAATCATTTGGTCACAACACGGCCGGCTCTAATATTTCCACCAAACAACTTTGTTTCCATAAATCTACACTAACCCCATCTATGTGTTCCATCTGTGTGAGACTCTGAACGATACACAATTCTGGCATTTTGACATACGTCGGTGTTGTGAATGTGGAGCACGTGCCAGGATGTTTTATGAGCGCGGTGGTTGGAGGTTTGGCCGCCGGGCTGCCGGGGGGCCGCCGGGCCAGGGAGGGTGAGGGTGAGGGGAGGGGGGCAGGGGAGGGGAGGAGGGTATGCGGCGGCGGCGGCAGTGGTTTACATTAGAGGGGAAGGTAAATAGCAGCTGCTGTTTTAAAAGCCTGGGAAAACCACGCCCACTGCGCGAGCTGGATCGGGCTCCCTTATCGGAATGTGAGCCAGAGCAGAGATATTTCTGAGCCCGGAGAGCTCACACGATCAGCCCGCTGCCGCCTCCTCCTCCTCCTCCTTCCTTCTCCTCCACCTCCTCCTCCCCGCCGCCGCCTCTGATCGCCCCACAGCGTTCAAGGCTTCTTTAGATTCCAGGTCATAATTTCATTTTCTTATCTTTATTGCGGGGTTGAAGAAGACGCGAGGAGCAGACGAGCAGTAAAACATAGACGGGACCGTAATTGTGTGTGTCGTAAATGCGCGGTGACGCTCGGCGGCTCCCAACGCTTGTTGTAGTGAACATGACTTTCCAGCGATAAACCGCGTCGCTTCCTCTCTGCCCACGCTTCCTCACCACCTCCAGGGCCGTCAAATAACCCCGCAGATCGCACCTGTAGATACGTCAACGCGTCACGTAAATGAAAAAGTGACAAAGCGTAACACGATCATCGATATAAACCAAAAACCCTACATCCGTCATGATCCCGCACACGCCGATTAATTTCCCTCTTAAATCATATAAAATGAGAAATAAGAAATCTAATCCGGGGCTGTTGGCGTCATTACGCGTATGGAAGTCATTCACCCGTCTGTTTTTTGTGGGAGTATGAACCGGCAGCGCAGGGCTCTCCGCTGGGCTCGCACGCATCCAGCTGCCTGCCGGAGACCGCGACACGTGGCGCGCAGGCGACCGGAGGAAGGCGCTCCTCTCGCCGGCTTGCCGCCGGGATCCGCGGGGCGTCGCCAGCGGCTGGCCGCAAGATCATGAATTTGATAGGGGGAAACAGCGGGGACGGCGCGGAGCTCTGAGGTCCTTGGCTGAGCAGGAGAGAGACGCAGAAGAAGAGTTTAGCGTTGATGGACGAGCGCGCAACAGTAAATTATAATGTTTAAAAACGACAGCATGTGACCTCAGCTCGTCCTCCTCATTACTACACACCGCTGCCAGCAGTCTAGACATGGATGAATTATGTTTTCATTGGAGATGTAATTAATGTTTTTCTGCCACTTAAATGAAACCACTTGTTAATTTCATATTGCACAGATTTGAAGTTAAAAAGCAGTTGGATTGTCTTAGTTTGAATCACTTTAACCACCTCACATCTCTTGTATAATTGCTAACTTTACTTTTGGCGAGGCCCGAGTACACTCCTAATTATCTTGCCGTGCACAACAATGCAGCCTCAGTCAAACACATCTGTCATTGTTGCAGTCTGCACACCTGAGTCATTCTAGCCCGAGCACAATGACACTGACAGAGTTCCAAAACAAACGTATTGATGTGAAGCAGACTGAGTGTAGGTTTTGAAACACTCTCTGCCTGGATGACTTTCTCACGCTCATGTTGCAAAGAAGGTCTCTGGCGGTGAACTGAGTCACGGAGGCATGGATCTGTCGGTCCCTCCCTCTTTTCCCCGGGAGTTAGTCGGTCTTATCGGGCGCACCTGGCTGCCGCGGGTCCCCGGAGTATTACCTGCTGCAATGTGTCAAGTCCTCTATCACCAAAATCTGTGGGAAACAGGCTGACTCCCGAGCAACACGGTTCTCTGTTGTAAAAGCTTTGTTCGCACAGTGTTTGGCTGGTGAAAGGAAACGGGTGAAACAAAATGACTGTTGTGTGGCCGTGAAGCAGTCAGGAAAACAAATATTGTTTTGGTTTTGGCACATGACGGCCCACTCCTTTACTGGCTATCCTCACATCCTTCATGTCTCCTCTTTTATATCTTATTTTCTATACTCACCCCCCTCTCTCTGCCCCCCCCCCCCTCCCTCCTCTCTCTCTTTTTTTATCTCTCTCTTCCTCTTTTCTCATCCCACCGCTCCGTGTTTTTCCCAGGACTCATATCTTTATTGAGTCCTCTCGACCATGGACCTCCACACAGTGCAATAATGCAATTATTCAGGGAGATTGTGGGGCTAAAGTGTGTGTGAAAGTGTGAGATATTGCACTCACAAAACAATCTGTCCTGCTGTCACCCACAGCTCACGCCTTAATGTGTAAGCCATTGATGAACTGTGCTGCTGCCAGTGGGCACTGGTAGAGCGACAAAGTTGTCTCTGTGTCTGTGTCTGTGAGTGTGTGTGTGTGTGTGGGAGGGGCTGAACGGGCAGACAGAGAAGCTGTATTAAGGCCAGTTTGGAGTGATCGCTGCCAGGCTGGGGGTGGCAAAGTGTCTAAGCAGCCCGTCTTCCTCAAAGGCTGCCACACAGTGGTTGACTGAGTGGCGCTCACGTGCAAGAACTGTGGTCAACCAATCACCAGAGGTCCATTCAGTTCACTAGCAGCTGAGAGAAAGAGACAAGAAGCTCAATACAACCAAAGCCTGAACAACTTTAAACCTCCATTTCTGCTTCCCATTTCATTACACTTCTATTTTAAATTACACTTAAACTGAAAGTAATATCTATACACAACATAAAATCCCATGTGTCGGTTTAAAACTTTATACGTAGCAGAATTATCTACGGCTGCAATCAGAAGCTCATGCAAAAAAATGTTTGGAGTGCGAGCGCGGGGAGGAGCCAGCGGAGGAACGAGAGCGAGAGTGTTTGTGTATGTGTGTGTGCACGCCGGCCCCAGTGTGAACATGAATGCGTGTGATTAGTGGGAGTGGAGTAGGACCTGTGCTCAGCTGCTGTTAGCGAGGCCAGCCAAGGCTTGGAGAGCGGGATCAAAGCAGGGACAAAGAGAGAGAAGGAGAACTGACAGATCCTCCAAGCAGAGAGAACAGAGGGAGGAGAGAGGAGAGGAGAGGAGATGAGGGGCTTTGGAGGCTCTCCAGATACAGCCGCACACATCGCCTACCTCCTGACGCGCGTGCGCGCGCGCACACGCACACACACACACACACACACACACACACACACACACACACACACACACACACACACACACACACACACACACACACACACACACACACACACACACACACACACACACACACACACACACACACACACACACACACAAACAGACATGCCTGGAGCAGCCTGGGAGCAAGGAAAACAATAAGTACAGTGAATGCGCTTATGCTTTCTTTTTCTTACACACACACACACACACAGAGGGAGAGGGAGGGAGAGAGAGAGAGAGAGAGAGAGATCAGCGTGGGTCACTGTAAGCCTCGCAGACACAGGCGCTGGGGTCCGTTTTGGCTGGCTAAGACAGAGAGAGAAATTTTCTGAGGCCTGAGTATTGGGCTGTAGACCAGAGGCTCCCCAGGCTGCTGCTGCTGCTGCTGCTGCCTCCCTCCACCACTCTGCACTTCAGAGACCAGACAGCTCACACTTCCTTTAGGGGTCTCTCTCCCTCTCTCCCTCTCCCTCTCTGTCACTACTCCTTCTCTCTCTCTTCCTTCCTTCCTTCTCTCCCTCCATCCCACCCTCTCTTCTTCTGTGATGCCTCCTGGATCGTACCGACGCTATTTTGCATGTGTGGGGGAGGCGGTCGGGCGTCAAAGTTCAGAGGTCACGGTGAGTCAAACCCGCCAGCAGTAGAGAGAGAGGAGCAGTTAAGGGAGAGGACCAGTAAGCTGGCCCGGGTCTCTCTGGTTAGCATGCCTGGGGCTGGGGTGAACTGGGAATACTGCTGCTGCTGCTGTTGGTGGTGGTGCTGCTGGTGGTGCTGCTGGTGGTGGTGGTGGTGGTGGGGGTGGAGGTGGGGTGAGGGTGTGGGGGGAGGTGTGTGAGGGCCACTCATGCAAATGCAGTGTAACCACGATTAACTAGATACTCTGACTGCTGACACGTTCATACACACGGCTGAAACTGTCAAACTGGAGGAAAGATCAGAGATAACAATTTGATTTATATCAGTTTCATATTATTAATAATATTATTATTATGTAGCAGCTTATTGTAGTGTGTTGCATTTGGAAAAATACTTTTAAGTATTCAGTCAGCCCTTTGTAGTGGTAAACAGTGAATGTTTGATATCACAGCTTAGGATTCTGGTGTGATAGATTATCATAACTGTGTACTGTAACTCACAATTTAGAGGCAAAGGAGAAGGATTTTATGGGGCAATGACCAGTCTTTAAAAGTATACAACCGGGTTTCTTCACTGAAACTTTCCCCTGAGCACACAAACAGATCTGCTCCTTTCATTTTCCTCCATTAACCAGCAGGTCCTCACACACAGAGTGAGGGACAGACAGAGAGCCAGAGTGTTGCTTATTTACGTTCACAGCAAGTACTGGGACATTTGAATTACAGGTGCATGAAGCCTCCCTATTTCCTCCTGAGGAGGCCGTTTGTTGACAGTAGATAAGAAATCCAGCCTTTGAAGAGGCAAGCGCACACACAAGCTCCTAAACTGAAGCCTGACAGCCCGATGCTGTGAATCATTATCTCTAATAGGCCCTAGTTTAGTGTAAACAAACACATGCAGTGCATTGATGCAGGTCACTCCCATTCAGTCACTGATCTCCATCATCATACCGAGATAAAACGTGTCAAACTCTGGGCTCGCTCAGATTTGCATAAAGGTGATGAGTTTAAATCCTGATGAGTGATGGGGAGGTGGATGTGAGCAGCTCTCCAACATGCTGAGGTGGTTCAACCATTCAGACGTTTTCCCTTTCATACCTCCATCCATATTATTATACTGCATTTGTAAAGGAAGTGAGGGAGTGTGAGGTTGTCTCAATGAATGATATCAACGATATTATAGAGTAAATCTGGATACTGACCTCACTAAAGAGGGCTGCAGGTTGAAGAGCTCAATGTGCATGTGCAAGGAGTGTGTGTGAGCGCGTGTGTGTGGAGGAATCTGGAGAAACAGAATTCCAAAGATCACCAGATACAGTAGATGTATTCATAAATAAACAAACACACATAACAAGGCCAGGGTCACATAATTAGGCCCGTTAGTGAGAGAGACTGTCGGCGTGGTAACTGGGTTCCTGCCCCATGTCAGCAGGAGCTCGCACTGCCAAAGCTTCCTTCACACGGACCGCCTACCAAACCTCGAGCAGCTGTTCTACAGTAGCTGACCCTGACCTGTGCTGCCTCTCTGGAGGGAGGAGAGCTAAAGCAGAAGTTCACCATGGCGATCAATAAGGTATTACATCGTTACAACTAAAATACAATCATAAGTACTAGCTTGAGGAATAATTCATCACCGCTCTGTGTTCCTGGTGATCACAGGACAGAGGCGTGTGTGTGTGTGTGTGTGTGGAGGCCCTGGGAGGCCCCGCAGCCTGTGTTACCTGGGCCAAGGCCAGCCTTATCAGACCAGAGGGCCCGAGGATTACTCTCCCCCTGAGCATTAGCCTCCCTCTTGGAGAAACAGGGCAGGCTTCTCTCCCTCCTCTCCTCTCCTCCACCTCCAGCCCTCGTCTCCCCCCTTTGCCCCTCAGCACTCCACCTTTCCCGTGGGAGTTTGCAAAGCCAGGATAACCTTGAGACCTCAGCTGGTCCGCTGCCAGAAACATTAAAGAAATTCCCTCCTTCCCTCCCTTTTCTCTTTCTATCCGCACCTCTGCTGTCCACCCTCCTCCCCCACCCTCACCCCCACCCTACCTCCTGATCACAGGGACGTTCCTCTATTTTTTCTCCCCTTAAACCCCCTTCATTTTAGGCCCTTTTTGCCTCCTCAGCCTCCTCTGATTGTGACAAAGATTAGCCCTTTTTTTTTCTCTCTCTCTCTCTCTCTCTCTCGCTCCCTCCCTCCCTCATTTCCTCCTTTCTCGTCGGAGAAGGTGGGGGCTCAAGAAAAGTGAAAGAAAGTGGTGTTCGCATGATCTCCTGCATAGTTGACTATTATCTGTAGATTGTCGGGCTGCCAATTTCAATTTAGCCTGCCCTGTTATCAAGCCAAAAATAAACGCCTCATTTGAAAAGTGGAAATCAAACTGTCCCGACACGAGGGATGACTGACGTTGATTGCAAGCTAACTGTTTTGGTGGCAGCTTGCACTTTGTGTGGCTTTTGTCTCTTAACTCTCCCTTCCCACCGCCCCCCTTTGCCTCTCTCCCTATTCTCTCTGTCGGCTTCACGGCTGTCATATTCCTTTAGTGCAGGAAAGGTCAAGTGCTGCTTGCTGCCTGTGAGATCTGAGGGAGCTCAGGGATATTCCGCCGCCCCCCCACCGCCCCCTCCAGCTTCGCTTTGTGGCAACAATGCTCCTTGCTGTGAGCTCCCCTGTGCTGCCACTGGCCAGCGGCGGCAGCGGCAGCAGCAGGCCAGGTTGCAGAGGAATGTGTTGATCCCCTGCTGTTAGCTCCCTGCTTTCTGCTCTCAGCGTCTCCAAGTTCCCTTAGTTCTCAAGCAAAGAGCGCAAAGAGGGGTCCGGGGTTCCTGCAGGGTGGCAGCGGGGATGGGTTCACAACTGGTATACTGTATGCACCTGGAAGCGCTGACTTGAAACTGAAGGGTTTTCAGGTCACTTACTGTACGGATGAACTAGGTCACTGACATTGTTTTTTTTGTAAGTTAGAGCATTCCGGAGATATTTCACAGTGACTCACCAGGTCTGGAGCCTTTGAATGGACCCTTATGCTAAACATATTGAAAAGCCTCGAAAAGCCACACTTACATATATCTTTAATTACATACAAATAAATTCACTGCTACCTCAGAGAGAGTTTCCTCAATGACATTTTACTGCAAACTGTTTGTATTTTTAAGAGAATGTTGCAGAGATATAAACTCAGGCTGTTGTGAGGAAAAATAGATCCTATACAGAGAATTTATTTTACTCCATCATCACAGTTCTATTTGGGAATCCACAAGATATTTTTAACTTTTATTGTGGCGTTCATAACCTCTATCTTTGAGCTGTTAAAGTCCATTCAATGCTGGAAAGTAACAATGTCAGTGACCTAGTTCAGATGAAAATGAACTGAAAAAGGACATTTTCAATTTATCAAGTTTCTAATGCAGTTTAAATCAGCACATATGGAAGGATCTGATCCCACATGTCCACGTTCATTTTTCTGTTTTGCCTGATAATCTCACAGCAGATTGTCGTCAGACATGTCTCCTTTTTATTCACCACTTAGAAACTTAGGCGTTCCTGTAGCCTTCAGATTTCAACGAGGACAGCAGGAAAGTTTACAAACAGCCAGGCTGGGTTTTGCAAGTTTCCCATGACATCATTATATTGCCAATAGGGCCTCAAGGGACCGTGCAATCCTTTGAGCACCCACCCACCCCGACACACACACACACACACACACACACACACACACACACACACACACACACACACACACACACACACACACACACACACACACACACACACACACACACACACACAGGTATGACCTCATCCCCATCACATTCCAAGTTTCACCTTGTCGCCCCCAAATCAGTCTCCCCTCCCACACACACCCCCCTGCTCGCAGCCACGCCCGTCCCAAGCCCCATTGTTCCTCCGTCGGAAAGTGTCAGCTTTCAAACCAGGAGACGAGACACAAACGGCGCATGATCGCACGACTGCTGCCGACAAACTCTCAGCCTGGCGTCGGTTTCAGCAGTCGGTTTCTCTCTCCTCCGCCCACTCAAGCCTACACAGTCAGAGCGGGTCAAAAGATTACGGGCCAGGCTGTTGACGTGTAAGTGGTAGGGCTGGAGTCAAGTGCTTAGCTTCAGCCTCAACATCAGTGAACAGAGCTGGTTTATGACCGTAATATGTGCTACTTCCTTCAGGATGTGGCCTAACAAAGAGTCTATCCATATCTAGTGTACATAATCTATATTCATTTAGTCCACAGCCACAGTGTGCCGACTCTATTCACACCATCCACTCAATTTAATCTGTGCCGGATAACAATTTCTTTAAAGCCTCTTAAACCGAGCACCTACTGCGTCAGTGTGTCTTTTTCTCAGGCCGATAACATTATGGCGGTGACCTCTTAAAGGTACAGTTCGCCCTGAAATGAATATGTATTGTTATTTGGTCTATTGTATTATCTAGCTGGAGAGATGGCGTTCGGGAGACAACCGATGCCTTTTATTTCGGGGCGGAGCATTCCTTTAACGAGTACCCTACCTAGAATATCGCAGCGTCCTTGGAGGAAACCACAAAGTCTAAGCTGTTGCTAAAGAGATACACCGCGTTACTCCTAGAGGCTCCGTGAGAAAGTATTCAAGAACAACCATGACCACGAGCCATGTCTGTGGATGTAAAGACTAAAAAGAACGCTGTTGTTTCCCTTCCCTGCAAAGTACCCAGGGTACGGACACAAAAGCAACTTAGAGAGCAGTAATATTATGCCAAGGTCTTGTTTACAATCCTGACATATTTCCGTGGAGCAAGGCGCTACCTGTCCTTGCTCTCTTTAGCTAAGTAAGAAGATATTCGGCCTGTTGTTATGCAGCCATTCTGCCTGTGGCACCCTGAGTGTGGATTGCACCAGATGTGTGTTTGGTTGCTCTCTCCTCAGCCTCCTCCATTGCCTAAAGACTTCCGTCGCTGTTCCTTCACACTCTGCCTGTACATGCTATCATTTAACTGTAGTTTTATCCAAAATGGGTTTACAGTTTACAGTGAGCAGGTTGGGATTTATTGTAGCAACTGCTTAGAACACAGACGGCATTCAAGCACCAAAAGGTATTTACAGTGTAGTTTATATCCATGAGTGGCTTCTTGAGTTTGATTGAGCCATGATTAAGCACAGATAACTACAAACACACCCTTACCAATGCCACAGGTGTCTAAAGTAAATATTTAAATGCATTAACCCATTAACTGGTTCCGTATGAGCATATTTTGCACAATGCTTGCACAAGTCGATTCTTCATCTCATGAATTAGTAATTGGCCTCAGCGAGGGTCAGGAGTTCAGTGAGAGGGTGTAACCTGGACTCATGTCCCAAAGCTAGGTGCCTTAACAGGATGGAAAGGCAACCTATCAGATCCAGGTTGGTTAAGAACATCTGTCAAATGAGCCACTTCACTGGAAGGCTGGCCTGATAGCTGCCCTTCCTCCTCTTATCTAGAAATCAAGCCTCTTGTTGTAAACACGAGGAGCGACTTAAAAAGCTTTGCCTGTGGCACAGCCATCTCAGGGCAGGAGGCAAGGAAAGGTTTGGCCGGCTAGGCTCTGAAACAGGATTTTTCAACCACATTTTATGCTATTTGTTTCACTTGCTTGTAGGTGGGAAATGTGCAGAGCAGGTGCCCTCAGCACCTGAAGTCAGTCCAACAAGACAGCGATGTTCTGTTTCCTATTTAAGGTGAGCAGAAGGCAAAATCTCTGGTAAAGATATATCAAGCACACAGAGATTTAGAGAGACAGACTGAGAGAGAGCAGGGGAGAGAGAGAGAAACTGCTACTGAGAAAATAGTCATCCAGAGTTTACTACCTGCATAGCTCTTGGGGGAGGATGAAGGATGAAAACAGGCCACGCCTCTGCCAATTACTTGCCTGCGATGGCCTCAGATTCCCACCTGGCTCGCCTTTGCCCACCCAGTCCTCCTCTATCCCGGTAAAAGCCACAGTAAAGTCTCCAG